>NC_063162.1:91901879-92520379 GCF_023159225.1 Perognathus longimembris pacificus | reverse complement strand
AAGGGGAGAATACAGGCAAGAATTCATTGCATATATCAGTGAATTAAGAAAAATAAAGGAAGGGGTGGCACAAGGGGGGTGA
This sequence comes from Perognathus longimembris pacificus, assembly GCF_023159225.1. Classification (NCBI taxonomy): domain Eukaryota; kingdom Metazoa; phylum Chordata; class Mammalia; order Rodentia; family Heteromyidae; genus Perognathus; species Perognathus longimembris. Next base: position 92,520,297 of record NC_063162.1, on the reverse strand, counting down.
AAATGTTGAAGGGGGTGACAGTGATTAAGATACATTGTAGTCATAAACTTCTTTGTTAAATGACACAAAGTTTCAATACATATCTTAAAAAATTAAGAATAGTGGGGGAAAGGTAGGCTGGGAGGGGTGGGTGAGAATGTTGAAAGGGGCGACTTTGATCAAAATGCACACTGTTCATAAACTGCTTTGTAGAAGGGCAACTCTTTTGTACAACTACTTAAAGATAGTAAAAATATTCAGAAAACAACAGTAACAAAAGATAACGGTAGTAAGAGTACATCTTGCCTATAGGTTCTCATCATCATCCTCATCAATAGTGGTATGGTAATGTTAATTCAATAGGTTTCGAAGAGTGTTTTTCCCTTGATTTTATCTCTTCTCCTGAAGTTTGACTTTCTGCTTTATGTGTGTCCAGAATTTTTGTACATGTGTTTCATTGAATGACCCAGGGTCATTTTTATGCTCTTTTTTTTTTTTCAACGTGACATGGCAATCTCATTTCACTGACTCTTGAGCCATATTGAAGCTGTTTCAAAAAGCAGGGTTTTCTTTTTTTTGTTTTTTTGTTTTGTTTTGTTTTGGGGGGAGGAGGTGTTGTAGTCATTCTGGGTATTTGGATTCCATGCAAAAGATGAATTCAGAAGCCACTGTGCACCAGGTTTCCTGACAATTTACCATGCAGCAAGTGCTCATGGAAGTGTCTCTTTGATGTCTATCACCAGTGGGTCAATCATACTGTCACCAGTTCCAGCCTTCCAGTATTCTTCTTTAGTTCTTCTTTCCGCATTTCCTTCCCTCCTGTCCTTCCTTTCCTCCTCACAATTAAATTGCTCTAAAGCATAGTAAGTTAGTAATGGGAAGGTGTGTATCCCTTTGGAAAGGAGGAGGTGGATCTTTATTTGTGAGTACCGTAGTGGGGGCTTCTAAGTCTGTTCCACTTGGATGCTGAGTACATTTCGTTAGCAATAAGGGGAAAACTCCAAGTTTCCCATAAGTAAAGGTCAAGAGACCTGGAACAACTATTTTATTACTTGCTTTCTAAACAGAGAGGGTATGATTTATGTCAGATATAAGCTAATGTCATAGCTGTGCAGGTGCTGCACGGAGCTGTGACCCCCGTCTAATCTCCATAACGACACCAGGCATTCACCACATTAGCTTTGTAGTTACAGACTTTCCCAGGGGCCCTCTACTTTCTGAACCCAGCCTTTGAGTAGCTCACTGACTGGTGCTTGGTGCAAGAATATTGTTTATGAAATGCACCCTACAATACATTTTATCATCCCTTTGTGAGTTAAAGAGCTGTCTGTTTGTGGTGGTGCTTCTTGTGATTGAATCAAATCTATTAATTCCTGGTGTTTTTTTTCTCCACGAATTCAGTGTTAACTATATGTTTACTTCCTTTTTCATTACAGGAAATATAATCACAATTCATTGATTAAAATAGTTGTCTCAGTATCTAGAAGCAATTGGCAACTTGATTGATATCTGTAAGACAAACTATACATTTGTGATACAGACTTTGATAAGTCTATGGCTGATTTATTTTTACAGTTTATTTAGGGATTAGAAGTTACTTTTTTCATGTTGTCTCAGCATGTTCTTGTTTTTCTCTTAAAATTGAATGATTCAGTAAATATTTGCAATTTATCACAAAAAGTTTTTCATAGTTTTATCCTGACTTAAATCTATGAGGGCTCTATTTTATATACTTCATATTTCTGTGTGTCACAGATGGTAGAGAATAATCTTAAAATACTTAATTTTTATTTTACTAATGCTACTTATAGTGTGGGAGCATCTACTCATTAGAGTTATCATTTAAAGTCAAAGTCAATTTTAGAATGAGGTAGGCTGCAGAAGCTAAAATGTTGGAGTTTGGATTTCATCTCTAGCAGGCCCTCTATCAGAGCCGGTGATTTTGAGCTAACTTTTCTATATCTCACCTATAGGATAGTATAATAGTAATATCTTTTTTCATAGATGTTATAATTAATTGGATTAATATTTGCAAAGCTGCCCATATTCGTTAGAGAAAGTTTAACTTTCCCAAGTAAATACTTAGCATTCATGTATTTCAAATCACTCAACCACAGTAGAAAGTGAAAATTTATGGATAACTTATTCATTTTTTCTTAAATCTTGAAAAGTTGAACTGATTGGGGATAAACAGGATGTGACCATCCATAAAAAAAGCATCCTGTTTTGAAGTGCCAGGTAGAACAAAAGAGAGACATTACATAGCTGTGGAGAACAAAAGCTTGGGAAGAAAATCATTCAAAATGTATTTATATTCTTCTCACAATAGTTGTGGGCACTTTTCAGCTAGTTTCAGCTGAGTGATGACAACATAATTAGACAGTAAAATATTCAGTTTCTTAGCTGCTCCTTTGTATGCCTGTAAGTCAACTCACAGGATTCTCAACCTTATTAAAGTTTCCTTAGGCTGTTTACTCTGATTTTTCTGAGAAATGTGCATAAATAAATAGGCCCTCCAACCAAACTAATTAATATTTACCATTAAGCAAAAGCTGTAGCAATTTAACTTTTGAACAGGACAACAGGAAATGAAGCAAGGCAAGAGTATTTATGAAAAATCTTCATCTTAGAAGAATTTAGTAGGTTGCCACTGACTTAAAGGTAGACATTTTAAAAAGGAAATTTGAGGTGGAAGGACTAAAATTACAATGAAGACTATTGCAGCAAGTGCCTCCTGTCATTCACAGACTGAATGTACTTGCTCAAGAGTTCCCTCTGGGGGGCACTGTGGGCCTGCATTTGTTGCAGGAGTTTCTGGTACCTTTCAATCTTCTTGAATTTCAGTTCAAAGATATATGTGAATCGCTTCCTGCTTAAAATGTGTAAAGAAGACACAAAGGTGAAAGCCAGGTGGTTGTTTCTTTCTTTCCTTCCTTCCTTCCTTCCTTCCTTCCTTCCTTCCTTCCTTCCTTCCTTCCTTCCTTCCTTCCTTCCTTCCTTCCTTCCTTCCTTCCTCTCTCTTTCTCACTCTTTCCCTCCTCCCACCCTCCCTCCTTCCCTTTCTTCCTTCCTTTCTTTCTTTCTGTTTTTGGTGGAGTGGTTAGCATCCTTGATTAGGGAAAAGTGACCACAGATTTTAGCATCATCTCCTGGAGAATGTCAGGAGTTCGTGAAACTGGGTGCACAGACACCTAGCCAACTGAGGCTCTGATGCTTGTCGACCCCCTACCCCGACCTCCCCCTTTCCTTTAGGTAACTCCAGTGCCTCAACTTTTGATCCTTGTTTTGGCCTCTGTTTTACTTGAAAATACACATCTGTATATTCGAACCACCTCTTTTGACAGCCTCTTTGGGGTCTTCTAGAAAGTCAGCCCTGCGGCCAGCCAGATATCTCCCCTTACCTTAACAAATCAGCAGAATATTTTGAGAAATGCTTTACTTTTATGAACAAATACCCTTATAGTTATTGGATTTGTCATAGCAGCTAAGGTTTCTCTCATAACCATACTGCCGTGCTATTGTATTACAAAACCAACTCTTTATGTAATCAAGCCAAAGAAAGAATGCTTAATTAGCCCTCCATGACCCTCCATGGTGAGAGAGGCACATAAATGTTATTTTCTTCAGCACTCGCTAACTCTTGTGCAGAGAAACTTATTTATACAGCCATGAGACTGGGGATATTTGATGTCTCCGAAGTAAGTAAAGTAATATTGGGATCCTCCCCCACCTCTCTCCCCCGCCCCCGCCCACCCAGCAAAGAAGCCTTGCTTTCAGCAGGAGGATACAATATAAAAGGAAGACTAAGATCCTTCTAACACCAGGCGTCACAAAAACGTGTGTAGGTCATGAAAGACTTTCCTTGTGAGCAAAACAACATTTCAGCCTTAAGTCATGAGATTTCCTTTATTATACCACAAAGAAGTAAAGAATGCTGAGTAAATGACTTTTTTTTTCTCTCCCTCTGTGCCTCTGAGGATAGTTACTAATGCCGATTCTTGCTGTTGAGTGATCTGAAAGCTACTGTCGCAACCTTTTTATTCCCACAGTGCAATTGAGTCTTTTATGAGGTAATTGGAGGAAATTGATGACATTATTTGCTGTATCTTGGGTATTGACGGAACATACATGCAAATCACAGCACAAGACCCGGCCTTCTTCCTACAGGACCAGTACATTTGGATATGAAGGAGCTCAGGCTATTTGTGTTTTATTAACAAAGTAACAGGTAAACAACTTTAAATTATGAACATGGTATTAGATTACCACAGCTAGAAATAGCAGGTACACGTGTTAGAAGCACAAAAGGCATGGACTTACTCTTTTATGTTTCTTTGTTTATTTAAATGATAATCTGCAGTCTGAGCAGTGACTTGTTTTGCATTCTGCTAGTTTGATTATGGTTCATGCATGTTCTAAAGCAAGAATGGATTTTGACTTTAAGTTAAATTTCATCAATTGGAAGTAGAAAATCCTGGAAAGGAAAAAAAAAACTCTAAAATGAAAAAAATTAAAGTAAATATTTTGTTGCAAGAGTTAGAGAATGATTTAAATTGGAAACCTATTTTAAATTATGCCAAGTCAATGAACTATACGAACAGAACATTCATTAAACTAGCCAGAGGGGAAAACCATCTTAAATATAGTCTCTAGTTACCTTTCCTCTCATTTATTACATTTGCCACTTCGTTATGACCTTACTATGACCTTGTAGTTTATGGCTAAAGGTAACCATTATGCAATAATGAAAATATGCAGACTGAGCTTTAACACCAAGAAAAAAAATGGTTTCTTACATTTTGTTTAAGTTAACACACTTTGGTGTTTATAAAACTGCTTCATGGTGCTTGAAAGAAGAGAAACATTAATCGCAATTAGTGTGCAGATTTGGGCTTTTAGAGACTGTGTTTAGTAGAGGTGAGTCAGCAGGCCTAAGTACATTAATTATAGTGGTTTGACTCTCCCCTGGTTTTGATTCACAGAGATGCACACTGTTCCTAATTTTGAAACACTTTAAAGTGTAAAATGCCTAGAAAAAAAGGGAATCTAAATATCGAAGTATTAATGTCTGCATTATTTTTGCTCTGCCTAGTATGATTCGTTTTATTTTACTCATTCAGACTTTCATTTTTTCTTCTTCTGCCTTTCTGTGGCCCCCAAGATCTGACCTCTGTGAAACAGCATTCCTCTTTTGAATGCAGGGAGAGCAGTGTCCCCTAGGAACAAAGCCAGCAACAGATAAACCTTTCCAGAAAGCGTTTGATGGCACAGGAACTCCCATATGCCTCGATATCTAGTTTGAAACCAACCATTGAGTTCTTCTGGGTTTAGTCCTTGGGCTTGGAAATGATGGATGTTATCATGGATAACATACAAGTAATTGTAAATGGGTTGAATGACTTTAGTTTGGTTATTGACAGCTGCTTTCCAACTGCCAGTCACAGATCCATGATGATGACGACAATGATGATGATGATGACGATGATGATGATGAGAATCATCATCATTTTATAAGATGCTCATAATAAAATGACGTATTCAGGATTATTATGATAATAATGATAATAATTGGCAACGTAACTTTCAGATCTTTGTAGGTAGTCACTGTGGTCCTTATATGTCTTTATACTGTCTTTATACTATATCACATATGGAGTACAGGAAGCTGAGTGCTGAGCATCTTGTCCCAGGTATCAGAGGAAACATATGAGCTGATTTTTACTCCAAAGGATTGTTTAGAGCCCTTGACTCAACCTCTCAAGAGTCTGGAAGCTTCCTTTTTAACAGAGCGTCTATATGGCACCTCCAGGAAGAAGCTATTTGTGACACTTTCACCCTGGACATTTTATTTTAAGCTCATTAGTAAAGATAGCAATATTTAGATTCTTTTGAATATTCAATGAAAAATGTGTTTCTTAGCAGCCAAGAGGGCAAATACTAACACTATGAATCCTCTATAAACCTTGAGATGTACAACTGGATTTTGCAATGGACTGTTAATATATTGGCTGGAAGTATTCCCATGGTTAATCTCCTACAAGATGATGGGACCAGAGGTCATATAGGTGTTAAAGCTGAAGAAGGTTAAATATACACTGTGTGAAGTGCTGGGAGCTAATAAACACTTAAAATCCTTTCTCCTAAAGATTTGGTTTGGTCAGGGAATTAACCACATTTCTTGCCATTAATTTAAGGAGTCTGTGTTAAAGGAGAAACTCAGCAAGACTGGAATTGTTTTGATGCTGTGTTCCAGTGTTTATCTTTCAGACTTCTGCATTTAAAATATGAGATGAGTCAAATGCATAAAGGTATAAAATCGTTTTGTGGTTTTCCATGGGCTGGGGCTAGAATGGATATTATCTGTGGATGGGCAGATTTTCTTGGGGGCAGTCAGAAGATTTTTAAACTGGATTGTGGTAATACTTAGACACTCTGCTTTCATTATACTGAAGGAAATGTTGGATTGTGCCATTAATGTGTAGCTAAATTTATGTAAGTATATCACAAGAAAGTGGTTTTAAAATGCACACTAAAAAATAAAACTAGGAACCAGGGAAGGGAAAGGGAATATGAAAATGGAGAGACAAAGGATAAAAGACAAACCAATGCAACAGCAATACTTATAAAAACTATATGCTGGGGCTGGGGATATAGCCTAGTGGCAAGAATGCCTGCCTCGGATACACGAGGCCCTAGGTTCGATTCCCCAGCACCACATATACAGAAAACGGCCAGAAGCGGCGCTGTGGCTCAAGTGGCAGAGTGCTAGCCTTGAGCGGGAAGAAGCCAGGGACAGTGCTCAGGCCCTGAGTCCAAGGCCCAGGACTGGCCAAAAAAACAAAAACAAAAACAAAAACAAAAAAAAAAACAAAAAAAACTATATGCTATAAAAAAACTGTACAACTCATGGGGGGAAATGGGGAGGAGGAAAGGGGGGGAATGAGAGAGGAGGTAACAAGTTGGATTAGAAATTTATGCACTGCCTTAGGTTTCATAAAACTATAACCCATCTGTACATCACTTTGACAATGAAGAAATAAATAAAATTTTTAAAAATATCCAGAATTGCGTTTTCAGATATAACTATGTTGGAATAAAATTCAGAATTTTCTCTGTGTGATATTTGTTTGCTTTTTTAAGATTAAAGTGAAAACCTAACATGAAGTCAGAAAAACTGAAGACCAGCCTTATCTCCCCTAGGCAACAGCTTCCTTTTTAGAGTGCTCAGGTTCTGTGTGGCCCCTAGAGGGCAGCACACGTGTTTTATTTGAAAGTCAAGTAGTTTAGAGAAAACTACTACAATGTGGTCTTCCTTTCTCAGAACCTGACACAAGGAAGACCACATTGCTTCTGTTCACCTTCCCTTTCAGGGAGGACCTTCCTTTTCAGATTCTTCTTCTAGCTGCTCTCTTCCATCTCTGTTCTCTTTCATCTCTATTTTGGTCCTGGACGTCTTCTGGCATACTGTCCAGAGAGAAGCAGAGCAATTGCATTGGGACTTTTACAACTTCTGCACTTTGGCTAAAAGAAGAAAGTCTATTATAAAATAAAGCAAGTATTTACACACAGGGAAAAAGAGATGCTCAGGAGATGGTGATAAAAAAAAAATCCCAAAGTCTTGTCAATTTACAGGACTATATTGGAAGAATAAGATTCTGCCCAAAACAATCCAGTGCCAGTGTTTCCAACCTATGAGTAATCAGATATTCAGGACATTAAAACCCTGTTAAGTGAAGTAATCCCCACAGACAAAGAATGCATGCTTTCCCTTATAAGTAGAAGGTAGATCTCCCTTATAGACTTATAAGTGAATATGTTGGGTGGCATGCAAGTGTATAGAAATGTGTTAACTGAAATATAATAGTTTCAACAGAGAACTCAAATAGTATAATTCCTTAGAAAGTCAATGTTCAACAAAATAAACACCAAGAAGCTGGTATACTTGAAAGGGGTGGATGGGGTTAAAGAGAAATAGGTAGTGAAATGAAGAGGAGAGGAGGGAAAAAATACAGACAATAACCCAATGTATATCTTAAAAACTTAAGAAGAAGAAGATAGATAGGGGATGAGTGAGAGTTGAAGGGGTGACATTGATCAAGATTCATCGTATTCATAAACTGCTTTGTTAAATGATAACTCCTTTATACAACTGCTTAAAGATTACTTTAAATTAAATAAAAAATAATAAAAACTCTGTAAGGATTTTTAACATTGTAACCTAACATCCTGGCTTATTTTTTCTTATTCTTCTTTTCAGTTATTTATTTATTATCAGTCTTACATCAGTAGAAGGCAACAAATAATGTTCAGAGCATAAACTAATTACCATCTGTAGGTTAAGAAATGGGTTGTTCTCTCTCATTTCTATTGAAAGCAATTTCAGTAAGGCAATCTGAAATCACTTTAGACTTTTCTTCACTTTGATATTGATATTCTTTCTATATATCCATGTTTAGGGAAAGGTATACATAATAAGTACAAATTAGAGAAAAGACCTCATAGCACATTAACTTAAAAAGTGCATTTGAGGGAAATGAGCAGTTAAATTAAATTTTATCCCTTACTATTCATCATTACTTCTTTCCCTCTTCCTTTGTTTCTTGCAATTAACTTTGATTTCACACTGGTTGTATGCTAGATGTTATCTATAAGAACTGAATATATATCACAGTGTCTTCCTATGAATGAAGAAGTGGGCCAAGAGGTACCTGGAAAGGTGAGGGGCCTAGACCAAAAGGTCTTTGAGAGGAGATTGGGTTGTTTCTAGGTAGAACAATGGTCTTAAAGGGCATAAAAAAAGTCAGTGACATCATCTGATTTAACTTTTTGAGCAGATCATTCTGGCTGTTCCAGGGAGGTTGGAGAAGGTTTCAATGAATACAGAGACATTAGGAGGCAGTCGAAATTCAAGGGAAAAAATGTTTATAAATTGAGTTTCACCTGCATTTGAGGAAAAGAAAGTAGTGTGTTGAGTCTATCTACATAATGAGTGGAAAAAACTCATTTTTTTTCTTTTAGGTATAAATATCTTTAGTGTTAATAAATGTGGCTATCTTGAGTCAGTAGTTAATTATTAGTGGGGTATTTAAAGGAACTTTAGGAAGATTAGTGCCTGTGTTTCTTGGTTTATGCATATTGACATCCATTATAAAACACTAAAATAATCTATACATCTTTGAGGAAGTGTTTCTGTCATATATATACATTTATATATGTGTATATCTACCTATATATTTACATTAAAGATGTCTAAATATTTTAATAACATTAAAATAATATAGACTTGTCCACTAGTGAATACTGCTAGCCCTGTAAGTACTACTTCTTTTCCTCTATTCATTTGCATATCCTCAATTCCCAATCCCATTTATTAAAACTTAAGGACATTTTCAAAATCACACCAAAGTAGAGAGGATAATAAAACAATGTTTTATGTGACCATAATCTCCTGCACTTGCTTTCTGTCTCCAGTGACCTAGCAAGGTTTCTTTGTGATGTCCTGTCTTGATCTAAGATCATTTTCTTTCTTTTTTCCACATTTTTATTAACATCAATTAGTTGTACAAGGGGATTCACCTTTGAGTATATGTGGTGATATTGGTACCAGAGCTTGAACTCGGGGCTTCTGCTCTTACTTGGCTTTCTTTTTTTTTTTTTGGTAACTTACTAATGTTTTTCTTACTAATTGTCAAAGTGATGTACAGAGAGGTTACAGGTTCATATATTAGGCCTTGGGTACATTTCTTGTACTCTTTGTTACCTCCTTCCTCAATCCCCCCTCCCCCTCCCCCTTGCCCTCTCCTCCTATGAGTTTTTCAGTTGGTTTACACCAAACAGTTTTGCAAGTATTGCTTTTGTAGTCGTTTGTCTTTTTATCCTGTGTCTCTTGATTTTGGTATTCCCTTTCACTTTCCTAGTTCTAATACCAGTATATACAGTTTCCAATGTACTCAGATAAGATACAGTGATAGTGCGGGTACAACCACAGGAAGGGGATACAAGAGGATCATCAACAATAGAAGCTACGGATTCACATGGCATGTTGAAAGTGATTACAACAGTGATATAATACTCGTTTCCATAACATGGAGTTCATTTCACTTAGCATTATCTTATGCATTCATAGGGGCACAGCTATTAGGCTCTTGTGATCCTCTTTTTTTTTAAGTGGCTCCACCACTTGAGTCATGCAAGTAGGCCAGCATTTTGCTGATTAATTGAAGATGGCTTTTGTGGACTTTTCAGCCTGGCTTGGCTTGGAATTCAGTCCTGCAGGTCTCAGAGTTTTGAGTAGCTACAACTATAGGTATCCTCCACTGGTATTCATGGAGATTTCATTTTGACAATGTCCCTTGACCAGACTCACCCCAACTCCTCCCCTCTCCCTTTCTCAAACCCATTTAAACAACTTTCATTGTTAAGCACACATTGTTTTCACATGTGTACTTAAACTATTGTGACATACTGACCCTTCTTCATTCTCTCTTTTCTCCCTCCCACCTCTCACTAGTACATATACCTTGAGACGGTACCTGTTTTACATTCTTGTCATTCATTTTTTAAACTGTATAGTAAGTAGTCAAAGGAAGTTTCCAGTGCTATTTCAGATACCCCAGCATGTTGTTAATTTCTTGGCTACCTCTTCCTGACTTAGGTAGAAACAGGGTAAACCTTCTTTCATCTAATCTCTCAAACTCTGATAAAGGCTTTGCTTCTTTGTCCTTGACTCTTCTTTTTCTAGATTGTTTTAAGAAAGGTCTTACACTTTTTTAGATTGAATTGTGTTGCCAGTTTAAAAAATGATTTTAGTCTGATGTATACTCCTCATTTGCTAACTACTTTCCAACAGTTCTGAAGAAAATTCCTCATTTCTCTAACCCAGCCAATTTCCTGTATCCCATCATTTTCCTCATTTATACAAGGGGCCTTTTCAAGTTATTTCTCTGCTCTTCCACATTCTATCAGTCATTTAGTGTGACTTCATTAGTCATGCATTTAGCATCCTCTCTTTATTTTCTCTAATCTCGAAACACATATGGGACTCCTGACTTGCTATCCTTTCTTTAAGCTTCTCTCCTGCTTTCCTAAAACATTCAAACATTTTTAGCCAAGTTTCTCCCCATTTGCTATAAGCTTAAGACACCCATTCCCTTCTGTATGCCTCTTGTCCCAATGTGCATGTCCTCACTGCCATTTTAACCTAATGTGTTCTTTATATCTTTCAAGGTCTACTTTTTTGTTATCTCCTTTTAAAAGTTTTTGATGTTCTTCTTGAGAGAATAATTTCTTTGCTTTAGTTCCTATAAGAATCTTGATGCCATTAATTTCAATGTTATTGCAGTACTATCCTGCTAACAATTGTTTATTTGTCTTGCTGCACCAATAAGTGTTGACTTTTCAAGGGCTAACGTCCTTTCTTCAAGTGTAGTTATTTAGTCTCACAGCAGAACCTTTCTGTGTCCATAATTCTTGGTTGACAGATTGACTGTCATGTTGGAAATGTGGCAGATGAATTATCCTCGTCTGGTATGAGTATGTAACGTGCCATACATTCAGGCAAATTTTTACTTTATTAAACATATTCTAAAATAGCCTATTTCATAGGTGAGAGTGGTGTCATCTCTTTTGAATATAGTAAGAAAAGGTTTCTTTTGAATATAGTATGGTTTCTTTTGAATATATTAAGAAAAGGTTTGAATATAGTGAGAAAAGTTAGCAAAGTTTGTTTTCCCACTCCTCCATTCTTTGCCTCTGTACTTTCTAGTTTTTAACAGTAGTGCATTTTATAGAAAATGATGAGGTTTTTAAAAGTTGGTTGGATTTATTTCTTTTTCTAGGAAATACTAAGAAGGAGCTAAAACTGTGTCTCTTCAGCAGCTCACAGATTTGTGAAAGAAGATGGCAACGTGGCCTTTATTTCCTCAGACATCTCCTGAAGTTAGCTCACACAGACCATTCTATCTCATTAAAATGTCTCATCTATTCTGCACTAATTTCTTCTTTGGTTGGCATTCCAGCTTCATACTCAAGTGGAAGAACTTAAAACTTTAAAATTAAATTTGAACTTAAACATTCTTATCCTGTATATTTGGTAAATAATTATATCCAGTTATATTATACCAGGGAAATCAAAGGAAACATTTGTTTCTCTTAGTTTAGAAACATTAGCTGGCTCAAAAAGTATAAAATTTTACTGAGGGTTACATTTCTGTTGACTGTATAGCTAGTACTCCTGTTGGAATAAAAGACCTTAACTTTTAATATATACTGCACTGTTCTAACAAATGTGTAATTTTCCCAATTGTCCATAGTCCACAAAACACTTTAATGTACTGTTTCCTTTATTACCTGGAGGAGAGAAAGAAATGTTCTGGCAGAAAGCCAATTTATTACTGATATACTCAGGAGACCCAGCGTCAGTACATGATACTTTCTTTTCCTCCAAGTGCTCCCTATGCCTTCCCTCCTCTTATTGCTGACTCCCTACCCTTCTGGAATGTCTTGGTTCAAGGACAAATGCTGACTCAGCCTGGGCCACCTTCCATCTCCCTCTAACAGTGCTTTTGCTTCTCTCTTCGGAGGTTGCCTGGAGGAAGTCAGCAAAGCACCCGTGAATTCTGCATTTCTCTTGGGAGTTGTAGCTCTCCTCACTGATTATGAATTGTTTCTGGGAGAACAAAATGAGCCACTAGGCTGCAAATGAGCTAACATTTCATACTAGACCATGTAGACGCTTAACATTTGTCATCCACCAGTCCGCATTTCCAAATCTCACTACACACTTGCAAAAATTGTCACATTCTATAGAGATCTGTGATGCTTGTATATCACAAGCTTAGTTTCTCTACATAATTGTTAGAGGAAAGTGATAATCTGTATATTGTATAGGTGAAAGAACTGCAGTTTTAAACAGGATATCAAGTTTTATAACAGAGACACAAGATGTTTTAATTTTAATTTTTTGTTGTCCATGGGGTTTGAACTCGGGGCCTGTCTCTGAGCTCTTCAGCTCAAGGATAGAACTCTACCACTTGAACCACAGCGCCACTCCAGTTTTCTGGTGATGAGTTGGAGATGAGAGTCTCATGGACTTTCCTGCTTGGACTGTCTTTGAACCATGATTCTCTGCTCTCAGTCTCCTGAGTACCTAGGATTACAGGTGTGAGCTACTGGCACTCAGCCAGAAACATGAGATTTTTGTGCTTCAGTTAGTCATCCAAATCTTCCATTAGATTCTAAATATTTTAGAATTTGGATCCCTTTAGAAAGGCTTGGAAAGCCAATTAAGTATAATTTATACAGCTGTAAATAGCTTGAAATTATCATCATCATCATCATCATCACCATCATCATCATCATCATTTTGTACCACTACTGGGGCTTGAACTCAGGGCCTTATACTCCTTATACTCTTATTTGGCCTTTTCTGCTCAAAGCTGGCACTTTAACATTTCAGTCACTACTCTACCTTTGGCTTTTTGGTGGTTAACTGGAGATAAGAGTCTCATGGACTTTCCTACCAGACTGAATTCAAACCTCTATTCTCATATTACACCCCCCTGAGTAGCAATCTTGACATTATTTGTGAATGAAAAATCTAAAGCATACAAACAGCTCTTTTAAAAACTGATCAAAAGTGGATTTCAGATGGTAAAATTTTCGTGTTCATGATTCTCATTCCCATGATTTATGCTATCTACCTCTTAGCAAAAATATTCATGAGTCCCATACTTAAAGGTAGGGCAATCCTGCATAGTAAAAGCTCTGCCTTTTATTTAAGATCAGAAAATATGCTTTGTTGTGTCTCATTTGTATCTGTCATCTAGTAAAAATTCATGCCTGACAAATACCAAAAGTGTTGAATTTATGGAAGGAAAAAAAATAAATTTATCCCAGATTTATTCAAGCCCCTACAGACATTGGTTTTAGACATGTGTTGATAAAGCTTATTAAAGTAGTAAACTTACTAATAGGCAATTTTGCATTTTGGGTTGATTAAAGAATGTTTATGACAAGAAAAGCACATTACGAAAGCAATTACAGCCATTAATTATAATTAATTCTATTTATCTCTTTGAAGGATGGATAAGAGTTAATAAGGTGGTTTTTCAGAGAGCCTTTAATCCCTGGCTTTTTATTTTAACCATAGTGGATTTTTATATAATTTCCTCTTTACTCTTTTGAAATGTCAAATATAGGTATATTTCCCTTTCCCCTTTGGTAACTTCCTGGTCTCTGATCTCAGATACTTCTAAAGCTGATTGTGAGGCTTGATTGATGGATAAGACTTCTATTTAAATAATTTGTGTTTTAGGAGAATCCTAAAGAGAGAACTTACCTTTTTCTGTCCATTTTGTAGAATTTTGTCTGAATTAGATATGAAAAAAGAACTTTTGGAGAATTGTGGTTGTCCATTTTCTTAAAACACAAAAAGAAAATTTTAAGTTTGCATTTGAAACTCTGCTATGAAGATAAGTCTGGGGAATCTGAGATAGATTTGATTTTGAAGTTCTGTTACTGATTCACCAAGTACCACTAAGTCACTCATCTGCTTCCTATTTACACAATGGAGATAGTTTCTGCTTTTTATTTGCAGGTTGTATTTGCAGTGTGCAGTGTTATAAGGATTAATTAGACTAATGGACTCAACATTGGAGGAAGCATATCAACAAAACTTGACCCAGACAGGTGTCTCCTTTTACTGTGTGTGGTTGATCTCAAGTCTACAAATCTGACTTTTGCATTTTTATTCAAAGGACATCACAATCTATCAGTGGTTTCTTGGCTTGCATTGTAGAACTGTCCTGGAATTTGATTTTTTTTCTGGTAAAATAACTTATTATGAATATTTTTTCGAGTTCAACTTTTTCTAAACATTCCAGGAAACCCAATCCCTGGGAAGATCCTGTTTTGCAGAATCTCTGAATGCAAAATGTATTTAGAAATCCCAAAGTGCTTTACCAAGTGCCTTAACATGTAGCACTAGTGTCAGTTATTAGCTGTCAGTGTTTTGCCTGTGTGAGAAGAAAATATTGGGATGGCATAGCTTAAGACTTTAGGAATAGATGTTTCTGGATTACAGCAACTAGCCCAGTACCAAAGATCTATAGTTTCAGGCAATGGAAGGTTTCCTCTCCAAAATGACTTGCTACATTACCTATAAATACTTCTGCCTACTCCTCCACGAGTTCTGACATTTTGGGCACCAAAGGCAAGAACTTTCTTTGCTAATGAACTTTTTACATGTATTTCTTTCAAAGGAGCACAGCGGAGAGCCAATAAGTGTAATGCATTAATTCCACAACCACTTTACCCTCTTTATCTTTGAGAGAACTGAAGAATATATAATGCTGACAGCTGATGACTTTTTTTGGCAAGGCTTTTAGGACCTTGCTACCAAGCAGCTTTCCAACTCGGTAGTTGAAGTTATATCTTGATTTCTAAAAGAATGCTCATAGCTTTTCATGTAGCTTATATTTTCAGCTTGAGATTCCAATGTCATGCAGTTTAAAAGGAAAAAAAAAGTTAGATTAAGCATACTTACAAAGGCTCCTTAATTTGGCAGTATTGTTAACATGAAGTTCTTAATAGGTAGTATTTATTATCTGGTTGGCTATCTGGATGCTCAATTCTTTTTCCATTCAGAGGAAGTTTCTTCATTTTCCTTTTCAAATATTCATCTAAATAATTATTTTATTCTTTTGCCCATGTACTAGATGTTTATTGAAAAAGAACAAGAAACACAGATAAACAAATGGAAGAAGTAAAAGATAAAATCACATTTAGTTCTGTTATTCCAAGGGACCTATTGTTAATTCCAAGCCATAGTAAGGCATTGTAATTTCAGATGCATTTAGAGGCCATGGTGGTGATATAAATAAAGCAATCAGGCAGAGAGAGGTTTTTGGACCAAAGGGAGCAGTTTTTATCTAATACCATTCATTTCTGCACTTTGCAGGGATGTAGGCCCATAGCAACAAATGCTATCCTTCAAGAGAAGAAGGGTACCAGATTTTTACATAATGTATGTCATTGAATGGCACAAAAATATCTAGAGATATCTAGAGATGGATGCTGCGAACTATTGTTATTTACAAACTTTTCTTTTATCAAAAGAAAATTGCCAGGGCTAGATGCAATGGTGCACATTTGTATGTGGAAGGAATAAGTAAGAAGAGTCAGTCTGATACCAGCCCAAAGCAAAACTATGAAACCTGATGTGAAATATAACCGAGTCAAAAAATCTAAAAATAAAATATAGAAAAAAAATAAAATCAACCACCACAACCAAAATGGCTGGAGGTTTAAACTGAAGTACCTCTCCCACAAAAAAAATTGTAATTGTGTTTTAATATAACATACACATATTAATAGATACAGAGCAGATGATTTGTTCCAAAATAGATTGTTGTGATTATAACATATGTAAATACTGTGTCTCATAGCAGTACAATCATGTGATAACACCTTTACACTAGTTTGTATCACTTCTTATTTCTGTTTGTTTTTGCAAAGATGACAATATTTAGGATGTCTTTTTGTGGGAGCCTTATAAGCACAATAATGTATGCACTCTTCTGAAACTTGCTTCTTTCTCTGAATGTTATGTCCTTGAATTCATTCAAAGGATATTATGGGTGGCTAGAATTTAGTTTTTGCAGTGTTTTAAATTTTCATTAATAGACTAAATCACAGGTTACCTGTTCTCTCTTGTAGATATTTGTGGCTATCTTTAGGGTTACAGTTCTGCTTAGCCTCTCCCACACTTCTGCATGTTTCATAATGTGCTTCACTAGAGTGTGTTGCAAGTTGAATTATTGAGCAATCAATGAAGAGTAACTAATTTACTACCTTCAGTGGAATAGGAGACTTTTCTAATGTCCACAGAATATAAATAACTTTCAACAAGTTAGACACACATTTTATACTATGCTTTTAGGTCTTATAATTAATAAACATATTTCAGAAATTTTGAAATCAGGTAGTATAATGCATTTTACTTTGTTCTTTATGTTTAGGATGGTTTGGTCTGTTTGGGGTTGTTCTGTGTTTTCATTGAAGACTTTTTTCTTTTCAGAGATTTTTATTTTGATGGAGTTAATTCAGCATCATGTTTCTTTCTATGAGATACACTTCTTTCGTCTGTTTTGTTTGAGGAAAGGAGGTTGTTTCTATCTCTTGACTTAGGAAAGTTATTGAAATAATGTGATATCAATCATCTGTCAATATTGCTTCACAATATCTTTATCCCAATTGTAAGTCATATTTTCTTATTTTTCCTGTGTCTTTTGTTGAATTTAGTGAGTTATTTCTTAATTTTTTTCCATAATGGTTAATATTCTTCTTTGCCTTGTTTGTTCTTTCCTCTGAAAGGTCATCTGTACCTTCTTTTGCATTTCATTGTAAAACTTAAACAGCCTATCATATTTTTCCTTTTAATCTACCTGGTATTTCTCTTTGTGGAGCATGGGGGCAGGGATCCAGTTTCATTTTCATGCTCCATATGGTTAAACAAGTATCCATGAATAACTAGGGATCTGTAGTGTCTCCAATGACACATACCAACTTTGCCATAGGTCAGACATTTGCTTGTTTCTGGAATATAATTCCACTGATATGCACTTTGCCTTTTACATATGCTCCTTGTTTGTACAACAAAACATTTTTTTTGTTTTGATTTTTCTGGGGAAGAAAGAAGTTCAGTTTTTCTTTATGGAAATAGGCTATCCATCTATGTAATTTTGTACCTCTGTCCCTTGTACTGGTGTAAGAAGGCACTCTCTAGATTCATCAGCATCCACTGAGTTTTGTTGGAGAGGGAGAAAGAACATATCAGCCTTCACACAAACATTTAGTAGAGCAGCACGGAGAACAGACATTTTTAATGCAACTAGTGGCCAAGCTTGAGAAGGAAACACCTCTCAGAGATTCCCCTGAGCAGAATGGGGATAATAACTAGTGAACTTGCTTATGCAGACCGCAGCCTTAATCTGGAATATATTGCTGACAAAAATCCTCACAGGTTTCTAGACACAGGGATTATAAATTACCCTTTTACTCCATCTGCTATTAGTTTAAGAATGTACAAATCTATTTTTCAGCCCCTGAAAATTTACCACCTGGCTAAGTGCTTTCACACGATTTATATATGAGCCATGTAGGATTTTCTTAAAACATCCCCTCTTTGTTCTATTCCAGTATCCTTTGTGTTTAAAACGAAAAGTATGTTCACAATTTCCATATCGTTGGCAGGGGAGGAAAGGGGGAATATGACAAGACCATGTGAAATTTACCTCTGTTTTCTTGAATTACAAATGCAGTGAAATCCTGAGTGGTTGCTAATGATAATTTGAAGCATCTATTGTGAATCAACTTGACCTACTAGTGAATGCTTATATGGACAATTTTCTATACTTGAAAAAATTCTTTTAGGAAATTCAAAAAAGTAAATGACAACTTATATCATTGTTTTCTATAGCAGTCTTTAAAATATTAAAATAACATATTATTGCTTTGTTAAAAAATAAACCAATAGCATTGCAATAGCAATATAGGTGATCAAGTGTTTCTTTTTTCCTTTTTTACCTTTCCTTTTGGTTCTTCACATTGTTTTCTTCTCTGTTAAATATTTGAAAGTTAATGACCTTACAAAGGATCTGAGAATACTTTTATCAAACTTCATAGCTAGTCTTTACGGACTGACTGCAGTAGAATTTTTAAATATAAGGGAGATAAGTTTTCTCTAAAAGCAGTGGTCTTTACAGTACATAAGGCAGTACAGGAAACCAAGTAACTCAAGAAAACTAGTGTTGTTATTTAAAGCCAGGCACTGTTGTTTCAAGCCTGTAATCTTAGTTACACTGGAAGCTGAGACCTTCAGAACTGCAGTTCAAGACCAGCCTGGTGAAAAACGTTCTTTATACTCCAAAATAACTGCCAACAACCATGGTTGAAATAGCATAATGTCAGGTTAATAAGTGTGGAAATTTGAATTCAAACCCCAGTAATACCCAAAATTTTAAATTAAAAGAAGGCAGAGGAAGATGATAGCATTGTTATCCCAAACATATTATTTTCAGAATAATGCTATGCAAAGCAAGCCATGCCCATCCAAGAGATACTGAACAGACATAGATGACTGAGGACATATGCCACTCACTGCCCCATCCCCCAAATGGAATTGTCTGCATCAGTGTAACTGCTGTTCCATGGGCAAAGGAGTTTATAGAGAATCATTAAATCCTGTTAGTGCAGGAAGGAATTGTAAGGTCAATGTTCCCACCATCTGCCAATGCAATTTTTTTGTAGTTTCAAAGCACATTCATACAGAGATTTTTAATCAGTGTTTTGTAAAGATTATAATTTTGTTTCTTCCTAATTTTTGTGCAACTACACACATAATTTGTCAGAACAGATGATACTCCAATGGCAAGGCCTGGGGAGGAGGGGAGTAGTTATGAAGGAAGTAAATGTATTCCTGCAAACCATTGTACATGCATAGGTTCTTCCAGCCCCAAGTGGATATTTACTGGCAAGCCAGTCAGTGTGGTTCCAGTTAGAATCCCATAAATCTGTAATATAATTAATTGCATATCCTTTCAAGCTAGCAGTGAAAGGAGAAACACTGGCCAGGATTTTGATGTTTCTCCCTATTCTAGAATCGACATGATGGAATATGACGCTGCTGAAAACATTAATTTAGAGGGTGGCTGGAAATTGCTGAAAATATTGAACTCTAGCTAGTTAACCCAAACATTTGCCTTTTTTTTTCTTCTTTCAGATCAGAGCCCTCCATGTAGTTAAAACTTCATTCCCAATCGACTTCTCTATTCCAAGTATACCATATTTTTTTGTTTAGGAAGCTGAACACTGCTTCTTATAATAAAAGTCTTTAAATCATAACTGAGAGGCAATTGGACCACTTGTTGTATAAGGAGCATATGCCACAATAGCCAGTTTATTTTATTTGACTTTTATCTAGCCCTGGCTGGCTATATACTGAGTTTTGTTTGACACATTTTGCATAGAGATTCTATTTGACCCATACTAGTGTGCATAATGAACTATTTGTTCTCTTTTAGAAGACATCCAGTTGCTCTCAACCGATAATGAGATGTCAGTGAACAGCATTGATTGACATTGATGTATGAACTTGTTGAAATATGGCAGAGTTTTCCTGAAGGGGCCTAGAGGAAAATGGCTGTTTAGAGGCCTTTGTCTCCCAAACACTGACACTGTAATCACATAAACAGAACCACTTCTGCAGGTCTGAGGTGTCATCGCGAATTTTCTGGTTAATTCATCCATTCATCTCAATGGTCCACAACTCGCGCTTCATGTCACTCTTTGTCTTTGTTCTGCACTTTGATCTTTCAAAATGTCTGTCAGAAGAAAAGTGTTTATATTGAATTATGTGTGGAAAAGGGTATGGTACATACTTCAGAAGCTTGGCATGAAATTTGCTACGCAAACCTTGCCAGTTTTTCTGCAGCAATAATCAAGGTATGGATTTCAGCTTAACAGTATGTAGGTGTATGTTCCTTCCCTTTAGATTTTTTTCTTTAATGTGGAAGCTTAGATATAGGAGGTTTTGTGTTGTTTTGTTTTCCCATAGCACACATCTGTCAGCAATTACTGCTAACTTAAAATTAATGTTCAGAAGAAGAACATTAAATAAATAATTTTTACCATCACAATCTCCTCCTAAAATTCTGACTCAAGGAGTTAGTAAATGGCTGCTTTTGAGGCAGCCCTGTGTGTGTGTGTGTGTGTGTGTGTGTGTGTGTGTGTGTGTGTGTGTGTGTACATTTATCTAATTGATTCTAGTATTCTAGTATAATATAGCTGGTCTGTTTGGTGTCTCTTCTAGTAAAATTTAGGTAGTAGGGCAGATTAAAACGTCTATAACAGTATCCAAACTCAACAATAGGAACTAATAACCCCAAAAGTACCATACAGAAAAAATAGCAGAAAAGCAAACTATCAATTGCTATATCCAGTCCCAGCTAGACATTCTCTCATTTCTCATGTGTTTTTTTTAAAAGTATGGAATTAAGTGAGGTTTTTCTGACTTGAAATTTTTTAAGAACTCTGAATAAACTTTTACTGCTATGCTATAGAGGAACAAAATGTTTGTGGCTCCATGTTCCAGACTGATTTACTTTGTAACAGGCAAGGCAGAATTCTAATGGCATCTGACTACTTCCATGTGGTTCCTCAATTGAGAGAGTGTGGTAGTGGTACTCTCCACTCCTATACCCTGAGCTACTTGTGGGCAGATCCTATGTCAGCTTTGAGACCCTTTGAATGGAAGTGAAATGTCACCTGCAGAGACTTTGATGATCTGCAGTGACATTGACCTGCCAAGTCTGTTTTCTCACTGTGAAGGAGACATTTATTATTGTACATGAGCTCAACAAATTCGGTAAGATAACATCTATATTCTATACAGTTCTGATTTGCTATTTGATGAAACCTTTGAGTATATATTTCTTAAATGTTTCCAGGAGATTCCAAGTGTACCTGCATATCAGAAAGCCACTGGGAAGGGGAGATTGAACACATTGATTACAACTGTACGAGTTTCAGCCTCTCTAAGTAGAATGAATTACATGGCTACAAATCAACCATGTGCAAGTATGCTCACCCTGATCTTCTCAAGGAGGCTTCTCAGTCTTGATAGCCAGGACAGGCATGGTTGAACCATAGCAGTGACCCGTGTTCAGTATGTGTTCAAGCTTTGGATCTCCTTTTAGCTCAAGCGTATCTTAGATGTGATATAAGGAATTCACTGTATGAATGTTTTGATTTGCTAATAGACATCCTTTCCCATGCCTAGGGCAATTTTTGACCTGTTGAAGATACATTAATGGAAGTATAAGATTTTTCTGCAAGTATAAGATGGGCATCGCCGCTGTTACTTACTGCAGAGTGTTAGACATGACCAACCTGTATCCCGAGCAATGCCATTGGTCTTGGTTGCTATGATAGTAGTTACCTGCTACAGATTATTCATAGCACAGGAATTTGTACAGGCAGGCCACAGTAAAGGGTCCACATAACTGATTTATTTATGTATAATAGTGGTTTTAATAGAGTGGAAATTGAATGTTTATATAGTATTTCATCTAACACTGATTCAAAATGTAAGTGAATTGGGACCAAAAGACGAGTAAAGCCAAAGATGGGGTCCGTGCCTATAATCCTAGTTACTCTCAAGGCTGAGATCTGAGAACTGTGGTTTGAAGCCAGTCAGGGTAGGAAAACCCACGAGATTCTTATCTTCAATTAACCACCAAAATAGCCAGAAGTGGAGCTGTCGCTTGTGTGGTACAGTGCTATCCTTGAGCACAAAAGTTTAGGAACAGTGCTCTTGTAGTCCTTTCTAGCTGAGCACTAATAAAAGATGCCACTGTTGTGTAATGTAGTATGAACAATGGGCATGTTCACTCATTTATTTAATTTCAAGTTATTTAGGATAGAGAATAGATGGTTTCAGAACCCTTTTATATACAAATGTCTAGGTCTCAGTTTACTTCTCTGTAAAATGGAGTAAATGGAGTATAATAACAATGTCTACTATTTGGAGTTATTCTGATAAAAATATAGAGTATACCTAAAGGTATTGGTACTCTCTAGGAAAACAGATTCATTTCCTCTTCCCATAAAAGAATTAAAAGGCAAGAAAATGTTTAAGGAAAATAGAATAAGTTTATTTGAAAATGAAAGGAAATCCATGAAAGTAAGTCATGAAACTCTTTGTCTGCAGGGAGAAGCCTCAAAGAAGAGTCTAATGGAATCCTCTTGGAAGGCTTCTCCCATATTGCTTTGCTTAGCTTTACCTTAATTGCTTGATGGCTTGTGCATGCGCTAGTGTCCTGGCTCTTTTCATTGGCTGAGCAAACACCCAGCACATTGTGAGAAGTGGTTTTACTTGATTGATTGATCAAGAAGTCTTTGAGCAAGACCCTCAGGTACTAAGGGATCAAGAAATGCCCTGATGGGGACATATGTTAGGTTTGCCACTTTCTATCCCTATCTACCTGACAGTTTTCCTTTCTCTCAGTATTAGTAACTATTCTGATAAGCTTTGAGTCCAACTAACTCAGACATCCTGATGAATTTTCTTTTGTTTGAACATTGTGAACGTTTTTCTACTTTTATGCTGTTTGCTATATTAGAGATCCCACGCAGGAAATGAGGTGTGGATGCACATTTGAAATTCGGCTTCTCTAGATAGCCAGGGGAGGTGAAAGCTTCCAGAGGAACATGCAACAACCTGAGCTTTTGAGATAACCTTTCTTTGATAATCACTCACATTCTTCAGCTTATTTGATTTGGAAAAAATGAGTAATAATATATTCTTTTCCTCACATCTAAGCCATGCTAACTTTTAAGGAGTGGTAGACTTTTACTTATGACTCTTTTTTTTCTCTGTGTGGGGTTAACCTTGGTATTTTCAGAAATAGGCAACAGTCTATAATTAGACATTTAACCCGAGCACTTCTAAAATAATTTATTGGTACTGGGACTGTTTTCAGAACATAGTGAATATAAAAGTTAATTTTTAAGAATGAGGTTAAAATAGGACTCATTCCTTCTCAGATATATTTATTTTACTTTGAACAAGTGTTTAAACTTGTTAAGCACAGTGTGTTTATATTATTTAATATATAGGATTTAGTATATATAATTTAACCATATGTTACTTTATTTGGTAGTGTATATATATATAGTGGGTCACACAAATCTATGGCATATTACATACATACAAATATATGTATGTGTGTATATATATATAATCTCTTGTCATGATCTTTTCCTCTCTATACAATATCTAGTAAAAGTTAGAAATGTTTGAAAAACAAAGGAGGTAGGCATTAAGTTCAGACATGTCTATCTAGTTTTATTTTGCACTATTTCATGCTTATGTAGTCTTGAACAGTTCACTCAACTTCTTACTGGTAAAATTTCCTCTTGTGAAAAGTTATCATGAGTAAATCCTAGTTCATAAGATTGTTTGGGAGTAAGTGTAATAATTATTTTGCGCTGTGTTCAAGGTCCTGTAACAAGATCTTTGTCCTCTTTTCCCGGCCAAGACATAGATGATGTCTGGCCAAGGAGTGCGTGGGTAATAGTGTTATTGCCATCATTATCTCTCTTTAACCAGATCAATCTGACCTTGGATTTACACTATCCTGGGCTACCCAATTTATTTCGAAATGAGAATCAGTCCAGTCCTGAATCTTGGCTGGTCCAGACCACTAGCATGGCTGCAAGTCCTATCTCCTACCAAGCTGATATCCATTCCTCATCTATAAAATGGTCATAAGCATCTGAACTTGCATGCTAACACTAATACCATTCTTTTTGAGGATGAAGTGAAATTATGTCTAATGTATCATGCCAGGCCCTATGTAGTAGGTTTTTTTTTTTAAACATTCAAAATAGACAGATAAAAAAGTCTTGATTATTGACACTTTGAGTATTATTGTTTGGTTACATAAGTGGTTTTAAAGAAAGGGACAGAGAGTTTTTTGACTCCTGAAGATATGCCAGCAGTGTTGTAGGGTGAAGAGTGAGGAGAGACGGGGCATGAACTGAAGGAACAGGTGGTCAAGAAAGTAAGGACTTGGTGTGAGACAGAGACATGGGTGGACATTAGGAATAACACAGCATGACATCGATGTGACTCAGGCTGTCAGATTATTATGGAAGAAGAGAAATAGTACTAAGCTCACATAAAAATTTATCAAAATACTTCCAGAAGTAGAAGTAGTCTTCTAAAGATCTGGAATATCTACATGGTTTTCATGTGTATGTTCTCTAGCTAAGACATAATATTATAACATTTATTTCTAAATTTCATCTGATAACATAACTTTAATTCCACAAAGTAAATGCATCCTTTTTATGACTTGTATACAAAATGATTTCATTCATCATCTTTGCTGTATTAAGATTTCTGGCACTCTGAATTGATACATAGATCCATTTTTATGTTAAACTATTGAATTATTTATTGCACATTTATATTGCTTCAGGAGTCTGGTGTTCATGAAATAAATCTGGCACTCTAGTAATGCTGGCTTTCAGCTATAAACCGTAAGACTAATGTCATGGTTCCTCTCTTTCCTTGAATTAGGAAAAACCTTGCACAGATGCTAAGGTGAAGAACCATTTAGTTATAATCTGGAAACTACAAAGCAACACTTGGTTCTTCTCTAACCTGTAAATTTTATTTTAGAGTTACTTTAAGTTAGTTATTTAGTGCTGGTACTCGGGGCCTGAGTGCTACCTCAGCTTTTTTTACCCAAGGCTGGATTCCTATGAGTTGAGCCACAGCTCTATTTCCAGATTTTTTTCTAGTTAATTGAAGATAAATCTCAGGCTTTTTCTGTCCATTCTGGCTTTGAACCATGGTCCTAAAATCTAGGATTTTAGCTAGGATTACAAGTAGCTAGGATTACAAGTGTAAGCTACCAGTTGCTTAACTTAGAGTCATGTTTGCCTGTGTTTTTGTCTTAAAAATTGTTCATTAGCTCTAACTGCCATAATCATAAAGCCATAAATTGAGTGGTTTCTGAAGAGAAGAAAAGTATTTCTTGCAGTTCTGGAGTAAGTTGCCAGCATGGATGGGTTTTGTGAGAACTTGTTTCTTGTTCCTAGGATGGTAATATTCTTTTTACCTCTAAATACCAGCAGACTGGGGATTAGGATTTCAGTATAGGAAGTTTGGAAGGAATGCAAACATTAGTCTGTAGCAATTTGAAATTGTTTTTCTGGAAGGTCCTTTAAAAATGAGCATTTGTTTTACCTGTGAAATGCTACAAATATTTTATAGAGAACAGTACTGATAAACTACATGAGCTAACTACTTGTTTTAGAGATTTATTTTTATTTTATTGCCTTTAAGGGTGGCAAATCTACTGGAGATGTGGCTCAATGTCCAGAGCTTGCCCTGTAAATGTGAGCCCATGAGTTCAAATCCTTGTATCACACACACACACACACACACACACACACACACACACACACGCAAAATGTGCTTGAAAAATCACTTAACTTTCATTCCAGGAAACCTAAAGGAAGGGTCATATTTCCAGTAGATAGGAAGAAAAAAAGAACAAAACACTAGTCAATCTGGACAGATGGTACTCTACATGATTACTCAGCAAAATTAAGTGCATAGATAGTTTTGAGCAGCAGAAAAACAAGGCATAACAGAAAGACTCAGTACCTGTCTTGTAGCATCAAGGGACTAGCAAAAATGATCTAGTACAGATTCAGGATAATGTAAAAAAGTAAAGTAACTGACAGATGATGAGTCTAAGTAGTTTTAATTGTACAAGTGTCAAAGCAAACAGAAGTTTTCTTTTAGGATCAGTAAATGTCAGCTCAGTTTCTCTGAGAGTAAAGTTGATGATATCTTTGATTGTATTTATTTGTTTATATATAATCATTAACAAACCATGTACTTACGTTGTATGCTTGTATGCATACTTAATATATATTTATTTTGTTTTACTTACTGATTATCATATTCATATGTAGGTTTTTCATAATGCTAAAATATCTGAAAATAGATTAAATTTACATTAGGAATAATCAGAGGAGAAAGGAACTTAACCAACAAGAGTCAAATTTTAGTAATCTAATTATTTCTGTTCACTAATATGAAATTATACACATATACACACACCTAGCAGTGGATATATATTTATTTATGTACATGTTTGCATGAATATACATATGTTTATGTTTATGTATACATATTTTTAAACATAGAATTTGTAAAAGCACAGGACCTACAAAAACAAAACAAAATGCATTCCCTTCAATATGTCTCAGCAATTGAAGTGATAAACCAGATAGCAAAAGGAGTTTGTTTTTATTAAACAACATCTGTATTGTTTTTAGCAGAACTAAATATGGAAAGCATCAATTTTGTCTACACCTGTAATTGGTTATTTGATATATAGACACATCAGTTTTATTCAAATAGCTACTGAAATAAAAGCCAATCTTTGAAAAATATAATTTATCTCTTAAAAATCTAACATGGAAGGATCTGTTTTTAGTTGAGATGCAGATATAATGTCATCATTCTTAAATAACTTCTCCCTTTAGTATTACTTCTGAAAGTCTTACCATGCAAATTTTGTTTGTATGAATACAAGAAAATTCACTGAAGAGAATACAGGAGGTACATTTTGTTTGAATGACAACAGGTTTTTAATTTTTACTGTGTGTGCATGTGTGTTGGTATTGAGCTCAGAGCCTTGCGTTCTCACTTGACTTTTTTGCTCAAGGTTGGCACTCTGCTACTTGAACCACACCTCCATTTCCAACCTTGATTTTGCTGGTTTATTGAAGGATCAAGGGACTTTTCTGCTCAAGCTGGCTTTGAATGGTGATCCTCAGACCTCAGTCTCCATGTGCCTATGATTACAGGCATGATCCACCAGCACCAGGCTTATCCACAGTTGATGGTGGTTCTTAGATGAGTCCTGGTCAAAACTGTGACCAGGACGTCTTATTGTAGTAGCCATTGCTTGGTTTCTAGTATATCTGTCAGTAGAGCAAATAAGCAAGTAAGTTTTTCTAGTGTGGCAAATAGGCTCCCAGTTCATGTTATCAGTGAGAAACCTGTTTGTTTTGTAGGCATCTTCTTTGGGAAGTCAGTACTAGTTTTTCTTAGATCCTTGAACAAGCTGCACTATTCTGCCAGTGAATGGCCCTTGTTCTATGGGAAATTGAACTGAGGTAAGGAATTGACTAGCTACACTTTCTCACGTTTCATTGATTCATGTATACACAGTCTAGTTTCATAACCAAGGATTCTGGTCTAAGAAAATTAACTTCAATATGCAATCCACTTCTCTTACATTCAGTCCAATGAAAAGGGAAACACATTACTTCATGTATTTGTTTTTCTATTTTACTCTGAGGATTTGTCCTCCTTCATTATGTATTTCTTTTCCTGAGGCTGGCGAGTATATCTGTCTTCCTTCATTATGTATTTCTTTTCCTGAGCCTGGCAACACATTTTTGGTAAGTAATGATAAAGTCTCTGATTCCTGACTTTCATCACCTGTGGATATTTAACAGCTCCAAGGAATCTCAATTCCTCATAGATTACATATGGGTGGGTTTGAACTCCTTGGAAGATCTTGGGATCTGAGTTTAACAAGTGCCTCTTAGGAGATCAGTCAATCAATCATTCAAACCAAATTTCTGGTTCCTGAAGTAAAATTAGATGCATAATTATGCAACTTGAATACAAAGGTATCACATTTTTATATTAAAAAGCAGTAACTCTCCAAAAGGCCCAAAACAAAATGACCAAATAACGTTAAAATCCAATAATGGTTTAAATATACTTTAATTGAAAGGAGAAAAAATGATATAGGTACTCATAGAACATAAGATCAAAAGGCATTAAGTAAGAAAAAATGAACTTTCTTTAAATAATATCGAAGAACTATCCGCAGTGAAAATACCATTGGGATTGTTTACATTCTAAAACCAAAGGACAGAGCATCAAATTAATTAAATTGTATTATTGTAGATTAGCAAGGATGAAACCGAAGCAATCCTTATTACACGTTGACCTTAGAATTTGCCAAAGGTATGTGATTAAACCAAGAAGAGTTGAGAGCAAATGCAGAGAAGAATGCAGCAAATCACTGTCTTTCCTTCTGCTCCTAATGAGATCTGGGTTGACAAAGTTGAAAGAGAGGTGGAATACAAGCTATGTTGCAATCTTTTATACCTGGGCTTCTATCAAAATCCTTCTCTTAGAGAATTCATTTTAAAATTCCTTGAACAAGCTCGTAGCTGGTAAAATTGCATCTTAACCCTGGAGGAAAGTGGCTTGGGATTCCGGGAAGGAACCGGACCAAATATTTTATGTCTAGTACTGACATTCTAGAAAACTGTCTCTTCATATTTATAAAGCAAAATTTGTTGAAAAAGTTTATGCTAGAAACATAATTATTCTTGTTCTTTGACAAATGACTTGGTAATAAATTGGAGAATTTAGTTAATATAGTAAAATAAATATCTCAAACTAGAAAGGACATGGTTTATAATATCTAACCACAAAGCAATACGGTATAAATTAATAACAAAATTTTCAAATAAGGAAATTAGTAGAGACATAAAATTAAGACCACTTTCCTACATTTCGCATCAAAAGGAAATCAAAACATTACTTATAATTATGAAAATATTGGCAATTATGGTATAAAGTATTATAATGTATGGCATATGCCAAAATTACTATTAACAGGCAAATTTCAGACATATGTGTTTTTATTAAGAAAGAAATAAAATATGTACCCAATACTCAAAATTAACGTGCTCTTAAAAAATTAAGGAAATAATTTTGAAAATAAAATATCTGTGCATGCTGGTGGCTCACACCTGCAACCATAGTGGAAGATGTCTGATATTGTGTTGTGTAGCTAACATCCAAGCAATAATGGGAAACCTTAAATGGGCAGATCACAGTCTAAATGCATGCCGGAGAAGAATCAAGACCCTCTGTGAAACGTAACCAGCATTCACGCGCTTGCACACACACACACGCACACACACACATCAGAGCTAGGGGTATGCCTCAACAATAGAGCAGCACCTGCCTGATAACCACAAGGGTCTGACTTTGCACCCTAGCCCCTCATATATTTTATATATGATTAGGGACATATTTTAATAAAATTAGAGACAGATATTTCATATATAATTAAATACAGATTTATATTCGAGTAGAAAAATAATTTGAAGATTAAATTTTTATGAAAATACACTCTGATAAATGTCTTATGTGATGTTTTTCTGAATAATGTCAGTATTATCATCTTGAGGTGGCCTCCTCCCCAAACAAACCCAGTTATTATTGTTACTGAAGCAATAAATCATCTTATAGACCAAAGAGGGCAGTCTCTGTGGTAATCTTCACTGGGAAAATCAAAGTACAAACTATAACCATTAGGTACTCAATAAAAAAGCAAAATATGAAAGAAAATTTAAAAAGATATACAAAATGCTTTCTTGTAAGTTGCTCCCAAACCAAGAGTTAGGAATCTATCAAATGTAATAGGGAACAACTACCATCAACAACCTCAGAAGAAACAAAATACAAGAAGGAAATATTCCCTTGTACTATAATTCTTATACTTCTAGTGAATATGCTGAGTCAAAAGACGAAACATTGTATTAAAAGCCTGCAGTGCTGGCGGCTCACCTGGAATCCTAGCTACTTAGGAGGCTGAGATCTGAGGATCACCTTTCAAAGCCAGCCTGGACAGGAAAGACCATAAGACTCTTATCTCCAATAAGCCACCAGAAAACTGGAAGTGGAGCTATGGCTAGAAGTGCTAGAGTGCTAGCCTTGCGCAAAAGCTCAGGAACAGCACAGAGGCCCTGAGTTCAAGCTCTAGAATTGACAAAAAAGAAAGAAAGAGAGAGAGGGAAAGAAAGAAGAAAGAAACAGAAAGAAAGAAAGAGAAAGAAAGAAAGAATTCTCAGAAACATGAAGAAGACTGTCATTACTTTTGGAAGATGTTATCACAACAAAAGAGTAAGTCATCGGTTATTTGTTGAACTTATATCTTCTGTCAAGTAATGTGTAGCATAGGCAATCCTTGAGCAGGCACTTCCTACTCTAAGATGGTATACTGAGAGATGGTAAGTGAAAGGAGAAAATCCAGAAACAAGTAAGCAATATTTCAAGTAGAAATCTAATCATTTCAGACATGACATCATGTCAACCTAGAAACTCTACACATGTCTGCAGAAAAGTTACCAAAAGTGGCATTTAGGAATAATAAACTGTGAAATACACATACAACAATAGTTTTTCTTTTAATCATTCAGAAAATGCAGTAGATGCGTACCTTCATTCATTATAGTAGTAAGTAACAAACTATATCTGAACAAATGTAAGAATGTGTTGGATATATAAAGAGAAAACCATATGCACCTTATATATGTATAATAAATAAGATACTTGTTAAGTGTATGAAAATTTATGCACACATACCATACTCTTTTTCTTCTTTGAATTGAGAAAATGTATACCTAAATGGAGCAATTTACATTTCCATCTAGGACTAAGTTTCTTTAATATCTCTTACACTAATTTACTATTTAAAGGAATCTTAACAAAAGTCTTTCAGAAACTTACAAGGTGACTATAACATTTTTTTTTCTGAAATAGGAGACATTAGAGAACACTAAAGATAGTTTGAATTAAGAGGAGTAATGAAACAGTACCTAGGCTATAAGATATTAAAATATGTATCATAAAGCTGTGGTAGAATTGAAGTAGAAGACCCAGAAAGTATCTGGTTAAGGGAGAGGACATTTGTGGCTCATTTTCATTTTTCCCATCTCATCACCGCGGCAGACCATTTATTGCTAAATGACATTGGCACATTTCTTTACTGGGACTGAACCTGGCCTCAGAACATTTCAGACAGGCATTGATAGGTTATCAAAGTTGGCATATTAGTTAAAGCACTTTGGCCTTCTCAGGTATATGATAAAAGTGGCCTTTAAATTAATGAAGAAAGGAAGGATTATTTTAGACATGATTCTGGAAAGCTGGCTAACTCCTTGGAAAATATATTCTTTGCTTCATTTTATACACTAAAATAAATTCCAGATGGATCAAAGGATTGAATGTAAAAAAAGAAATCAGGAAGGAGCTTGAGGATATTTAACTAGCATCAAAGTAAAGAAGGACTTTAGCAGGAAGGCATAGGAAGAAATCAGTAAAAGAAAGCATTGAGAGATAAAAAGGACTGTAACATTTTTAATTTCTTTAAGTTTGAAAAGTAGTTATGAATTATGTTGGTCTTATAGTAGTTTGTAAAATATTTGAAAAATGTGTGTACACACATTTCACATATGTATGCATATTAGTGTATATATGTATCATATATAATATATAATATAGTAATTGAGTTGAAACATGGTAAATACTTTTAATCATTCATTATGAATTTGGAGATTATGGTACTTTTCTAGAAAAAATTCATTTTTTTTTTCTAAAAGGTCTCGTGTTTCTGAAGGGAAACAAATAAATGTAATATATTTTGAATTTCCTTAACTATCTTTTGAAATATATTACAATACTGTTTTCATTTATTTTTATTTTTTGTGTTAGTTAGTTAGTGTTAGTTGTGTTAGTTAGTTAGTTAGTTGTACAAATAGTTGCCATTAAATAAAGCAGTTTATGAATATAATATATCTTGATCAGTGTCAGTCCTCTCAACATTCTCACTCATCCTTCCCCAATTCACCTCTCCCATACACTTCTTAATTTTGAAGGACATATATTGGATTCATGACTACATTTTTTGTCCTCTTCATTCATTTACCCCTTTCTTCTTCACTCCCAAGGCCTCCTGGGAGTACCTACTTTCTGGTGTTTTATTTTGCTGAACTTTGATTTGGCTTTCTAAGTAGTTACACTATTTGCCATCTCCCTTGAATCTACTGCACTCCAGTTAATACATTTATAGATACTTGCATACCACCCAATATATCTACTTATGCATTTATCAGCTAAATCTAGCTTCCACATATAAGAGAATGTGGTACACCACTGCTTTTTAATATGAACTTGAGGTTCAATAGAATTAAATAAATGCCCAGAGATCATTCAGGTAGGGAGACACATAGTTGTGTTTGGAAGCCAAACATGGAAGTGAATGACCCCACAGATATTCACCAGTATCATTTGGATATCTCAATTCTGTCTGATATCAGAATGAGAGGAGAAACTGAAGAGATAAACTTAAATAAAGAGTCTACTCTTTCTACTACTACTTTATTTTCCTGCCCCAAGTTCCCATTTAGTTCTCTGAGGAGATGATAAAACATTTCTCCTACAAATGGTGCTAGACCTTCATATTAGATTTGAACATATTCATATTAGCTAATATTTATATTATTCATATTGGAGTTGTAAAAATGTGAGCTCTTACTGTTTTGAGTTACTTTTTACAAATGTAAGTCTTACCTGGAGATAATCATTCCATCATTTTTACCTGGCCCACCAACTTACAAGTACTGTAATTGAGTTTTTGTGGGTGGCAAGTATTAGCACTGAAAAAGAAAAGTTTATTTCCTTATTCTACACATTCTGGAGTCCTTAATTGTATGTGTGATGGGCACATTGCTACAGAAAGTGTAAAATTGATATGTATATTACAGCTACAAGTAATTTGATAACTTCATATTTCAACATCACTGGGGAGCTGGAGCCGGGATCTCCCTGAGCAACTTCTGAAGTACAGATGTATTTTGAGGCTTTTAATTGTACAGATACACATATGCTTCTCATATCATATTTTGGTTTGAGACATGTGTCTGCTGACCTAAGTTTGCATGTATGTTAGATAGGTACTAGTGATATATAGTGTATTGTTCTCTGACTAGAATGTAGAACTTTTCTTTAATTCTATTCACAGGAG
The DNA here is from genome assembly GCF_023159225.1 of Perognathus longimembris pacificus. NCBI lineage: Eukaryota > Metazoa > Chordata > Mammalia > Rodentia > Heteromyidae > Perognathus > Perognathus longimembris. Next base: position 92,486,830 of record NC_063162.1, on the reverse strand, counting down.
CATTACTTGAAAATGTCTGGCTAAATGTAATGAATTTAAGCCTTTAACTGGAGGCTTATACCTATAATCCTACCTACTGAAGAGGCTGAGACCTTAGGATGATGGTTCAAACCTGGCCCAGGCAGACAAATCCAATAGGCAATCATCTCCAATGAACGAGCAAAAAAAAAAAAAAAAAACACGCCAGAAGTAGATTTCTAGCTCAAGTGGTAGAGTAGAGCGCCAGTCTTGAGAGAAACTACCAACCTGAGGGAAACTTCCAAGCAGGAGCACAAAGAGCACAAAGCTCTGCATTTAGAGCCCCAGAACCAGCACACAAACTAAATATAAAACTATTTTCGTCTGGATACTCATGGCTCACACTCTGTAATACTAACTATATAAAACTCTGAGATCTGAGGCTCATGGTTTGAAGCCATGCGGGGCTCTTTATTGGGAAACTCTTTACCTCCATTTAATGAGCAAAAAGCCATATATGCAGCTGTGGCTCAAGTGGTAAAGCCTTGAGCAAAAAACCTCAGGGATAGTGCCCAGGCCTGAGTTCACATCCCAGCACCAGCACCAGAATGAGTAAGAAATAAGTAAGTAAATAAATAAATAAATTTCAAATTGGATGAAACAAGATCTATGACAGTGTTCCTCCAGAAATGTTTGTTGGTAGTTTTGAGTTCATTTTTCAACAACCATACCCATTTTACCAGAGCCTTTGATCTCTATTTTCCAGTACAGAAGGTATTTCATGACATCACAAGCCTTGTTATTCCCTTTCACAGGGCTTGCTGTACAAGCTGCCAAACAGTATTTACTCTCACTGAGCAGTTTTCGTCGTTTTGATTGTCAGTAGTTTCCTTATGGCCTGTCAGTCATACTTCATTTAGTCCAAAATTACTTCAAGTTTCTCTCTTCCTATTAAATGTACTTTTGTTGAAACTGAATTGTGTTCAGAGGATGATACTTGAGTATTTTGGGTTTCTTTTGATCATCCTGTTTCTGGCTGTCTTCCTCCTACTTGAATGGCCCAGTTTTACATCACCCAAGAAGATTTTGTCACTAAATCTGAACATCCCTTTATTGTTTCTGCCATCCCATGCATATATGCTTTGTATACACTCTTTTGTACATTTTCTTGCTGGCCTAACTAAGCCTGTAGTTGCCCCTCCCCCCCTCTTCCATAAGCACCCTGCATGCCTACATTTTCTGTGTGAGGTTTCCTGACTTTTTCCAGTTTTCATCCCCTTGGATAATTCTTCACTCTGCACCCTAATTGGTTTCTGTTTTCTATTGACTCTAGTTTTATTCCTGTCCATGGGGGTCTTGCTTTTGTTGAGATTGCACAGATAAATCTTGTTTTGTAATTCTTGTTTTGTGGTGGTCTCCCCTGGGTAAGTAATTTGGCCTCATGGTAGTCATTATCTTCAGGCTCTTGACACCACAGCCTAACTTGAGATCCAAGACACTCTCATCTTGAGTTTGACCCTCTGCCAGAAAAGTAGAATTAAATGCTTACACAAGAATATCACTTTTAACATTGTAGTATATGAGGTAGATCATCATTCTTGTGTTATAGCCCTGTTAGCATAATAAAAGTCATGGATCATAGTTAATTCACAGTTGATGACTGGAGTGTTCAGTCTCTTCAACTTCAAGGAATCTCTTCCCACTTCTGTGTAGAGCTCCAAGGGTGACAAGAATTTTTTTTTCATTGCCTTCTTTAGTCTCTGTGGCTCCTTTAGTGAGTTCCACTCATGGGATTCACTTCTAAAGTGTTCAGATTCTCTGCATGACCAAATGCATCATTGACTCAGGCAGGGTTTGTCTCCTGAGTGCTTGCCCTTTAGGTCAGCTCAGTTTCCCTCCTCAACTCCCTCTACCTTACTCTGTAGTGCAGTAGCCCAGCCCTTTCAGATCTTTGTACCCTCTGTACAGGGCTTTTCTTTGACATTGTGAGGCTCATCCCTGTCTAGTTCTACAGATAGATGAGGTAGGTGCGTCTGAACCTCCCAGGATAAAAGAAGACCCAAAGAAAAATTAGTTCCTATTCAAAATAGTGCCTGTCTCTATCTTTGCTTTAAGCAGCTCATTTTAAAAATAACATTAACCCTTTTCTCCATTGCAGCATGGACTGGATTGGGGGAGGGGGTGAGTTACCCAAGTCCTTACTGTGGATAACTATTCTGTGGATAACTATTTTAGTTCTGTTTATCCAGTGAGGAGTTTAGTGTACAGAGGTATACAATTAAACGCTAGCTTTATAATCCTTACCATTTTTCTTAATTCCCACATCTTATTCTCTTCTCCTTTTATAGAATCTGAGTACAATTAAAGCTTTCTCCGAATTGCCTGTTTTATTTCGCAGTCAGAAGCTTGCAAAGAATATTTTAAACAGTTGTCGTGTGGGCTTTTCCTGAAATGCCATGTCACTCCAAAAGTGATACTCTGCTATTTTGACTACTCATAGAAAATGAGGAAGGAGGTAGGCTGAGCACGGAGAAATTCCAACTGACAAGAGTATTCTTGCCAAGCCAGTGGTAGAAGAACAAGCATCGCCTGTCTTTAGAATTTTAGAAATAACTAAGGCAGAACGAACTTTTAGCATCTTTCCCTCAGTGGCAAAATAAATGGTGAAATAATAATAGTGGTTGGCATGGTCATAAACTATTGAGTAAAAATAGCTTCCCTCTTGATGTTTCTGATTTAAGTTCAGGACTATGGCATGCTTAGGTTGGGGGCAATGTGTGAGGGAGTCAGACCATCCGTTATTCCATTGTGTAAGAGTAAAAAACAAATATATCTTATTGTTTTAAAACATTTTACCATTTTGTGTATCTCAAAATGTGTTATAAGAGAGACAATCTGTGGAATTAAAAGTTTTTAGTCACACCAAATTTGAATTCCTGAACTTTTAGTTGTAAATTCTAGTAGTGACATTTGAAAGCATACATAGATTATATGTAGATTAATCTTGTTCAGGAGAAAAGAATCTATTTTACTTATTCACATGAGAGAAAGTTGTCACCACATCTGAGTCAGAGGAGATGGGTTAATGCTTATGGAAGAAGAGAAAGCCTTCAGGGCTTGGCTAGTGGTGTCTGCACAGCATGGAGATAAAGAATTTCTGCATGTCAAGGATGCACATATGAAAAAACAAAATGAGTTCTTGCATTAGTGATTAAATGACAGGGGATCAAAAGATGAAGAAGGAGCTATGAACTAACATAGTTAACATCATGTGATATTAGGAAAGCTACAACTATTTTAATTTTTGTTTCTTTAGTATAGTGAAGGAGAAGGGGACCAGGGATAAAAGTTGACCTCCATGGTTGTATACCCTGAAGAGTATACTTTAAAGTCTTCTGTGGATACAATGTTTAAATTTATTTTAGCATTTAGCAAACATGACTAACATGTTCTCCATACATATCAATTGAGAGTAGTTGTTTTGAAAAAACAAGATATTTTTAGAAATCAATTGTGCTTGTCCCTAGAGAAAGGCAACACCACACACACACACACACACACACACACACACACACACACACACACACACACACACAGAGTTGACAAGACAGTCAGTGAAGGGTGGAAGCTGAACTCTAGCTAAGATACCAGTAGAGCAACAAGTTCTTTCTCTCATAGCAACCACTAGTCCTTAGCAACACTCAAAGTTTGCCTCTACTCTTGGATGTTTGATTATATTCTTGCTTCCTGTCACCTCCTAGTCCAGGTCACTTTGCCTTTCCTTCTTAAATTTCTAAAGTAGTCATGCCTTGCCACTTAAATAGACACTATGTCTTATTTTCTTCTGCTCATAAGAACTTAAAATGTTATACATTGTCCAAAGGATGCACATCAAAATCTTTTATTATGCCTTCCTATATAAACTCTGGCCCAGCTGTCTGAGGCCTTTAGTTATCTCGCTCTGGATTTATATCTTATTAACTGCATTGCCCTGGACATATCATTTAGGAGATATCACCCAACTGCTGGGTGAAACAGTAACCATTTCTTTGGAAATCTTGTGCCCTCTATCTTTGATTTAGCAATATAAAGTTGTGTAGTAGCATATTTTATGGGTATTTTTGCTGGGATTCTGATTAAAATTATATTTATTTCTGTACTTATTTATTTAGCCTCTCCTGGGGCTTGAACTCAAGGTCTGGGCACTGTCCCTGAGCCTCTGCACTCAAGGGTAGCACTATACCACTTTAGCCACAGTGCCCTTCCTGGCTTTTTTCTGAGTATTTTATCGGAGATAAGAGCCTCAAGGATTTTCCTGAATTCTATTTGAATTGCGATCTCAGCCTCCTGAGTAGCTAAAATTATAGGCATGAGCCACTGGTGCCCAGCAGTTGTATTTATTTTTAAAGATTAATTCAAGATACTGCTTCAATATGAGTTAAATGATCACTGAGCTAAATTTCTAGCCCAACACTTAGATTTTCTTTTCTTTTTTCAATCCTCTTTTTTATTATTATTATAGCTAAGTGGTTGTACAAAGGAATTGGCATTTAACAAAGCATTTTATGAATACAATGCATCTGGAGCAATGTCCCCCCTTTCAACATGTTCACCCATTCCTCCTAAAACACTCTTTTTATTCCCAATAATTATTATCCCTTATCCTTATTTTTCCCTCATTTTATATTCCAATTTTTGAGAAGTCCATATAATGCTTAAAATCTGGGCTGTCATCTTAATCTTATGAGGTGCCTGGATGATTTGTAAAGCGCCAATTTAGGTGTTTCTGAGAGGGTGGTTCCAGAGACAATTCACTGGGTGAGGAAGATGCACAATGAGTGGGCAACAGTACCATCGTACAGGCTGTGGTTCTGATGGAATAAAGGGGGGATAGGAGGAAGCCATCTGGCACAGTCATTCTCATTCTTGTTGTCTGCTTTCTGGCTGCCGTGGGGCGCGCCCTCCTGTGGGGCCAGAGTGCCCCACAGTGATAAACTGAAGCCTCTGAAATAGTGAGCTGATAAAGCTTTCTTCTCTTCACATTGGTTATGTCAGACGTTATATCAGAGCTGTGAGAAAGTGAACACATCCCTCTTGAAAAGAATCTGTTGACCTCTCTTCAGATGTAATGAAAAGAGGACAGTTTTTGAAATGACACAGATTTGTATTCACATCCAGAGCCACAATTTTCAAGTTGTCACTGAGTCAGTTGCTCAGTGGTATTTTGATTCCCTGGCAAACTGGGAGTATTATGATCTACAAATTTGCTGTGAATATTCAGATTTAGTCCTCTGTTTCTCCCTCTCTCTGTTTAAAATCAGGCATGTATGGCAGATCATTTTTTCCTACCTTAAAAAAAAGATATTTGAAACATTCCTGAATTGAAAGTATATTTATTAGAAGAACAGATGAAATGAGATGGGGAGAGGCAGGTGTTTAGGACAATGGACACAGACCTGCATCTGGACTAAATGTCTGGTTAGAGTGTAGAGGAGAGAGAGCTAAAATTAAAGGCACAGACTTTTAGAGGAGAATGCTAGTCTATTTCCTATGTCTACGGCTTGGACAGAGTACCATATAATAACCCATATGCTGAAAATTTAGAGAAAATTTTTACATAAAGTGATTTGGCCTTCCTTTTGTTGACTATGGGAAAGAATTTCAGAGAAAATTTCCTACAGGCTGTTTAAAGCAATGTATGCACAATAGGCCTTGTGGCAAGTAATGTGTGTGGGGAAGTCTAATGTGAGTTATTTCTATTTCCATTCGTAGACATGTCTCAGTGAGGTTCAAATTATCCCTTGGACAGTAGAAGGCCATCTGATAATTTAAAGCTAGACTTTTTTATTTTGGTTCCATAAAGCCAAATTTAGGATAGATTTCAAAGGCTAAATAAACAACCGTCTACCTTCCCATTAAAAATGAGTGTGTCAGGTTTCTGTGTACTTAAGTCTTTAAATAATCTCCACTTAGCCTTTCTACAAGAGACCTTAAATATTTAGGAAGGAGCTTCCCTTTACAGACATATCTTGTTCATTAAAGGACACTCTTAATCTTGTTAATGAAATTCTGTAGAGTTGAACAAATGCAAACTAAACCTGAAGACTTGTCCTTACTAGAAGTTGTATGATTGTGAGAAAGGGAGACAGAGAGATAGATATGTAGATAAATACACATATATGGATAGATGTCAGAGATCAATATTTGAGATCAAAATTAAATATAGGTGTATGTAATTTTTGGGTAGAGCATTGGCTTACTAAGTAGGTGCTCTACCACTTGAGCCACTCCCCCAGGCTTTTTTTTTCATTAGTTATTTTTGAAGCAGGGTCTCTCAATTCCATGATTTGGGATAACAGCTCCCTTTATTTATTAATATGAGGCTTCACTAAACCTCTTTGTCTTGAGCAGTAATTTTGCCTCCCAAGTAGCTGTGATTACAAATGGGACCACCATGCCCAGCTATCTGAAATATTTAACGATATCAGTATTACTTTTATATAATGTCATATAGTATAAGAAACACCCTTCAATTTTGTAGTATAACAAATATTATTTCATAGAGCAATGATATAGAGTGTGCTTTGTCATCAAAATTCCCTGTGGAGTTTCTAACAAGTATATGTAATGGGGCCTGATAGTTCAAGGGAAATGGACATTGTTATGTGTGCATGCATGTATAAATATGTCTGTGCATGTATGTACATACTTTGGGTTTCTGTATGTCTGTGTATGTAAAGAAATGTAAGTCATTTGAAGTCACATTAAAGAATGATTACAGTGTTCAACATTTCCTCACTACTCAAATTCTTGGTTTAGAAACTATATTCCGCAGGGCTTTTTTTTTTTTTAATATGAAAAGATTTAACAAATCTACTGCTTACAAGATCTCATGTTAAAGCTTTAGAACTGTTTGCTGTGTTATGAGAGTATTGTTTCTCATATCAAAGAACATTTTACAAGTGATTTATGTACTTATTAATTGGTTGTTTTAGTTTACAATGTTTTACTTATTATAATTGATCAAATAAACATATTGCTGAGTTAAATAACAAATATTTCAGTGTGGAAAATATTCTGGTTTAACATGATGATTGATACAATTTATAGAAAAATTTTCATCAAAATGATAATATAGCAATTTTACAACATGGATTTAAGTGGATACTTACACTTCATTTGATACTTACTGAAGGAAGAATATCTTTAAATGTTTTAGTATCCAGAGAAATTATAAATTGAACAATGTATGATAATTGAAGTCTTTCAGGCTTTGAATCATAGTGCTGCCATTAGAGCTGTGACCTGGCAAATAACTTATCCTTCAAATAAAAGTCTTATCAGCATTACAAGGTTATTTTAAGGATTAAGAGAGATAATGTGTAAATGCTACATAAATATAAAGCAGTATCATTGCTTGTTTGGATTGGATTTGTGCTTTGGCCTATCTGTTGGAAATTGCATTTGGACATGTTTTGTGGTCATTTTGCCCATTTTGCCCATGCAGATTGTGAGGTTGCAGAAGAAATGACTTATGCCAGATATTTCCAGGTTCATATTTTTAGCAGCCTAAGGCATTAAAATAAATATCTCTTCCTTCTTTTGGAAAGCAAAGCATTCTGGTAGGCTGTTCTTAAGTATGATTATTCTCCCTAGAAATTGGATTTCTCTGCCTCCACAGAAGATTATATAAATGATATATTCCATGTGGCAGAGACTTGACATTGTCAATACATATTACAAATTTTAGCATGCTAACTTCTTATAATTTTCCACCATGTTCTCTCAAAGCCATTACTTTACTTCAGAGAAAAAGCTTGCAACTTTCAATTTTTGTCTAAAAACTTCTAGGCCTGTAGAATTTCATGTCAAAACCATTAATAATTTTTAGTACAAGTTTTTCTCTGTGGGAAAAAACAAAACTTTGTAGATGCCTTCTTTTCAAAATCTATATATTAGTCTAGTAGTCAGTTCTATATTTGATTAAGTTTCTTTACATGATAAATTACATACACACATACAGAGAGAGAGAATGAGAGAGAGAAATTGTATTTGAAATGTTACTTTTTTAATTAATGAAGAAGGATGTAGGGATAATAAAGTTTGCATATGCAACTTCTAGTAAAGTAAGTCTCCTGTCAACAACTCTGAAATTCTTTCTCTGTCTCCCCTGTCTGTTTCCCTTTCTCCTCTTTTTCTCTCCATCCTTTCCTTTCTTGATTACTAGACTCTTTCCTTTCACCACTGGAGGCTGTATGCAAAGCACTGTAGACCAGGCACTGGTACTTGCCCTATATGCAACAAACAATGCTTCTGCTCATACACATCTGGCATTCTAGGGAGGAAGATAGACAAGAAATCAGTCAAAATATAGAAGATGTTTAAAAGGATGGTAAAAATGATGAGGGTATTTCCATGGTGCTGTTGTAGTGGGGAAAGGGTGTGTACATGGTCTGGCTTGTCACTGCATGTGACATGACACAAGTTGTCTTATTGTCTTAGTATCCCCCGTTACCAGGAAACCAAGAAGAGGTGATATGCACAATCTCCACAATTCTCTCTGTAATTTTATCAACTTTGAGGAGACTCTTACCTTTTTAATTTGAACTCTATTTTATCCCTCTAAATTATTTTAGAGGAGACAGATCAAGATGTTAATTTTTACCCTTGTTTGGCACACTCTAGAGATTAGGCTCTGTATTTCATACTTGCTAGGCAGGTACTCTACCACCAAGCCACACCTCCAGCCCCGAATGTTCTTTCAAACTCTTTTTCAGAGACAACACTTTAAAACTCCAGGTGTCTGATACAATGGTAATAATTATAATCAGTCAATACATTGAAGACTGCTTTATATTTAGAATTTTTCTCGGGAAAAGTACTTCAGGTAGGATGTTCATAAAAACCCTACAGATTCATTTTTACCTATCTATTTTTAGGGGAAAAATGGGACAATACCTGGAATTGAACTTAGGACACTCACTCAGTAGGCTGGGTAGTTATACTTGAGCCTCTTCCAGTCATTTTTGCCTACTTGATGGTTCAATGTAGTTGAGCCAAAATTTATAATCTTTAGAAAGGGTTTTTGTGATTTGTTTAAGATTCAAAGGAATTATTGACTCAGAGTGCTTTGTAAACAATCATGCCACTTTGTGCTATTTATTATTTATTGTTAATGTAATATCTTCCCTTATGTATCTACTCCCTTTAGAGAAGATTTTCTCTTGCTGGTGAGTAGAATCAATCTCCTGGTGAAAAGAATCATTATTCTCTCCTACTTTAAGCAGAAGAGTTAAAAAAGCATAGATTTAGGATGCTTGAATGGCAGTGATGAGAGTATGCTAGCATGAATGAAAATAGGAGACAGGGGATTCTAAATGGTGAAGATATGAAAGAGAAAAAAGTTGCAGGCAGAGAGGTCATTGTGTGTCAGTGGTCAGACATTGTTTTCAAAAGAAATAAAACAATCTTGCCACTTTAGCACCCAGTTAATTAAAATATTTGTGGGGTAAACATTAGCACATTTTCTATCTGGAATACACAGAAAGCAAGCACATGCTTGTTTATTACAGAAAGGAAAACATCACAGAATTTGGAAGGGGCCATCCTTTTCAACTATCATCAGCACAGAGATTAGTCCCTAGGTGTATTTTGGTGTATTCAGTGCTTTGCCAAGATTTAAACCTTACTGCCAGGCACTGGGTAATCATCTAGGTTCCTCTCTTCTCTATGTAAATAGGAGCTTTTGAGAATACAAAATTCCCTTCCACTTCACCTAAGCTAGCCATCATTCAGAAATGCAGTCTGCTTTTTAAGATTAGAGTGACAGGTGGAAACATGAAAATATAAGAAGTCTTGAACCTTCTGCTATATGAAAATGCATCCTTATTACCTGATAACAAAAACAAACAAGCTCAAACCCAATTCCAGTATTTGTGAGGTTTACATTAAAGCTGAAAGACAGAAATTTCAGCTTCCCATTATTTTCAGTTCAATTTGTAGCACTCAGTCAATAGGACTGACTGTACTTCAATAACGCCACAAAGTATCAGTCCCCAAACCAGGTCTTATTTGTTTCATTCTATGAAAAGAGAGCTTGGAGGAGTCTGCTCAATCTGAATTCAACAGCATCATCACTGGCTGAGAGTGCCTTTCTCTAAAGAGACAATAAGTAGTCTTAAATTCTAAATTAATAACAAACTACCTTTGCATTCTATGGAAGCATAGTTTATTTCTAAACTTTAACCCAGAAGAACCCAATGGCTACAATTTATAGCTATTTTCCCTAACTGCTTAACCCAAACTATACAAAACCCTACTCAAATACAGCATGTTAAGTATTTTGAATCCTATCAATTTTTTTATTGGTTTTCAGAATTGTTTTTCATGTTAGCTGATAGCTTTATATTTTCCATGAGGAATTAAATTAATTTCAGTGTGAATGTTGAAGTTAGATTTTATTCTGAAAATATTCTGTCTTAAACCTCAGAAGCCTCAGTCATAATGTTGTCCTTTAAATATTACTAAACTGTTTAGTCAATTTGGGCCCATTTTCAGAAAGAATGCACTGCTGAGCTAAGACTCTATATGCCATATTTCAGCCCCGAACAGATTTTTATGACAAAGTAATACACCTCTGGAAACAGGTTTATAATGGAAAATACAAGTTGCCTTTAACTAGGGGAGCCCAAATGCACCTTACAAAAAGGTTCATTTTTTGAAACATACAAAATCCCTTTCTCCCAAGGGTGGTGTCACAGGAGAAAGGTGTGTAATAATAGTTGTATTTACCATAAATACCTGACATATTTTATGATGATTTGATTGTATTAAAAATTTCACCTTATAGATTTTAATAAAGCTGCCTATGGGCAAGGTTATTGCAGTTGGATTTCTTTGCCTTTGCCCACTGGTCTCAGTGGAAGCAGTGAACAGCCCTTATAAAAGGCTTTAGTTTTTAGTACCTGCTTAATAAAAAATAATTTCCTCTTCTTTGGACTTGTTCATGAAGCTGAAAAATGACTCCATAGGTCAGTGGTGTGTGGCAAGCTAATTTCTATAAGCTTTTTATCAGGTGGTGCTGAGTAGAACAGTATGGGAAAGTGAATATCCCCACCCCTGTGCCAGACTTACAAGGGTCAGAGTTATCTACAGTGTCACAAAAAGAGGGGGAGGGGAGTGCCGTTCTTTCTTGTTCTAAATTTCTAGAGCGACACAATATTCTGAGACTTAAAAAGGTACAGAAGGAAAACTAATGCATAGGGAAATTCTCAGCTAAATTTAGACTTTAAGATTTGACATACGTGGCACTCATTGTTTAAAATACAATGAAACTCAACTTTGATTTTGATTTTTTTTTTTGTAGACATGGGAACCTTATAGTAAGTACTAAGTGCCAGCGAAGGGGGATGTATATCATAGCAACAGGGAAAGTGAATGGCATTCAGGTAAATATGTTCCTCAGCGAGGCACCTTTCCCCAAGCCTCTCATTTTCTCCAAGGAGCATTAGGAAGATATTCTAATCAAGGCAAACCAGCAGCATCCCATGAGGTTCAAACAGAGTATTTGCTATGTGTCTTGCAGTGCAAAGCAGAAGTTCAGTACACCTCCTGTCTCTCCAAGATATTCATAGGCCAACTTCCAAGAACCATCTTGGAGCAGGGCTACCTCTATAAAGTGCCAAAGCACCTGTGTGACTGGTAGCTCTCTCTGTAAAGAGAAGTCCGCATTTATTTCTTTGGCTTCTCATGGAGAATTGTAAGGCTGCACAGAGCAACAATGTATGATCAGTAGGTCACAGGGCAGGGCATTTGTCACACAACTCTATGCCCTGGGAGCATCGAAGAAGATTCAGAAACCAAAGGAATTGTAAAAATAATTGGTAAGTCTTTTCACTTTTTTCTTTTTTCCATTGTTTTTATTGTCACAGCTAGCTTGGATATAGTGAGATGGCTATAACCAGTGGAAAAGAGCCATGTTTAGATAAAGTGAAAAGGGCAAAAATACTAATAAAATAGAAGCAGCCAAAGGAGTTGTTTTCCTTTCTTTCTAATTCAATTTGACAAAATTATAAAGGCATGGTGAAAACATAAAATCTTCCACGCACGGCTGTTGAACAGCTGTCCATGAGGCCAAGGTGCTGATGGACAGGGAGAAGGACACATCCTGCTTCTGACTAGGAAGAGCATGTCCAGGAGCTGGGAATGGGGAACTGAAGAGAGGAGAAGTGGGAAAACAGTCCTAGGCAGGAGGAAGGATGATGAAAAGTGACCCAGGAAAACCGAAAGCCCAGCTTTGACTTTTCCATGAAATTTGCAGATGAATTAAAAGCTCTGTGGGATCTGTAAGGAGGAGGAACAGATGTGTAATGAAAATAATCCTGTGGTCTGGAAAAGGGAGGGTATCCTTCACTCAGGCTCCTTCCTGAACTGGAAATTGTGTTATACAAATCAAGTCTGCATTTTGCAAAATTACTTCCTACCTGTTAGGGCTACTTTTCCTATCCTAATGGAACATGAGTATATAGGTTGAACTGCAGATACTGGATATATAAGTGAAACAGTATTCATATACAGAAAATTTATACTACAGAATACTTTCAAGTCTGAAATTCTTTGAATTGCTAAAAGGTTGACAGGTTGCAAATGCACAAACTAATATATATATACATATATATACACATGTGCATATAATATATATTCATATATGATATGTATGTATATACACTTTATATAATATGTATGTATGTACATATACACTATATAATATGTATGTATATATACATGTATTTTTTGGCTTTGTATGTAATGTGGGAAAAAATAAGTGAATTTTAATTTTAGATGTGAATCCTATTTCCAAGATCTCTCATTATGAATATGCAAATGTTAAAATTCCCCCCCTTCCCCCGCCAACAAATCTATCATCTGAAATGCTTCCTGAGGTAGGATTTTGGATGAGGGATAATTGATCTGTAGTACAATGTGCATACACTAGGCTCAAATACTCAGTTGTGATATTGAAAAAGAAGAGAAACCTTACATTTCCATTGGAATCACTATTGGGCTGTCGATGTTTCTTCTGGAGCCTTACAAGTCTTGCTGTATTTTGTCCAGCTTTTATTTCTTATAGTCCTTTTGATTGTAACATGTTACAAACTTCACTTTGTAAACTACCAAGCATTGGTATTTTTATGCTATGTTATACATTTAAAGTGTAAAATAATTTTGAGATGACAGGGTCAGAGGAAACAAAATGGCTCACTGATCTCCACCAAATCTCCACTAAAGTGATCTACACTGAAATAACAGCTTTACCTTCATCTTCTGACTCCTCTGCTCTCTAATCTGTACACATTTCCTCTTTTGCCTTTGGTCACTTTCTCTGGGAGATTTTAGGGAGGGAGTCTACCTCTTCTGGAGATGTGGTGGGGGGAAGAAGAGAGAGTGTCTGTGGTATGGGGAAGTGCTATGTTCACCCAGAGAGTATTAGCTCTCTGGATTTCCTCTAAGCTGGGATCGTGGTGCCTCACACAATCAAACTTAATATATCTTATTTAGTGTTTATCCTTGTTCATTTATTTATTACTGGTACTGGACTAAACTTCCCACACTCCTGGCACTTACCTATACTTCATAGTTACTCAAATTCAAAGTAATTCTTGGTTATATTTGAGTGGTGATAGTAGTGATGGAGAAGAATCCCAGTGCCTCAGCAGCACTGGAGAGATAAGGAGTGGTGATCTCTCTTCTTAACAAAGAAGAAAATGCATGAACTTTCAACACCCCAATGCTCTGGTCCTTGCCTCCTTTCATTTTTAGTCTGGTAATCTCACTACATTTACTTGGGCAGAATTATTACTCATAATTCATGCCCTGTTTTTTATTGTCTTTGGAGTTTATGTATTAAGGCATTTTTCATGGGCCTCAGTCCATTTTCCTCTATCAAGATGATACTCATTTTAAGAGACACACTTCAAATAGAGATTTGTTGACACTTTTTGTCTGTTATTTCTTGTTTCATCTTGCATTAAACTTTCTTTGTATCCTTCCTTGCGATACTTCTTATATTAAGTTTCTGATTTATGGATGTCAGTTTGTCTGTCTCTTTTCTTTCCTGTCAATCTTATCAGTATCTTTTCTTATGGTCATGGGGCTTGAACTCTGTTCCTGGGTTCTGTCCCTCAAGGCTAGTGCTCTACCACTTGAGCCAATGTGCCACTTCTAGTTTTCTGGTGGTTTATTGCAGGTAAGAGTCTCTCAGACCTTCCTGCCTGGGCTGGCTTTGAACCATTATCCTCAGATCTCAGCCTCCTGAGTTGCTAAGATTACAGGTATGAGCTACTCAAGCCCAGTCCATGTTCCTTTTTGAGAAAGGAAATGACTATTACTTAGTAACCACCAAAACTGTGTTCAATACCATGACTGAACAGAGGAAGTGAGAAGAAAATACAACTTGTTCTCCTATTCTTTTGTTCTCAAGGATCTTGCTGTCTGTCCAAATGTAAACCTGATAGGTGGATTGTATCAATGTAATGCAGTAGATACAATACAGAGATTTCAAATTACTCCAGAAAGTAGAGTGAAGCTGGACCAAGAAAGAGAGGTCAGAAAGGGTTTTACAGAGGCATAGATACTCATGAAGTAAATCTTACAGGCCAAGTAGGAATAGCAGCTGGAGGAGGGTTTTGGAGCAAAGAAAGATCATAAGCAAAGACACAAAGGTGTGAGCCATGGCTACTTCTCCATATAAATGGAGGATCAAAGTGTAAGCTTGAGTAGAAGACAAGCCTGGAATGGCAAATAGGGACCTGCTAGTGGAGAGTTCTTCAGGCCAGGAAGCTTGGTTTTTATCCTGAGTATTTTAGAGTATCATCAGAATGTGTCAGACCAGTGAAAGGCAGGATATGACTGTTCGTGGCATGAACTATTTCTGGTGGCAATATGGATAATGCTTTTGCAGGTGTGGAGCTGGTTGATATTTGGTATTATTGATGCTTGGCAGATAATTTTAACATAGTTGAATGAAAGGTTTTTTTCTTTCCACTTTTCATTGGTGAGGTACCTCTTTGAAGAACAAATTCAATTAAAAGTCTTATATATCATGTTAGCTTCTGAGAGAAAATTAGGGATGATATAGAAAAGCTAAAAAAAATCCACAGGAAATCTGATGTTCTAAACAGAGTGATTATATAAAATACTGGCTTGTGGCTTACGCAAATGCAATCAGAGAATTGCCTGGCTGTGAGTCAGAACGGGGTTGGTCCTTCAAGTCCTCTGCTTGATAGTAAATTAGTGGCTTAGGGAAATATGTTTACATTTCATTTCTTATTGTACATCTGATTGCATGTTTTGAAAACTGGATAGAAAATATCTTTATTTACGGATTTGAAAGAGGGAATTATACTATGTTCATACAGACACAAATTTCCCAGTTAAGTGTATAAATACAGTGAGGTATACCTTACATAGTGAGATACTGTTAATTTGCCATTTTATTTAAATTAGAAACATGTCCAAGAAATAATAATGAAATTCAGTAACTCTGCTGGTAATAACTCTTTTGGCATCATTATTATAGAACAGCATATTAGATCTTAAGATCTTTTGATTTTTATCCACAATAATTCACTGGTTGGAGGAAAAATTTTATCTTTTTTAACCTATTATCCCTGTATGTTCTCATGTTTCTATTAAAAGAAACAAAACTTAGCACCTTTTGGCACATGCATTGTTTTTCTTGTGTCTTTCTTCTAGATTGTATACTGACAGTGCTTACTTAAAAGGCAGAACCTGCCATAACTTTGATTGTAGAACCCAAAGCTTAACATAATCCTTAGACACATTATTTCCTCTACATGCGATTTTATAATTGAAAGGCAAAATGAATCACATTTATCAGTAGCTACTACAGCCCAGATTCTGAGCTGATATACCAGGGAAGCTGGAAATAGTTCTTGTCTTTAGAATTCTTTCAGGTTAAAGACACATATTAATCAAATCATTATCAAATATGCAATTAACACATGCCATAGGAGGAAACCCATGGTTTGTTTTGAAGGTACTTCACAGAGATATGTGGCTACCATAGAGAGGTTAAAGTGAATATCTGAGAAGTAATGATATTTTAACTGGAGTAAGAAGATGAATTTAGCATTATTTACGTTTATAGAAGCAAAACCTCCTAGGTAAGGGTAGAATCCTCTCTTGAGGGTCTTGAAGAGGCTAGAAATGGGGCATTGTGGCATGGTAGAGGATGTGACAGGAAAATACATAAAAATATGAAATTAAAGCTCAAATAGAAAGCAGTAAAAGTAAGGCAATTGATGTGCTTTAATTTCTGTTTTCACCCTATGTTTTTGCAATATCACCATATAAACATCATTCCATATACTATAATGATATATTCATGTTTGATATCTAGGAAGCTCACAAAGTTATATATTCATTATCAGTTTGATAATAATGAAGAAGCTTTATCTTCCAACGATCATATAAGTTACCTGGGAATAACCATTTTAACATTTCTAAGAGGAATAGAATATGTCCTTGTTATGATTTCATGACTAGGGGAGCAATATCAAGCTAGATGGAGAAGCATGGGAATAGGTTACATGGTGGAGTCTTGTGCTAAAATCATGCTGCACTGTAGAAACTGCTACATCCATACTGTAGCCTAGTAACCAGTGCCTAGGGAGGTGAAGCATCTAATTTCAAACAGTGCAGAGTGAATTCCCTTTTACTTTATAATCTTGACATTAAGGTTTCTTATACTAGCTATGTTTATTAAAACAAAAATGCACACACACTCTCCCTTTCAAGATGAGCTTCAGCTAGACTTCCCTCAGCTTTTCCTTACAATAGCAACTTCAGGCTAGTTTCATACTCTAGTTCTTACTGAAATACATGCTGTGTAACTGCAGTTGTCACATATTCCTTTGACACATTTAATTATTACTACCAATTCCTGTTCTCATTTGCTTCAGAATTAATCCATCAAAGTATCTCTCAATAGACATCTCACTCCACTGCCACTGACCACTGCAAACAGCCATACATCTTACTCTCTTTTCTTTCTCCAAGTGGATTAGAAAGAGCATTTTATTGTAGATGCAGTAAGCCATGACACAGTGAAGTTATCTTTTTGTTTGTTTTTTTCTCCTTTCATCAAACCACTTTTGGTCCTCATTTTAGAAATATAAAATCCATCTTATGAGGGCATCTCTTGAGATAGATAATGGATGTGAGGGAAAAAGAGAAAGCATTTGGAAGTGGAAGACATTAAAAATAACAGGCTGAAGAGTGAAATAAGTCAAAGTAGATAATGTTAGAATACATATAATTGATTTTTTCTTTAAAAAACAATTTGACTAATCTCAGCTTCAATACTTTACTTGAAATAAATAACCACTTTAATCCTTTAGTTTGCAGTATAAAAACTATCAAGCAACAACAAAATAACTACAGAACTGAGGCAGATTCTGCTCGACTGCCTGGGAATAGTGTTTCTTCCCTTGGTTTTGAGTTGGGTCAACTTTGGTTGCCTAGCAGCCACTCTCTTAGCTCTGAACAGAGCTTCAGGTGGTTTGCCTCCCTCACTCGCAGCTTCCTGAGTCCTATCTGCCAATAGTTTCCATGCAAATGACTACTTTTGAATAAGTATTGGTTGTAAGCGTGTTTTAAATACAGTTGCAGTACAGTTACTGCACCCAAAGTTGTTAAAATTAGAGAAACTTTTTTTAAAAATACTGATAAAATGTTCAACTTTCTTGTTTAGTAACTAACTTTTCCATGACTAAAGTGAACAAAAAATATTGTCCCACTTTCTCTTCCCAACATTTATATAAGACCACTTCCCCCTTTTTATGTAAAATACTTATACATGTAACTTTTGTAGCTGCCAGCTTTTATAAAGTAGTCAACTTTCCTAATCTTCAGGTTTAAAAACATATGAGTTGAATTTTTTACTTCCTTTCTAGGAAAAAATACCTGTGTACTCTTGATTTTTGGGACTCAAATATCATTTCTTCTCATCCAAATAATAGTATTTATTTTAAACATCCTCTGCTATCTATCGCTATCAGTTGTTCACTAGGGACAAATAACACGGCATATTACCACTTGGTTGCCTACTGATCATATTCTGAGGCTTCACATTATTGCTACAAATCTCAAAGTAGGCTGAAGTAAATTCAGGCATAGAATCCAAGAAGGTCTGAAGGGCCAATAGGAGAAGAGATTCCTTGATGCCTAGACTTCTGCAATTGGCTAGTTCATAAAGTAAGATCTCTGGCGGGCTGGGAATGTGGCCTAGGCCTAGTGGTAGAGTGCTCGCCTCGTATGCATGGAGCCCTGGGTTCGATTCCTCAGCACCACATATATATATATATATATATAAGGCCAGAAGTGGCGCTGGGACTCAAGTGGTAGAGTGGTAGCCTTGAGCAAAAATAAAAGAAGCCAGGGACAGTGCTCAGGCCCTCAGTTCAAGCCCCAGGACTGGCCAAAAAAAAAAAAAAAGTAAGTCTTTGGCAATAAAAACAGCCTTACTATTCATAGTATTTAATACAGTGTGTTTAGGCACATAATTATGCACAGTTTAGATCCCTGAAAGACTTGTAAAACAATTTGTGAGTGAAGTATTAGAAGACCAGAATGCACCAGTTGCATAGGATGATGGTAAATCTCCATAACTGTTTTTCAGATGTCAATTAGGACTGTGCCTCTGGAGACCATTAAGGGAAATGCTGCTGCTCTCCTCTTGTTAAACGAAATTGGATAGCTTTTTCTCCTATCTCAGAGCTAACAAAGTCATAAGAAGTGTTTTACAGTCTGACAGACTGGATTTGTGTCTAGTCATACTCAGTTTCTGTCAGTGAGCAAATTACTTCATTGCTTACTTCCATAGTCTTGGTAATGAAATTTGAGGGGAAATTAAATGAGATAGTATACTTAGAATTCTTAACATGATACATGACACAAATTTGGCACTCAGTATATGGTAGTAATTGTTTTACAAATTTGGTATTAAATGTAACAGGTTTTATTAAAAATCATCACTAAATACTGGACAACCAACAGAATGGCTTTTCCTCACTAGATACTTAAACATTTGAGATACTTAAACACTTTAATTTATTATACATACTCTTTGTCTAGAAGATGCTCAATAAGATAGATATATGTGAATGAATAAGTGATGACTTTTTAAGTTCTATCTATTGGCTTTTCAGTATGTCCATTTTTTTTCTCCACCATAGAAAAATTAGATCTATAGTTATATTTCCACTAGCTTTCAATATTATTTTTTATTTTTCCTCTTCAAAAGCTGGCTTATCTCAACAAAATGCTAAATTAAACAAGATAAAAATAACTCTACCTGGTACTTCAAGTTTAGAAATATAGCCAATTTCCTTGTAAGGTAATAATTGCTGGTGTGGCTGTTTGGTCTCAGGCAGAAAGCAAGGACTGCACTTATTGGACATCTATAAAACTCTCCTAGCCTGAAATCATCCTTTTGGAATGATTGCCATTGTTACCTAAAATATGGCTTTTACTTTCTCACCAGAGTTTCTTCAGATTTCTGTAGTTTTGTAGGTCCCACCTTTAGGAACATGCTTTGTATGATTTCACAAGAACAAGTAGTTGTAATTAGTACATAATAATTTCTAATGCAGCCTCTTGCTGAAACAAATGAAATGGCAGAGACCTATGTCACAACACTGAAAAAGGCACAGACTGAACTTGAAACAAAAGCATCTACTCCAAATAAAATCATCAGGTATAGCCTTTTGGAGGGAATCAAATGTATTTTTAGATTTACATTTTCCCTAACTTGCTACCCTCTGTGAGATCGTTTTTGACATGCATTTGTATGCTTTCAATTCGTATGACATAAAAAATTCAGTCCTGGAGTACCATGGCCTTGCAAGAAAATTCAAGGAAATATTTTCTAGGTTTTGCTCACTATGCCTTAGAAGCAACGAATTATGGTATAGGGCTGGAACTTTACCTACTTGTTAATTGGCAGGTTAAACTTTTATGAGTTTCTGGTACCCTGGCGATACATGACTATTAAAATTTGCAGGTGGTTCAAGGGGAGAGAGATGTAAG
Organism: Perognathus longimembris pacificus; assembly: GCF_023159225.1. Lineage (NCBI taxonomy): Eukaryota > Metazoa > Chordata > Mammalia > Rodentia > Heteromyidae > Perognathus > Perognathus longimembris. Next base: position 92,466,763 of record NC_063162.1, on the reverse strand, counting down.
TTCCTGTGCTAGTAATATATCATAAAAGTGTGTATTTCATGTGCCTGTTGTGAAAAAAAGACTTTTAATACTCTTGCACAATATAAGCTGATTAAGGGATCTTTATGGATCTCATTAACTGTGGGTCTTTTTTCATAGAAATGTGAAGAGTGTAATGCTTATAGACAGAAGTATAGCAGAAAATAATTAGCCCAGAGGTACCTCTTTGAGACCAAGGGTTTAGTGACATGGTCTGCATGCACCCCTCCCCCAACTCTAGGAAATGGCTTCAAATCTGATGTTGCTCCTATTATATGAACTGCTGTAAATCTGACATTTTAATCTTTCTTTCAGAGGACACCATTTGCTTAACTACACTTATGTTTTATTTAAATGTTAGGACATTTCCTTTCTTCAGTCCACTTTTTCATCAGGAAATGTAAAGACAGACTGTGGGTAGGAATGTGATACCACATAATTAACTAGATTTTGGAAAAAGTGATATGATTGCAGTAGTTTGGAAACTATGTTTTCCTGTGTTTTACATGTGGTTTTAGAAGCAAAACTGCCCTCAATTGTGGGCTAAGTTAACCATTTCCCCCTACATCTTAGAAGTGGCTCTTTGTAATTATGGTTTTAGCTGGTATTAATGTTAAAGAAATAGTGAAATGAATTAGTTTGATTAAGAAAAGGGTAGAAACAGCAGTAATAAGTATTTGTTTTCTTTTCCATTTTTAATACAACATTTTTTTTTTTTTTTGCCAGTCCTGGGCCTTGGATTCAGGGCCTGAGCACTATCCCTGGCTTCTTTTTGCTCAAGGATAGCACTCTGCCACTTGAGCCACAGCACCACTTCTGGCCATTTTCTATATATGTGGTGCTGGGGAATTGAACCCAGGGCTTCATGTATACAAGGCAAGCACTCTTGCCACTAGGCCATCTTCCCAGCCCTTTAATGCAACATTTTAAAGACTTATTTCTTGTCATAATTTCTGTTTATCTTAATGTTAAATTGTAATTTAAAACTAGCTTTTTCAAAACTCTAGGTTTGTAACTTAGGCTTCTTCACTCACTTGGTAAATATGTTTTAGTTTGAAGGTACTGAATGAAATTGTATTTCTGAGGAAGAAGATATTATTTCTATAGATACATTATTTTAAAACATGATTATTTTTAAATTTGGTTTACCTATGGTCAGGGTCACTGAGTAGCAAGAAAGGTAGAATTTGACCGGAGCCGGGTGGAGAGAAGCAAGGACTGAATGAATGTGTGGAAAATGGGAAGCTGAAGATCAAGACAAAAACGTAGTCAACATTAGCCATGATGAAAGCTGTACTGGACAGACTATGGTGTTGGTCCTTTTAGTTCAGGCATCGGCATTAGAACTCTGCCTCCAAACTTCTGTCTGCCAAAAACCTACAGAACTTTGTTTTGACAAAGAGTGCTTTCTGAGCATTACAAATACAATCATACACACACACACACACACACACGTATTTACAGAGTATATGTATAAACTGTGTATACATGTAGTTGAATACAGTGTTTATGCATACATCTGTACATAATATACCAAGATAGTATATTTTCATAAAGACTTGTGAATCAATTTCATGACCTTGTAAAAATTAGTTTTGAAAAATTCCGTTTTTAAATTTGTGGTAGTAAGGCATGTGATAAGTCTACAGGAATATTCTCCACTAAGTATTTGTTCCCCTCTACTTATCCTTTCTTCTTTAAGAATATATTTCAGAAAAGTAGTGTAACTTCTTTAGAACTGTTAAAAATGTAAGAGGTTAATGTCTGAGGTATTTATCATAACTTCGACCTATTTTTTTAAATAGTTATAAAAGCATTCCAAATAATGTTCTTATCAAGCCAATAGCCTTAGAAAAATATGCCAAGAGTATTGCTTACATAAGATTCATGGTTTGTGAGGGGTATGTGAAACCAATTCAGTTTTATAGGATTTTTTTAAAGAAGCTTTAAAAGAATTATAATCCAGTCCAGGAAACATTTGGGAATCAAGCCTAATTTTGGAAATAGCTTCTTGCCAAGTTCAAAGGTGCTAAGCTGCTGAGCAAGAAGGAGCTTGCAGCAGAGATCGGTCTGTCAGTGTTTGGAAGGTGCTAATAAGCTAATAAGCCAAGAGTTCCCGCTTGAGTATTTGGTGTATTGGTGGAGTGCTGTTGAGTACTTTACTTTTGGGAAAGATGTAAGTCAGCCACAAGATTTATTGGGAACCTATTTTGGGAACCTTTCAGTGGGTGACTACCCTGGAGAAAGTTTTATTAAGAATGGACAATACAGATGTGTCTTCTCTGACATATTATTTTATTTCCCTGGATCAAACAAATAAGTTTTCTGAGGAAATTTTAACAGGCATAGCAGTCTGAAGTACAGTCGAAAACATCAGTCAGAATAGGCAGCAGAGCAAGAACTTCAGAAAAGGTTGAATTCTGACACTACAATGCAAAGGGTTCATGATAGCTCGCACCTTGTTCACTGGTTTTATATTGTGTTGTATGTATTTTCATCAGTGGGATTTTCAGGAGCTCTGTGATGCTAGGCGAGGACTCTAAATTTCAGATGAGGGAAGTAACTTACTGGCCATTGCCCCCTACAGGGTCCAACCCATGTCTGATTTGCTTCAAAGTCTTAGTTCTTTATTATATGGCAGAAAACAAAGCCTGTGTTCTTCATAATCAAAAGGTGCAATGTCCTATAAAAGAGAATCATATCTCCAGATTTCAGTTGTGAGCTAAAAGTATATATAAGTTAGAAGAAAAGGATTTCTTCCCATGAAAATTTGAAAAAGTTTAAAACATAACAAATTATCCATTTCATTACACTATTTTTTCAGGTTTTCACTAGAAAAGTAATTAAAACTATTGATTTAAAATGGGATTCGTGATTATTTTTGTGATTAAAGGTTTTTATTTGAAAACTTTAGGAAACTAGTATATCAAGAAACAATTTAAGCCACTTCAAGGACAAATATCACTCACCTCAACGTTTTAAAATATGTCCATCTGCACTGATTACAACTTGTGGGTGGAGATGGGAGAGAATGAGGGAACAGATGACATGAAAAGAAATGTGCCTATTACCTGCCATATGTAAATGTAACCCTTCTTTATAACCACTCTATAATAATAATAAATTAATGAAATAAAATATGTCCATCTTCAAAATAACTACAAATATGATTTAGCTTTAGAAGTGAATTTTAAAATGCCTCAGTCAGCCATTTCTATCAACATAAATTTTATTTAAAGACATCACTAGTTTTAACTAAATGGAGAAAGTATTGCTGGTAAATTGAAGAATATGAAAAAATAGTATAGCAAATATTTTAAATTATTATATTTGATACAGTGATATCACACAAGGAGAATAAAGTGGGTCTAGAAAAATATCAAACTTAATTTGAGCATTATGTGATTATAATATTACTGGCTTCTCTAAGTTCAGTTTAAGAAATTTACAAGAAAAAAGTACAGAATTCTTAGAACTATGGGTTCAGACCTGAGTCTGTCTCTGAATTTCCAAGGACCCATCAAGTAAAATTTGGGTCTTATGGATATGTTATTGATAAATAAAAGTAAATAACTTTCTCCAGATAGGGATAACAAAGTTTGCTTTTTCTCACAATTTATTACTACATGAAGAACATGATATTTTCTATATGTAACAGAAACTCTAGCTGCTGTTTACCTGGATCTTTGTATATATAACATGCACAACCATATTAATTCTCACTTTAAAATTTCCTTGGTATGAAAATTGTTGAAATAAATAGAAGAATAAATGAAATGAGGAGCGATAGTGAGGAAACTTGAGAATCTTGAATAATTTGATGTCTAGGTGAGTAAAATAATATCTTGTGCTTCAGTGCAGTACTGAGACAGATTTTATGTTGCATTAAACCCAAGGCATTTAACATTTCAGTTATCTATATGTAATGATTGATAAATTGCATGTATGCTACCTATGTCTTTATGTTAATCTAAGTACACTTTAATGTTCATGGTAAATATTTCATACGAGATCTTAGTGGAGAGCTAATAAAGTCACTTCAGACTATGACCACACATGAGAACCTTCAAAAAAAATTAGAAGGCCAGAGGGAAGGAATTACAAGTAAATGAATGATGTTTTAAAACTGAGTTACCATAACTAGAAAGCTGCTACTAATACAGTAAAATACTTAAGACGTTTAAGAGTCATGCATGGTTCATTGGTGTCTACTTTTTAAATGTACTTAAGTGGACATATGAAAAGTGTTTAAACTGAATAGAATGTCCATTTTGTTAAAGAAAATATTTTAATTTCAAGTATTTTGTGAAGATAAAATGAAGATATTTATCATTATATTATGTAGTCCCCATTAAAGGGAAAAAGCAGGAAGAGTAACTTTTATGTTATATTCTTATCAAATAATGCAAGATTCATTGTCTCCATTCTCACCTTCCAATATTTTTCTTTGGCCAAAGAAAACTAAATTCAATGATTTAGGTAAACTGTAGCCAGGCCTAATTTACAAAGGCATACTTTTCAGTATGTAGTTTATTTATATATTAAGTTATTCAGTAATGTGAACAATTATGTATGTTACCTAAAACAAAATTTTAAGATGACTTTTAGATATTTATTACTAATAAATAATAAGTAAATGGATGTTCCCTAAGATAAATTGCATCTCGTTATTTCTGTTACTTTATCTAATATTTAGCAAATATACATAGTATGCAGAATGTTAAGAATACTAACATTGACTCTGACATAAAAATATTGTAATAGTAGTCACAAACACATATTAAAAAAATTAAAAATATAATTTACATTAAGAACAAAGGTACTTTGTGTGTGCAGATGTGTGTGTGCCCACATGCACACATATATGCCAGTAATGGGGTATGAAGTCAGGACCCGTGTTCTCTTTTGGCTTTCTTGCTACTGGCTGGTGCTCTGCCACTTGAGCCACACCTCCACTTCAGTGGCTTTTTTCAGGTTAATTAGTGATAAGAGTTTCTTGGTTTATTCTGCCTGGGCTATCTTAGAACTGAGACACATATGAACATTTCCTGAGTAGCTAGGATTACAGGCATGAGCTACCAGCACCTAACTTATTTATTATGTTTGGAAACTACCCTAGCTGAATTTGTATGGAATGCTGGTATCCTCTGGAAATTGACTTGAATTTTTAGTCTCAGCTTCTTTGTCTCCCCATCCCCCTTTTAGGGAACAATCCTATTTGAAATCCTTACCCTGGGTCCTAATTCTATGTTTTCCATAGGTTTCTGCCTCTTTCTTCCTGACTCTCATAGTTTACCACGTTTCTTCTCCTTGGTTCCTATTTTCCCTATTTCTTTTAGATGAGAGTATTTACACTGAGACCTTATTAATCAGCTTGGCAGAGACTATCAGCAGTTGCTAATTGAACAACCTGGAAGAGAACTCTCATCGCCAGCCTCCAACTACAACATCCTTCCTGAGTTTCTAGTTGAACTGTTTCTTAGAAGATGGTGATAATAGATTGTAGTGTGGTGCTCCATGCTTAAAGTGTGCTTTCTATCTAAACTAAAATATCCACGGGCTCATACTCAGGCAGTTCAGACTTATACGATTGTGCTAATTTTTTAAATACTGAAATATTTCTACATTCACTCATAAGTAGCTCCTGCCCCTCAACTGCACCTCTTATTTTGGCATCCACATGAATCCCCCCAGGACTAGCCCAGGATCAATCAGTTAGGTACTCAGCAATCAAAGAAGCACTTTAGCATTTCATATCAAACCACACTTTGTAAAGTATTTATCTTTTTGATTTGTTCTTTTCTCATAACCTGCCAATGCTTTTGCCGGGTTTAGATTATTTTTACTTAAAAGAACCTTCACCTGGTGATATATGTTTGAAAACAGTATACATGAAATTTATGAATATCTGAGTTTTCTAGCTCTTTTGTTTGTTTTGCAAATGTGTTAATGTTTTTCTAAAATTCATTAAAAATATTAATCCTGAAATATAGCTACTTATATATACATATATATGTGTGTGTGTATTTTGTTGATTCCAAATATGAAAATACCATTATAATATAGTTATGTTATATCTATAAAGAGAGAGAGAAAGAGAGAGAGAGTGCCAGTACTGTGGCATAAAGTTAGGTCCTTCTGCTTTTACTTGGCTTTTTCATTCAATGCTAGTGCTTTACTACTTAAACCAAGGCTCCACTTCTAACTTTTTGCTGGTTATTTAGAGAATAAGAGTCTCACAAGCTTTTTTGCCCAGACTAGCTTTCAATCATTTGATTCTCAGATCTCAGCCTCTTGAGTAGCTAGGATAAAAGTCATAAGCTACCAGCACCTGGCTGTTCGTCTGTCTGTCTGTCTTTAGAGACAGAGATGTACAATTTTATGTACTAATTAGAATTCTTGCATATATGTTTATTTGAGATATTAGTCTTTTCTTTCCTTGAAATATACTAGATAGAACTTGGTATCATAGTAATGCTTTATATGACTTGAATAGCATTATCTATTTTTCTGGAAAAACTTTATTATACCATTTGTCTAAATGGAGAATTTAGAGAAAATGTTCTTTAAATTTTGTGCATGTTTTCCAAGTCATATCATATAGGCATGAAATCATATTTGTGGAAAGGTCTTAAAGTAAGTATTCCATGTCTGTAACAGATATTGAGCTGTTCAGTTTCTGTATTTCATCTTAAATGAACTTGAGCAGTGTTATTCAAGTAATTTGTATATTTCTTTTAAGTTACTTAAATAATTCAGATGAGTTCATCAAACATTATTATTAATTTGTGATATTAATGGAATAAATAGTGCTGTAGTCTTTTTTGTAATTTTTTCTAGTAGTTTAAATCAGTTTATATAGTTATCTTTTTGCCCATATTGTTCCTTATGGAACACTTTCTATCCTTTTTTATTTTGTATTTCTATATATGGTGTGTTTTTATTCCAAATTTGTAAAATATTTTCTCCTTATTATTAGTGTAGGGCAATTTGTTTATTTTATATTTATTATGTTTCTCTATGTTTCTTGCATTTGGAGTTTCCTGGGATTCTTTTATCCTTGGGTTTATAGATTTCATCAAATAGATGTCATTTCCTTTAAATAATGTTCTGATTCCCTTCTACCATATTTGAAGACTAAAATTATAATTATATTGGGTTGAACCCTCATTGCTCACTGATTTCTTATTATTTTATACTTTTTCACTCTGTTTCCTTTTGGGTAATTTCCACGTTATGCCTTCAAGTTTATTACGCTTTTCTTCTGAATTGTCTCCTGCCATGTAGTCCATCTAGTACATTAGTTATCTCTCCCATGGTGGTTTCATTTTTGCATCTATCTTTTCTATATCATGTTTATGTCTACTTAACTTTTAAATGATAAATTACAGTTTCAATAACTGCTAGTTTTATTATCAGTTTCAGTGCTAGATCATTTTAGATAGCTTTTCCCCTTTACTACAGATCACATTTTCTAGCTTCTTTGAATTCTTAATCATGTATGTTTTAATGTTTTATTGTTACTATAAAGGTCACATATAGAAGGATTACAATTATATAAATCAGGTCATGAGTACAATTTTTACAGTGTAACAGCTTTCCTTGTTCATTGTTTGTAAATCAATCTGTGAATATTAACTTATTGGTTACTGAATACTTCCGCATTATGACCAATCTTGCTTTCTTCTGAGGTGCAGCAAAGTTATATTTTCTCCACTTGGGTGTTGCTTTTGAGATGTGTTTATCAGAACTACTTCAGTACTTTGAGACTATTTTTCAATACTGAGACCACATTTTTCAATACTGAGACCACCCCCTTCTGGATATCTAGTTAATTTAATAAACTTTACTAATCTGTCTGGTAGCAACAGGCACTGTTCTGACTGTGTGAGTGCTGGTCACTGTTACTGGCAGCTCTTTCTCATTCCCTCTTTTTTTTCTCCTTCTTTCATTTGTTCTTGCATACTTCTATTCTCCTGAATGATTAATAAAGGCCGTTTGTAGATTTTCAGAGCTCCATCTCTGCTTTCTTCTGTCTGGCTTCTGGCAGAAACCTACATTATTATGCCTTCTCAGCTCTGCCTCCTCCTGACTGAGAGTTCATGAGGACCCCTTCCTCCCTGTGACACTACTAAGACACTCTCTTAGGCCAACAGCAGTGCCCAGTTGGTGTTGGGAACATGGTCTAGTGGGAAGAGTGCTTGCCTCGTATTCATGAAGCCCTGGGTTCGATTCCTCAGCACCACATATATAGACAAGGCCAGAAGTGGCGCTGCTAGAAACAGTGCTTAAGCCCTGAGTTCAAGCTCCTGCGAACAAAACAAAAAACAAACAAAACGGTGCCCAATTACTGAGCTCATCTCCACAGTTCTTCACTTCTCAAGATTATTGTCCTTTATTGCCTTAAGTCCAGAATCTTGAGAAACATAGTTTCAAATTTTGGTCTTGTTTGACTCAAGGTTTTAGCTGTTTTAGGCAAAAGGGTAAATTTAGTTTCCCTTATTCCAACTTAGCTGATAGAAGATGGTTCAGAGCGGCATACTGAAATATCAGCCTCAGAGATAAAACACAAGAGTGTGAGGTAGAGAATTTAGGATGTTGAATACATTTATAAATTTATTTTTTTCTTGTCATTAATTAAAGCATTCTCATTAAAAAAATAACATACATAAATCAAAATGCTATGGTCACACAAACATTTATGGTTTTCTTCAACAAATTAATGAAATAAAATGATTGTGGGCAATGTAATAGATTATGTAGGTGGTTCCCAAAGTCATGTTTATTAGTAAGTACTTATCTTAGAGAAGTCTATACCAGGCCATAGAGAATAAGAAGAATGTAGAGTTTTCCACAAAACAAAGCTAACCTCATTCCATTTGCAAGGCTTTCTTAAACTGTGCAGGTTGGTATATACCTGTAATCTACTCCCAGAAGTTGGGAAACTGAGGTAGGAAGATTGCAAGTTTGAAAGTCCGCCTTGGCTACATGAGTTGAGCCTGGGTGACATAGAAACACTGTCTCAAAAAAACAAAAGTTTTTAAAAAGTAAAAAGAAAACATTTTTCGTACTTTTTCCTTTCTGTATTGTAGTATGCATGCTTTATTATTTTAACTGTTGTATAGTGAGATTAATTTATCTTAAAAGTCAGGGCTGGAGCCAAGGGTAGTAGTGCACATTTATAACCTCAGTTATTCTAGATGTGGCGGCAAGAGAATCTTAGTCTGAGGCTGGCCTGGCAAATTCAACACCCTACCTGAAATAAAGCAAAAAGGACCTAGGGTGTGGCTCAAGTCGTAGAGTAGTTACCTAACTGATTTCAAACCCTGGCATTGCAGAACAAAATAAGTGAGGTAATTATTACCTTACAAAGGTACACTAAGGTGGCCAATCTACGTGGATTCCTCATATTTTTCTGTTTATTTCTCTGTTCTCCAATAGACTAGAAACAGCTGGTTATTTTCAAATACTATTAGTGTTTGTATGTATGTGTGTGTGTGTGTGTGTGTGTGTGTGTGTGTGTGTGTGTGTGTGTGTGTGCATGCCTGTGCCAGTCCTGAGGCTTGATTTCAGGGCCTCAAACTCTCACTTAGCTTTTTCACACATGATTGAGAGAGACTCTACTACTTAAGCCATGCCAGCCTTTTGCATTTTAATTGGAGATAAGAGTCTGCCCAGTCTGGCTTCAAACAAAGATCTTCAAAACTTAGCCTCTTGAGTAGCTACGGTTACAGGAGTGAGCCACCAATTCCTATAGCTTTATCTATTTGGATTCAGAGATTAACATTAAATTTAGGCAGGGAAAGAAATATTTCTTTTTGTGAGCATCTTTATTTGGAAGACAGGGTGCTTTGATCTGTGTAATTCATAGAATATGGAAAATGGGATGTGTGAATGGCCAGTTGAGTCATATTTCTGTTGCTTTTCCTTCTTCTTTCTGTGGTAGAATGTACAATTCAACATTTATCTTCATGCAATATTGGGAGATTGATTCTTTATTTTGAATGATTCCTAATATTGTTATATTCTCTCATATAGCAACAAATTATTGAATGGACTCATCCCATATCGTCCTTTTTTTGTCTTAACCATATGACCAATGGGGGGGGATGTCTTTTTAATGATGGTGATAGTCGCTATCATCATAATATATGTGCTAACTATAGATGTACAAAGAAATACAGCACTTAGCACCTGTTAAAATTCTGCAAAGCATTCATTAGTAGCCTTTCTCATTTTTTTTTTGGTCTCTTTTATTGGTACTGGGGATCGAACCCAGGATGTTGCACTTGCAAGGCAAGCACTTTGCCACTGAGCTACCTCCCAGCCCCTAGTATTCTTACTTATAGTCCCATAATTGTTCAAGGACTCACAGAAGGTGAAGTAAAGATGAGATTTAGGTCTTCGCTGGGCATCGAGTGCCTGGCTGCCTCCAGATGAGACAATGGAATCTTCATACTTTTCAGACGGGGGTACTGCTCCTCACTAGACACTATTCAGCATCTCTAAAGCGAGCAATGGCTTTATTCTATGGACTATTTATTGCTCCCATTATTATTCAGAGCTTTTAGTTACAGAGGAGAATGATAAATTACATTCTCATTGAAATAAGCCTTTAGACCTTTGAAGTGGGCTGGAAAGCAAAGGAACCAGACATTTCACAAGGAGTGTGACCTATTTTTTTTAAGTACATCTTTTCTTTTGCTAAGATTTTCTAAAATATTTCCATTTTTCTAAAAAACCATTCTGATTCCTTTGTGCAAATAGCCGCAAGGATATATCAGTGGGTAGATTCATTAAAAATTACAAGCACCTTGATGACTGTGAAAAATCCCCTATAGCCTGTTTCCTGTGCTTTGGGAAGGGTACAGTGATGCTGAGCCCAGGAACACTGGGCTCAGCACCTGCAGATGAGAGCCTGGGGCACAGGCACTGCGAGTTTTGCCCAGTTTGTAAAACGTGAAGCTCTGTTGTTGTTCAGAAATGTTTGAGAGAGAGAAAAGGATCTCGCTGAGATAAACAGAACTCATAAACCACTGAGATTAGATAAATTGCTAGAGTTGTTTGGGAAGCAAGGCAGGAACAAACATTCTCTTCCTAAATGCAGTTTTCCTGCACTTGGGACAAGCACACTATCTGATTACCCAGGATGATTTATTTATCTTTCTAGACTGTTGACATGAAGTCTGAATTTCAAGACCAGGAATAGGTGTACTTCCTGTAGTTACTTTGTTTGCAGAAATCATGGACTTCTCTCGTGTTACTTAACTTCAGTGATTGCTGTAGCTAACAATATCAAAGTATAGGGTACTCACCTCATCTATAATAATAAAATCAGAATAAATCACTTTGGGTTTGAAATATAGATTCTGACGTAATAGCTTAACAATAAACACAGTGCCAGCTCTTTTTATGGTTTTAGTTACAGCCTTATGTGGTGATCTTTCAGTTTCTTTTTTTTTTTTTTTTTTTTTTTGGCTAGTCCTGGGCCTTGGACTCAGGGCCTGAGCACTGTCCCTGGCTTCTTCCAGCTCAAGGCTAGCACTCTGCCACCTGAGCCACAGCGCCCCTTCTGGCTGTTTTCCATATATGTGGTGCTGGGGAATCGAACCAAGAGCTTCATGTGTAGGAGGCAAGCACTCTTGCCACTAGGTCATATTCCCAGCCCCTTTCAGTTTCTTCTTGACAAGATTGGGCATAATAATAAGATGAAATTCATGTTGCAGGGTAAGTTCTTTTGAAAACATTCATTCATTTATTTTTTCACTCATTCACTCCACAAATTGTTATAATACCCATTTCCTGCCATACTTGTGATCATAGGGGCTCAGAGGGTGAAAGTAAAGAACAAGAAACTTGCTCTTGTGGAGCTCAGACTTGCTTTCAGGGCTCAACAAAAGGTAAATGAAACAAATAAGGACATATCAGGTAATAATAATTGCCCAGAAGAAAGTAAAATGGAATGAAGCAATGCTGTGTGCCGGAAGCCTACTCTGGCTTGTGCAGTCAAGCTTGGCCCCACTAACAGAGAAGCATGGAAGCACATACAAGAATGGAAATCTGACTATTAGGCAACAATCTATGGAAGAATTTTCAAGGGAGAGGACATGGCAAATACAAAGCCAGATCTATGACAAGGACATGGCTAGACTTGTGGTTTATCACCCTGACATGTCCTCTGATTTGCATTCACTTACCAATCTGAATTCCCTTCTGTCCTCAGTGTTCCCCTTACCTACAAACTGAATTCCTAAGGACAATTTTGTTAGGTAACTATAGAAATGTTATAGAAATGCTAGCTGATTGGTTCTGGAATGTTTTCAGAAAATCATTTCATATTTATGATAATTTTACAAGATAAGTTACTTTAAAACAAGTTACGTCATGAGCATATACATTTCTAAACAGTTATTCCCAAATCTTTTATATTGAAATTTGCACTGAAATAGGCAAATATAGTACCTCTTAGAGAAAAAGCGAAAAGGAAAGAAAGAAAGAATGGAACAGAGAAAGAAAAAGAAAGAAGGATGGAAGAAGAATGAAGAAACACAATTCTTTTTATGTCCGGAAAGAAACAGAGAACTTTTTACTCAAATATGTTAACTGTGAAGCTGAGCTTCACCATTCACAGGTTCATAAAGTGCAATGTCCAGGCCATAGTTTCCTAAATTATTTCTCTTTCCCTGCCCTCATGGTAGCTCAGTGTCATGGATGAGTGAGTTTACCTCACAAGTAAGCATTTAGCTCTCCAAGAACAGACTCCTAACCTTAGCTCGCCACGTGATTAGACTCAGGATGAATGCACAAGATTAATGAGAGCCCTGAGTGAAAGCAGTCTCTGGTGAGGACAGCACTAAATCTTGAAAGGCTGGTTGTTATTGTTTGTGGAGGTTGAGTCCTGGACCAACACCAGATGGATTCATGGTGGTGGTGGTTCCTGATATGGGTAGATCTTTAATGCTTTCCTGTGAATGGCAGTATGTCAGTCTCTGTTGCAATCATTTTTAGAGACCACTGCATATAGTGTGTTCTCAATCTTAGGATTTTTTAGTTTTACTTCAACAATTTTCTAGAGGGTAGAAAGAATACAGGTTCTCACATCTGGAAGTTAGTACCTTAGTTCTGATTTATTCTTTCACATATATGCTAACAATCTTTTTTTTTCTCCTATCACTGATTTGCTAGTGGAGAATAAGATGTTAGGAACAGAGTCTATAAACCCTTCTTATTCCTCTGATTTTTTCCCTCACCATCTTGTTGCTCTTTTCAGTTCTCTACCATTTTAGGGAAGGATATGTGGGACAGTGATGTCTAAGGAGAAAAGACAAGCAATAATGACAGATTTAACATTGGAGAATGCATGCAAATTATAAATATATTATGAACAAATGCTTGTGCACATGAGGATAGTCAATGTACTCTACACTGCTCAGTTTTCCTCAAAGATCTACCAGTGATGGGCTACAAAGAACACTCTAGAAGGCAAGAATGGGATATTGATTTTATAAAACAGAATCTTCAAAGGAGAGGATAGTAGGCCTGTGGGGAAAGAAAGCAAAAGTCTGGCAATAGGTCATGGGAAAGGAAGGAATCAGTGTGGGGTCTGGCCTTCCAGAGAGAAAGAAGCAACAGCAGGCCACAGCCCAACCTGTCATTAGCTTTAAAAAACAAAACAAAACAAAACAACCCACAGAAAATTGCCACTGACCTTAGGATAGATTAAACTGAAGGTTATTTTTTCCCCTCTCTCAACTCATTTCCTATCTTAAATTTATGTCAATAATTGTGCTGCTTCTCTACAGCCATAAGTTCAGGAATGGAGGAACTAGATATTAAAACTTTAAGTCTCAGTGTTCTGTCTTTGCTTCCCAATGTATTATATTCTCCGCAGAAGAAAGTTCTGCAGAGCTAATAGCTACAAACACATCAGTTTTCTATCAAAAGTCATTTTATAGTTGACTGCTATTAGGTAATTGTGATACAGTTTACTAAAATTACAACAGGTTAAAACTAATGGATTTAATCAATACTTGTTTTTCTTTTATAATCCAATTATCTGGAACACTATGGGTTGTTCAGAACAGGTATCTTTGATATTATTTTTTAAATTTATTGATTATTTTGATGAATGTTAAAAACAGCTTTGCTTGGTTTTTGAAAAATGAAAATTTTAGAAATGATTCATGATTTTTGTTTGCGTTTTGGATATGTGGTTGTATTGTTTAATTTATACCATAAAAATATTCACTGTACTTTTAGAAAACAATCCTAATTTATTTCTTTCAAGACATTATTAAGAGAGATTATTTTCTCGATATTAGGTATCCCACAAGGAATGAACTTTTTTTCATAAAATATTACAATTAAAACAGTGGGTTCTGCAAACTAGATTAATTAACCACTATGCCATTTCTTCTATAATAGAGTGACTTAAAACAAGCAGTTATTTTTTCATGGGTCTAAATTTTGGAGAGTACTTATAGAATGGCTTGTCTCTTTTGCCATGACATTTAGCTCATGCTGGAGATACAGGCTAGCCACTAGCTCTTCATGACCATTTACCATGTGCTATCCTGTCATTCATCTTCCCAAGCTTCCGTCCTATGGAGAATGAATGCTGGAGAACCAGAGCAGAAGGTGCTAAAAGACTAGATCTGTCAAAAGGTTTAGATCAGATGGAACAGTACCGCTTAAACCACATTAATTGAGCCAAAACAAATCACAGCGCAGCCTAGATAATGGACTGCTTTTGTAGGAGTAATTGTGTGCATTCACAGGGAAGGAATTATTGGTCTCTATGTTTGGAGACTTGAACACAATATTTTGTAGCTATATCGCTGAATGGAATAAGAATAGTGTCTAATTTTGAAGGTCTTCTGATGCAGAGTATAAATATCCAATAACTTTGTAGCTTTGCTTACTATTGAAAAATTAGGAGCTTTTTTTTTCTTGATATGGAATTTAATATTTCATGATTTACATCTTTGATTTAAGAATAAAAAGGTGCAGGTCTCATGAGAGACAGACAAATTCTAAATGTTCTTTGGTAGTTGTTTGACAATCAACTGTGATATTTTCTTAGGTGACCTCTTCTCCATGATGAAGGGAAAACAATCGGAAGGCAGATGCAGTTAGGTTCAAATACCAATTCTGCTTCTTAGTCACTGTAGACATTCAGAGAACTTATTTCAATCCTTTGGGTCTTTCTGTGTTCCTTTGTATAATGAGAATGACAATACCTTTTTTCATTAGGTTACTAGGGTAATTAAGTAAAATCATTATACAAATTATATAATACAGTCACTGAGATGCTGTACTGGAACATAGGAAGATTCTTCCCCTTCTTTACTTTTTGTCAGTGAAGTGATTATATTTCATATATAAAATTGTTTTTAAACATTTGGGGGAAATGAAGCATTTCTCAGGTTTGGATTTGATTATATTAGTCATATCTTATAATAGAAAGGATAATAATCATATGTGAACATTTGGAGGAAAATAAGTAAAAAGAAGTTTGATGTAAATTCTAGAGGTTTTAGGTATATGCTTACACTGTGTTTATATGGAAGTTTCACATTTCAGAGTTGATTTTTCTCATTCCTTTAGGATGATAGCTTTTCCAGAAGTAGAATGGATAAAATATTTATATTTTGTCTTGATAAATATTATGTAATTGTATAACTTTTTATGTAGGTCATCAAAAGAACCTTATGGGGTATCTTTTCAATTACCTTTTAATAGGCAAGTGGAACAATATTACTGATAGTCTATTTCATGACTACCGAATTCAAGATGTCACATATATGTACATATATATACATATATAATTTTAGCACTTCTGTGTTTTTAGAAAAGATATTCATGTTACTAGGGAAATATTATTTTTATTATGCATTTTCATCTCTATGTTCAGTAAACTACTTCTTTTGTCACTAAATTGAACCTCCACAAAGGTGAATCTTGATTTTTACTGAAATTAATTGGACAAGAATTTGTAGACCGTTTTCAGGATTGTGTCCAACTAGATTAATTTTTTTAAGTATTGCAAAAAATATATTGCTGACAATTTTGTTCAAGTAGATATGGAAGCAGTTGTAAAATGCCAGTTTGCATCTGAGACGCATTACAATGGCTCTATTTTGAAAGTTGGATAAGCGCTAAGATTATTCAGCAAGTACTCCTGACAGCATAAAAGAAAAAAACTGCAGAGCTGAAGTGGCATGACACATTTCCCCATTCACAGCTGAGTGGGCAGATGACACGTATTAGGGAGAGAGCTGCTCTCTAAAACTTGCTATCTAAACTGAATTTGGGGTTTTCAAAATATCAGTGTGGATGAAGTCATTGGCATACCTTACCCTTTAGTGAAGTCTTATGTGTGGTTCCAGAGGAGGGTCTTCCTTCTCTAGTTAATGCTAAATTATCAGTGCTTTGGCAGGAAGCAGAAAGTGCCATGTGGGTTGTGTTTCTGGAGGGTTAACATTGAACGATTCATTGTACATTATATTTATAGAGAATATTGGAAATAAATTTCCTCCTGGCAAGCTTTGTTAAGGGTTGAGCTCTTCTTGAATAAACTGCTAGTCATGCTTATTATATGTCTTATAACATTTCCATTGTGTACTTGAGTAATTAGATCCCTGGTGATAAATTCAAGCTCAACCTAGCCTCTACCAAGCCAACATATATTTTAGGAGGATACAGCAGAAGAAGGACTGGCTTCACTGTGGACACATTGAGTAGTTGCTGACTGTCTTATATTCCATCTACACATTAGCATTGCAACAGGTGGAGACACAATTATTGAAATGCAAACTCATGATTTCTCTTACATTTTCAGTGAAATGGTTCTCCTGAATAAATCAGACATAATGAAGAGACTCGTGAAACCAAGTTAGGTGGTCTAATTCCAGGGAAATGATTAGCATACATCAGAGATTTAAAAGAAAAATCTTCGTGTTCATATATTCATTATTTTTTTGTTCATGAGGATATGTGTAGGCAACTACTCTACAAAAGTCATTTGTCACTCTTCTCCCTCTAAGGACTAATTTGCCAAGTTAGTTTCCATGTGAGTGACAGCAGTTATACAAATGTTAATACATTTTGGAATCTTAGTGAGACATAGAAAATCTGAATATTTTATATACAATGACAATGGTAGTTAATAACAGATTTATTCAGGAGTATCAGATGACTTACAAAGGAATTTGAAAAAATCATTTATATACACTTAGGGCACTGGGCAACTTCATGAAACCATAATTTGTTTTGCTTATCCTGTAAGGAAATGTAAAATATTTTTATCCAAACCTTAAAAGAATGGAAAATGAGAAATTCAATAACCAAAAAGTTTAGTCACCCTCACATGCATAACGTTGAAATTGCTTTTATTTACCATTCTCATCTTTATTTCAAGTCTAGTTGTATACTTTATGAATCCACAAATGATTGCCTTTATTGAAAGGTTTGTGTTATTCACGATGACTTGTAAAGTTTACTCCATCTTCCCTAGCAAGGGAAACAGGAAATTCCAGAGAACACTAGACTCAGCAAACCTATAAAATCTGAGAAAGCAGACCATTATTTCTGGAGACATTTCACATAACACTTTGGGAAGCAATGACTAATTAGTTTTTGGTCTTAACAATAGCACTTTCAGGGGCTGTGTTCCCCTTTTTTTAATAGCTTTCATATTAGGAAAAGAAGGAAAGTACCTCTCAATGATGAAATATTGGCCGTGTATGCACTAGCTTCTCTGTTGGAGCTCAAGTCTTTGATCCTTAGTACAATTACCTTCATTGCCTGGCTGGTATTAAGTGACTGGAGAGTAACAACCAATTCTTGCAGGCAAGACAGCATCCTAATACACTTTGCCTTTAATGACTGACTGGTTATTTGAAATTGAAGGCTACTTTACCTTTTCCGGAATTTGTGGTAGAGTAATTCAAGTCCTTAAAGAAGCATAGGTACTTAATCTTGCCTAGACCCTCTTCTTATTTACCACAGTCATTAACAGGATAAAATTTATTCTAAATCCTCTAAGTCAAAACATTTTCATCTCTGTATATCAGTTTGATAATAAAAATTTGAAAAAAAAATTTCAGATTAAATCTCCTTAACAGCTTGTCCTTGATTGTTTGTCCTTCCTTCCTTTCTTCTTTCTTTCCTTGCTTCCTTCCCTCTCATCCTTCCTTCCCTCCCTTCCTTTCTTTCCTACTTCTTATAGTTACCTATGAATTTATTCATTTGTTCATTTTATAATTTTACTTTAATATTTATATTAAGTTAGGTAGCCTTCCTTGACTCTTGACCATATTTAATCTATTTTGAAATCCTATCTATTGCACCTCTAATATAGTGCTGCTGATCCTGGCTATTTTTCTAGGATTACTGATTACTAATCTACTTGATCTCCTTGTTTCCCCCTAAATTCCCCTGCCTGACCCAAATCATCCTGGCCATAATTTACTTCTTTCTTTCTTTGTTTCTTTGCTTTCCCTCTTTCTTTTCTCCCTTGCTCCCTCCCCCCTTTTCTTTCCTCCCTTTCCCCTCTCTCCCTTTCCCCATTGGCCAGCCAAGCAAATTCTCAATTCTACTGCTGCTCTTAGTCTTCTAAAGTTCACCTCCTGACTGGGTGACTCCCTGATTCTACTCTGCCTTTCCCTTCCATCATCTCTTTCCCTGTCTTTTATTATAGCAAAAATGCCTAATGAAAATATGTTAGTCACAGATCTAATAGATGTAATATTGTCATACATAGACAAAATGTCTTGCATCAGATCTCTAGAAATTATTCACTTTGCATAAGTCAATTTGATTACCAATTTCCTATCTTCCCCTCCTACCCATACGCTTCTGTTCTTGGCTTCTATGAGACTGACTACTTAGGATTCCTCATTGAAATGGAATCATTCCATTTTTCTCTTTCTGTGACTGATTTACTTGGTTACCACAAAGCCCTCCAGGTTCTACCATGCTGTTGGATGTGGTTCAATATCTTTGTTTTGAAAAGCTGAAAAATATCCCATGTATCTCCATGCCACATTTGGAAATCCATTTATTTGCTCATGGACATTTAGGGCTTTTTTATTCTTTTGGATAAGTAATAGATTTTTGTGTTTCCTTTCTCTTTTGGAGGAAATTTTATATTGTTCTCTATATTGGAAATACTGGGCTCCTACCAACAGAGTACAACAAACTGAGAAAGCTTGTTCACAGCAAGAAAACAAACAACAGAATGTAGAGAATAGAAAGGCAGAAAATATTTCAAAATGTCTGATACATGCACACACATGCATATATATCCATATATCTATATCTATATCTATCATATATACATATATCAGATAAGGAATTATTTTCTAAAATATATGAGGTACTCTTTTAACTCTATAATTTACAGAAAGAAAATTAACCCAGTTGTGAAGTGGGCTAAAGGCAAGAACAGGCATTTCTCTGAAGAAGATATCTAAATGTTCCATAGATGTGTAGAAAGATACTTAGTACCACTAATTACCAGGAACATAGAAGCCCAAATAAAAAATAGACATTATTTTATGCCTGTAAACATATCTATAAAGCATAAAATTGCCCAAATGTGGAACAATGGGAACTCTGGCTTACTGTAAATCTAGTAGACTGTGAGTAAGCTTTGAGAAAGATTTCCATGTCTGTCCTCCAAGAGGCTCCAGACCCTCCAGAACTTTCTCTTATTTCTTACAGTAAAAGCAAAAATGCTTGCTAGGGCCCAGAGATTCTGGTTTCCCTCACTCTAATTGATCTCTGTTTACTCTTTGCTTCCCTGCTTGTCCCCTTACTCTACTGGTTGTGCTAAGCCAGCCCCCAGTTCCATCCCTGTATACCCTACCTCCTTGTCTTCCAGAGTTCAGCTTACCACTGTGAGAGTGCCTCTGATCACCATTTCAGATGTTTGCTCAGTTGTCACCTCAGAAAGGATTTTCTTGCACATTAGCCAGACCACAGTCCTACACCTCCTTCCCCTTTACCTTCCCTTTAGTCAGTGTAAGTTATGTATTTGTTTATCTGCAAATAGTGACTCCCCTCACTGGGACATGAACTTTAGGGCAGACATTTTGGAGCTCCTAAAACAATTGCTACCAAAAAGCAGGGATTCAGTAAATTCTTTATATTGGTTGGCTGAATAACAAGAGGAAACTATGAGTAAGAATAAACTATTTTCTTCTCTTTCTCATTCCTTTATCTTATGTCTCTCATCACCCCCTTCCCTCATTCAGCCTCATATTTCAAGGATATGATATTTTCTGTTTTCTAACTCTAAATATATTACTCATCTATCCATTTTTGTAGGAAAGTTACTTTTATCTCATTTCTTGAGAGTCATCCCATGTCCTCAATGAGCAAAAGTTTGGGGTGAGGTTCATTTTAAACTTATCTTTACCCTACAATGTTTGCAATAAAAACACAGAGGAATATAAATTACATGTCTTTGATATAACTTTCCCATGTGGTTGCAAGTCATTCAAGAATAAATTTCTTTGACCCGAAGCATGGAATTTCTATGCTATTTAGATACACTTCCAATTGGGTAGCATAGCTGACATAGAATATAAACTCTTCTGAATAGATTGGATTCTTCTTAAATTGTTTTTCATTATGTAATTAGAATGCTAAAACAGTTTATTCAGTTACATTCAGGAACATTTTTAAGGAACTACAGTTATAGTATTAATTATTTACAAATGCTGCTTGAGTATCACAAACTTATACATGTTACATATATTTAATTAGTTTAAAT
Source organism: Perognathus longimembris pacificus (assembly GCF_023159225.1). Classification (NCBI taxonomy): domain Eukaryota; kingdom Metazoa; phylum Chordata; class Mammalia; order Rodentia; family Heteromyidae; genus Perognathus; species Perognathus longimembris. Next base: position 92,445,966 of record NC_063162.1, on the reverse strand, counting down.
ATAAAATTTATTGCAGCTTTATAAAGTAGAGTATATTGGCAATTCTAAGAGGCTAGATTGTCAAAGTGCATAAACCCAGGAGTGCCAAAGCCTGGAAATAAACCTCACTTGAACTTAGAGCTTGAGTTTATGTTACTCCAATAATACTCCAATAACCTACAATAACAGAAGTTATAAAGTTAGGCTTTATGATTATTTGTACAGTTATATAAAGTTAAAGCAAATTTGTAAATAATACTAATACTTTATGTATTATTCTGATATGTATTACTCTAAATATTCTATTCCAGTCCAGTTCAGTTGCCTTGCCATACACACCATACCATGTCATACTATTCTACGCTATTCTAGTGCTAGTATGCTATGCTACGTTATCCCATCCAATTCCATCTTGTGTCATAACTCACTAGACTTATTTTCTAGTGCACTTCTCATCTTAGACCTTAAAAAGCTACCCCATCCTTTTTCATCCATTTTAGTGGCTAAGATTATAAACATGAACCATTCACACCTGAGTTTGTCTGATAAATCTTATCGTACCTTTTTCTCTATCAATTGTTTCTTTCTTTCTTCTTCAAGGAAGAATTAAGCCTTTCTCCATCTTTCCACTCACAAAATGCCTTTTGAGGGGCCCCACTAGGTTCTATTGATGAAGCCACAGGGATAGCTCAGTAAACTGGATAAACGCTTCACACATGGGCAGTACCACTGTCTCATCTAATCCTTTGCTAGAACAGAGCCTTTTTAAAAAAAAATTATTGTGTGTGTGTGTGTGTGTGTGTGTGTTCCTAATACACTGTAAATCCTTGGGAAGTTAAACCCATAACTTAATATTTTTATCTTTGTTGTTTAAGAGCCTGTTATGATGGCATTGAACATAGCAGATACTCAACAAATACTAAATTAATCATTGGGGAAACATTTAATAATAAATGACATACATTCCTCATTATAAGCCTGGTGATGCAAGGTCTCTCCACAACCTCTGATTCTAGGCCTTTTTTATAGCATTATAATGCATTAATTTTTGCAACTTCACCAGAATTCTGAGCGCTGAGTATTAGGTTGGAAATTTGAATATTTATTTTGTAAATCTGAAAATAGGGTTTATGACAGAAGTATGCAAGCCTGTGGTTAGACTTTAGCCACTAGATTCAAATAATACTATTTGTATTCTGCCTATAGCAATAAATTGACAATCATTCTGTTGGTGCCTGTATACTTTTCTTGAAGTGATATATGAAGTAAAAGTAGTTTTATTCAATTACTGAAGTCCTAAGAGGTTGTTCAATTAAAATTTGGTTAAAGTAATATTTTGGAAAGAAATTTCTACTTGAAATAAAATTATGTCCATTATTTCAAATGTTTGCTTGAATGGAAAAAATTCATCAGTTCTTGAAAGTTGCTATTGGTTATTACAAACACTTTTAATTAATAGTAAATTAAATAGGAAAAAATAAGTGATTCTAGTTTTCTTTCAAGAAATATATGTTGATATATGTGTGTATATATATGTTTGTTTTCTTTTTCTAATTTCTGATAAACTGATTTCTATGAATTCATCTATGAATGATTTTAAATTGAAGGATTATCTGGAGGGAATATTTGGTGTTTCTGATATACAATAAGCAATTAATTTATCTGGGTACCAGTGGCTCATGCTTGAAATCCTAGCTACTCAAAAGGCTGAGATCTGAGGATGGCAGTTTGAAGCCAGCCCTGGTTGGAAAGTCCAGAAGACTCTTATCTCCAATTAACCACCAAAAACCAAGAAGTGGAACAGTGGCTTAAGTGGTAGAAAGCTACTCTTGGGCAAATAAGCTCAGGGACAGCACCTAAGCCCTGAGTTCAAGTCACAGGACTGGTATGAAAAAAAAATCACTTACTTTAACTTGATTTTGAGGGAAAAGGTATAAAACATCTGTTAGGAATGACTAGACCTTGTAAATTTAGTAGATTATGTTTTTCATGAAAAATTGCACTTGCTAAATGAAGTTTTATTTTAAAACACAATTTATAGTTAAATCACCCAGATAATGAAATATAGATGGTGATTTAGCATTATTTATTTGTTTATTTTTTAAGGAAAAAGTAGGTGGATAATGAGTAGATTTAATGGAATAAAAATTATGAAATCTAGTACAAAATTCAAGTTTGTTATATATCTGCCATTTACTGAAGAATGAATCTAGCTAAACCACTACAACTAATGTACACATTATTAAACAGTTTTCCTTAGGATGAAGTTTAAGCTGAAGTGAGTCACTTTTTGATCATTCCATTCCAATGGGATTGCAGGTTTTATATACTAGTTCAAACTGTAAATCTCCTGGTAGCACATGCTATCAAGTTTACTGAGCTGATTTTAATTAAAGCTGATTTTAAGCTCAATTTCACTTCGTTGGAAGCTAAAATCATTTGTAAAAAGTAGCCTTTTATGTAGAAAGGTAAAAGGAGGATTTTTAAAGAGTAGATTGTGTGTGTGTGTGTGTGTGTGTGTGTATTTGTGGCATGTGCCTTTGTTTATATGCAAGCACACTAAGTTAAACCCTGCCAACAATATCATATGGCCTTTTTGTTGCTGTAGCCTGTTTGATCTACAGCCAGAATAAACACAGCCAACTAAAGCCGAGCCTTGAATTCCCAGCCATGCCCTTGTGACCATGAACAAATGATCTGGAACCTCTGTATATTTTTCTGTCATCTGTTTCCAAAAATTACAACCATCACAATATACACCTCAGGAAGCATTTTTAAAAAGATTGCAGTATGACGTTGTAGACTGTCACATAGTATGTGTAAGATATAGAGTGGGTATTGGGTGAATACATCTATCTCTGTCTGTATTATATGTTTATTATATATATATATATATATGATTCAGATAGAAGGATTTCCCATAAACTCCCAAATGTAACATAAACATGCACAAGGAATATGCAAACACAATTCATAGAATAAATTCAAATTATCTTTAAACATATGATAAATGGCAAATATTTATTTTAATAAGTTACCCAGAAAACTTAATATGAGGTGTATTTATTTTTCTTGAAAAGATTTTACTTTCTGTGTGTGTGTGCCCATGCACCAGTCTTAGAGCTTAAACTCAGGGCTGGGACACTGTCCCTGAAAATTTTTTGCTCAAGACTAATAAAACTCTACCACTTGAGACAAAGCTACTTCAGGCTTCTTTTTTCTTTTTTTGGTAGTTTATTGGAGAGTTTCAGGGACTTTTCCTGCCTGGAGTGGCTTTAAACATTGATCTTTACTTCTCAGCCTCCTGAGTAGTTAGGAACAAGAATTGATAAACATTTTAAAGATCAGTATGACCAGTTTGGGTGGTAGTATGTGTACCTGGACAAGTTGATATACTAACAGAAACATTTTAGAGACCAGTTTTTTCACATAAAAACTTAAATGCAATACTTTTACATACATTGTGTTTTCATACTAAAATTATACATGTTTGAACATTTATATAAATTCATGTATGTAGGCATTTTTGTGATCACCAAAGAGTGGAGAAGGTTAAATAATGATAGTTATCCATGTAAAATAAAACCATAGACATATGTCTAGATATGAAACACAAGCTAAGTACAGAGAATTTTATGCTATGTGCCCTATGTAATATGGAGGTCATATAATGAAAAATAATATATATTATGTAATATGTGGACATGTGTGTAGCACTTATATGTAAATGCTTAGCTACAAGAGTCTAGAAGGATACACAGCAAATTCTTAATTGATAATCCTATGATGGAAAATCTCTTTTTATTCTTTAAGCTTAGAAATTATCTACATCACAGTTATGGTAATAAACCTTAACTCTGTTAATTGTGATGATATATACACACGTTATTCTGATTATTCTCTAGGTCAGTATTGGAGCTTGAATTGAGCATATCACTTTCGGCTTTTTGGCTTATGGCTGACACTCTATCTTTGGAGCCAGGTTTCCAGTCTGGCCTGTTATTGATTACTTGAAGATGTTGTCTAGCAAATTTCTGTGCCTGGGCTGGTGTGGAATCTCAATATTCCAGAGCTCAGCCTCCTGACTAGGATTTGTTCAAACCCTTTTTAAAACTACTGTGTATTCCTAACCCAGTGATTTAAAAAATTTTAAACTACTAATGGGGTATGGAGCTATAGTGACCTATCAATATCACCAGTTCAGAGACTTCTAAGAACCTAAGACAGTATTCATCTTGAGTCTTTATATAAGTGACAAGCCACTAACAAGTCTGATAGCTAAATAGGTTAATGTTGCCTTGGTATAAACAATATCGAAGTTTTATATTTCCAATAGAAAGTTTAATTACAATTTGTTTCTAGCATTGTTTATTGTTTTTTTTTTTTTTGTGGGAAGCAGTACTAGGGCAATACTCATGGTCTTATGCCTAGGCAGACATTGTCCCACTGAACCCATATCGGTAGCCCTTTACTTCTCTTTCAAATATATTCTGGTCTATGTCTGGTGAAGGCCTGGACCACAAACCTATTTCCATTGCTGAGTTGATGGGCACACATTACAATGCTTTGCTTTTTGTTGAGATGGAACCTCATTAACTCATATACTGGCCTCAAGCCAAGATACCTTCAATGCCACTTCCTGAGAATGTCACTAGAATTGCAGATGTGGGCCACCATTATGGTAATATACACATACATTTTCTATGATAAAGTAAATTAATATCTTGCCAGAAATTAGATTTCTTAGAATTGACCTACAATAGAAAATACTTATATATTTGTACAAATGTATACATGACATGCTGATGATTTTTAAAAAACATTTAAATACCATATTTTTCCTAATAAACGTAACAGAATAAAAGCAGAAAGTGCTTCTTATTGCAGCCACACATAGTCTGTTCAAATTGTGATTTTTTTTTCCGGGCTGGGGACTGATCCAGGGCCAGGCTAATATGCTCTATCACATAGGCTACCCTTTTATTTACATTTTGTTTTTGAGGTTGGGTCTTGTGAACTTTCCCTGGACTGGCTTCAACTAACTATCCTGTCTCAGAGTCTAGCTGAGACCTGGGTGGGTGACTTATACCCACTTTCATGCCCAACTCAAACCTTGTTGCGAATCTTTTATTTATACTTAAATCTTATCTTTTCTCAAAGTGGTTTGATTCTCAGGTATCTACATCAATGTTTTTCAAGGTAATTCATAAAAAGGAATTAATAATATTAAGCACATCCATAATGTGCATTAGGGGAAAGAGGTCTGGCTTCTAGTTCTAACTTTACCATTCTTATTTCTAGAGACTTTTGCAAGTCCACAAATCTCCTTAAGGCTAGTGCATTCAGTTCTATTGTTATTAGCAACTTTATAAGCTTTTTTTTTAGGTCTAGTGCTGTGCCTATAAACTTTAGTTTTAGCATATATTGAAGCTGATCTTATAAAATATTGTACTACATTGTAATATAAAATACTTTATTAGTGCATAATAGGGACATGGAGAGAATTACGATTTCTTTCTCTGCTCTACTCATCACTCTTTTTTTATTTTTTAAAATTTTTTGCCAGTCATGGGGCTTGAACTCAGGGCTTGAGCACTGACTGTCCCTGGCTTCTTTTTGCTCAAGGCTAGTACTCTGTCACTTGAGCCACAGTGCCACGTCCGGCCGTTTTCTATATATGTGGTGCTGAGGAATCGAACCCAGGGCTTCATTTATAAGAGGCAAACACTTTTGCCACTAGGCCATATCCCCAGACCCTCATCACTCTTTTTAAATTCATGATTTTTTTTTTTTACTTTTTTTAATTCTTTTTTTTTATTTGGGGGTTACAGTTTCATACGTAAGGTAGTGGGTACATTTCTTGTAAATTTGTTACCTCCTCCCTCATTTACCTCCCTCTACTCGTGGGCAGAAATGTCTGTGAGACTCTTATTTGCAATTAACTGGCAAAAAGCTAGAAGTGGATCTGTGGCTCAAGTGGTAGAATGCCACTGAAGAAGAAGGAGAAAGAAAAGGAGAAGGAGAAGGAGAGCAAGAGGAAGAGAAAGAGGAAGAAGGAAGAAGGGAGAAGGAAGAAGGAAGACAAGAAAACGAAAACTAAGGGAAAGTACTCAGGCCTAGAATTCAAGATCCAGGATGAGCACAAAAGTAAAATAAACAAATAAGTTCTTTTAAGTCTTAGAAGAACTAATTTATGCCAATAGAAATGGCCAAATCCTTTTTGTGTCAAATTACAAGGGTCACCTGAAATTTGTATTCCATGTTATACAGGAATATCATGTTCACTGTCCCCTAAAGATATTTATAAGTTCATGTCATCAGAGGTACTCACAATAAGAGATGCTTTGGATTTACAATGAAAGGTAAGAGTCTGCATTTCCCCAAACACTACAGCTGTTCTCAAAGTTATCTGAACTGAGAACTTATGCCATCCTTCTACTTGGCAATATCTATTTATAATCCTTGATGCTATAGTATCATGGGAAAGCTGTATTTATTCTTGTCTCTAGGGTTTCAGTGGTGTGATAGTCAAGACAGTGCCTGGTTAATTAGCATCTGTTTGTCCACATCCCCAGAGGCTCATTTAGCCCCAGCCCAGCCACAAATGCCCAGCTTCAAATAAAGGAAGGTAGCTTTGATGAAAGGCTGAGTCACAAGGGTATATTTGGAGAATCATTTACCAAGAGGGTCAAGGTATCAGGCTGACATTTGATGTGTTCCTAATGTCTGAACCAGTACAACTCAGTGGTACATGCTCATTTCTGGGATCTCACAGGCTGCGCTAAAAACCTGCACCTGTAGAATTGAGACAGAACCTCAGTAATTATGGGCAAGCTAGGGATTGTGTAATTCTTGATTTTATTTTCTTTTCCTAAAGAAAACTCAATTTGCTTTTTGTGATACATTTTCACAGGGATAAAAAGTTAAGTTAAATTTCATTATTCAATTTGTGCGCTATCACAATGATCAGGAGAACATTATTTAGTGACTTGATATAAACTTAGTAACTTTATGTGACAGTAAGTTGAAGCAAAGAAGACACATAGGTAAATAGTCTCACGTCTGTGGTTAGAAATTGGTTATGTTTGGGAGAGCAGGTATATTCCCATGTAGAGGACATGACAGTTATATAAATAGGAAGAAAGTAATAGCTGATACTTTTCATCTTGAAGTCCTGGATTTTCAGGTGTTAGTTAAGGGCCATTTGTAAAAAAAATCTTCTAATATAGCCTAGGAGATGAAAATTAGTGAAGCTATCAACATAACCTGAGTATATATGTATTTGGATGTGTTTTTGCATATATATACATACACATGTATCTAAAACTTGCATATATATACATATACACATAACAATATATGTTGCATATATATTTTTTCAAAGTTAAGTGGTTTATATCTTTATGTTAATTATCAGAGCATTGTAGTTTTAAATATAAAATATAGTTAAAGAACTTAGATATATTTTGAATAACAGTAGATCTTAGTTTAACTTTATGCACACACACTATATATATAATGTATTATATGTACATGTGCATATAACTATCTGTCTGTCTATCTGCCTATCTATCACTATAAACTATTTACTTAGAGAAGAAAAGCCTCATGCTATCTACTATTAATAATGATAGTGATGTACTCTCACTGCAATAATGAAGTAACCTGTGAAGAGACATCTCCCCGCATATTTTCTGGCTATTCAACGGTACATTTTGTAAACAAAAGGGAAAGCTAGATAGACGTTGAGTATACTAAATGGATTTCCCAATGCAGTCTCTCTTTTTGTGAGCATATGGAACATGATGATGCTATCCTAGTTACAAAGGAGTCACTTTGCCAGAAATTCTTTTCCCTTGCAGGTTCATAGTTCTTTGTATCCTGTCATGCCACAGGAGACACTGATACACAAATAAAATAATGTCACTCTGATGGTAAGATAAATGTTTGGTACTTGATTTTAAATTGTTCATCATAGGTGACTGACACCACTCTTCTATTGAGACTTTTTCCCTGAATTGGAGTTTTGCTAATTCTCTCTTCCTCATTATCATCAAGCACTATTTATAATCTTTGTCATGATATGGCTTCCATCTTTTTAATTTATATGTACTAAGAATAGAAAATATCATCTTTTAAACCTCTTTTATTTAATAACTGAATTTTCCTGGAATATGCAACTGATGTAAGGCTTCATGTCAGACATATTAACTACAGATGTTTCTCCAGTTACACAAGACCAGAATCATTTTATGACCTGAGAAAGTTCTGTCTTGTTGCCAATTTATAGATTAAAGAAAAGCAGGAGGGTCTATTCACTATATCAATGATACAAGAATTCACAGCTGCAGGGAAAGGAATTGTGCATTCTTAAGACAATAATCACATCATAGCAACAGAGTACGTACTTAATCAACTGTAATCAGCTTTCACTAATCATGAAGGTAAAATTAGCACAAGTCACAACTTTCTTTAAGTAGTAACATAAATCCAATTACACTGAGTTATTTTAACTTTTGTATGACTACTTCATTATTTTTCTACTTCAGGCTATTTTTGAATGAGTTAAGTGATTTGTTTTAGTTTACATTGTTTTCTATATAAGAGTGTTAGTCAACTTTACATACTGAGGGGTTGCTAATTTTCTGCTCACTAAACAATTTTTCTAAGTTGTCATGATACACATAATTAATAATAAAATATATAGGTTTATATATGAGGACAGGTGGCTCCTGTAATTGTGTTTCAAATTGCATCTGTATTTCTTGAGCCTAAGAAGTACCTCTTGTAATGAGTTAATGTTTACAAAAGTTTTAAGCCATTTTAATGAAAATTTAAACCCAGTCATATTTATCAGTACCAGTAATGTTCTCCTGTATATTGCTACCAGACCTGTCTTTTCCCCATAGGCCAGAAACAAAGCTATTCAGGAGTAACAATGAAGGCATTGTTTTGAAACCTCGCCTTTCCTGAATCAAATATCTTCTTCTATGTGTGATTCGTTAAATTGGCCAATTGGCCAGAAAGATAGTTAAAAACAGTATTTGGAAATATCCTGAAACTGATTTGACCTTTTCATTACGTCCTAGAAATGAAACCACAGTGTAGAAAATATTTTAATTTAACCTTTTGCACACAAACACCTCTTGGTATGTGCATGAGCTGTGAATGGCAGAGACTCATTTGCTTCTTCAAGATCACAATTTGAATGCTAAGAAGGAAAAACCTCTCTGTGGAACCAGTAAACTCTATTTTCAAAATATAGGTCTCTATTTAAAGAGAGTAGAGTTGGCAAGGCCTCTGTCATCTGGCCAGCCAAGAGAATAATGTGCCGAGACATTTAAATTCAGTGGGACAAACATGATCCTTTGTTGGCTCCTGCTCTCTCTCTCTCTATCTCTCTCTCGCTATCTCTCTCTCTCTCTCTCTCTCTCTCTCACACACACACACACACACACACACACGGTTTCCACTTAAGATAGAGAACTGAGTCTAATTTTGAGGTCAAAAGATGGCTAAAAATATAGTTTAGTGTCATATTCTGATTATATTCATGTATGACATTAGTACTTTGGATTCAATTATTCCTCAACACTGGTCACTATTCTTTTATATGCCCAGTGGCCGTAGATTTTTTAAAAAGAAAGGAAGAAGGAGAGGAAGAAAGGAAGATGTATAGCATAGATCTGACAAACTGCAAATAAAAAAGATTTAGGGACACATTTTGCACTCGAATCTCCACATTGTGTAAGCTGTATGCATTTTGAACTTAAAAAATCATGTATTGTTCAAAAGTCATGAGTATATCTTTAAACCTTTTGGTGCCTGTGTTTTAACTTCTTTTCTGGGGGGGGGAGTACTGTTATTATGAATTTAAAGATGTACATTTGTATTTCTTTCTCTAGTGAGTATGTACGTATGTGTGTGTGAGAAAGGGGGAAGAAAGGGAGGGAAGGAGACAGGGAGGAAGGAAGAAAAGAAGGAAGGAAGGAGTAAGAAGACACATACATACAGAATGCTTCTTTAAAACTCAGTCAAATATCAAGGGAAAATTTGATGTTTAAAACCTACTAACATTCTCAATACATTTTAACAGCAGTCTATTATTCATAACATAGGTACAGCATAACCAACCTTTATCCTAACACTGAATATTTAGCCTGCCTGCACATATTCTCTATTAACAAAAAAATATATATCCAGTGATTATTTATACTTTCTGTCATAGAATGCTTGTGACTATGTGAACTTTGCATTGAAAACATTCTGAATATTTGGGTCAGTGTTAAATTCTCATGTTGATGGATTCTTTCTTTCAACCATAAACATGATAGGGGACTACTAATATATTAAAATAATGACTATGTTTATTGATTCTAGTATGTCTCTGGCATCATTGACCTTTTGAATAATCCAAATCTAGATATGAGTCAATGGTATGTTAATAAATATAGAGCTTAAAATAATTTCTGATGAAATGTATTGATACCTAAATACACCCTACATGAAGAAAAATTCATTCTACTGTTTATTTTTAATACGATTCTTATATTTCACAGAAACATTTCTAGAATGCTTGCCAAGATCGTGATCTCTCATATTAACTTATTTTTCATTTTATTTTTCATTTTATTTTCTTTCAGGAGTTATAAAAAGCAATTTCAATTCAAAAGATTAGTTTATGAGTATAATGCATCTTCATTAATGTCACCCTTCTATTACTCTCTCTGTCCTAACTTGAACCCTATTAAAATATTTTTATCTTTTGAATTTATAGTTTTGTGCTAATTATAAAGCAGAAGAGATTAAGGTGTATCTTAATAAGGGTAGATATGAATATAGAAATATTGCCATGCCCACAATGCCTTTTATTTGTGTGCATCCCAGTGTTTGAAATGCGTGAGAGTAATGGTCTTAGCACAATTTTTTAAATATTTCCTTCTTATTAAATAGGTATACAAAGTGGTTTCAATTCGAGGTTATGAAAACAATGTGTTTTGATGACTGTTACCCCTTCTATTATTCTCCCCCATCTTTCCCCATCCTATCCCTACCCTCAAGTTATGTACCTCAGTTTTTACATAGTGTACATTAAATATAATTATTGCATTTGTTCACCCTCCCTCCCTCCTGTCATTGACCCTCTCTGCCATCTCGTTGCTCTCCCCTACTTTGAATGTTTTGTTAAACAGTCTCTTAGCACAAATTTTAACTATAAAATTGAAATTATTTTTATGCATCCTAGAAATATGCGGCTCATACCTCTTATAAACTATGTTCTGGGGCTGGGATTATGGCCTAGTGATAAAGTGCTCGCCTTATATACATGAAGCCCTGGGTTTGATTCCTCAGCACCATATATAGAAAAAGCCAGAAGTGGCGCTGTGGCTCAAGTGGTAGAGTGCTAGTCTTGAGCAAAAAGAAGCCAGGGACAGTGCTCAAGCCCTGAGTCCAAGCCCCAGGACTGACAAAAACAACCAACAACAACAAAAAAAAAAAAACCTACGTTCTATTATTTAGACCTGATATTATATCAAGAAATTAATAATGTTACCTCTCTGTATATCAGTTTGATAATAAAAATTTGAAAAAATAAAGAAATGTACACACTGGCCTACTATGTAACTGTACCCCTTTTGCACAACACCTTGTCAAAAATTGTTTTATTAATAAATAAATTATTTAAAAAAATCTACCTTCCATGTACGAGAGAAAAAAAAAGAAATTAATAAATGAATCTCACAAATGACCCACTTACAAACACTAACATAAATTTTTACAAATCCACAGACCTGATTGCTTAAAGTTTCATGGGCTTCTGTTGTTGCATGTGTGTAAGTACACACACACATATATACACACACAAGAATGCAATAGTGCATGACCAAATAGCTAAATTATAGAGGCCTGAAACTCTCTGTAAATATCAGGGCTTTTTATAGGATGATTTGGACATATTTATCCTATAAAAAGAAGAGATATCTATTATTTCAACAAAATATTTTCAGGACTGTCATAATGAGAAAAACTTCAATTTATTGTAGGGACCTACACAAGGCGAATCTGAGATCAGTGAGTCAATGTTGAAAGGAAAGTAGAATAGATTCTTTTTCTGCTCAAATAATACATATCTATTATATAAAATAAAAGTATTAAAGTTAAACAATACTACTTTTGATGCCATCACACACACACACACACACACACACACACACACACACTCAGTTTCTGGGTACATTTTCTGTTGCATAGGAAATGGCTATTATTGTCTCTGGATAAAATGAATATAGCTTCTTTTCTACCCACTATTTTTTCTATTTAACACCACTCCTGCTTGTTATCTGACCCATTTATTCCATTTTCTTCTTGGCCAGTCTCTTGTTGTTTCCTAGGTACAATTTAAAAGAGAAACTTTTACAAAAATTGTTGAATTGAATGTGAAGATTTCTTGGAAGATTCAGAATTTTGTTACATTTCTGCAAGTAAAATTGGAAAGTCTTACATTGTAAGACTGAATTTGATCTGTTGATAATTCAGTGCAAGGTAGAGAAATTAGTGACTTGAGAACAAAGAGAATATTTGCATATCAGGAGTAAAAAATGTTTCTGGAAAAATGGATAAAGCTCTAGAATTTTTTTTCAGAAATGATGACTGTGTTATGAAGTTGTATTTTTTGCTGATAAATTATGCCTCAAATAGTTTATACTAAATGTGAACACAGAGCATACACCTTTAGATATGCACCACTTAAAAGTGAGTTTCAGGGCTGGGGATATAGCCTAGTGGCAAGAGTGCCTGCCTCGGATACACGAGGCCCTAGGTTCGATTCCCCAGTACCACATATACAGAAAACGGCCAGAAGCGGCGCTGTGGCTCAAGTGGCAGAGTGCTAGCCTTGAGCGGGAAGAAGCCAGGGACAGTGCTTAGGCCCTGAGTCCAAGGCCCAGGACTGGCCAAAAAAAAAAAAAAAAAAAAAGTGAGTTTCAATAAAAATGGGTGTTTGTTTGTAGCAAATGTGCTCACCAAAACACACAAACAAGAAAGTTCATAGGAGTCTATGTATAAAAATTAAAAAGCAAAAATAAGCCAATTTGCTCAAAAATGAACTCAAGAGATATAGTATAATATATTCATAGAGGGAAACAATATAGAAATGACCCCATATGAGATTATATTGCTATGTGAATAATATTTGACTAACTTCACAAAGAATATATTTAAAGAAAGAAACTGGGTATGAGTGCCTAAAATATTATTTAATTTTTATAGAGTTAAAAATAAGCAGGAAAAATTCATCTAGTGGTATGAGGTGTCCCTTTAGTATCTAGATACTCTCTGCTGCTTTATGCTTAGGACATATGCTTCTTTCTTAAGCTGGCTGATTTTTTAAGTCTTTATGCTCACATATTCATATCTCCCCTTACAAGATAAAACAACCAAAAATCTACTAGTGTAAACTTTTTGAAATAGAAAAAAATGGCACTAATACTGCTTTTATTCTAATAAAGACATCATAGATTTTGTTTTTGTTTTGGTGCCAGTACTGGGGCTTGAACTCAGAGGCTCACACTCTTGCTCAAGTTTTTGCTCACGGCTGGTACTCTCCCAGTTGAACCATGCATCTAGTTTTAGAGATTACAGAGATTTGGAGAGCATAGAAAACCCTACATCTTTGAGAAAAGTCTTGCCTTCCAACTAACCAACGTTCACCAACGTCTCTAATAATTCAGCAAATTAAACATCTCCAATTCAGAGCTCCAATATATACTTATATCTTTTTTTGTTTAGCAAAATTTGTCATGTGTTGATCATATGTTTTATATGTTTCATTTACTAGTCTGTTGTTGCCACTTTTCTAGACATTAAATATTTTTCATTAGAAATGTTTTTCATTGTATGGAGTAGCAAACTTATTTACTATTCCTAATTTGTGGGAATTTACTTCCAATTGAGGAAATATTTCTAACAAAGACATTAGCAGATGAAACAAGTATCTCCAAGGAGAGAGTCCTTGTCACTGTAAATACTCAGGCTCAGACGAGTGACCACTTCTTAGAAAAGTTGATGGAATCAACCTGAGACCAGGCCAAACAAATATAGGGTTTTCATTATTTGTGGAGTGAATTGGGCTTGGGAGTCTCTTTAATTCTGACTGCTCAGTATATGTAAGCAAGCAAAGTCAACAATAATATTATGAAATGTTTGCAGAGGCTAAAGAACTTAATTCTGCTTGTTACATCCTATATGATTATTAACTCTGCCACTTCAAAATACTGAATTCATCCATTTTGTCATTGTGTTAAAAATAAAAGATGACATGGCTCCTATGAATTCCACTGTAGCCAGTGGCAAAGTAGATGTTTCCAAAGATGGTTTTATTTCTGTGAGTGAAGAATTTCCAACAGAGATTGTACATGTCATGTTACTCTTCATGATCCCTTCCCAGAGCAGGTTATAGTGGCTTGAAGAATAGAAGGAGTGTTTGGGGAAGGATTTTGTGGGCCCAGGGAGCCCATTCAAAAGATGGAAGTTAGCCTAGTGACCTTAGAGTCAAGGAGTCCTGGACATTGAGAGAATTGTGGATTTGGGGTTAGCATGCCAGTTTTACTGGAATATATGCTCCAATCCTACTAGCCTTACAGTGGTTTCATGCCATTGGTGATTATAAAGGATCTAGATACAGAAGAGACAATGTGCCCAAGTATTTATCTCCAGTGTCTTTATTGTGGTGCCTTTCTGCATGTAAAGTATAAGGTCATCAAAGGGCTTTCTATCTGCAGTTTTGAGATGGTATTCATGGTGGTGTGAGTGGCCGTGGAACAGGTCTTGTTAGAGTTCAGAGATTAGCACAGAGTAAGGAATGGAGTAGCCACAGCACGAGACAATGACTGGGATCCTGGGCTGAGCCATGGTAGCTGAAGATGAGTGAATCATGCAGTGTGATGCATGATCCATCAGAGCAGGCATAGGTCAAAATTAACAGAAGGAATGTGGGCAAAGTATTAAGTTGGAGAGTGTGTAGGAACACTGGCCAGGACAGGCCAGTACAAACACATATGACACTCTCAGAAACAACCAAAAGAAACAGAAGTAAAGCTTGGAAGTGGAGGCCAGTGTTAGAGAGTGGAGACTAAGAAGCTGGAATGTGGGCCTGCCATTGACATGTTGACAGCATATGAATAGGCAGGTGGCAGAAGCTGAATCATTATGGGATATAGGCATCAGTATGCCTTACACACACTTGGGCCCTGTATCTGGGAGACTCACTGAAGCGTGACTTGTGTTTCACAAGACAGTTTTTCCATGCTTTACTTTCTTCTTTTTACTATGATGGATAGACAGCTAGACAGCCAGCCAGCCAGCCAGACACTATGAGCTCTGAGATACTCACGGAATGAATCTAGATCTTCTGATTGGAACATTCTTTAGCAATCTTACTATGAATTTAGAGGGAAAATTGCTTTTTGTGTCTTTGTTCTCAACAGACTGGAAGTTGCAATGCATCTTTTAACTTCATATTAAAAGTTTTTAAGGCATTTCTCACATTGGATTATTTCTGATAATATGAAATTACTTCCAAGTAAAATATGCCAAACACACACACACACACACACACACACACACACACACACACACATTAGCATGGATTAAAAAAAATTGTGTGTTATATCTGGACCTAAAGCCTGATCAAATCTATCAATTATAAGAAATAAGTAAGCAAGTATTTTTCTCCTTGTGTGTCACATCTACAGCCCAGGTGGCAGCTGTGCTGGGCGCATTGGGTGCACACCTGTAATCTTAGCTACTCAGGAGGCTGAGACCTGAGGATCATGGTTCAAAGCCAGCATGGACAGAAAAGTCCATTAGACTCTTATCTCTAATAAACTACTCAGAAAAATCTGGAAGTGGTGCTATACTTCAAATGTTAGAATGCTAATCTTGAGCACAAAGAGACTTAGGGCCAGTGCTTAAGCTCTGAGTTCAAGCCCCGGGACGTTGGCGGGGGAGGGGGAGGGGCGGGGGGGGGGAGCAAGAAATAAGCTGAGTGTCATTATTTGAATGTGAAACGTCCCTCACCTCACCGGCTCATAGGTGGTACATTTGGAACATGGAACTTTTGTAGGAAAGTTCCAGAAACCTTAGGAGGTAGGACCTAGTTGAAGAATTAGGTCACTGGGGACAAGTCCTTGAAGGTGGTCCCTGGTCCCTTCCCGACTCTGCTTCCTGACCACGATGTTGTCAGGAAGCTCACCTACCACACAAGCCCACTACCATGATGTTCTGCTCAAGCACAGGGACCAAGCAACCAGAGACTAATTCTCTGACAGGAGCCAAATGAATCCTGCTCCTTTAAAAGTTTTCATGTGTGGTGGGAAGGAATTGGTAAATCTAATATGAAAATGATAAAAGCACTCTACAAATGAAAAGCAAAGTCCTGCTTAGATTTGCCCATAAACACAAGGGAAGGAATTCATAGGACTTGAAGTTGGAGGAAATGGTCCCTTTTAAATTCAATTTCATAAATATTTATTTAGCCAACACCCAGACAAGTCTTGGGATTGGATTACAGTATTTGCTGAGAGCCTCATAATTTAATATGAAAAAAACAGACATACTATTCAGAAGGTAGTATAATTGACTGAATTAATACTCACAGAATTGTTAAAATTTTATAAATTGTTAATCATGGAACCATTAAGAGCCAGTTAAGACACAGAAAGAAAAAATGTAGAATTTGCCTGCTATGAAAATATAAGAAAATTACAATCAGAGATTTGCAATTTTTGAGTTCAAAAAAATCTTTGAATTAATAATTTGATAGACTAGAGTTCTTCATGAGCAAAGAATTAACCTTTTAATTTTAGGTACATCACTGCAATTTTAAGATTAAACTTTTAGAAAATTTTATGATAGTGTTTTATATATTTGAATAACACTTATAAAAGTGTTGTTTTCAAATAATTTCCTTGATGATATAAGTACATTAATTATTGTCTACATTTTCCACATATGGTTAATATAGCTGAAATAATTTAAATCAGTTAATCAAGTTTGCAAATCCGTGAGTTAGAAATCAAGGGTAAGTATTCTAATATTTATTCCCCAACCCATTCTTCATGTTATGCTAAGTCTAACATAATAGATTCTCAACAACAAAAAAAAACAAACAGCTTAAAGCACAAGTAATTATAAAGCAAAATAAAATTTTTATTAATTTCCATATTGCTTACTAAATTTAGAGCCTCCAGATAACAGGAAACTTGCTTTATTAATTTCCTAATTAAACAAAATTGTCATCTACTATGCAGCTGTTATTTTCAGCATTCATCAAAAAGTGACATTTTATAATTAACTAATTATATGAGTTTTTTTTAACAATTCCTTATTCTTATTAGTGAATTAAATATAATCATTTGATGGTGTAAAGTACTTATTAGAAATTAGTTTCATTGTGAAGCTTGCTTATTTTCAAGAATAAATATTCAAAATAAAAGTTTTCCTTGGCCTTAAACTGGAAATGAATGGCATTAAAGATGACTTTCTTCTCAGCTGGCTTCTGATTAATTGCCTGGGACCACATAGATCTTGCATAATTCACAGCTGTCTGTTGTCTGTGTTTCTCTTTTTATTATTTTTTCTAAACTGGGTGCCTGTTTGCTTTCTTCAGATACAAATATTTGTAAAATAAAATGGAATTGCTAGGATAGATTTTGAGCACAGTAAAAGAGCTGGACATCTTCTTGTTTGTTCTAAGAAACAATATTACCTTCTTCAAGGGTAATCTTACAAATAAAATTTAAGACCAAATACCCGTTTTCTGTGTTGTGTTCAAGATGATGTTTTAAATAGCTTTGTAAGTCATTAAATTTAATTCTGTGAATCCTAAAATACTTGAACTAGGCCTATTTGTGGATGTGACATCTTAGCCTTTTAAATTATCTTATCTTTCCTTTTAGCTTGAAAAATATTTTATAATAAGAAACCAGCAGCTAAGACTATGTTTTTATAATAAAGTTTTTTAAATCTACTATAAAAAATTGCTTTAATTTGATCACTTCTCCCCCTCCCCCAATGGATCTAAGTGCAAAGCCTGTTGTATACCCAGAAGAAAATGCGAAAATAGGCTGAGCTGGTAATGTAGCCAATTATCTAATTACACAAATAGATTTGCAGCACTGTTTGGTCAAAAATTTGTTTCTAAAGTTAGGAGATGAATCTCCACCATAAATTATTGAAAAGCACTTTATGGTACTCTCTCTATTTCTCACAAATTAGATTACTGAGAGCCATAAAAATATGTTTAGAGAAAGTTTCCCTTGCTCTTTTCCAAGTTCTCTGTAATCATCAGTTAGTGTCAACTTTGAAAAGATCACCTAGAACCAGAAAGTATAGAAGCCAAAAAAAAAAATGCAAGAAAACTATTTCTAGAAGAAACAGACACTTTTTTGTTGTTGTTGTTGTTTTCTTCTAGGGAGATTTAAATCACCAAATATCATTATTTATTTTTGGAATTCCATACCACAGATATTCTTGCGACAGAAATGTAATATGATAAATAAGACCTGCATTTTTATTTCTACATCGTTATTTGTTATTGTTTTGTTGCTATTCATAGTTGAACTATAAGTTTCATGAAAATAACTTACTTCCACTCTACCTTAATACATTAGTAGTACTTGTTCACATCTATTGGGATTGCTTTTCTCATCACTTTTATTCATGACACTCATGAACCTGATGAAGAGTTAATGGAAGGATATTAGAAAATGGGATTATGAATAACACTGCGCTGAAATTAAGATTTGATTGCTCAACTTAGTTTATGTTTCTCTCCAAGTCGATGAAATGGGACTGACATTTGTTTTGTTGATTAATTCAATGAGATAATTGAAAAGATTTTGTTGCCAAAAGATTTCTTTACATTTATTTTGGTGGCACTGGGGTTTGATCTTAGGGACCCATGAGATAAGTACTGTAAGGTTTATTAAAGTAGGTAGCCGATAAAAGAGAACACCATGTGGTATTCATGCAGGAGAGAAAAGTTTATTCCCAAACTGCTTGTCTGTGGCTGAGATGATGCATGACAAGGGCTGAACCACAAAAGGGTTATGCTTTATCCAGGGCAGGGGCAGAAAGTATAGTCAGGTGGATTGGATTCCACCTCAGAGAAGGAGGAGGTAACTGCCTCCAGGTGTGCCAGTTACCTTGGTAACGCAGGTACTGGGTTCAGACTTAAGCAGGCAGCGGGTGAGGGTATCAGCATGGAGCCTTCCTGGGGGTGGACCTTACAAGTACTCTACCAATTGAGCCTTATACCTTCTCCTTTAAAAAAAAAAAGTAATGTTATTTTTCAGATAGGATCTTGTGTGTTTGCACCAAACTGGCCTTGGGCTATGATGTTCTGACAGTCTCTCACAGTGCTGGTGTTACATCTATGCACCACTGTACCTGGCTAGCAAAAGATTTTAAGATTGTTTTATTGAAAAAAAAATGTGCTATTCATTACTCTTTGGTTCCAAGTGAAAACTATCCATATCAAACTGGCTAAAGTTTAAAGGGAATGTATTCATCCACATAGTAAAGATTCTGCCAATCAAATCAACTTCAGATACAGTTATCTTCTGTTATTCCAATAGGATTTTGTTTGTTCTCTGTTGTGTTATCTTCTGTGTTGTCTTTAAACTCAAGTTTATGTGACAGCGATGTGTCAGGGTAGCTGGAGTCCTTGTGCTCTGAAAAATCAAATCTAGAAGTAAATACATTCTTACATTTCCAGGAAAATTCCTTACAGATGTTCACTGAATCTTAGAGGTTATGATTAATTCACAGTTTCATTCTTCAACTGATCCTTTCCTAATGAAAAAAAATATATATATGTATACACACACGTATAGTTTCAGATCAAAGAAGCTGTGCATACAGTTCTGCATCATTTTCCATACAATATTCTTAATATTCTACTGAGTGTCCATTCCATAAGATTGTACCGTCTCGCTCTTTTATTTTAGAATAAAGCACAGCTGTTAGTAACTGAGAGGGAAAATGCTTTGCACTGATCATATTGGCAAGCAGATAAAACAAGAGACATTCTGATGTTATCTACTTTTGAAACTTTATTTTAACTTTAAAAATTAATGGCAAAATATGATTCTAAGATGACACTTATTATCTTTTGACTTTAATTAAGTATTTCTGATTAGCTCTTGCCTGTCTCTGCAGCTGACCCTTCATATTTACAGATTAATTCCTTTCTCATATGGACCTTAACAGTCTTCTATGTTATAAAAAATCTGTTCTAATTAATTTTCTTTCATATCAACTGAAATTGACAACTTTGTTGAAGCATTGTAAGTTTAATAAACTAATTTTACATAGTGCTCTATTTTGTTGATTAATCAAAGTATTGTTAAATTGTGCTCTAAATCATAGATAACAGTTAATAAGCATTTTGAAATTGATTTTTCTTGCCACCAGAGAGTTCTTATTCTGCCATGTGGAAGCTAGATTTGTGCCACTGGAAAATACCATGCATATGTAGCTTAATAGGATACATTTGTATGCAAATGCACATAATGATATTGATAAATATGGTACTCATGTCCTTCTTAGCTTTGAATTCTGAGGTTATGTATGGACTTTTTTATGGCAGGGCCAATGGGGACTGGAGTTTATGCCTGTAATCTTAGCTACTTGAGAGGCTGAGATCTGAAGATTGTGGTTCAGAGCCAGCCTAGGCAGAAAAGCCTATAATAATATCTCCGGGAATATTTCCGGGAACTTTATTTTAAAGCTAGGACTAACCACCCCACTAATATTCATATTAATCCATCTGCTTTGTTTCCCAAGGAACTAAGATGTAGCTCCCTTTTATGGATTGGATATTGACATATAGTGATTGGATTTACTCCCAAGTTCATCACCTATTGTTTTTTATAATAATTAAATTCTTGAGATGCTGCCGCAGTACCTCAAAGTCAAAAGTCACAAACAAAAAAACACTATACAAAAGCATTCATTGTTTAATTAGTGATGACATTAAGTTAATAAATATTAAGCTCTTGAATTCTCCTGGAGCAGTATGGGAGATAGACCTACAGGTATGGCTACCAAGTCTTTCCAGCTCTCAGGGCAGGTCCTTCTTTTCTAAACTTGGCTTTCCCATCCCAGGCCGTCCTCATCATGTTTGGTGCTGCTCTGTTGTCTTCCTGGTAAAGCCAGACCTCATTCTGTTTCTTTGGTTTCTCAGGAGTAGAGTCACTTCGTTTCCCAAGCTAGTGTTCAAAGCTGTGGTTAGCATCCATTTTGGCCCAAACATGCTTGACCTAGTTCTCCCATGGGCAGCTGACCAAGAGGCGGCTGCTGTTGGAAGCTGGCAGGAAGGAACTGGAGAAGCAATGGTCCTTGGCAGGTTCCTTAGCTATATCCTTGTGCCTTTTTCTATCTCCCTGCTCTTTTTCTGTTTCTCTCTGTCCCTGTCTCTCTCTCTCTGTTCCTCCCTTCCTCCTCCTTCCTTCCTTCCTTCGTTCCTTTTTCTCTTTCCCTCCCAATCTCTTTCTCCCCTTACCTCTTCTTCCTTCTCTTTTTACCTCTCCCTTCCTTCTTTCCTTCCTTCCTTCCATCCTTCCTTCCTTCCTTCCTTCCTTTCTTTCTTTCTTTCTTTCTTTCTTTCTTCCTTTCTTTCTTCCTTCCTTCCTTCCATCCTTCCTTCCTTCCTTCCTTCCTTCCTTCCTTCCTTTCTTTCTTTCTTTCTTTCTTTCTTTCTTTCTTTCTTTCTTTCTTTCTTTCTTTCTCTTCTTTCTGTCTTTCCTTCTTTCTCTCCTTCCTTCTTCTTTCTTTCTATCCTTCATTTCTTTGCTTTCTTCCTTTCTCTTCCTTTGTCCATTTTCTCTCTCTCTCTTTTCTGTCTGTCTCTGTCTGTCTGTCTGTCTGTCTTTCTCGTCTTCTTTCTTTCCTATACTTAAGCTCCCTAGATAGACTGCTTGAAAACTACATTTCCTTTTAGGTTCATTAGCTATGACAGATAGAAGTGGAAGTTTCAAGAATTAATTCTCTTTGAAAAGAAATTTGATTGTAAAAGATAGTGCAATGAGGTAAGAATCAGCTGGGGGGCAGGTTACACAAAATTAATTATAATAAAGTAGTAAGGGTGAAATAATTTTTCTCTGAAAACAAGTAGATAAATAAAAAATACCCTTTTGGATAGGACACTGCAAAAGGATATTTTTCCAGTTTGTGGTGTGGATCTGAGGTAATTTTCAAGCAGGTAAGATAAGCTTCAAATGGTAGCTATACAAAATAGACCCTTAAGTCTCTATTTTTTGTTCCTGTGCCATTGTCTCAGCTGACTTAGGAATGATTTAATTTTCATGGTATTCAGATTACAAATGAATATTTTCGAGTATAGATTTGCAGAATTTCACTGAAGCTCTGAACATGGTGTGCTTCTTCAGATACTTTTTCTTTTCTAATTTAATTTTACTGTCAAAATGTTATACAGAGGGGTTACAGTTACATACATAAGGTAGTGAGTATATTTCTTGTCAAACTTGTTCCCTAATCCCTCATTTTTCTCCCACCTTAACTCCTCCTTGGTTCCCCCACCTTCGGCATTGTACAGTTGGTTTACAGCATCTTGTCTTGTGAGTATCACTGTTGCATTGGTTTGCCTTTTATCCTTTGTCTCACCATTTTGATGTTCCCCTTTCTTTCCCTAATTTTAACCCCTGTTGTCACTGTATTTGCTATCAGATAATTTTTTATTAAAGTGAAATTGGTTTTCTCACACCATAACTTCCAGTCCTCATGTCTGAAAATAGCATTCATGTATTGTATATGACCTTCTATCCTCATAACTTATACTTCAAAATATTTCAGATCTTGTTGTCCCTTTAATGTGGATAAAAGTTAAGTTGATTGAGTCAGGCTTACATTTGCTGCTAAATATTGCAGCTGTTCATGAGCACAGTAGTCACTGTAGCACACCATCATGTTAATGATAATCGTGAGTAGGATTTGCATTTATGCTTGCAGTTTCATGTTTATCAATTATGGGGAGAAAGCAAAACTTAAGTGTCTAACCTTGGCCTCAGAAAAGGTAAAGAAATATTTTTCTGATTATGTATAAAATGTTGTGGAATAATGATGTAAAATGCTGCATTTGGTGATTTTACGGGTTCCTATGTTTTTTTTTAATAATATTTTACATTCCTTCTTCGGTATGAAAAGTAGATTTTCCTGGAACTCAAATAGAAAGGACTTGGAGGGAAACATTGCTAATATTTTCTCGAAAGACAGACTGAACAAAAAGAGTATAAAAACAAGGCAATGTACTACCCTGACTAACATTTGCAACTCAACCTTTTTAATAGACTCTGGAAAGTAAACAATGGTTCCTAGGGAAAAGAGACAAGCCAGAAAGAGAAAATTAAATTAGTGGCACTCTTTCTGTAGAGAAGCCTACTTATGATGAAGAAAAGAATAACAAAGTCAAATAAAATCTAGTAAACATTGTATGCGTGCCTGTGCGTGAATGTACACATACACACACATTTCAAACATAGATGTCTTTGCAGGAAAAGAAATTGTAACCTTGAATGTTTCCTTAAACTCTAGAAACTAGTACCAAAAGGTTTCTTGAATAAAATATATCTCATAGATATAGATAGATTCTATTATATGGCTACAAAATTCATGCTATAGAAAATACAAAATTCATGATATAGAGAATTTTAATGGAATGTTGAAGTAGATATTAGTAGTTTTAAATTAAATTTTAATGACAAAATTGGGGAGTTAATGGAAATTGTTATTGTAAATAAAAGAGTTTTCCTGTTTGGTGTAAGTGAACTGAACACCTCAGGGGGCGAAAGGGAAAGGGGGAGGAGGGAAGGGGGTATGAGGGACAAGGTAACAAACAGTACAAGAAATGTATCCAATGCCTAACGTATGAAACTGTAACCTCTCTGTACATCAGTTTGATAATAAAAATTTGAAAAAAAATAAATGAAAGAGTTTTCAAATATTCTGTTAGGATGATTAAATACAGTCCTTATAGTCAACATACAATATGTAAAAACTGAATTACAGAACTTGAGTGGGATGGGGAAAGATGAAAGGGGTGACACTGATCAAGACTTATATCCTGACTTGTGGGACTGAAACAACTTTGTATAACTATTTAAAAATAATTGAAATTACATCCATATATATTATATATAATATGTTTATACAGAAGTACAACCAAAATATATATTCTATTTACAATCTTAATTAAAATGTTAAAAGTTAGGGTAATTCTAATTAACTTTCCAAAAATGCTTAGAAAAAATCGTAACATTTGTAAACTGCATATGTTAATTACTCAGATACTAGGGTCACATTAACAATCTGTTATAGACAAAGATACTAAATTCAAGACCCTTTTCTTTAATTGTTCAAAGCTGAACAGTACAAATACTCAATGAATAAGTCTATTCTTAGTCCCCCACTTTGCAGAGCTGAAAAAATAGTTATGACGTTTAATGGCAGTGAGGTCTGCTCCCAACTGTAATCCAACCTTTGTCTCCTGTCTGAATGTCTGTTAATGTTATCACTATCATTAATGCCATTCCTTCTATGGATGCAATGTAGTCTTGCATTCCTCCAAAGGATCCCATTATTTCCCAAATTACCTTTAAAAGTTATATTGTTTCTTTAAAAATCTGCATTTATTTTCTTGATCTTGATGTTTCATATTGCTTGTTTTCCTTTCAAAATCCAATAATCCTTTTTTGTTAGCGTCAGTTATTAAGAAATAAAGGGCTCAAGTGACAGAGCACTAACACAGGAAGTGTGAGGTCCTGAGTTCAAACACCATTGCCAGAAAAGAATGACCAGGCTCAGGAGGATCCTAGCTACTTGGGATGCTGACTTTTGAGGATTACCACTTGAAGCCATAACAGGCCAAAAAAAAGTCAAGATTTCATCTTCAATGAACTAGAAAAAACAAGGCTGAAGGCATGGCTCAAGGGCACCACCAATAAGCCTAAAAGATGAGCAAGAGTGAGAGGTTCTGAGTTCAAACCTGAGTAATAACAGGAAGGAAGGAAGAAAGGAAGGAAAAAAGGAAGGAAGGAAGGAAGGAAGGAAGGAAGAAAGGGAAAAAAAGAAAGTGACTGGGTAGGAAGGAGAGAATTAAGGAATTGTGCAGACAGAAAGAAAGAGGAAGGAAGAGAAGGAAAAAGATAGGAAGAAAGGAAAGAAGAAAAAAGAAATAACATAAACATGACCCAGACATACTGCTACTGAAGAATATCTGCAGATCATAGTTCAAAGCCACCCTGGGATGGAAAATATGTGAGGCTCTTCTATCCAATTAAGCACACAAAAAAAGTGGATCTGTGGTTCAAGGGGTAGAGTACTAACTAGCCTTAAGCAAAAGAACTCAGGGACAGTACAGTACCCAGGCCCTGAATTAAAGACACACACACACACACACACATACACACACACACACACACACACACACTCTCTCTCTCTCTCTCTCTCTCTCTCTCTCTCTCAGCAATGATATTGTTGCATGATAGTTAACAATAGGATTAGGGCTTACTATTTGAAAATTGAATAGGAAAAATACCTTATATATCTAGATCTGAGCATTAAACATATCCTTCCCATTCACTCTTTTTTTGTGAGTTTTAATGTGTATTTTCTGTCTGCATTTCTTTCCCAAAATGTACTAGTTAGAACATTGTCTGCTCTTTTTCCTCAGTTACTGAGTTCCCACCCAATTCCATTTTTACCCTTTGTAGATTTGTTAAAATCCCTTATCCTCTGATGGATCCTACTTCTTTCTTTTTCTCTTTTGGAGAAATGTGAAGTTAGATCTTTTTTTAGTTTTCTATTATCACCAAAACAAATTATTTCAAACTTTGAAATTTATATGTTCAAGAAAATTAGTGGCAAAAAAATCAGTTCATTCTGATTTTAAGATTGAGATACAGTATTATTGCTGACTGAGTCAAACTCATTACAGACTTCCTAGCCTTCTAACTTCCTTTTCTTCATGCTCAAAGCCAGCAACAATAAATGCTTGAATTACTCCTGTTTCTTCAACATTGTATCTCTGACCAACAATGTCTTCCTTTTTTTTTTTTTTTTTACATTTAAGGACATGTATGGATACTTTGAACCAACCCAGATAATCCAGGATAATCTCTACTTTAAAGTTAACTGATTGGAAATGAATTACATCTGCAACGGGTTTTTGTTTTGTTTTGTTTTGTTTTGTTTTGTTTGTCATGAAGTGTAGTATAATCACAGGAATAAGACTAGGTGTGAAGAGCATGGTGATTCAGAGAGAGTACACATCTTTGATGTTTTCCCTCTCCCCCATACCCACCTCCATCAATCACTTATTTCTTAATTCTTCACATAAGCTATTCTCTAAAAGTTCCTAGATGGTCTTGCACATATATGCTGGCCTCCATTTTATTCTAGGTGTCTGATATTTTCTCTGCCTGAAGATACTCCAGTAGTCCCATACTTACCTCATTCTTTTTGTCCTGTTTATTGTTAAAATCTCATATACATTTACCGTGGCTAAGGGATTCACATCAGTCCATGACTATGATCTATTTGCTACACATTTCAATAGTGCTCCCCATTTGTCCTCTACTTCCTCCTAAAATACCATATTACATTTTGGTATCCTATCCTTTCATTTTGTATTGGTCCATGACATTTTCTCAAACTTCTGTTGTTGAATTCTGTCCAGGTATTTTGGGTTTGTCTCACTTTTTCCCCCCTCATGATTAGAATGAGGTTATAAGTTTGATGGAAAGACCATAGTGAATAAGCACATTTTCCCTCACAAAATCTCTGAGAGTTCATGTCAATAGGACTTATTCCTGCTGATTTAACCTTGATTCCCTGGCTGCAGACATGTGTGCTAGACTAGATGCCCCTGGATTTCTTTTTTTTTTAATTTTTATTTTCAAACTGATGGATGTCCCTGTTTTAATACTGCTTTTCTTACTCATTTTCCTTCTCACTTTCTTCTACATTCCAATTTTTTGGAAGCATATTAATAATGTAAAACACAAGTCAGGATTTGAAAGAATAGGTCCTACTTGAGGAAACAATAGAATTATTTGGCATCATAGATTTGTCTGTTCTCTGCTTCTTTATTTAACCAAGTATTTGTATTAGTACAGATGTATGTACATTTATTTTAGTGAAAGGCCTGGTACCTCAGAGAGATCAACCTTGGGCATATGTACAAAATTAGTGCATGCACTTACCTGAAAGGTCTTTTAGCAATGAGAAGGTATTATCATTTAGTGTTGAATAAATCCAGACTTTCCTCACATTTTTAAGCATCATTTTTGCATATTCTCTAAGCCGCCAGTCCAGTATACAGATACAAATCAGGTAGTACCTAAATAAATTTGAAAGACAAGTATCTGTATTGTCAGAATTGTCTTTAGAAACATGAAACCCTTATGACCCTGGGCATCCATGTCATTTCAGATTTCTATCCGTTCTTCTTAGTCTTTCTGCCGGCCATTTTGTTTCTGATACCCACACATAATCTCTATTGACTGAAGTCCAAACATCATTGTAATTACCATCAAATTCTCCCATAAATCACCACCCGGCCTTTTAACTTCCTCTTTTATTTTTTTGACCAAAGTGACTACATCAGGAGCTGTCATCAGGAGCTGAAGTTTTTGTTTGAGGGCCTACATATGTATATGTAAATTTTTTTGGCTTTGTGCTGAAAGAGGAACATTGGGTTACTCATTTCTAACATCTAACCCTTTCTCTTTGAGGAGCAGCAGTATATTTTCTTGTTCACATTTGACAACTTCTCACTCGTGTTCACCAGCAAGTACAGATGTCATAAATTAAAGAGCAATATTAAATGTCATATTCACATATACTATTTCTGAAAAACATCAGAACTACTGTTATTTTTGGAAATAGTGGGATGACCCTGCAAAGCTCACATTAACAAAAATAAAAGGCACATTTTAGAGGCAACACATGTAACAGGGAGCTTAAAAGAGCAAGATAAAAAGCGTGTAGGTGTTCAGGAGTAACAATCTAATTGTACTTCATTGTATTTCATGAATGGGAGCAATTCAGAGTTCCCACACATAGGACCTCATGCAACAATATACTTAGTAGCTTCATCTACCATTCATCCCATCAACATTTTATGAGTCCTTACTATAGGAGGCAGGCTATTCATTGTTTTGACAATAAGAAATAAGTGAGTTACCTTCTCCTCTTGCATCTAGCCTAGACAAATAAGGGAAACCCAGGATTTGCGTATTAGTTACAGATATTGGATATTGGATATTGGATATTGGATATTAGTTACAGAACTCATGAATTATAGGGGAGATCAATGTTGAGAGTAAAATAATGTCATCCTAGTATTGACATTGCATCTTATATTTAATAAGCAACTATGTACAAAGAAGACTGTAAGGATGTACTTCAGATTTGATTTTCATAATGACTTCTGAAAGAAGTATATGAGATTTACATTTGTGAAACAAATTAATAATACCATCTATTTATTATAAGGTCCTATAATAAATAGGGATAATCTCAATGTTTATTTTACCTAAATTCATATGCTTAGCTAGTTGCCAAATTTTTTTTCTATGTACTGAAGCAAAAGTATGTTTTATGGCAGAAGTAGAAGAAGTTTTCTGTAGACACTAACCAGACTGGAAGAAAATCAATGAAGGCAGAGGGCAGCAACTTTTTAAATTAAGGATCTGGGTAAATATTTTGGGTCTTGGGGACCATATGGTCTCTGTCATTGGTTCAACTCTGATTTGATCAGAAAACAACTCTATCCAAAATATAAATAAGTAAATGTGGCTGTGTTCCAATAATACTTTATATAGAAAGGCAGACAGAGGATTGAATTTGGAATACTTTGCTCAACTTCTGACTGAGGACATTTACTAAAAATGATCAAAAGTTCTAATACCTTCCTGAACCTGATTTCAGACATAAGCTTCCAGAATCTATATGAAAAACCAGTGACCCATATTACTGTTGTTGTTTTTATTACTAATTATTATTACCTAGACTTAGGTTTCAGAGCTACTGTATTTTTTATATACAGTAATAATCAAGGCAGAAATTTATCTCCATAAACTTATCTCTATAAATCCATTAAAGGATGTTCATGTAGATTGAACACTTACTGTGAAGTTTGTGGAGATGGGAATGCTATTTCAAATTGCTGAGAGTAAAAAAATAAAATAAAATACCTAGCAATAACCTTAACCAAAGATGTGAAAGAACTCTATGATGAAAACTTTCAAAACTGAAAATGGGGTAAAACCATGGGGAAGAAAGACAAAAGAAAATGGCATAATTTCACATGGTATGTTCCAAAAGGGAACACTACTACACTGTTGGTGAGAGTGTAAACATGTTCAATCATTCTGGAAAGCAGTGTGGAGGTTCCTCAAAAAACTAAACATAGAGCTTCCCTATGACCTAGCAATCCCACTGCTGGGCATTTACCCAAAGGATCACAAGCAAGACCAAACTAAAGCTACCAGCAGGCCTGGGAATGTGTTTTAGTGGTAGAGTGCTTGCCTAGCATGCATGAACCCTAGGGTTCAATTCCTCAGTACCACATACATAGAAAAAGCCAGAAGTGGTGCTGTGGCTCAAATGGTAGAGTGCTAGCTTTGAGCAAAAGAAGCTCAGGGACAGTGCCCAGGCCCTGAGTTTAAGCCCTAAGACTGGCAAAAAATAAATAAATAAAATAAAATAAAGCTACCAGCACAACAATGCTCATTGAAGCATTATTTCCTATAGCTAAAACATGGAACCAACCCACATGCCCTTCTTGATGAATGGATCAAGAAATTGTGGTGTATGTATACACAATTGAATTTTATGCTCAGAAAGAGTGACATTGTTCCATTCGTAAGAAAATGGAAAGACAGAAAAATCATACTAAGTGAAGTGAGCCAGACCAAAAGAAACAAACTCTATCGTCTCTCTTTTTGGTAATCATTAGTATATGTCTAGGATAGTCCAAGCAGATTATTGCAATAGCTCAATAGCTATGTACATATGATCACATAAGATGACACTAAGAGAAATAGTCTCCAAAATATGGAAACAAGTGGTTTATCATTGATGTTGTTATTTTCAATGTACTATATAAAGTTTTTTTCTTTTTTCTTCTGTTCATCTTCCTTATGATTTTCCCCTGTTGTCACTGTATTTGATTCTGGTACCCTTGGTATTTTATATATGGCTCTCTGAAACATTTAAATGGTGAGACAATGGGTAAAAGGCAAACCAATGCAACAGCAATACTTACAAGACAATGTGTTGTAAACCAACTGTGCAACCTGGGTGGGGGGGGGAGCATTGGGGAGGAGGGGAGGTGGGAGAAAAATGAGGGAGGAGGTAACAAGTTCGACAAGAAATGTACTCACTACCTAACATATGTAACTAACCCCTCTGTATTTTACCTTGACAATTAAAACCTTTTTTAAAAGAATGATAAATTGCTGAGAGAGAAAACATGAACAATTAGGTAGGGCAAGTTTCTGTTCAGTTAGAATCTCAAATTAAAAATTCAAAGAAAACAAGAATCTTTTCTCTAGCATTTAATGCTATATTCCTAACATGCTGGGACCATATCTGGCACAAAGGAGCTATTGTGTAATGAATAAAATCCAAACGACTTGATTATCACCTTATTAGATATCTAAGCAGCCAGATTCTAGATTCATATATCTTCTGCTTTAGTGTGTTGTTCTAACATCCATGGCCCTCAAGCGGTATTTGTAAGTATTTATTATTTGGTGAACTAAGAATCTTTTGAATATATTTAACATAGGCCAATGTGGCCACCTTAAATTCAAAGGGTATTGTTAGCGCAGTCATAGGCAAGACAAAGCATCAAGAGCTTCAGCCTCTCTCTGGAATATCATTCAACTTAATTCAGCTCCATACCTTTTCCTTCCTGCAGGCCTTTACAAAGAAGCTGTACTCTGTACTGGGTTTGGTTGCTGGGAGATCAGGATTGACCCAGCTAGGCTAAATTCTTTAATTACTTGGCTATTAGTTCCTGGCTAACATTAGGTAACCACCCTGGTAGAAAGAAAAATAGAGACTACTATCAGAAAGAGAGGGAGAAAGATATGTTAGGAAGATTCAGCCAGTTTAGACATGCTGATGTTGGTGCCTTTTTATAACCTAGGCAAAAACTGTTTACTCTCTGCTTTTCCAAAGCTTATTCCCATGTTTTGTTTTCTATTATTAATACAACACAGGCTACAGACCTCTAGAACTCTGTGCCACTACCTCCCTCTATGTCTTCTTCTTCGTGCATGGTGCAGAATTCCTGTATACCTACAGATTTGATTTGAAACGTTGCATTAGCCAACTTTAGCCAGAAGATTTGATTTGGACTCTTGGTTTTGCTTTTAGATTGTCTTTATTTACAGGATCTATCCCAAGAAAAGATGATTATTGTTAGGTTTCAAATCAAACTGCATGGTCAGAAATGGCAGAGAATATACAGACTATGCCCTCTAATCAACTCACCTCTGACTTTTCACCTTGATTAGCTGCTAGCCCCTGTATGATCTTGGACTTGCTGCACGGGGTGAGGGTTCTGAGTGTGAATGAATGTCTCTCCTGCTGTGTGACCTCTGTCTTTTGAACATACCAACTCCTGAAGATTATAGTCTGCATGGACTGGCAGGTCTTGACTGCTGTGTCCTCTGAGAGTACCTAGCAAATTCCTTTCCCATCCTATCACCCATGCCATGCCATCTCCCATGCCAACCAACTGTATGTTACAGGTGCTTAGGGTCGGTTCCTTCTGCATGTTTTTCCAAGTATTGAAAAGCCTGATTCTTCAGGATTTATATTTAAGATCTTGGTTGGTAAGTAGCAAGAGATTTCTTTGCTCTACTATCTTTCCTAAGTGGCTCATGCCTCCTAAGTCACTCTGCATCCCACTAGCCTGCCTTATTTCCTTGTTGGTTGCTCTCTAGGACCTCACTTCTTAGTTTATTTTTTATATCTCACTACAGTGTAAGCCATGTGGGAAAAGGATCTTGTCTTGATGATTTTATGGGCTTGTTTTTTCAAAGCTTTTTGTCAGTACTGAGCTCTTGAATTCAGGGCTTTGCCTGTAACACAGGCAGTCTACCACTTGAGTCACACTGTTAGTTGTCTCTCAGTAACCCAACTATGTGAAACAGCACCTACTATAGTAGGTGCTCCATTGTTTCAATCATCTATGAAAGTTATTTGACTGTTTCCTAATCCTTTTTTAATACAGCAATACAATACATAAATACAGTAAGCTAGGTAGGCTCACCTATGTGAGATATGTGAAGCTGGCAAGAAAAAGTGTAGCAATCAATACCTTTCAGACTTAGGGGCACTCAGATCACTGGATTTTTGAATTTTTGGTCCCAGAAACAAATGCAGACATTAATCTCTAGAACTATTTAGTACCCATTCAAAGAAAGGTGTTGGGGGTGGGGGTTCAGGCACTTTTTTGCCGGGGGCTGGGGGCATAGACCCTGGGCTTGAACTCTGGGCCTGGTCATTATCCCTCAGCTTTTGTGTTCAAGGCTAGCCCTCTATCTACCACTTGAGCCACAGCTCCACTCCCACCTTGGTTTATTTTTGTGGTTAATTTCCCAGGCTAACTTTGAACCACGATATTTGGATCTCAGCTTTTCCAGTAGCTAAGATCACAGACAGTTCCTAGTTTTGCAGCCACTTTTATACTCACGCACCTGTATAGCTTTTCTCAGTATGTTGCTAGTATGTTTGTAACAGCGCAGCAGAATTTTTTTTTCAGATGGTGAAGAAGCAACATGTTGTAGGTGTTATGGACCCATAATAACAGGCATTCCTCTGACACAGGGGAGAGAGTTTTGGTTTGTTCTTTTATATAAGGTCTAGAATTTTACTTACTGCTAAGTCAGCAGTCCCGATGCACACACCAGCTTCCTAAGTCTCTGAGACCCAATATTTCTTTTCTACTCAAATGTGCACCCAGAGCCAAATGCACATTTGCATGTACACATAGACCAGTAACTGAATTTCTGAGAAGTGTTGACAAAAGCCACACCATACCATGATTGAATAAAGCAACTCCTGGTGATACATTAGGGATTATTTTGAAATTTTCAAGTTACATGTAAAAGGCAAAAGACAATGTGGAATTGTCCTTAGCAACCTTGATTTTACTTTTTTGTCTCAGTTGGTCATCCCAGAGTAGTGCTAATTATTTGTAGCTATGGTAATATATAATTAGTTTACATCTCAGTAAAGCCCTTTTATAATGTTTTTCTTTGAGGTTTCATGTTGATGGACTGATGTATTGGGAAACTGTTTTAAGTTGTCTTAAATGCTCTTTATAACTTCAGAAGAGCAACCCCATCGCTTCTTAAGGTAGAATTTGAAAGGAACATTATGGTAGAGTACTAATGGTTCATGCCTATAATCCTGACAACTCAGGAGGCTAAGGTCTTGAAGCTCATGATTTGAAGCTAGCCTGGGTAGAAAACATTCAGAGAGTACATCTCCAGACAGAAAAAAAAGCTGGAGATGTGGCTCAAGTGGTAGAGTGCCAAGCTGAGTGAATATGGGGCATGGAATTCAAACGCTGGTAAAAAAACGTTTTATAAAATAAAAGAAACCAAGTTACTTTAGCTGTACAGTCACTAAGGCACTGCATGAATGTACGGTGTTTTACCCACACCACATACTGTATAAGTAAAATAACTTACTCTTAAGTTTACAGGAACTTGTACATTTCCAATTCTTTGTGTTGATAGAAACCATTTAAGAAATATTTGAGGAAGGGGGGTAGTACTGTAGTGTTGGAAGTTATTTCGTGTGTGTGTGTGTGTGTGTGTGCGTGCATGCACGCACACATGTGCTTATGTGCCTGTGTTGAACTCAAGGTTTGGGCGTTATCCCTTAACTTTTTTTGCTCAAGGCTAGAACTTGAGCCACAGATCCACTTCCAACTTGTTTTGTGTTAATGTGAGATGAGGCTCTCATAGACTTTTCTGCCATGCCTAGCTTCTAAACTAGGTCCTTAGATCTCACCCTTCTGAGTGCCCAAGATTACAGGTATGAGCCATCAGCTCCCAGCTTTCATCTTTTTGCTCTGTGTTGATAATCAAGCTTTAGTAATATTTCATAATGCTTTGTATATACTTACATGTATGCATTTTTGAAGGCTCTATCATCTAATGTAGCATAATGTATATGGAGTTCTTTATTCTATTATTCTTCCATTGTGTGTATACACGTGTATGTGTGTATGTATATGTGTGTGTGTGTGTGTGTGTGTGTGTGTGTGTGTATGCTGGTCCTGAGGCTTGAACTTAGGGCTTGGGCACAGTCCCTGAGTGTCTGTTGCTCAACAATAGCTTTCTACCACTTGAGCCACAGCTTTGCTTTGAGCTTTTTCTGTGATTAATTGGAGATAAAAGTCTCACAGACTTTTCTTTCCAGGCTGGCTTTGACGTACAATGCTCAGATCTAAGGCTCCCGAGTATCTAAGATTATAGGTGTGAGCCACTGATGCCCAGTGTATTGTCCATTTTTTTTTGTTTTACATTATATAAAAAGTGTTTAATAAAATATCAGCCATATCCAGGGAGTCAGATCTATATTTATCCTTGCAAAGGATTTCTGTAGCCACTCTGGCATTCCACTGGAATATTTTAGTCATGGCCTCCTTCTGAGTGGGCATTGCCAAACTGACAAAATCAGAAACCTAGGAGAAGTGAAATTGGAGGGAAAAAATTGTATCTCATTTTATGAATGCATCAAAATGATCCTGAGAGACTAACATTTAACCCCAGTAGATTTTAATATACTGTCTTTTTTTGTATATTTTATTGTCTTTGGACTATATTTGTTTCCTTTGGGGAGGAATGTACGTTTTCTAAAAATCAAATTTAATAAATTTTCATACTATCAGACAATACAAAAATGCTTTGTGGAAATTGATAATAATCATTATATGTGGTTATCTCACATCAAAATTCATATTCCCTGTTTTCAGTATATTAGAAAGCTATGTCTTAATGCTTCACAGAAACATGAAGACAAAGGTTCATGTTTCATGAGAATGGTAACTCTCCATGCCTGCTGAGTGCCAGTGGCTCATGATTGCAATCCTAGCTGCTCAGGAAACGGAGATCTGAGATCTAATGATCAAGATTAGAAGCCAGCCCAAGCAAGAAATCTGTGAGACTCATTTCCAATTACCTAAAAAATAGCTGAAAGTAGAGCTATGGTTCAAGTGGTAGAGTGCCAGTCTTGAGTGAAAAAGCTTAAGAACAACATCCTGTCCCTGAGTTCAGCATCAGTATTCACAACACATACACACATACACACAATCACACATACACACCTACATGCAACGCATATGTATATACAAAAATACTTTTCACGGTCATAAGCTGGAACACACAGAGAAAAGTGCATGAAGAAACTCCTAAGGAAGAAACAACAAAAAGAGGAAGTAAAGGAAGGACTTGGAAGAGGAACAAAGATGACTGAGAAGAAGGAAGAAAGGAAAGAATAAAGGGTGAGGCAAGGCAGGGAGGAAAGAACAGAGGGGAAGGAAAAAAGAGATGCCTTTAAGGTCACATGGCATTGAAGGATTGTTTTGACTTACTGGCGAATCTATAATACAATTGGAGGTCACTAAAAATATATTCATAGAAATTTAAACTAAAATTCACCTTAGAGTATAAACATACCCTCAGGCTTCAAGCAAGGCCTCCTATTATGAGCCAGGAGAACCCTTTGTCCAACAAATTTGGGAAGATGGGCAGGTGGGTAATGACCAGCCTTGATCTTCCCATCCAAGAAGCTACTGCCTTAGTAACCACTCTCTGAAAATAGAACTCAAAGCCTTTAATGTTCTGGCCATTTCCCTGAACCTATACACATGCTATGTCACCAAATGATCCATTTCTTTAATTAGTATTGAAATGTTTTCTCTACTGAATGGATGAATTACATTCTCAGTCATATTTAATGGAGATAGAAGAGTCACTTTTACAGAGAGTGCCAGACTTCTTAGAAGCAAGCACTTGGATATTTTTTTTAGGTTACTTCCTTTCTTTCCCTTAAGATATCCTGCTATTGTTATCAGATATTTCTTATTGTGGAAACAGGTTCATTTTGTACCTCCTAGCAAGGCAAATGGGCAAGCGGACAATAAATTGAGTGTTTTAACTGTCAGCATGGTGATGCTTTTATTTTTCCTCTAATTTTCCTAACACTCTAGCCAGTCACTATGCCTCCTCAGTCCATGCAGCTGCATAATTACATATCAGATCTCCAAAATGAATTAGTTTATTTTTAAAA
Source organism: Perognathus longimembris pacificus (assembly GCF_023159225.1). Taxonomy (NCBI): domain Eukaryota; kingdom Metazoa; phylum Chordata; class Mammalia; order Rodentia; family Heteromyidae; genus Perognathus; species Perognathus longimembris. The sequence continues at coordinate 92,409,585 of NC_063162.1, read as the reverse complement.
CAGCTAATTGCCTTAGTGGAGTCATGTTTTACCAGAAGCACAAAAAAAGGAGCTTTGTTCATTGCAGGGAAATTTTCTTCTGGAATGATGGTTAGGCTCAGTCTTCTGTGAATATCAGTCATGAACAACAAAATATCAGCAAAATATTCCAGGACATCCCAGTGTGACTTCAGCGTTATTTACTTTACATGTAGCTTTGTGTGATCATGAAATTAAAACGGCATGCTTCCTAATGTTCTGTGCTGCTATGACAAGGAATGGGGCCTGCTTTCCTCTGTATTATTGGTAACCCAATTTAGACCACTTCACTTTGAACCCAAGGATGTATTTATAAGGCAAAATTCTCATTGCATGTTAAGTCTCCTTTACAGATGATTGAATCAAGGCTTCTCTCTGCTGTAGTCCTGAACTTGAACTTCTAAATTTTGTTTTTGGATGCTATTTGTCTTAGTCAGTTTTCTGCTACTACAGCACAAAAGGACTGGATGATTTACAAACAAAATAAGTTTATTTGTCTTATACACTTATGGAGGCTAGCATGATATTCTGTTTCACAAATGGCAAAGTAGGACAGAGTTCAGGCTGAAACCCTCTTGATACTAGATTTCTACTTTCCAAATAATTAACTTATGCCCTCAATAACAACATTTAAGCCCTTGATGTCCTTTCAAGGTCTCATCTCAATACCATTACGATGACAATTAAATTTCAATGTGCCTCTCACCATTTTGAATATCAAATGAGATTCAAAGCATAGGTCCATTGTGTTTTAGTAGAATTAACAAGTGTTCTATAAGGGAAATAGTCTCAGAAAACATTACCTTTGAAAATTGACATTAGTAATACTCCCTCAAAAACTGTCCAAACATTAGTAACAATGAATATACCCAATAAAAACATTACTCTAAGGGACAATATCTTCATGACTGCTCATTGACAAATTCTGGAAAACCAGATTTTAATTAGAAAGATGATGGAAGAAATTTGACTCATCTTCATGTTTGTTAGCTATATAGCCCAAAGGTTCAGGAATATGAGGTTAGAACAGGATGAATCTCCTTGGGGGCCCCTCCTGTGGTGTAGCAAGAATAGAGAGTCTCAGATCTGACTCCAAACCTAACATGGAAGTAAATGTCTCAACTTTATTGCATTATTCAAAGTAAATTTAACTGCTAAATCTGTAATACTTAAAGCTTCAATAAGCATTGGAGACTACTGTAAAGTATAAGATTATTACTACCCAATAAAACTCAAGGTGAAAATCACCATTAAATGTCTTATTTCTTCCCCTAATATTTCACCCTAGCTCCCAATAATAACCTTATCTCTGAACTTCTGTTTTGTGTTTAGCTCTTTCTCCACAAATTCCTTCAAATATGTATTATATTGTTGTAAACAATGAGGTTCTGGCTTTAGTTTGATATTCCCAACCAGGAAAGCAATTAGCTAAACTCAGTTGTTTTCAGTTTGGTTTGAAGTTTACCCCCTGGAGACTTCACTTTCCATGCCAAACAAGTTTTCAAATTATGCAGCTAATAATTTCTTGGAAAAAATCTGCTACTAGAAACATGTAAATTCTAACAATTCACCTGCTTCTCTGATTCCTGCCTAGAACTTGAATGCTTTGATTCACATTGTTGCCCCCTGTGTTCACTGACATCAAAGGTAACCAACATGCATTTGGGTGGATTCTTCATTCCAAAGGTTAAAGTAATTACACCACAACAATAAATAGCTTATCTAAATATAGTATGTCTTTTCTCATTCAAAAAAGCTGTGGAAGAACTTGAAAACTAAAAAATACAGAGACCCAACTTAGCTCCCATGAACTGAATGGTTAATAATTGACAATATGAACAATAAGTAGCTATATGATATCCTATCATTCTGTGTCAAAATTTCCAAAACAAGAATGACAAAGAAGATAATTCATGATTATTATAAGATAATGTATATTCAACACTGCATACAAATATTTATTTATTTCAAAAGCCAGACACTGTTTATAATTGAGAGTATTTTAGTAAATTATGTCTCCAAATTGCATTTGTATGAAGAAAATGCTTCTTTAATAGTAAAACTTAATTGTGAAATTTAAGAGCTTGAAGATGATCTCAAAACTCATTTCTAATTACATTTTCTAGCATTCATGAGTCTTTGAGATGTAAAAGTGGCAAAGAGCTTCCTGTTTGTGACATTGCACAAGTGAGAGACTGAATTTAATGTTATGTTGCGTCTTACAATTGCATCTTAACATTTTGTTATTTGTAAATTGCATTAATCACACGCATTCACGGAAATCAACAGAACTTCAGAATGCCCATAGACTTTCTTTGATCTAATAATAACCCTTCTCAGGCCACAGCTACCTTCTGCCCTTTCTGCCTGTGTTACATTTTTTAAGGATATTTTTATAACATTTCCAGTACCTTCCATTTTAGGTTTGCCCATCATAACTGTGTCTGAATTTTGTAAGTCTTTGACCTGACACCAGAAAACAAAGATCAGTCAATACTTTAATTGCCCAAGGGATATGAACAGACTGGAAGCATTTCTTAAAGCACTAATCATCTTTAGAAAAGAAAATGCACTTTAAAATACAATTTATGCATTTACTAATCCAGACTGCACTATCAAGATGATGGGCTGCTGATTAGCTCTTTCGCTTTATGTTACATTACTTAACTTAAAAGTAAACTTTTATTTCAAATGTCATAGTAATTTTTCATTTTTGATAGCAGAATTACAAGGAGAAAAATCTTGAAAAGAGTACAGTTAGTTAAAATTCAGCACAAAAGAAAGAGGAAGGTAAACTTAGCCAAGACTCAATTTAGGGTTTTACCCAGAATATTTAGCTGTTTCAGAAACTAAAATGTTGCCATTTCAAATGGAAAATTATGGAGAAAATGTAGCATTTGGTAAATGAAATGTTTGGAACAAAATAAAGTTTTGCTATTGATTTAAAGCTTCTTATTATGCAACATTCTTACCAATACTAGTAGTTGGTGGACTGGATTTTTTTCCTATCCATTGAATATAAAGTAGCATCTCATTGTGTCTTACTTTTTTTATATTGTTTCCTGATAACTGGAATTCTTGAACTACTCTCTCTCTTTCTCTCTCTTTTCCGTCCCTCCCTTCCTCCCTCCCTCCTTCCCTCCCTCCCTCCCTTCCTTCTTTCTTTCCTTCCTTCCTTCTCCCCTTCTTCTTTCTTTCCTTCCTTCCTTCCTTCCTTCCTTCCTTCCTTCCTTCCTTCCTTCCTTCCTTCCTTCCTTCCTTCCTTCCTTCCTTCCTTCCTTTCTTTCTGTCTTTCTGTCTTTCTTTCCTTCTTTGTTGTGGGGCTAGAATTCAGGGCCTTGGCACTGTCCCTGAGGCCTATTGCTCAATCATTTGAACCACAGTGACACTTCCTATTTTTTGGAGATTAATTAGAGATAAGAGGTGTTACAGACTTTCCTTTCTTGAGCTGGCTTCCAACTGACTACTCAGATCTCAGCCTCCTGAGTAGCTAGGATTATAGGCATGAGCCCTGGGTACCCAGCCCACTTGAACGTATTTCATTGGTGGATTGGGCATTAAAGCTTTTTTTGTAGTACACTTTCTATTTAAATATTTATACTTATTACTGAATAGCACATTTTCTAAATTACCTACAAACATTATTAATATACATTCTGAACACTAGTTGTTGGTTGATTAAATGATCTTGTAAATAGTTTTTCCTCACTGTCATTAATTTTTTTCCCTTTTTAAAAGTGTCTTTGCCCTGGAATTATGTTGTTATATCATATGTACCAGTCTTTTTCTTTGTCTCATAAAAATCTATTCCTAATTTATAGATTGAAATATATTTTACCTTTATTTTTTTAAACGTGCTTGAAACTTGCTCTTTGCTTATAGATGTTTAACCCAGTTGGAATTGATAATTGTGTGTGTGTGTGTGCATATTAGTTTAATATAGAGAACCAATTATCTTAGATCACTTATTTATAATATTCATTTATCTGTTCTTCTATTACTGAAATATGTAGAGACTGCCCCATATATATGGATCTAATTTTTAGTGGTATATCATATTTTCTTACTTGTTTGTTTATCTTTAAGGTAATACTATATCCTCTATATTATAACTTATTAGATAATTCCTGAAATCTGATAGGGTACATGCTATTCTGAGGTCTTTCTAAATTACATCTTTTCCTACAGCTTTGTTATTCCATGTAAATTTTGGAAATAGCTTGTTAAGAATGAAATTAGGGCTGGGGATATGGCCTAGTGGCAAGAGTGCTTGCCTCGTATACATGAGGCCCTGGGTTTGATTCCCCAGCACCACATATACAGAAAACGGCCAGAAGTGGCACTGTGGCTCAAGTGGCAGAGTGCTAGCCTTGAGCAAAAAGAAGCCAGGGACAGTGCTCAGGCCCTGAGTCCAAGCCCCAGGACTGGCCAAAAAAAAAAAAAAAAGAATGAAATTAAACATCGATTTTGTTTGTATCCATGTTTTTAATCTATGTGTTATAAAAATGGAGGAAATTGGTTTAGACATTACTTTTAAATATCTCTGGTTCCATTACCTTAATATTATATAATATGTTGATGGATTATTATTACATTATGTAATCTTGAGGTGTGAAATTAGGCTTGTGTGTGGCAACACTCAATTATCCTAGATTACAAAGCTTACAGAGTTCTAAAATCTACTATTTTTAGTTTATATCTCTTCCTTTATTTTATGAATTAATCTCTGACTTTTTTCCTGGAAGATTGCCTGTTTCTAGCAGCACCCTTTTATCCTTGCTATTTTTTTTTCCTCCTAAACTATTCGGCTCACTTTTTCCAGTTTTTCCTGAAGTAAAAGTAAATTGATTAAAACATGCTACTTACTTACTAAAGAGAGCTGTCAGCTTATGACAGCTGGGCTTATTTGTTTACGTTCTTTAGAAGGATACCATAGTAGTAAGTGTTTAGTGGAAACTATGCTTTGAAGTTTGGATTTTGTGCTTGTCCTGGGAGAGCAGTACACAGTGCAATACTTTTCTGGTGCCAAACAGCTCCCACTCACCAGTGATCACCAGACTGAACAACCGATGTTTAGTGATTAGGCTTTGTTATTGACCAGGTTAGGTATATTAAATATTATTTTGCTTGTTATATCTTCAGATTATGATGGGTTTATGTGGTTGTCACCACCTCATAAAATGAAGAGCATCTGTGTTTAGTGATTAAACACCAGTATTTGTGTAAGACATTTTATGTCTTTTCAGCGATGTACATATTGGAGATGTTTGATCATTGCCAATATATAGATAAAATGGATGCTGGCCTGCCCCAGGTTAGGAAGCTGTAACTGAGCTCACATCTTTGCTTCCTGCCCAGCACAACACTATCCAGAATACTACTGTCATCTTTTAGCAGCATGCATGCATTGCCGCAAGCCTTCTGTTTTTGTATTCAAAAACTATAAATACTGTACTTCACTCACTTAGAAATAACTTTTCTACTACGTAAAGTTGGTATCTTTAGTTGCAGCTCAAGTCTAAACTACTAGATGCTATGAATGGTACATTTCCTTTTCTTTTCTTAATGTCAGTTGTGGATCTTGAACTTAGGGGCCTGGGTGCTGTTTCTGAGCTGAGCTCTTTTTGTACAAGGCTGGCTCTCTACCACTTTGTGCCACTTCTAGTTTCCTGGTGATTAGTTGGAGGTAAAAGGCTCAGAGACTTTCCTTCCTGGGCTGGCTTTGAATCATGATCCTCAGAACTCAGCCTCCTGTGAGTAGCTAGGATTACAGCTATGAGCAACAGCACCCAGCCAGATAGGAATATTTTCTAAAGGTGAGACTTCAGTTTAAGTACTGCAGTTATTGTCTCTACTGTTCAAGTAGTGTCAGCACAGCATACATTAAAATATCTAGAAAATTCCTTTTTAACTCAAATACTTGAAGGAAAGACAATAAAATAATTTAATGTGAATTAATAGACCATGAAATGGCTAGTTTTCCTGCATAGTTTAAGAAAACAGTCAGTGACAAATGATTAGTTCTGCCTTGAACCTTCACTTCCTACCTCCCTATAAATCTAGTGTCTGCCTCATCATGTAGAATCTAGATTTCTTTTCTTACAATGTTTGCATGTCAGTTTGTCTTCTGTGTGAGCCACACTATTGCATTGTGACTTCTTTTGGTGTGCTAGCACATCATGACCAAATCCCTGTTATTACTTGCCACTAAATGGTTAATTAATGTTGAGAACTGTAATTCCTTGTTGTGTTCTTTAATTGCCAAGCCATCACTACTTGTATTTCTAAAAGGGTTTGGTTTTCCCTTAAATGCATTTACCCAATGATTCCTGCAAGTTATGTATTCTTAAGGCATTAGCCCTCAGTGAGAGCCTTGTTACATCTGACTTTTCTGTGTACTTTCTGTTCTAAGTGATTCCCATTCATTGGGGAAAGCAGCATCTACAATCCCAACAAGCTTGAGGCTGAGGCAGGAAGACTTTGAATTCCAGATCAGATTGGTCTACATAGTGAAATTCTCAGTAAAGAAAGATGAAGCAAGGGTAAAGAAAGATGAAAGAAGGGTAAAGAAAGATGAAACTGGGAAAGAAGGAGAGAAAAGAGAAACAAAAGGGAGAAGAAAAAAGAGAAGAGATGAAGAGGAAAGGAGGGGCAAAAAGCAGGAGAAAAGGGAAGGGAGATGGATTTAGTTTATGTGTGAAAAGAAAACCAGCTTTTGATTTTCATCTGAAAAAAACTAAGACATGATATTTATACATTTGTATACTTTCATTCACTTTATACATTATAATTTATATACTTGATTATTTTTCATAGCTACACAGTCAGGAAACAATGGCTTTGAAAAAGCTAATGAAAAATGAGGACAAGTTTCAAAAAAACAAAACAGAATAAAGATAAACTAAACTCAAAAACAGTTAAGACTTTCGACCAATAAACTATATGATAGAGAATAGTGCTTATGAAATATATGAGTCAACATCGTTACTGCAGTCCCAAGGAAATACTAGGGAAGTGTGACCACACTATTTTGGCTGTTTATTCTCATTCCATGTGAAGAATCTTCATTCTGAAATTTTTAAAATTGCTTCTAATTACATATTGCAACTTCTTGGCAACTGATCCCCTGGAAATATATAGTCAATAAGCATTTTTACAAATCAAATTATGCTGTCTTTAGATCTGACATTTTTCTAAAACTAATATTGAATTAATAATTTTATGAAGCTTTAAAGGCAGCAAATGTTTAGAAAACCTAATAGCATGATTGTCTATATGTTATATTAATTGTCCAGATTCAAAATTGTATCACCTTAATGTTGCTCTTTCAACAGATTAAATATACCAACACACCCTTATGGATGATTTACATTCTCCTGAGATATTGTGATAATTCAGGATTCATTTGAAGATAGAAAAGAAAGCATTAAGTTTACCTTAAGTACAGAATATTAAAAATGTAGCAATTGATATAATGCGATGCAATATAAAATCATCTCCATAAAAGACTTTAAACTTTAATTTTAGTTCTCGTTTCTCATCCCCCACATATAATTTTTAATATTTTCATCTGCTGTTGTGTAAATGGTTGATCCTGTTTTAAGTGAAGTACATAGTTTAAATCAAATCATATCCCTGAGGTTTTAAATTGATTTTCCTTCCAATATTTCCTGTTTGGTTTGTATGGGAGATAGCATTAACTTATGTTTATGGATTGTCAGTAATTTAGCACTCAATACATTAATTTGTTGATAAGTTTTCACTAGGGGTAGGTTCTGTCACTCCTGTATCTAATTACTCATCATTTAAATAAAGAAAATGTAGTGCATTTCAGCCCAACTAAGATTTGCAATTTAAAATAACTACATTTGTCTTTAAAGGTCTCCTTCTGCTTATAGCTAACCCTGTTGAGAATTCCCTTCAGATATAGTCAACATAAGAAAATAGTCCATCCCCACTTCATTACAAAACAAGTTGTTAAATCCTCAGTTGAAACAACTAATGTGAGCATATTGATTTTTAAATAGGCTCTCCTTGCCATCTGGAAATAAGACATCAGGTAGTGGGAATATATTGTTTTGAAGATATTCTTAGGTTGCTATTAAATGACAAAGAGTTGCAGTTCTGTGTACTCAGTGAAGAGTCAAGCTCCATGGAAGTGTTCCTCCTATTAATAGGTCAGATGTGGCATTACAGAAAGAATGTAACAAACAGCCTGTCATATAGCTCTACTTTCTAGTCCATTATTTTGTCATTAGGATCAGAGCGTTGTAGAATACTGATGGTTTGTTTAGTAGCTAGGAAAGAAACATTAATGTAGTTGCAATATCCCTTCTAATATTTCTTACCTAATTTACCTTGTCTTCCTAGGAAACTGAGAATAGTAACCAATGATCCTTATGTCCTAGTTTATGATCCTGTAGCTGATCTTGCTGAATAAGATTTATACATCTTAAATGTAGAAAACATAGCTGTTCCTCAATCACTCAGCTCTTGATTTGTGTATTTATGGTCAGTTAAAAATGTAACAACTACACAGTATCTTCAGTACTATTGTGTTCTTAGGGCTAATAACATTTCTAAAAATTTTATTATAAATGTGATGTACAGAGGAATTTTACATAAGTCAGGTAATGAGTACATTCCTTTTGAATAGTGTCACCCACTCCCTCATTCTTTCTCAGTTTTCCCCTCCTGACTCCCCTCCCCAAGTTGTATAGTTCATTTCCAACATAGCTTTTAGTAGGTAACACTGCCTGATTGGTTCACCATTTGCCCTCCGTTTTTGTGCTTTCCCTTTCCCTCTCCAAATCAGATAAACTTATATACAAGACAAAGGGTACAAAAATTAAAAAAAAAAAAACAGTGACAGAAGGGAATAAACCAAAGAAAGAAGGAAAGAAAAAAAAAAAGGACTGCCAACAGTACAATAAAAAAACCTTTGTTTCCATTTCTTGAAATTCATTTCTATAAGCATCATTTTATGTGATCATAGACACATGGCTATTGAGATCTTGTGATCCTCTCCTAAGAATATTTTCTTTGTTCTCATTGTGTGAGTGTTTCAAGTGCTGTTTACTCATGTCCAAATGTAAATTACTTGTCTTTTAGTACCCATTGGGTTTGTTACGTTGTCTGTACTAGTTCTGAATATCAGTGCATGCTGCAAAACAGATGCCAATATTGTCATTCAAAAGGTGAGAACTGTGACTCAGAAAGGTTGAATAAAGTTGCACAGCTTCTAAAGGGCTCTAAATAGCAGAAATAGAGATCATATACATTTCTATCTGAATCTAGAACCACATCACAAGCCACATTACGTGGAACACTGTGTGGTTGTCTTTATGTAAAAGACATGAAGTGGCTCTCATGAATAAATCTACAATAATATCTGAAGCCACTTTTTCCAGAATATATTTCACTGATCTAGAAAAATATATAAAGACAAGTCCTTCTTTCAAAATATGTAGCTGTAAAGTGTATCTTTAAAGCTGTCAAGTCAATGAGAATATGAGGTGGGGCTTGCTTTTTATCAGAGCTTTGATGTTATCCACATATCTTGTCACCCTGTCCTGTATAGGAACTTCAGAGGGAGCCAGCACAGCCACAATCCAGAGCTAGGGACTCTTGAGAGCATAGCCACACTTTATATACAATTTCCAAAAATCTTTTTCCGTAAGTGTAGTTTCAGTTTAGAAATGGAAATGTTTAAAACATAAATTCTCTGGAATACTGACTTTCCACTGCTTGAGTTTAAGCCTAACAAAATAGAGTGTTGTAGATGCTTTTTTTTTTTAATCTTCATGTATTGTGTGGTTAGAAATCTATCTTGGAATATGATCATTCCATTAGTGATCAACATGGGGGTGGTATTGGGTATGGAAAGCCAGCTCCTCAGAGAAAGGATGTCCAGAGCCATAGGTAAGACTGTGAAGAATGGTAGGTAGAATGGTGACTGAGATTATAGAAATAGTGTGTCTGATGTTTATTTGTGAAAATAAGTATGTAGGAGAAAGCATATCAATGTCAGCTACATCACTCGTATGCAAGTAGGCTCATGCATATTCATTCAACCAACACTGAGTGCTTATTTCATTGAGTGCTTATGGTTTTCTATCTATGTCATGTGAGACAGTTACCCACATGGCTGACGTTGCTTTGTTCTTGTTGAGGTCTCATGAAGGGAACAGACATGTAATGAAACAAATACCCAGTGATTTCTGTCATGATTGCAGAATAAAATTAGATCTTCTCATTCATGATTACTCAGGCTAAGGAAGGCTTTGCCAAGGAAATTCCCTTCAGGCAGAAGGAGAGAAAGTATTTACTGCTTTTAGCTCCCAAGAAAATGGTGGGTCCTCAAAGAATGCTGTCTTCCTTCTGTGAACTCACCACATGCAGGAGACTTTATACTATATTGTTTAAATTCCAGAAACATGCTGTTTTGCCCCAGATAAAGATATGATGGTGGTGGTGATGGTGATAGTATACTTCTTTGATGCCAGTATTTGGGGAACTCTGGTAGGAGAGTCTGTGAGTTTAAAGTCAGCCTGGGCTACAGAATAAGACTTTGTTTTAGATTACCCACCTTCTAGGTGTGAAGATGATGGTGATTATGACAAATGGAAAGGGTAGAAATAAAGAGATAGAAAAATATAAATTTATTCAGAAAGAAAGACTGGTACCAATTTTGAGTTAGAAAGCAAAAGTAGGACATTATATATTGATAAAACTAAAAGAAGAGTTGATCAAAGAAAATGAATGGCAGAGAATTGTGCACAACAAAAAGAAAATGTAAAGAGCTGTGGAGGAAGGAAGCATTGGTGTGGGGATACTGATACATAGGGTTATCTCTGTTTTATCCTATTTTTTTATATCTTTGAGTATTTCTAAAAGGAGTCTTAATTCTGCATGTCAATCTATGAATATGATGTGTAGTGTCTGTTGAATGACATTTTAAAGGCATTAAACTGCTAAATTAGTGCATTAACTGATTTTGGTACCCTGGGTTTTGTATAAATGTGTATTGGAACTAGGGAAGGGAAGGAGAATATCAAAATGGAGAGACAAAGAGTAAAAGGCAAACCAATTCAACAACAATACTTTAAAAATGATATGCTATAATCCAACTGTGCTACTCATGGGGGAAGGGAATTGGGAAGGAGGGAACCAGGGAGGAAGTAACAAGTTTGATAAGAAATGTACTCACAGCCCTAGGTATGAAACTGTAACCCCTCTGTATATCACTTTGAAAATAAAATGGAAAAATAAAATAAAAAATAAAAAAGGACTTTGAATAGTCAAAACCCCTTTTCTCTGCTCTTGAATTTAGAGTCCTAATGTAGGAAATATTTGATACACATGAGTCCATATCTCTTAGAGATAAGGCAAATAGTACCTCTTATGCCTTAATTATGTGCCATTGCTATAAGTATTTTTAATTTGTCAAAAATAAAGTCTAGGGCTGGGGATATAGCCTAGTGGCAAGAGTGCCTGCCTCGGATACACAAGGCCCTAGGTTCGATTCCCCAGCACCACATATACAGAAAACGGCCAGAAGCGGCGCTGTGGCTCAAGTGGCAGAGTGCTAGCCTTGAGTGGGAAGAAGCCAGGGACAGTGCTCAGGCCCTGAGTCCAAGGCCCAGGACTGGCCAAAAAAATAAAAAAATAAATAAATAAAGTCTAGTTTAGGTATTATTTATTAAATTTGGTAGATAGCACCCAAGAAGATTGAATAATGAGGTCAGAACTTACATGCAACTTTTAAAATATTTCTTTTGTGTTGTTGTTAGTCATGGGGCTTGAACTTAGGTCATGGGTGCTGTCCCTGATCTCTTTTGCTGAAGGTTAGTGTTCTACCACTTTTGGCTTTCTGGTGGTTAATTGGAGATTACACTGGTCTTTGAACCATGTACCTCAGATCTCAGCTTTCTGAGCTGCTAGGTTACTGGTGTGAGCCACCAGTGCCTAGCAAATACTGCTTTTTTTGAGACAAGCATTCTAGAATTCTCTTCATTTGACTTGTTGATGGGGCATGATGTGGCATGGTGAATTGTGAGTTCTCCTTTGGGGCAATAAATGAAGTGAAGGCTTTGAGTTGAATTTTCATATCTGTTCTATTTATACTAACATGTGAAAAATTAATCTTAACACAGTTTTTAAATGTACTATTTCTTACCATTCTACACTACTTAGTATTCACAATCACATATATTTCCAAGTTCCTGTATTTAAGGAGCCGATATTTCATAGGATAGTATAAAATTATGCATTTGATTCATACCAAGTAGTAGACTAGACTAAAACTACTACTTAATTGGACTTCTCCTATACTTTTTTTCTTTTAATACCCCTACAGCCAAAGGTACTATATCACATTGTAACTATTAAGAGTTTCTATTAAGAGTTTCTGATCTTGTGGCCTCATCGAATTGATCTTATGAAGGATTATTTGTATGTGTAAGTAGGTATCGTTAAATAAAGGAAACAACACTTCCCTATTAGTGTGAAGTTTTGAGGGTGATTTGAAGCACAAGAAAGGATTTCTGGCTGCTATGGACACAAAGCACATGTCCCAATGCAAAATGATGTTCACCTACCTAGTTTCCCCATGGGAAACATTACTCTTAGAATTAGAAATACTGTGTATACAATGGGAACACAGTGCGATATGAGTTTCTCAAGGCATCATTGAAGGGAGGAAAGGTTATATCTGAAGCTATAGAGAATTTTTTTTTTGCAGAATATTGAATGGGAATAAATTCAATAGAAGTCACTGATTTAAAGTAGCACATGAAGCTAGGTGTTTTGGCACATAACTATAATCTTAACATGCTGGATGCTGAGGCAGGGAATATGGTTGTGCATATAAATTTTGCCAGTTTAAGAGATAATCAGACATTTCTTTCATCTTTGCCATTACTAAAGAGTTAGTAGGTCAATTCTTGTCAATTGGAGCCATTGGCATATTTAGATATACATTCCTTTTTGTTTTCTTTGTTCTGGTCTTAGGTCTTGAATTCAGGGCCTCACGCACCTGTCTAGCATTTTTCCATTCAAAGCTGGCAGTCTACCACTTGAGCCACACCTCCCTGTATACATTTCTTATCCTGCAGTCAGATACCAGTCTTTCCATTGGCAAATCTATGTTGTGAGGCACTAATAAGACAAGGAAAATACAACCCAAAGTATAATGAACCTGCAATTAATTTCAACAAAACACTAGTTTTCATTCTTGTACTTAGATTTTCATTGTGATTTGTTTGCTGTTAAAATGATATTTCAGTAAGCAACTGTGAATATTGCATAACAAGGGTCGAATTTAATATTAGCATGTAAGACAAAATAGTAGTTACTTAAGAGTAGCTTCTGAATAAGGAATCATTTATTCATTGTTAAAACTCTATCAAAAGGCCATTAACTTTTATTTGTTCCTGTAGTTAAGAGAATTGTGCATGATTCTATTGATTTTTTTCCTCAGTGTTGGCTGTTGTGAGCTCTAAGTAGATGCACTGAGGTACAACTAACAAATGCTCGGGAAAATAGACCCTAGAGCCAAGTGGCTCAGTAGCAAATGGCAGGGCACGCATGCCTACCACCTTAGGTAGGCAATTCCTGCCAAGTCTTTTCATGTTTTCAATATTAATGGTCTTGGTTTTTGGTCTTTTACATAGTTTAATTATTTTTATTTTTGAAAATTGTTCTCTGATAATACTTGCTAATTTGAAATTGCACTAAAAAAGACACTTTATCCATCTGTATTTTTAGCCATCTAATTAGTGCTTTGGGAAGGATGATCTAATCTTGTGGTTCTCAAACTGTATTGTGCATCAGAAGCACTTGGAAAGCTTGTTAAAATACATGCTCCAGAGATTCTGATTGGGTAGTGTTAGGGTAGGGTCCAGTGAATGGCATTTCTAAGAAGTTCTCAGATGACCCTGATGGTTTGTAACCCGCCCCCCAGTTGAGCAAATCACAGAACAACATATTCATGTGAAAGGAAAGTTAGAGCAGATATTATTTTTAAACAAAGCACAAGGCCAGTGAGTTCTTTGCAAGTGTTGATTTGTTCCTGGTTTATCTAAAATAGTCTTCCTGGAATTTCATTACACATGAGTCTTCTCAAGCTCTGCTGGCTGATTGGTGGAGGAATAATTTTCTGCTTCAAAAACCTGATTGATTAGGATTACCTTAATTGTTAGCAGGAGAAACCATTTGCAAATGTATCAGGTGCTATTCTGAAAGAACTAGTATGTTTCCTTAAATAAGTAGAAAAAACATTCAAATAATTAATTAATTAAAAAATTATACAATGTATTTCCCCCTCTACCTGAATTCCTGGGAGATGTAAGGATATAAAACTTGTTGACTGGCAGCAAATGTATATAATTTTATTACTGCTAACAATAGTTTGGCAAATGTGAGGTCAAGAGAGAATGTCTGGGAACACTGAGTCAATGGAGACACAAGTTATTGATAAGTAGTTTGTAGCATTCTTGTAAAACACAATTTAGCATTTGTGGGAAACAAGTTGAAAGCTTAGATTCCAGAATCATAGGAAGTGGCTACAAATGAGAAGATATATTTTGTGATAAGATAAATTTGGTAACTTCATCTTCCTTTTTTGCATGCAGTGGGGTTTTATGTAGAAGACAATCAAGAGATCCACTGATAATTCTTTTTTTCTTTTTTTTTTCTTTTTTTTTTTTTTGCCACTCCTGGGCTTGGACTCAGGGCCTGAGCACTGACTGCCTCTGGCTTCTTTTTGCTCAAGGCTAGCACTCTACCACTTGAGCCACAGCGCCACTTCTGGCCATTTTCTATATATGTGGTGCTGGGGAATTGAACTCAGGGCTTCATGTATGCAAGTCAAGCACCCTTGCCACTAGGCCATATTCCAAGCCCTCTACTGATAATTCTTAAACTAAAGGTATAAGGATATTTCTTAGATTGGTTGTTTATTTGTTGGTAGTTATTTACTGCTATTTTTTGCAGTGCTGGGAATAAAATCCATATGATTTGCATATGCTAGGAAAATGTTTGCCACTGAACTATATCCAAAGCCTTAGAATGGTATATCTGGATTTTATTGTTTTGTTTTTGTACTTGCATATAAAGAATTAAAATTTTTATGATTTTAAGTGACATTTTGCATGAGTTTGATTCCTGTCTCCATTCAATTTGGAGCCTTTTTTTTTTTTTGCCCTTTTCTCCCCACATTTTAAACTTGTATTATTGTAAAGTATGATATTTAGTTTAATTTCCAAACTACTTATTAAATTGAATCAGAATTTATTATGATGAGATTTTCCAAAATACTCCTCTTTGTATTATAGCTTAACATTTATTTATATTATAGCTTATTAAAATTCTTACAAAAGACAATATGTATTTTTTGTACTAATTTGTGAAATTGTTTTAAGAAATATCACGACAATAAACTTAGTCACATTTTTACTAACATTTTTGGGATAGTTTGAGAATAATTTCTATTTAGCTTTTGGATAATGGAGCTATAGTAATCAATAACTTTGATAATACTTTTATTCTCAGAGACAAGTGGGATCTATTTTATAATGTGTCCAATATCTTTCCACACTAAACTAACTTTCCATGATCAAAAGTTAAAATTAAATATAAGAATTCTATTGGAATAAATTCTGAAAGAACATAAAGATAAAAATCTAAATAAACCTCATGTTAAAAAGAGGGGCCAGGAATGTGGCTTAGTGGTAGAGTTCTCGCCTAGCAGACATGAAGCTCTGGGTTCGATTCCTCAGCACCACATACACAGAAAAAGTTGGAAGTGGACGCTGTGGCTCAAGTGATAGAGTGCTAGCCTTGAGCAGAAAAGAAGTCAGGGACAGTGCTCAGTCCCTGAGTCCAAGCCCTAGGACTGGCAAAAAAACAAAAAAGTTCAGGGGTTGGGAATATGTCCTAGTGGTAGAGTGCTTTGCTTGCCTCAAATACATGAAGCCCTAGGTTCAATTCCTCAGCACCACATATATAGGAAGAGCTGGAAGAGGGTGGCATGGTGGCTCAGGTGATAGAGTACTAGCCTTGAGCAAAAAGAAGCCTGGGACAGTTCTCATGCCCTGAGTTCAAGCCCCAGGACTGGCAACAAAACCAAAAGAGTTTAGTCGAAATGATAAAGACAGTTTAATGGCCTTTGCCACACCTTCTGAGAAATAAGATAATTAATAACATACTAATCTGGAGTTTCGGCCTATTTCTCTGTTTGTGAGTACAAAAGCCTAGAGATCCTTTTAGTCAATTGTGGTTTGTGGGTGTAATTAAACATAAAGTGACAAAAGATGTGTAGGCATCTATTATGCCAATATTATGATTTTGTTATCCCTCTTACATATTTATCAGGATTTTTGAGTATATTTGTCAAAAACACTTGAAATGATTAGGAATGTATTCCATTTTTAATCAGTAGATTGTATTACATTATTATAGTAAAGAAAAAGATGTTTGAATTGCAGAGCATAAATGCAAAGTAAGCATAGGTAATTATCTGGGTTACCATATTAAGTATGTCTGCTTCAGCCTGACTCTATTTCAGAGAGACGGCCAAAAAGAAAGAAGGAAGGGTGGTAGTTAGCTCAGCAATTCATGTGTAATTTAATTTTGATTATTTTTTCACAACATATATGTTAATCAAATCATCGACTTGTACACCTTAATATTCTATCTTTTGTTTTTGCACTGTTCCTGAGGCTTGAACTCAGGGCCTAGGTGGTTCTGTCCCTGAACTTTTTTTTTTTAATTCAAATTTTTATTATCAAACTGATGTACAGAGAGGTTACAGTTTCATACGTTAGGCATTGGATACATTTCTTGTACTGTTTGTTACCTTGTCCCTCATACCCCCCTCCCTCCCCCCTTTCCTTTCCCCCCCCCCCGCAGGTGTTCAGTTCACTTACACCAAACAGTTTTGCAAGTATTGCTTTTGTAGTTGTTTCTCTTTTTTTACCCTGTGTCTCTCAAATTTGGTATTCCCTTTGAATTTCCTACTTCCAATACCAGTAAACACGGTTTCCAATTTACTCAGATAAGATTACAGAGATAGTGTAGGTACAACCACAGGAAGGTGATACAAGAACATCATCAATAATAGAAGCTACAGATACACATAGGACGTTGAAAGTAGTTACAACTGTGATATAACAATTGTTTCCATAACATGGAGTTCATTTCACTTAGCATCATCTTATGTGTTCATAAGGGTATAGCTACTAGGCCTTGTGATGCTCTGCTATGACTTGCCTAAACCTGTACTAATTATTCCCAATAAGGGAGGCCATAGAGTCCATGTTTCTTTGGGTCTGGCTCACTTCACTTAGTATAACTTTTTCCAAGTCCTTCCATTTCCTTACAAATGGAACAATGTCATTCTTTCTGATAGAGGCATAAAATTCCATTGTGTATATGTACCACATTTTCCTGATCCATTCATCTACTGAGGGGCATCTGGGTTGGTTCCAGATTCTCGCTATGACAAATTGTGCTGCGATGAACATTGTTGTGCTGGTGGCATTACTGTGATTTTGTTTGTGGTCTTTTGGATAGATACCCAAAAGTGAGGCTGCTGGGTCATAGGGGAGTTCTATATTGAGCCTTCTGAGGAATCTCCATACTGCTTGCCAGAGTGGCTGAACCAGTTTACATTCCCACCAACAATGAAGTAGGGTTCCCTTTTGGCCACATCCCCTCCAACAATTGTTATTATTAGTTTTCTTGATATATGACTTTCTTGCTGGGGTGTCCCTGAACTTTTTTACTCTACCAGTAGACACTCACCTCCAATTGGATTTGTTTTTTAGTGGTTAATTGTCAATAAGGGTCTTGAGGACTTATCTGCCTCGGCTGGCTTTGATCTTCAGATTTCAGCCTCCTGAATAGCTAGGGTTACAATCATGAGCATGTAATGAAAGTGCCAGGCTTAATATATGCAATCTTGATTTGTCAAGTATACGTCAATTAAAAATTTCCTTAAAATTCATCTTTAAAGGAATGAAAAATGTTAAAAGAAATGTTTTAACCTCAAATATCAATAGATGAAAGAGAGCTTCTCAGGCTAAGAGGAATCCTGGGAAGGTGCCAGGTACCCTTGTTTCTTAATGCAAAGTTTGAAGATCGTTCATGGGCTACATTAATTTCTTCTCAGGTCTAAAATGCTAGCTGGGCATGGTGGTACACATCTGTAATTCTAGCACTCAGGAGGCTGAGACAGGAGGATCAAGAGTTTGGCCCAGCCTGGTGTACAGAGTGAGATTGTTTCACAAAACCAAATGAAAGAAAAAGAAAATAAAATGATGTATGAGATTACTACATAAATATATCTTCCTCAAGGACAACTGTTATTATTTCTAGTGCTTTAGTTTTATAAATATAATTTTAAATGGAAAATCTGTTGGAATATACAATGGAATTAAGCTTTTTTCCCCTACTAGAAGGAATAGAAGATATTACTGTTTAGCTTGTGTTAAATGAAACTTGAAATACCTGCTTTTAAAAAATTCTTATAACTTTTCTGTTTAAATAAGATTTTTCAACAAAGTAGGGAAGGGGATAGAAATTAATCTCTGGAAAAAGAGCAATTCACAAATGAGTTTTCTGATAAATGATTTAATATGTTTCTTCCTTTATCCAAAATTCTGTGTGCCTTCTTTGCATTTCCTTGCCTGGGGTTTAACCAAGATTTTCTACTCTTCCATCTGATTGTTCTGGGCATCTTGTAACATCTGCTTTTCCTCTTTCTTTCCCTGCTGTTAATGATGCCTTATGATTTAATATTTTACTTATTGATCTATTTTGTAACAAGGAGATGAGTTTCCATGACCAATTGCATTATCACTTTTGGGTTTAACCTTGGAAGCAGTTAGTATGAACATCACACTTGGGGCTGCAGGATTTAGTTCTCAAAGAGAAACAGTATTTTAAGAATATACCAGAGATGGCAGAGTGTTTATACTTTCTGGAATACTGCACTCCAGATAGTATAAAGTGAATGGCACAATGTGTGCTGATCTGGGATAATGCGAAATGCCATTTCTATAGAAAAATAAGCTCTGTCTTTCACTACACCAATGCATAGACACATGCCACTTACATTTAGGTAGTGAACAAACTACTTATCTATTGAAAGGTGCCAACTTCCCAAAAAAGTATCAACTCTTTCCTTTTTCCTTTTGCAAATGAAGTAGCTTTATACTAAGAGATTGAAATCTTTCAGATTAGCAGTTTATGGTTTAGTTTTTTAGATAGAGCAGAAACTGGATGCAGTAACACTGAAAGGTGACTCTAAGATCGAATTAGGACTTGTGAAATGGAAGATTGCCTTATGTAAATACTAAGTACAAAAGGGAAAAAAATCAAGCCAGTCCTTCATAAAATTTTTATTCTGGGGTGTGCTTGTTTTCCAAAACTACCTCTACTCAATCTCCTGTCAGTGCTGAAACTAGAAGGCAGAAAAGCTCCTAAGGCTTCAGCCAACTGCAGTGTAGCCAGAGAAACAGGCAACAAAAATAGAACACCAGGATTGCTGTGCGTGGGCGAGGCAGAAACCACATTATGAGCAAAAGCTTCCAGTATTATTTTAGAACCAATACAGAGCTCTGCACTTCTCTCCTCTCCCTTCCAAAAACACATACTACAAAAATAAAATGAAATGAAATGTATGTGCATTTGCCCTCTTAAGAGTTATGATTCTTAATTGAATTTTTTTCCCCTCTTTCCATCTTTCCTTTGGAAGCGAATCGCCAGTATGGAAACACAATGTTGTAAAACCAAGCTTAGAGAGGAAAGAGTTAATTGCTTTTAAGGCCCTGCAATAGAGAATTATGGTTTGAAAGATAGAGGCTGGACAGCTGGGTTTGCTGGGGTATTTTTAAATGCATTAATGCAGGCTCCAATCACTCGGCCAAGCTTGACCTATTTTTGGCTCAGGCCGACCATTGTTCTATTTCTGTGCCTGTGGGCCAAGCTGTTGTTGATTCATATGCAAATGGATTATCACTAGCTTTAGCCAACTTGAGCTGAGAGAGACTGAGAAAGGGAAGAGAGAGACACAAACAGAGAGAAGAAGGGCAGGAAATCCTAGCAGCCCGCAGAACTATGAGCCAGGTTTAATTCCTTTCTTTTCTCCTTGGTGTAGTTAGTATTTTCCTAGTTATTCTAGCCAAGAAATAACCCCAAAGCACATTCCTGGTCCCACCTGCTTTTAGTTTCCAGGATAACCTGGGACTCCAGAGAGCTATTGCATTTACTCAGCCCTTCCCGCTTTTGCACACAGGTTAGTAATCCTGGGGGAAAGTGACCAGGTCTTTGGGAAAGTGTGGTGTCATCTGAGTGGAAAGAAAATCATTGTCGAAGTTGATCCTCTGTTGCTTCTCCTCAGGGAGGAGGGAAGACCAGGCAGGGTAGCTCCTGGGGCCAGTGATGAATCTTTCATGTAGCTGAACTAAGAGTGGTGGAATATGCTGCAGACAATTTACGAGAGTGCCTCCTGTTTCTCCTCAGATGGGGTGGCTGCGCGGGAGCAACTCTTGGCTCAGCAAAGAATGCACAGTAGGATCAACTCAGGTAAGATCCTTTTTCCGCTAACGAGATGGTTTATGTTCGCAAGGGGGCTGGTTGGGAAAGGCAGCCGAGAAAAGAACCTCTTTTAAGGAACTGCGACTGCTTTTTGGCTTGATGTGGATGTTTTCACAGTGTCGCTGTAAGGTTTAACTTAGATCCGTTCCATTACTGTTTCTCTGCGTATTTGCAGTCTTCTTAGGGGACGGCTGCTTCTGAATGAAATAGCAAAGTATTGCTTCTGATGACAGATGAACCGAGATAAGTAAAATGTAGTTGAGGGTGTTGTGCCTTACTATACAGCTAGGGAAAAAAAAAGAGGGAGAGAGAGAGAGAGAGAGAGAGAGAGAGAGAGAGAGAGAGAGAGAGAGAGAGAGAGAGAGAGAGAGAGAGAGAGAGAGAGAGAGAGAGAGAGAGAGAGATACCTGGATTGATTGTAAGCTTATGCTAATAGGATCTCGAAATCAGGTAAGTTCACATTGTGGCTTCCGTTTTAAATTGCAACCTCAGCCAGCTTGATGATTTTATATTTACAGTGTGCACACAGGAGCATATCTATTTATAGACCTACCTTCTGAAATGTGTTTGCTGTGGAGTTTCTTGTTTTTTTTTGAGGTAGTTTGTATTCTTTCCCACACTGTGCCTTTTTCTCCTCAGCTGCAAATACAAGTGTTTGAAATGAAAGGAAATTATTATTACCAGATGTTTATTTTTTTAAATGAGTTTATTTTTCAAACACATTCTGGAAGTCTGGCATTGCTATGCAAGATACAGGGGTATATACTCATAGAAATGTGTTAGGAGCAGGTGTCCTGTTTTAAAGGATAAACCCCTTAAATGGTTTCTCTGGGGCCCTGCTTGTCTCTCTAGGATGTCATGGGAGGAAGCCTGTCAGTTTTATCTGTTTGTACTTGCTAAGTGAGTCCAACTCTTGAGGCAATATCATTTTCTTGTAATTGCTGCTTTTTGTGTTTATTTCCTGTCACTCCTTCATAAAAGCTTTGGGGCTCTGTTTCTCTTATTTTCTGAATACTGCAACTAAGATTGCCTTAAGTGTTCCCCAGAGCTTCTAAGGACTGGTGTGGGGTTAATCATAACTGTAGGGTCACCGTCTGAGTGCCCATGAGAAGGCAGCAAGAAGCAGCATGGATGTTGTTGAGCTGGGTGTGAAAGGAATACTCCACAGGTTGCCCTCATATCTGGCTGCTTTGGTTCTAATGTAACCATCCCATCTGTGGATCCTGCTTGAAACAAGATTTCAGTAAGCCTCCATCAGTCGTGATGATTTTAAGATCTTCTTGAGGATTCAATCATTTCCTAGAATCTGAATAGAGTATCAAGTTGGTGTTTATACACTTAAATGACAGGAATTATATTAGTGAGTAGTGTCTGGGTAATAATTGCAAGAGCGTTTTTATCATTGTGGCTGAAAGCTACCAGGTCTTAGGGACAGGTCTGCTTACCTGTCTTGGATGAAACTGGTCACTTACCATTCTATTTGAATATATCCATGAATTATAGATGAACTCTTTGGACAGAGATATTTTAGCTATCGCTTTGGAACTATGCGGCATCTGTTTAGTCTTTGCCTCTGTTTATAAGTTAAATATTTCTTTCAAACAGTAGATACCCAGTCATGCTTTTGAAATAGCAACTGCCTGTTGTCACAGGGGCTGGCTTACAGGTGTACAAGCTTTATCATCTTTCTCCATGTGCGCAACAATCTCACACAACTCACTCCAGTTGAGATTATTTGCCTGATGTTTAATGATTTGTACACAAAACAGTCATATTTTCCAACAAGGAAGCTCTCCACTTTGCCCATGCTAATGCCAGACTGACAGGAAGCCATAATGAAGCTACAACCAATCCTGGAATGAAAAGTACTGTAGAGTAACATCAACTCCCACATCTGTCTGATATAAATAGGAAAAGTCTTAAGTTCTCCTTACTTTTGAAATTTGAAATATAAATTGCATCCTTCTTAGGTTCTGTAATGTTTTTATTTTGTTTTTTTATAATATGTCCATAAATTTATCCCATCCAATCTTTCTTGGGCACTTTCTGCTTTTCAAGCTTGGAGTCACTAAGAGTATTCTACAAAATAGGAAGCCTAGATTCCACTCCTCAAGTTTCCAATTAAATTGGCCAGAGAGCATCAAGGATGTTGGGTTTTAGGTCTTCCCAGCTGTTGTAGCCTTCAGCAAACAGAGCTACTGCTGTGAGGTTATAGAATGGATGGCACTGATGAGCCATCCTTGGTAGAGTCTGTTCTTTGAATACATGGCTAAATCAGGATTGAGTTTGTCTTAATTTATCTAAAAATCCTGATCAGGTTCCACTAGGACCAGTGGACTGGTTGTGATTTGTAGGCTCAGAAGTGGATGGAGTCTTTGCATGGAGAAGAGAGTAAAGATAAGTTGCCACATGCAGAAGTAGAGAGCAGAGTAAGGCCCCAGGTTGCTGCTTTGCTTATTTTCAAAATGAAGACTAATGATGTCCTACTGCTTACTTCTTTGCATTTCTACTAGGTTTAAGTATATCGGCACATCTTTAAAGTGTGTGTTCATTATTGCTATTATTTTTAGTGAATGGACTTGGGAATTCTGGCTCTACCATGCCATTTTCTGTCTTGCTGGACAAGTCAGATGACTTAGAGTATCATGCACTTAGGAAATGAATTTTTATCCCATCATCAGCTTTCTTTAAGTATATGTCAGCTACTTCTTTAGTTATCTCAGTCTGATAAGAAAGTAGTCCTTCTTTTATGTAAACTATGTTTGCATATCTGCATAATTTGTGTATGTGTGTATGTATGTATGAGCATTATGTGAAATGTCTCCTTATATAATAATCAAAGCTAAAGAGGTTAATGAGTATGTGATTGAACAGTGAAGCTCCAGTGACAAGTTTCGAAAATAAATTTTTTTTGAGTTTGGTTTATAGTATAATTGTCATTAGCAATAAGTCTAAAATTTCCATTTGTTTTTCCAGTCATTTTTTTATATTATACATTTATATCATTGTTTTTGCTCAAAGCCTTTTCTTTTCTCTCTTTTTTCATTATCTTTCTTTCTTTCTTTCCTTTTTTTTTTTCTTTTTGTGCCAGTCCTGGAGTTTGTACTCAGGGCCTGGAAGCTGTCCCTGAGCCTTTTTTGCTGAAGGCTACTGCTCTACCATTTTGAGCCACAGCTCCATTCCTGGCTTTTTGGTAGTAGTTAATTAGAGATAAAGTCCCATGGCCTTTCCTGCCCAGGCTGACTTCATATTGGAATCCTCAGATCCCAGCCTCCTGTGTAGCTAGAGTTAGAGGCCTAAGCCACCAATGCCTGCCTCAGAGCTCTCTATGTACAATTGGGTTACATGTGTTGAAGGTGCTACCATGTTTCCATGATACTGAGCCAATCAGGATAGACATCTAAATCTCAGGTAGAATTAAAATATTCTGTAGATAAATAGTTCTCCCCCCCTTTTTTGTATTTCTTATTGTTATCATAATGGTAATGTACAGAAGGGTTACAGTTATATAAGTCAGATAAACAGTACTTTTTTTTTCATCTTGGGGCTCAAACTCAGGGCCTGGGTGCTGTCCTTGACGTTTTGTGCTCAAGGCTAGGCGCTCTACCACTTTGAGCCACAGTGCCATTTCCAAGAGTACCTTTTTTTTGAACAATGTCACCTCTTCCCTTGCTCATACCCAGTTTTTCAGTTCTGTCCTCCCCATCCACAAGTTTTATACATTTTTCAGCATAGTGTCTAGTGTCTAGTGTCATTGCTACATTTGTTCACCCTTTGTCTACATTTGTTCTCCCTTTGCCCCACCATTTCTTTGCCCCTCCTTGCCCTCCCAAAGACAGATAAAAGAACAAACAAGATAGAAAGAGCAGCAGAGACAAAAAAAAAACAAAACTCTTGTTTCCATTTCCTGGAATTCATTTTGGTGCAATTCCTATGTATATCTAATATATAGTTCTTAAAATCATCTGCTAATGTCTTTTTAGTTAATGTTTTATGGTACTATATTTTGAAATTCACTGGGAATGATACATTTTCCCTGGTCCACTTTCCTTCTTGTGGCTTGTGTGGGCCAGTGTAAGTGATCACCATGGCAGAAACTGAAGCATGGTACAAATATTGACTCAGGTCTCTCAGCTAGGGCTGGCAGAGTTACGGGTATTTTTTTGTTGCCAAGCATGTTGCTTAACTGTATACTCAGTATTGGATCAATTATTAAGAAGGAAATTTCTTAGAGTTTGTACAGAATTAATGTCAGATATAGTTACAATGAAGAAAACTGGTATTTTCATCATGTGTTCTTATTTTAGAGCACAAGGGAAAAACATTTAAATTTAAATTTTGATTGATTATGTGTGTGTGTACTGGAATACTGGGGCTTGAATTCAGATTGTCAAACCATCATTCAGCTGGTGCTCTATCCATTTGAGCCATACCTACAGTCTTGGCATTTTGATGGTTAAGTAGAGATAGTGTTTCTGGGTTCGAGTGAGGGGATTCCCTGTCCCTCCAATAGTCCACCACTCAGAGACAGTCTCAAGCAAAACGATGGATTTATTGGGGAAGCAGAAAGCAAACTGACTGGCCAGGGGCGCAACACAGATTCTGCAGCTGAAACTGCAACAGTGAAAAGTGGGCTGACTGGCCAGGGAAATAGTGCAGACTTGGGAGCTGCCACTGCGACCCTGAGCAGTCCTCAAACTAGGGTTTATAAAGGTAAAAGAAGCGTATGACAGATGTAGGGGGTTGGCGCAGTGGGTAGAGCAAGTAACAAATAAGTTAAGCAAGCCATTTACAGAAGTAGAATTTTGGGGGCAGTTTGACCTAATCTACTCTCCCCAACATTTCTTACCATGTTTCCCTAGTCAAGCAAGATGGAGTCAGCTCTACTCCCTACAAAAATAGAATTGCAGAATTTTCTGCCAGAGATCACTTCAAATCACAACAATCTAGTCTCAACCTCCAGATTATAGGCTTCAGCCATCAGCTCACAGCTGAATCCCTAACTCTATTTAATAAAATGTATTTCACCAAGTTGCTCCACGTGGTTTTTGAGAGAACAGAAACTTTAGAACCAGGTACTCATTTACATCTACTTGAAAATCACAATCTAAGTGTTAATACCACTCTATCAAATGCTAATGTCTTGACTGGAATCTCTTCTAGTATTCACTTTAATGTCACTTGGGGCCTGAGCACTGTCCATGGATTTTTGCTCAAGGCTAGCACTCTACCACTTGAGCTACAGCACCACTTCTGGCGTTTTCTATATATGTGGTGCTGAGGAATCGAACCCAGGGCTTCATGTATAGAGGCAAGCACTCTACCACTAGGCCATATTCCCAGCTCTCTCCTATTCAATTTAATCACTGTTTGTCCTTCTCTAATACCTTCACTTTCAATTCTGAACTCCAAGGAGGTAGAGGATAAATCTCAATCAAAAACTAGTTGTTAGTAAGCCCTTTAAGCATGGGAACAAAACGGGGAAGGCTCAAGCTGTTCTATAATCCTAGCTACTCCAGAGGCTGAGACCTGAAGATCACTTTGCTGCCAACTCAGATTGGAAAGTCCTTGAGACCTTTATTTCCATTTAACCAGCAACAAGCCAAAAGCAGTAAGTGGATCTGAGTCTCTAATGGTAGAAAGCTCAAGCCCTGAGGGGAAAAGGCTGAGGTATAGAACCTAGGCCCCTGAGTTCAAGCCTCATTACTGGCAAAAGAGAGAGAGGGAGAGAAAGAAAGACAGAGAAAGAGAGACTTCATACTTCGGAAGGTTCCATAGTGGTGTAATTAGTATTATGTCCATTAAGTCCATTAAATAAGAAAATTCTATAAAATCTCTGAGATGTCTAATAGACTGCACTTTAGATTATTCTGAATGGCAAATTTGGGAGGGGAAGGGATATGAGAGATTTCTCACTTTTGATGATACTGAAGATATAAGCACTTGTCACACTCTTTAAGAATAATTAAACAATGATATGACTGTGCACAATACTGCTGAGATAAATAGACAAGGAAGAAAATAGAAATTGAAATCTTTGATCAGAGTAGAGAGATTTGCCTTTTAAGCTTCCTCAAGGATGTTATTGGCAAGTTGACCACTTTCTGAGAATTTTAACATTCCCGAATCTGGAGAGAAGAAAATTAAGTGGATATTTTTCAGCAGTTTTTATTGTTCTTGTTTTCCCTTGGTATTAGGGAATAGTGAAAAAGAGTCTGCGAGAGAAAGTGAAGAAGAAGAAGGTGAACAAATATGGTCTCTGAGGAGAAATGAGCAAAGCCATTCTCTAACCTGAATTTCATCCCCTTCCCCAAATCATCCTAGAAATTCAACCAAGAAGAAAAACAGCAACTTACTGCATCTACAGAACTGCCTAGTAATTATTTCCCACAAATAGTGCACACCCAAGAACATAAATTCCATAAAATAAGACCTCAAAGGTGAGAATGATAGAACAAGACTATAAGATGCATATGGATATTTAGATCTAAGGAAAGGAGGAAGGGGGAAAAAACCACCATTATAATTATAGAAAAAATAGTCATTACAAGTAATAGGAAACTAAATAGATAGACTTTGGCCAAAACCTTTACTGACAAGAACAGCCTTGAAGTTGTTAGAGAGTATGATAATAGGAAATGAGTTAATGTAAAAAGAGAAATATCAGTATATTTGAAAGAAAAAGTATCAGTGAACAAGAGATTATTTATTCTGATCTCAGACTTTGATATTCCAATAGCATGAAAGAGAAGATTTGCCCTTCAAATTAAGAATGATCATGTCATTAAAGAAGAAAAAAAATAAATTTCAGATCGAAGTGATCCCTCTCTCCTCACATCTTGAAAAAAATGACACAAACATGTTTTACAGAGTCCTATTTTTAAATTATATTTTTGTTTTAAGTAATTGTATAAAGGGTTATTATTCAACACATCTGTTTATGATTGTAATACATCTTGATTGATGTCATCCCTTTCATCATTCTCATTTATTCCTATTTTCATAGAACATGCATTAAATATTATGACTTCATTCCCCCTTCTACTCTTCATTCAGCTACCCTCCCCCCGCCCCCCATTGACCTATACACACCTGTCATGAGCCAATTTCCTATTATTTGTTTTTGTTTGGATGGTTCCCTCCCTTCCTTCCTTCCTTCCTTCCTTCCTTCCTTCCTTCCTTCCTTCCTTCCTTCCTTCCTTCCTTCGTTCCTTCCTTCCTTCCTTCCTTCCCTCCTTCCCTCCCTCCCTCCCTTCCTTCCTGCCTTTTTTTTTTTTTTTTTTGCTAGTAGGAGCTTGAACTCAGGCCTTGAGCACTGTTTCTGGCTTTCTTTTTGCTCAAGGCTAGCATTCTGCCACTTGAGTCATAGCGGCACTTCTAGACTTTTCTATATATGTGGTACTGAAGAATCAAATCCAGAGCTTCATATATATAAGGCAAGCACTCTACCACTAGGCCATATTCCCAGCCCATGTGAGTTACGTTTTCTAAGGAATTATACCATTTTACCCTGAATACACTATACTTGAATTAATACATTAATGTACATTTTTATCCTAATTGGGCTAGCATATGATTAAGTATTCACAAGTTCAGTCAGGGAAAGCAGAGCCTGTGGAAGGGTGGGGAGGGGTCCAGAAGACACCAGAAGATTTACCACATGTAATCAGTATTCAGTACTGGAAGACAGTGAAAATTGTAAACAAGTGCAACTTAGTGTCACAGTCAGTTGTACTGTTCTTAAAATATAGGCAAAATAGAGACGGTAGAAATTCTCAAACGTGAAGTAAACTTCTTGACAATGAAGCCCACCCAATAAAGTGATCAACTTAAAACACAAAACTAAATTCAGAAGTAGAGAAAAACTGCAAAAGTGAGGGGTAAGAGAATTGAACCCATTTATTTAGAGTAACCAGAGAAGAAAGCAAATATTAAAAAGTGGGATAGTTTTAAAATATTTTAAAAAATACAGAAACAAAACTAGCCAACCTGAGTTGTTAGAGAGAGTCGAGGTAGATAGATAGGGAAACTGCTAATATCCTCCCACTCCTGACCAGGACACATTCTCTGCTGCTTAGAACAGAAATGCATAGTTGTTGTTGTTTTTTAAATTCCAAACATTGAGTTTTAAAATATTTTATTTATAGAGATCATTTTGGAAATAACATCTCTTAGGATGACGAAACATCATCCTTCAAACTCTGTTTTGTTTGTTTTTTTTCTTTGTCAGTACTGGGGGTTGAACTCAGGGACTTGCACTTAGTAGGATTCTAGTTTTAAATGTATTTGTTTTTTGCCAGTCCTGGGCAAAAACCTGGCCTAAGAACCACAGTCCCAGCCCTTTGCTTTTAGTCTGTAGTCTGTTTTCAGACAGGGTCTCTACTTTCACAGAACCAGGCCTTAGGGATTCCTCTTTTCTCTGGCTCCTGAGTAGTTGGGATCACAGGTGTGTGCCACCACACCTATCCCAAAAGTAGAGTTTTAGAACTTCTAAGTTTAGGTAAATTTAAGCTTAGTTAAAAAAAGAATAATGTCAATAGTAGGATTCTAGTTTTAAATGTATTTGTTTTTTGCCAGTCCTGGGCCTTGGACTCAGGGCCTGAGCACTGTCCCTGGCTTCTTATTTGCTCAAGGCTAGCACTCTGCCACTTGAGCCACAGCACCACTTCTGGCCGTTTTCTATATATGTGGTGCTGAGGAATCGAACTCAGGGCTTCATGTATACAAGGTGAGCACTTTACCACTAGGCCATATCCCCAGCCCTTAAATGTATTATTTTTATTTGGCCATCCCTCAAACAATTCCTATGTAGACAAATCAGGAAAATCTTTGTATTTATGTTTGGGAAGTATAGTGACACTTCTATTATCATGTAAAATTGTTTTATGCCATTCCATGGGCTGGAACTCAGTGTCCTGTCCCTGAGCTGTGTTTGCTCAAGACTGGTGCTTTACCAGTTGAGCCATAGCTCCACATCCAGCTTTTTTGTTGGTTAATTGGACTAGCTTTGAACTGTGATCCTCAGATGCCAGCCTTCTGAGTAGGTAGGATTACAGGAGTGAGCCACTTCATTAAACCTTTTTGAATTGTGTGAGTATATTTATATATATCATATATGTGTATCTTTTGAAATATGTCTCAGATATTCGCAATACAGCTTCTAGGCTAAAATGTTAATAAGGGGCAGTAGGTGTATTACTTGACTTGTTTCCAATCTAAGTAAAAGAAAACTGTATTCAAGTGACAAATAGGGAACACATTATTAGTGAAATGAATAGGTTGTCTTACTCAATTAGGTGCTCAGTAAAATCTACACTCTCCTTCCTCTCTTCCTCTCTCCAGCCCTTTCCTTCTCTCCCTTCCCCTACTGTTTCTTTTCTGTTTACTCTATCTCTTCCTCCTTTTTCTTCTTCCTCTTTCTCTTCCTCTCTTTCTCTTTCTCCCTCTACCCATTTTTTTTGTTGTTGTTTGTTTATTTTGTTTTTCTTTCTTGAGACAAAGTTTTGCTTTGAAGCCCATGCTAACTTTCAGGTCAAAATCCTCCAGGCTCCCTGCTGGTGGAATTATATGTATTAGTACTGATATGCCTGGCTTTCTTCACAATGAAAGGACTCAACATAGAACTATTCCAGCAAATCATGCTTTAAAGGGAATTGGCCCAAATACCACCATTTTCTTGTTCTTCAGTTAGTTATTGAGAATACTAAGAACCAAGACAGAGATTCTCAGTGTGGAGACATGAAATGAGTCAAGTTTCTGTTAGGAAGAAGAAAGGAAAGAGAGGAGCAGAAGTTATCTAGTGTTTGTCACAGTGTTTATATCAGTGACTGAAATTTTTTTCCAAGTTTCCCTACATTTTCATTTCTGGAAATGTAAATACTTAAGAAATGTAGGTGTACTGTTTTAAAAATTACCTTTCACAACAATCAGTTTCATTTTATGTAGTCCTGGGGTGTGAGCCCAAGACCTTGCACATTCTAGGCCAGTACCTTATCTCTGGGCTATATCCCCAACTCCTCAATTATCTTTCCTTTCAATGTATAGATCCTCTTTCCTTTTTGCAAAATAATATTTTTTGTGTAAACACTTATATACCTTTCTACAGTATTAACTAGATTGCCATGATAACACTATCTGTTGTTAAAGCACTACAATAGAAAACTGAAGTGTACACGATTGTGGAATAAAACTGAATTTCTCTTCTTTGTATACCATTTTTCAGAAAGTAATGAGGTCAACATTTCTGTTTGATGCATTGCATATATTTATTGTGAACTCAAGTAGAATAATTCCTTTAATGTTGGCTCTAAAATATACAGTCAATATTTGAGCAATTTAATAATCCAAGCAATTTCCAGTATGTAAAAGAAAGATGATCTTTAAAGTATTCAGAATGCAGCCATTGCCAGGAGGTTGTCATAATTAGTGCTCTTAAAAAATAACGAACCATTTTTATATTATGGAATAACAACTATATTTTAATGTTTCTTTCTGAATTGGAATAGCGTGAAAACAATTTAAATTAAAAACTTGTGGCACCCGTGGCTCACACTTGCAATCCTAACTCTTCAGGAGCCTGGGATCAGAGGATCAAAGCCAGCCAGGGCAGGCAAGTGCTTGAGACCCTCTAGTTAACTACCAAAAAAGCTGAAGTGGAGCTGTAGCTCAAGTGGTAGTGTGCTAGCCTTGAGCAAAATAGCTCAGCGACAGCATGGCCTAGGCCTTAAGTCCAAACTTCAAACCAGTACACACGCTTTTTTAAAAAGCCTATGTAAAGGACATTCCCCCCCCCCTGGTCTTGTGGCTTGAACTCAGGGCTTGTGCACTGTCCCTGCGCCTCTTTGTGCTTAAGGCTAGCACTGTACCACTTGAAACATGGCGCCTCTTCCAGCTTTGTCTGAGTAGGTTATTGGAGATAAAAGTCTTAGGGACTTTCCTGCCTGGGCTAACTTCGAACCATGATCATATCTCAGCCTCTTGAGTAGCTAGCATGTCAAGTGTGAGCCACCAGTGCCTGGCAAAAATGATTTTTTGGGGGGTTAGGGGGTAGGGCTCTTTTCCTTAATTAAAAAAAAAGCTTATTATTAAGGTGATGTGCAGGGGGGTTGTATTTACACAAGTGAGGTAAAAAGTACCTAAGTAAGGTAATGAGTACATTTCTTGCCAAATGTTGTTACTCCCTCCCTCATTTTTCTCCCACCTTCCCTTTCCCCCGAATCCTCCCTCCCCTCTGAGATTTTTTTCCCTTATTTATTGTCAAAGTGATGTACAGAGTGGTTACAGTTTCATACATTAGACTTTGTGTACATTTTTTAAAGAGAAGTTTTATGATGCAATTCAGAGACACAATGGCATGCAGTTCAAATCAGCATGGGCATGGCATGGTTGGTCTTATTATTGAAAGCAAATTAAATTATCAGTAGTTACCTGGAATATGTGGTGAGCTTTTTATGGGCACCTGGCCGTATTTCTGTTCAATCTAATTGCAGGAAGTTGGCAATAAGGAGAGAAAAGGACCAGAAAACAACTTGGTTTCTTATTTTTACTTAGCTTTCAACTGTGTCAGGTCATTCATACAAAACACAGGTACTTTAAAAACACTTCTGCAACATTAAATGACTTACCTTCATTTATCAGGAAACATAATATAGGGTTCCTCTATATTGTTGAGGTTCATCAATATAATACTAAGTGACTCATGTTTTTATAGGAATTTCTTCTCCATTTATTACCATATTAACATTAGTAAACCATAGTAAAATAAATGATGAGTCTTAATACTCAGAATTTTTAACATATGAAATAGTTAAATCTAGTAAAAACCACTTTTAAGGAAGAAAGAAATTTACCTACTTGCAAGTGACTGAACTCTTTGCATGCTGATAAGGTTGGAAATACCCTGCACGTTAGTTTCTGGGTTTCTTTTGTGGCCCACCACTTACATTACAGTCTTTAAAATTCATAATTTTTGTTAACAATTGACCCAATTATAGCCATGCGGATGTTCTTTTCAATTTGCTGGAGGAAAATTTTGAATGTCTAAGGCATGACATTTTCAAACTAGTTTCAGATTTTATGCCATGAGATTGGTTCAAAAATTGAAAGTTGAAGTTAAAAATTGAAATAAACCAAATAAGCAGCAACAAAATCAACTCATACAAAATAAAAATTTTACTGACCTTTCATTACAGTATTAATGTTTTTCATTACAAAGTTTATGCAGAAAGTTTTCAGATAATTTAGAGTGAACTTAAAAAATTAAACAGGTTGAATATTATTTTAATTTCATTTTTGATGATGCTTTGAAATATGCTTATAATTATAATTCATTTATTACATCTAGTATTGTTTTCATGGTGTGATTTATTTACTTTTTGCCATATTTTTAACTCTAATTTTCTAGTTTAGTTGCAATTTAGATCCGTGATTGGATAGTTTATAATTCCTTCCCCACACCCCCACCCCCAAACAAGCATTTTTCTTATTAGTGCCATAGCCAATGTATCAGGAATTTCTCTGTCCAGGGCATTTAATCCTAACAATTTAATAAGGTTTGTAGTAGGTACAGCAGTATTTATATTTTGTGTTTCAGAAATCTAAGTTACTTCCTATGTGCATAAGAAGGGGCAGGTTATAGTTTCAATGTTTGCCACTTTTCCCAAAGAGAAAAATACTTAGCACAGGATAATTTTACTCCTATCTGTTTGGTACTAAAACAAAATATTAAAAAACAAACACTAAGGTAAACTTTTTCCTTTTGGGAAACTTAAGGTACAAATAAACAGAAATGTGGAAGGTCTTGCTGGAAAATTCTTATTTCATATTCTCAGTGCTTGTGACTTGAAATTGAAAGTTAACATGATCCAGAGCTGAGATGCACTTAAGGAAACATCTAATCTTCTGGGAACATGGTCTCTCTGTCCTAAAGCAGTTTCCAGAGAAGGAACTTTTGGCAGAAAACTCATTTCCAATCTTTCACAGTGGGCAGGTCACTGAACAAAATTGGCCCCATTCCA
The DNA here is from genome assembly GCF_023159225.1 of Perognathus longimembris pacificus. NCBI lineage: Eukaryota > Metazoa > Chordata > Mammalia > Rodentia > Heteromyidae > Perognathus > Perognathus longimembris. The sequence continues at coordinate 92,375,950 of NC_063162.1, read as the reverse complement.
AATTATCATTATTTACTAGTGCATATTAGCAGGGGATGAGATTTTCCTATCTTTAAAAAACAATAATATTATAAGGGTTCATTTCTTTAGACTAAAAGGTTTGAATGAACCTCATCTTTTTTACTTAGGTAATTAAAGTCAAATCCTATTTTAACATCAACATAAAATTCCCAGACTAAAAGGTCTGGCTTAAACACCATTTGGATTTGGTTTTATTTGAATATATATTGGTGTAATTTGGGACCAGTGTGGACATTTTTGGACCAAAATAGCAGAGCAATGTTTATATGCTGTCATAGATTTTATTTAGAGCTAGACTTCACTTCATTGACTGGATTTTATACGTCACGGAGATGACTTAAGCATAAAAATTTACCAATTAGAGTGTATTCAAATTATGCACTTCGGTTTCTGTGAATTAATATTTATAATCTTATCAGCTATATGAATCCCTATGAATCAATACCTTGCAAAAGCATTATCGATCATCATGATAATGACCAATATAATTTTTGCCTTCCTTAGGGGAAAGAAGCTTTCAGGAGATCATTAAATGCATTAGAACCTGCAGATGCCCACGTGGCTGTGCCTCTCTTTCGCAGGCTGACTCCTTTGGGTCAGTTATTCTTAGCCTCGGTATTTCTATCTTATGGCATTGCAGGTCTAAGATTAGCTTGTTAGGCGTTATCATGCCATCTGAGTTACCTCCTAATATAACTCTACACTGGAATGATTATTTATAGAAAGAGCATTCTGTCATTTTTGGGTTATTTCTAGTAGTTTAAATAAAGAAGAATAACATTCAAGTGAAACCACAGATTCCTTCCTGCTGCCAAAACAACACGATAACTGTCTGCTTAAGGGGCAATAATGTTTAAATGAGTGCTTAGGGTGATTGCAGAATCCTTTTTATCTCAGCCACCTTGAGAGAAATGATTGGGCTTTGGAGAGCAATGGATAATGCCTAAAGAAAAAGCAAAGAGGCATCCTTGATGCTTTCTGTCACAGGACTCTGCTTGATGATGACAATAAGAGACACCCAAGGTTTATTTTTAGTAATAGGCATTGTTAAGCTCTCTGTTTGGTGTTAATGTCACTCATAAACAAGAATCCTCAGGGCTATTGACCCTTCCAGTGAGAACACACACACACACATACTTCATACACTCTGTCTATGAGAATGATTCTATTATTTAAAAAATTATAGAACATTCTATTCAGCTTATTGGATAGATTTAAATATGTTTTTAAAAATCCCACAAAGTTTAGCTTTGGGTATAGTAAAATGTGCAGTTTTGCGCTGGAAAAATCTGTCTTAGTTTAATTCAACTGTGGTTAATTTGGATCTTAGTAATTGATACTTTGTTCTCAGAATAGAATTGTGACTTTAATTTATTAAATTTACACTTCATAGTTTTTGATTGTTATGTGATCAAAATGCTAAAAATGTAAATTAATACATTTCACAATGTATTAGACTGGATAACATAGGGATCTTTAGGAATATTGATTTTATTTACCACTACATATAAACTGAAAAATATTAGTTACTTAAAATATCCTGTTTGTTTTTAAGTTTTAGAAAGGATGCATTTCGGGCTGGGGATATAGCCTAGTGGCAAGAGTGCCTGCCTCGGATACACGAGGCCCTAGGTTCGATTCCCCAGCACCACATATACAGAAAACGGCCAGAAGCGGCGCTGTGGCTCAAGAGGCAGAGTGCTAGCCTTGAGCGGGAAGAAGCCAGGGACAGTGCTCAGGCCCGGAGTCCAAGGCCCAGGACTGGCCAAAAAAAAAAAAAAAGAAAGGATGCATTTCACTTTGACAGGATAACCTAGAGAGAAAAAGAAAAGGGGGAGAAATATTTCTTCCTTCCTTCCCAGGTAGTAAATGGGAGTTGAAGGCTATTCATCATGTCTTCATTTTTCTTTTCACATCTTCTTAATAGATAAGAATTTTTGTGTTTATTCCCAATATGAGCAATCCACTGATCATTAGGAAATTGAGAAGTGAAAGAAACAAACAGGAAACAGCAACAATTCAAATATCTTAAAATAAGAGAAACCACCATGCAAATACATGAGATATCTAACAGAAGGAGCAAAATAACAAGTTGCACCTGACCACTCTTAATTAGCAGCCTAGAAATGTTTTAGTAGGGATGTTCTAAGAGGTGAGGAGATTATCTGAAGTTTGGGGCACTGAGGTGAACTGGTTCATTCATTGGTTCATTTTTTTTTCACTCAAAAATATTTAAGAGTCAGTCATGTACCAAGAATTATTTTACCTCAAGGAAACACATGGTGGGTTGTCCAACTGAGTGGCGAATAGATAAGACTAGTGTAATGCAGGATATATGCGACAGTATAATGCAGTTGTTTACAAGGAGAGAAAATGATGGATTGTCACCAGGTAGTTTAGTTGAAACCTTTTGGAAAGCTGATATGAATAACATCTTTGCAAAAGAAGAGAAAATTCCCTCAATCACCAGTGGTCTAAATCAAGTGAAATGCAAATAGGGTTACATAGAATACGGAGTGTTCTGGAGTTATTATTCGTACTCTTATTGCTATTATTATTACTTATGGCTCTGGGAATTGAACTGAAGACCTCACACATGTTAGGTTCATGCTCTACCCCTTGAGCCAAATCTCCTCTTACCTATTATTTGTATTTTGCCTTTGAGACAGCCCCAATTGGGCTCCAATTTGTGATTCTCCTGAGCTTACAGGTGTGTACTATGGTTCCTGACACTGGAGTTATTTTAATCTTCAGTCATCTCTGCCATCCAGAAGGGATGATGAATTTTTAGCAGTAGGTAAGTAAGTGAGAAAGCCAGAAAAAGGCTGTTATGCAAGGTTTTGTCTGTGTTTTTTTTTTTTGTTTTTTGTTTTTTTTTTTTAGAGATGGTATGGAGTCAGGAGCTCCTCTGCAGGATTAATAAAATGTCCTGGAAGGATGTGAAGGAAACCCTTTTCAGATGTGTTACCTTTCTTTCCCTCATACTTCTGGTTTGTTTGCTTGTATAAGACAAGGTCTTGCTATATAGCCTTGGCTGGACTTGAAGTCCCCATTCTTTTGCCTCTGCCTCCCAGTCTCTGGGACTACAAATGTATACTATCATATCTGGTTGATTTCCCCTTGTTTCTATGGGTTCATCATTATCCTTTATTCCAACTATATCTTTAACTGTGCTGAAACCTCATGCACAAGTAGAATGAACCATAGCCAATAGTTTAGTGAAGCCTACAGTTCTGCCCTGGGAGAAACCAAAGGAAACAGAACAGCATGTCTTCATCAGCTGAAGTGAGGAGGGAAAGATCGTGTACTCACAAACACAGTAGTGTACACTTTTTAAAGGGGTACAAATACAGTGTCCATTACACAGGCATTTCTTGTGTTCCTGCCTTGTGCCAGGTTAAGTAGCACTTTTATGAGATGGCTGCAGAATGGTAAGTTCTAAACAAAATGTTTTGAATATATAGTCTTCCTTAGGTTGGCAAGTGACTAGACTTGCAGCCATTCCTCCAATGGTTGAGTGAGGAAGTATTTCAAGGAAATGACAGATCTATTTTTAAGAAAGGAGAAACAGCAGTGCCTGCTTAGAGTGATTTCCATTACATGTTATGCTTTCTCATGGACAAAGAACACTGATGGATATGCACAGTAGGTTGCAGAAACATTTTTGAGCACTGACACATCATCTTACATGCTCAGTGCCTCATGGGGTTTTCCCTCAACATTCCAGTTGGTCTAGCTCAAATGGAATGAATGCACAGCTAGCACCAAGCAGGAAGTGTTCTGATGCTATTTTAATCTGTCTACTTTGGCTTTGGAGGACAGGGGGAAGCCTTTGTCTGTAGTGGGTAAATGGAATATAGGAAGGCTACCAGCCTTGATTTTCTTGACCTCAAGGGAGACCAAAAATGCACCAAACTCCTAGCCAACATGCCCTATGGATTCACAGTGTAGCTTGAAGAACAGTTAACAGCAATGTTTCTCCCTATCAGTGTTAGTACTTGGCAGTGAATTTTTAATACAGTCTTTTATTTTGCCAGTCCTGGGGCTTGGACTTAGTGTCTGAGCACTGTCCCTGGCTTCTTTTTACTCGAAGCTAACACTCTAGCACTTGAGCCACAGCAACACTTACAGCTTTTTTTGTTTATATGATGCTGAGTAATCAAACCCAGGGCTTCATGCATTCAAGGGAAGCACTCAACCACTAAGCCACATTCCCAGCCCCAATATAGCCTTTTTAATATGTTGCTGTTGTGATATATGTATATGTATATATATATGTGTGTGTGTATATATATATATGGACACACACATATATGTATACTAGATATTTTCTTAAAACAAAACCATTTGATCTGTCCTACTTGGATTTCACTGTGGAGAGTCCTAATGATTACATTCTTTACATTATCATTCAAAAGATCCCCTTGTTTGACACAATCATTGATTCCTTTTTATGCTCTGACACTGCTGTTTACCCAATTATGTCAACTCTCTACTCTTTCTCTCATCCCTCTTTCCCTCCTTCTCCCTCCACATTCCTTTATTATTCTCAGCACTTTTTACTTTTCTGTTTAACACTATGAGTATTGATGTACATCTTTCTCATCTCCTTAATTAGTTTTGAGCTCTGAGAGAAAAAGGATCATGTTTTACTTCTATTTTTATTCCATACATTGCTTAGCACATAAATTGATTCTGGAGACTATTTTTATACATATGAATGAGTGATGAAAGAGTACAGCTATCACACCAACTCTGATTTTATGAAATTTTTAAAGAAATGATGTTTTAAATGCAGAGAATAACTTCTCTGCATTTTTGCAAAATTGAAAATTATATAGATAGGTATTTTTTGAGCATTAGTCTTTCACTCAACATTTAAAACTACTTATTATACAACTAAAGTCAAGAATGACCACCAGTTCTTTGACTATATATAAGGCCCCTTTAAGTCTTTCAATTATTCTGAACAAAGGGAATTTTGGAATATTCTTATTTAATTTGATTTTTCAATGAATAATTCCAGTAGATATTTCATGAGATATGTTTCTGCATTCAAAATGTGAAGTGTGAAACAGCTAATTTAAGACTGCCTGAATATAAATGCATACATTTTTATATCCAAGGAGAAGAATAAATTTAGTTGTGAAAATGATTACAGGTGTACTTTTATGTTATTCAAATACCACTTCACATTTAGTACAATTTTTTTCTTTCTTTTTATGCATAGACCATTTTCTTAGATAAAAGCAAAAAAGGGTGGATTTTTTCTGTTAACAATGTTATCAATTTGGAATAATTCTGCCCCTGAGATTGCTATTTAAAGCACATCTACATTTATTCAGGCATTACTTAATTGGCCATATTTTTTGACAAGGAGGCAGAAAAATAATGTTTTTTGATAAGCAATTTCATGAGCAAATTTTGAATGCCAAGTGTATTGGTAATTTTAAAATTAAAGCAAAATGTCAGAACAAGGATTTCACATAGATATTTAGGAAGGACAGATGGAAGGGGTGAATCAATCTCTATGAACAGTGATTCAAAAAGAAAAATGAAATAAATATATTTAACTCTAGTCAGGAGGAATGGTGAAGAAAACAACCAGCAATGTCAGTAGAGAGATACGTTTTTCAAAGTAGTCTTTTTGCTCTGTCTTAGCATTGCATATCAGCATCAAAACGTAGGATGCATCAAAATCTCCGTGTCAAACCTCAGAAAATTTAGTTACAGTTGATATTGGAAGTGTGTGTCAAGATAGACGTTGAACAGCAGAACCTGTTTTACAGGGTTTGGACTCAGCTGAATAGAGAAGTGAAGGAATACAGCTAGGCGTCCTTTCAGTGACCTTTCTATGTGGCCAGTTATGTTAATCTTACCTTTATGTAGTCAATGAATGTTTCAGGTTGGTGCAGGAGTCATTTTGAGAATTGATGAAAGATCAGAGCTTGGACCTTGCATTTAGAAGTTTCCTTTCCTTATATTAAGCATTACCAACAAATACGAGTTATTTCAAACAGCTTTCTAGGGGTTGTTAATTTTTGGAGCTGTAAGACTGGGTCATTGGAATGACTTGTTTTCTTTCTTGAAAGATGGATATAAAAATGTTAGCAAAATCTATCTGGGTATCAGCTTAACCTAGCTTATATTGTAAGACAACCTCAAAGAGCTGGTAATTAAACACTATCGAAACAATGTTCTTAGATTCCTATCAGCCATTATCCCAGTATTCAATAGAAATACTTCCACACCATTGACCTGTAAAAATATGATCCTTTGTGTTTCTTAGCTTTTTCTTTAAATATCACATAGTTCCCATCTTGCATATGAATATTATTATACTATCGTAATGAGACTTCATTTTTTGGATGATAACATATAAATTGTTTTGTAGACATTGGAGATGAACCTTTCTGATCTTGCTCTGGCCACTCAACTTCTTTGTGCAGCAAACCAACATGTAATAGAGATTACCTTTATGCTTTAACAGTCATACATGAATGATAGCATTTGTACTAGTAATAAATGCTTTGATGGAGAAAGTGAAAACTCCTGAAGGACATATAGAAAATATGATCAATTCTAAGAGATGTTCTATTCATAAACAGGAGGACTACATCTTTAAAAGATATCAAGTCAATAGTTAGTCTGTATATGTCTTTGTCCTTAAAATAGCTATTTAATAATGAATGATTAATGCATTATAAAACAGCTAACTGTAATAAATATTATCTAATAAAAAGTAAATTTTAATTCTATAATAACTCTTTCAGCTAGTCAATTCTATACCTAACAGCCTGATATCAATTTCTTCTACATATAATATGTCAGTACAATTTCAATTAAAATCATAACCAGATTTATTAGGAAAAATGACATACTGACCCTAAAATTTAAACATCAAGGTTGTTTTGTACAAACGGCAATGTTCTAAGCAAAAGCATGGAAGAAGACCAAATGTAAGCTGCTATCAAGCTGTGCTAATGATGGATGTTTGCTTAAGCAGGGTATATTCAAATACATTAAAAAGAATAGAATATAGTTACTTTAATAAATTTGTAGATAATACTGTTCATAAGAAAAATCAATGGAAACAGAACAAAATCATTAAAGTAGAAAATACCAACTAATAAATTCAGTTTTTAAACTCATAATCAAGTGATAGTGTACTGAAATACATATCTTTGTAATTCAGCTGCTACCTAGTTGAACAGTTTCTGACTTGAAATACTGAAGAACTAACATACACTACATTAAACTTTGTGTGTTATGGGTACATGCAAAGGAATTTTTATGAAGGTATGCGAAGGATTTTAGTTAAGTTAGCTGAGAAAAGTACTCAATAATTTTATAGTTTACTAATTATGAGACAACTGTCATATTTGTGCTTCATTGTTGATGTTTACATCATTATGTGCATCATGACTGCTTAAGTAAATATGTATCTACATTTACAATATACATTATATATACTGAATATACATTATATTTTATACATAATATGTACATTGTTTTTATATATACACATTATAGTTAATGCATGTATTATAATTCAAGTTATTTTTCTATCTCTGTATCATGTCAGTCTTGTAATGGAAATAAATGAAAACTGGAAATATGACTATGTACTACATTTCTTTTTTCCTATTAAGATATTTATTTTTTTCAGTTTTTAATCTTTTGTTTCTAATCCAGAGAGTATCACAATCCACCTTCAACTCACTTTCTTTTCTTTTTTGTCAAGGTTATGTTCAGAAGGGTTATAGTTACATATGTAAGGTAGTGAGTACATTTCTTATCAAACTTGTTAGCTCCTCTCTCATTTTTCTCCCACCTTTCCTCCTCTTCAATCCCCCCCAGTTGTACAGTTAATTTCCAATATATTGTCTTGTAAGTATTGCTGTCGCATTAGTTTGCCTTGTATGTTTTGTCTCAACCTTTTGATGTTCCCCTTCCCTAATTCAGATAAATGTATATACAATACCCAGTATACCCAAATCAAATATACTAACAAAAGGGGCAAAGCCATAGGGAAGAAAAACATGAGAAAAAAGAAATAATTTCACATAGAACATTAAAAATAACAACATCAATGAAAACCACTCCATAACTTGGAGTTTATTTTGCTTAGCATCATCTTATATGATCATATTATGTACTAAATCCCTTGTAGTTTATAACTTAGATATTAGTTATAATAACTTAGTTGTTAGCATTTTAATAATAAAGATTATCATTTTAGGAAATGGTGCTGTGGCTCAAGTGGTAGGGTGCTAACCTTGAGCTGAAGAGCTCAGGGAGAGTGCCCAGGCCCAGAGTTCAAGCCCCATAACTGACAAAAAAAGAAAGAAAGAAAGAAAGAAACCCCAAGATTATCATTTTATTATCAGAAACGTACAGGTTTTTAAAATATGTTCACACCTTTCTTCCTATCTCTGCCCCGTGATTTTATTTGAATATTTTAGATCTAATGTAAAGTTTATGTATTTCACTATTAGAAGTTGACACTTTTTTGGAGTTTTAAATACTTCAGAATTTTCAGTTTAAATAGCACTATGACTGCAATTATTTAAAAAAAAGAGAGAGAGAGAAAACATTAGCAGGTGTGAAAGGTTCACTTCTTAAATAATCTTAGCACTTGCATAGCACAGGTTGGAAAGATCATTGTTTGAGGCCAGCCTTGGCATATATTGGAGACCCTAATTGAAAATTAACATAGACAAAATGGACTGGGACGTGGAAAGCACAATCTCTATGACTTCCTGAGAAACCCCCAAATAATAATAATAATAGTAAAAAAAAAACAACCCTTAATGTATGTTTTGACTTGGTATTATGAGTTGATACAGTTAGCTGGTTATTAAATAAAGAATTGTTTTTAGTTATCTTTTCCACCCAATTTCCTTCAGTTGAAATAATCTTCAATTGAAATAATTGTCCTTTACTTGATATAATTTTTTTTCATTTTTATAACAACAGCAGTTTGGTTTAAATATAACATAGTCCTTGGGAATTTTTAATCCATAGCTTTTTGTAAACCACAGATGATAGTTACATGGTTGAAATTTAAAAAGAGAGATTATATTGGTTGTAGGATTTATTGGGATTCAACTTATAGTATGGGTGATATTTAAATAATGCCAAAGCTACATGTTGCAATCAGGATAACAAGAGTATTTTTTCCTTCCTTTTTCACTCCAATCTTTGAAATGTAACGCATGGAAATTTTTCTTTCGTATGTTAAGTGTATCTCATTGCTGAATATAGTGTGCCTCACTGAAGTATTCCCTTTTTTGCCAAAAACACATCAGTCATTCACAAATATTCAGGATTCTGAGAATGAAAAAAACAGGGTGTTTTTTTTTAGCTACTTGGGTAGTTGGTGAAAGCCAGTTTGCAAGGATTTCTAACTCCTCAACTGTTAGATGTATGGTGTGGAATGCAGGACTATTAGCTTCCATCACACGATCTACGGGTCTACATAAGTCGGGTTTGTGAACCTATTGTGTCATTATATCCAGGTAACAGATTGGTAGTAAACAGTCATCATTTTTGTCATTTAGTGAGAACAATTTTAGAAAGCAAGCTAGGCTCCATTCCTAAACATATTCATTAATAGTTAAAGAAAAAAATACATAAAATAAATATACTTCCCAGAATCAATTAAAATATAGAAATTCAAATAAGGAAATCTAACACTTGAGGAATTCCTAGCATGTAATAAAGCTTGGTGTATAGGCAAGGCATGAAAGACTGAATAACTAACTTGAATATTACCTGTTTTGGCAATCAATATTTCTGCTGCTCTCATGATTAGATAATGATCCCTCTATATTGCTCAGACTGGACTCAGGATTCCTGGGCTCAAGTGTTGCTTTTGCATTGTGAAGGTTCTAGACACTTTATGTTGTTTATTTTAATAGGCAGAAGGTATATATATGTATATACACATACATATATGTACACACAATATGTATATACACTTACATATATATGTAGATGTGTGTATACATTTATGTATATATGTATATATAGATATCTGTCAAGTGTAATTTAAATGCCAGGTTTTCAAACCTTAAAGAAGAGCTTTTTGTCTTTCCAGAGCTCATAATTATTTTTATGAAAATTAACTATGTCCTATGTTAAATATGGAGGTCCTGCCATGACACTTAATATTTTGTGGGCCTTCCAGTGATGATTTTAAACTCTGTATTACTCATAGGCCTCTTCCCAGTTAGAAACATTCTGTTATCCCATTTATTATGTGAAATATGCTTAGAGAATAAAACACCAATGATCAAGCTTATTTTAGGAGAAGTTTAATAGGAATTTCTTTGGGTAAAATGTATTATGTTAAACTCATATACATATAAAATATAGTTTGGCTGATATTTTCTCACTTGCATGGGTCTTTGGTGTATTTTCTGTAGTTGAAGTTACTCACTAGAAATTTCTTCAGAGAAGACACTGTTATTTACAGTCCTGCTCACTGTCCTGTTTACTTGAAAACTCTAACTTGGAAATCCCAGTTTGACCTTTTGATCCTTCAGAACAGAATCTGTACAAATGTTGTAATGTGTGTCATAATAATGAAGCAATGTGTAGAAGCTGGACACTAGTTGCTCACCCTTGTAATCCTAGCTACTCAGGAGGCTGAGATCTGAGGATCACAGTTGGAATCTAGCCTGTTAGGAAAGTCTATGAGTCTCTTATCTCTAATTAATCAACCAAGAAATCATAAGTGGAGCTTTGGCTCAAGTAATAGAGTGCTAGCTAGCCTTGAGCAAAAAATGCTCACAGTGCCCAGGCCCTGTGTTCAAGCCCCCAGAACACCCACTCTTTTTTTCTCCCCCCCTACCCCCATTCCCTGAGCATGGAAAGGTTATTTTCAAAGATCAATACTGACTGAAGGGAAGGGAAATAAAACAGAAAATCTGATTTCTCTTTAAAATTTAATACTTAGCCTGAATCCTAGTTTCATGGCTCACAACTAAAGACCTCACCTAGATCACTTCTTCATCAAGCAAACACAGGCAGGCAAGTTTTGATGTGGAAGGTACCAACTGCTTCTAGACAATGATGTTTTTGACTAGCTTCTGTTTTCAAAACTGTCTCATTTTACCACTTTACCAAGTGACTGTTTCTGCAAATGGGAAATGTACACAAAATGCTTTAGAAACTGAGTTCTCAGGAAGTTTTATTTGTTTCCTCCATTCCACTTGTAGTTCATTGAAAGCCTGTTCCCTTGCTCATGGTAAGGGCAGTGCACTGAGAATGAGAGAACCAGAGGGTAAGCTTGTGAGAGGCAGGGTGATTGGGGTAACTTCCTCTTGTTTCCTCCCTTAGCCTATGTCTTAGCCTGGGTCCTTCTCCTTTGGTCTAGATCCAGTATAGACTCTATTAAATTCCTTTTGTATATTTGTTCTAAAGAATTAGCTGTTATCTATTACACATTCTTTACCAAATTTATTCTCTTGTACTCTGCCAGCTCCTTTTCGCAACACTGACTAGATTGCATCTTTCCGGTCAAGATTTTGAAGGTAGAGAAAAACTTCAGCCAGGGTACATTGACTTAAAGAGAAGGGCTTGAGTAAAGTCCTGTCTCATGCTTTTTTGTTTGTTCCTATTTTGTCCTTTTATTTCTGTCATGATTGCCTTTTTATTTCTACCAGGATTATGATGTCATTGGTGAAAGTAGAACAACAAAAGTCAACTCCTTTTTAACATAGATTAGATAAGAAACAGGGAGGTGAGAACAAGGATCTCTTCTCACTTGCTGAAGAACTGGACTCTACCTTTGGAATAATAATTGAATGACAGCTACTCAAGTTGAAGCACTTTCTTTCAAAAATACTAATTGTCCTTTTCATTTTCTTTTCCATTTCACACAGTCCATGCGCACACACCCCTGTAGGGGTAAAAAAATGTAGTGTTCATTGCTTTCCCAATTGTAACAATAGTGTTATAAAATAAGGTGCCATTTTTATGCTCATTATATTACTGAACTTAAATGTGGATTGGGATTTGGAGGAAGAGACACCCACAAATATGCAGGTAATATTTTGCATGTAATATGTAATATTTTATAAATTGTCAGTACTATGAAAATTAAAAGTACATGCCTGAAGTCTAGTGATTTCACTTAATTGGTATACAGAAAAAACTCCTAGAATATACAAGAATTTGTGTACAAGTATATGTATTTGTGATATTATTTATCATAATGAAAATGAAAGCATTTAAAATATTGCTCAAAGCAAAAACAAATTGCTATAATCTAGCCTTTGAAATGATATGTAATCACTAAAATTAATAAGCAATATTTGAATATATTAGAATTGATAGGTAATATTCTAATATGTTAGTGTATAAGAGGCCTAATACTATACTGAGTGAAAATATGTGGAATTGGACACATATAGCATGTCCAGCTAAACTAAGAGAACAATAATGTTATTTAATTGTTGTAATAGTACTAGAAAGTTTGAAAGAATATTTACTTAATGGAAGAAGATATAATAAAATGAAAAGTCACAGAAAATTTTGTTGAAGCCATGATCTACAAACTTAAAGCAAGAAAGCATTTTAGATACTACCTTTAAAATGTTAAAATTTGCTTCAGTTAAGATTAATATGCATATATGAGAGCCTATGATACCAAAATACTAAAGCAGTGGTACCTTGTTTCCCTTTTCATTCTGAAAACCACTTTTTCAGAAAACAATTGTAGAAGTAAATTACCTATTACCTTCAGAAATGCTACTCATTATTTATATTACATGGTAATAACAGATTTTTTTTAGTATAATTAGAGTTAAGCAGCCTATTTAAATAGTTAGTTAATAAAGTTATAAAACTCTAAGGGAGTACGATGAAGTAATCATACATATGTAGTTAGAGCTTTCTGTTAAGCTTTTTAAACAAATAGTTCTGGCACCTGGCTTTCCTCAGCTTTCCTTCTGTTGTATATGATTTTCAAGTAGAAGTTCGAAAGGGGAGTGCTCCCTGGACATGCATGCTCTCCATCTGTTAGAGTAATGATATGTCAACACACATTTTCCAAAATAATAATTGTAATACCCTCACTGCCTTGGAAGGAGTTAGTTACTGGATACCAAGAAAATAGAATACAAGTTACCCAAGCCTTGGTCTGACACTAGGCAAGAGGTTTTGAGAAAGAAGATAGCCCAGAAACCTGGAGCCCTGCTCTGCTGTGTCGACATGTCTAGAGCTCAGAATAAAAATGAGTTTCCTGCTTTAGCCATAGCTGGGTCTTAAAATAACCTGAAGAAATTATAGTTCTGATTACATAGAAAGTGAAGGACTTAGAACATTCTCCTAATAAAGTCATGAGAATGACACACAGCTTAGTCATCGGCAGCCCTTCTCTAACAGGCATTTTGGAGAGAAAAATAGAGCTTTGAAATTGGATAATTTGATTTGATGTCTTGCCTAATTATTTTAAGAATGCATAAAACCTTTCTTTTTGGCCAAAAAAATAATGATCTGGAATCCAATTATGAAAGAACAGGCTTTTAAAATGTTTGCTATCTCTAGTGATGGAGAAAAAAAATCTTGTCTTTAAAATTACATTCTGCTGGAAATCTCATTCTTGGATGTCTTGCTTTTTGCATTTTGAATGGACAAATTTCACGTAATTTCCTTTTGGAAAAATGGCATTGGAAAAGTTAGATGAGATATTTAATTCTTTGTTGGATCCTGTCTAGAAAAGTACATATTTTAAGAATAAAAACACATTTCTTGCTTCATTTTAATTCCTCAAGGGTTATCTGACTTTACCAGATGCTTTGAGGTTTGCCACAACATAGATCTTTTACTGGGAATCTGTGCCATCACCCATCTATTTGATTAGCACACTATGAATATGATAAGTAAAATTAATAAAAGCTTCTAATAATCTCAATTAACTTATTACTCTCTATCACTTTTCATTGTTAGGATGCTGTCCCAAATGGTATTTCTCACTATCCTATCTTATCATGTTTATTTATATAGCCTTTTTTTCTCTGCCTACTCACAATTCACATAATGTTTGCATTGTAATCATATAAATATGAAAAAATATATCACGAACAATGGTCTCAGATTTCTAATTATTAGGAAAAGGGTGGTAATTCAAGCTGAATGATGGCATATACTGTGATATTTACTTACGTTGTAGTTGTAAATTTAAATGCTTATTCCATTAACAGATTCTTTAATATTGTGAGTTGATTTGGTTATTATTAATATTTTTACTGTAGAACTAGCTGTACCTTTTCAGAAATGTTCTTTTCTGAGAGAATGAGATTTGACTAAGCCTCAACATACTGCTGCTTCAAGCAGAAATCTGAATGAACATTTGTTGAAAGAAGAAATCAGTTATTGAAATATTGTGTCTTCTGTTATCATTCCTGAGAAATGGTGGTGAGACAACTTGGTAGAAGTGACTAACAACCACATATCCACTGAAGACAGGATGTAAGTCTCCAAGGTAATCAAGACCATCAGGAGGATGTTAGACCAAAATTAACACTGCGAGAAATGTGTTATGCATATATTACAGCCCACGTGTGGAAATCTGTTCATTTATAGAGAAACTCACTGCTTCTCTGTGAATGGCTAGGTTGGCTATGCCAACTTGAGAGAAAAACCACTTGAGGCCATTCAGAAGTAACAGTCACACATTCTGAAAGATTTTAAATTAAAAGGTACCCGATTAGTAAATGAAATGCATCCTTTGGTGAAGATAGCAGTTTTAGCAGAGAACAGATAAGGATGTGGAAGACTCTGGGAGTAAAAGTGACAGGCTTAGAAACTTTAAGGAGCCAGAATCTTTCTAGCAATACACTGATATGCTACCTCCTGCTTGCTGCCCCATTTTTTCCCCTTGTTTTAATACTGGTCAGATTACATCCTAAGCCTATGATTGCACCAGTCTCAGAATCTGAATTTCTGCTTATATGCCTTATAAAAGCTCATTTTCTAGTATTTAAAGGAACAACAAATTTTAAATATCAATGAATTACCCAATCAACCAACCATTCTCTTCTCAGTTTTCATTCCATGTATTTTTTCAATTTAGAACCTCTATGAAAGGCAAGTGAAAAAAAGTCAAAGATGTGTATTCAGAAGGAGTAATATCATCCAGTGAAATTGTAGTAAGGGCTATAGAATTCCGTGTTTGGTGACATCATTAAGTAAGTGAAGAAACTGAGTCCCGAAATGGCTGAATCAATTAGTGGACAAGCATTATAAGGGCCACCATATTTAAGCCTCAGTGATTGATGCAGAATCTTTTGTGAGTCACATTGTCTTATCTAGAGTGGTGGGAAAAGTCATAGTAGACTTTCTACAACAGGTGTCCAAACTAGAATAGACAAGATTAAGAACTTCTGGGGATCTTTCCAAAGGAGATAAATGGAGGGAGGTTCAGGATGTTCAAAGTTTAGCTACAATGTAAAAGATAGAAGATAGAAGACTCCTTAAAATACATTATGCAGTTGTCCCATACAATTAACTGTACACTGTAAGCACTCCACAGAAATATTGAGAGGATACTGAGAAAGAATTATAAGGACCTGAAATAGAAAAATCAGGAAATAATGCAAGTGGTAGAAGAACAGATGTGGAATAAATGGGATATTCCTAACTTTAATGACTGGGTAATGTGATGCTATTAGTCATTCAACAAGTGCTTTTGAATACCACTTTTGTGCATGATTTTGTAGAGGTTTCTAAACACATAGTAGAACATAACAACCTCGAATATTTGCTGTCGTAGAGCTAGAAGTCTACTGCTTTTCATGTATGTTTGTGTGTGTGTCCACACGTGAATGCTCATTCAAGAGTGGTCTGGGAAACATAAAAGTGATGAGTGTAAATAACTGAGTTATGTGGTTTCTTAGAGATAAGGTGAGAAAAATGAGAATCAAGTAAAGGGATAGTATTATTCATATATTAAGAGTGGCCATAGTAGATAAGAGTGCTTGCCTGAGGCTTGAAGGCAGCTTACTGAGATAGAGGAATTACTGAAAAAGAAAGAAGAAGCAGATTTAGAGATTAGTCACTTAATGCTTTTAATATTCAGAATATTTGAGAAAATGCAAATATATACGTATATCTCTATCTCTATATCATCTATATGTATATCTATTTCTCTCTATATATATTCCTCTTGATCTCCTGTAAAGACTCAGGGACAAGGAGGTTGATAGTAACTCTTGGAGCCAGTGGATGTGAACGGTAACACTGTTTGATAGCCTACTACTCCCTGATACCTGCATCAAAGTACACATGCAGGGATTGTGTATGAAATTGGTAGAAGGAGAAGCTATCACTTAAACTGATCTAAGTGTGCATGAAATAAACATATGCATAAATATAGAAAAGAATGTATACAGATTGAAAATTTCTAAATGTCGTAAAATGATTTAAAACATTGCCTAAGAAATCTTAAGTGACTTGAAAATTATCTTCAGATTGAATGATGGTAATATCTTTAATTTCTTCAGTATGCCATTCATGCAAGTTAGAGCATCCGTATGAATCAATAAAGCTTTATAAATTTGCCATCCATTGTTAGCATTCTCAATCATTCTTACTGGGAAATATTACTAGTTACTCCCCCCCAAAATTCAGAACAAATGTATTGACAGTTGAGAAAACATGTAATGACTTGGGCAGATTAGTTACTTAAAAAATAACTATTGATCAAAATCTTACTGTGATAAATGTTTTACAGTGATTCAGATACCACAGACTTTCATTAATTTGGTAAAAATACAAGATAAATCTTCAAAGTTACTGATGGTTGAGAAATCCAAAGATTAAATTAAGTCTGTTGCTCTGATTTTTTAATAAATTAATTCCTGGTGATAATTTTTCCACCTAAGATTTTTGTCCAGTTCACATTTTTATAAAATGAATTGCTTTGCTTTTAATATGTGCTTTAAAACTGCTTTTGTAGGAGCTGGGAGTATGGCCTAGTGGTAGAGTGCTTGCCTCTATACCTGAAGCCCTGGGTTCAATTCCTCAGCACCAGATATACAGAAAAAGCCAGAAGTGGTGCTGTGGCTCAAGTGGTAGAGTGCTAGCTAGCCTTGACAAAATAAGCCAGGGGCAGTGCTCAGGCCCTGAGTCTAAGCCCTGGGACTGGCCAAAAAAACCCCAAACAACAACAACAAAATAAAGCCCCAAAACCAATACCAACCCCCCCCCGCCGGCTTTTATATATTTTTTCCTTTGCATTTATAATAATAATAACAAGTATATAAAATTGGAGACACTACTAAAACAGAGCCAAAGTCAATGGGTTGATGGAAATAGGACCACTATTTGAGTCTAGGACTGTTACTTCCTGTAAACCTAAGTCTGATCTTACTTACAGATGACAGTAGAATGCTCACTGTCTGTCTGTTCTCTGGAATTTGGATCCTTTGACCTTGGTTGTATTTCGCTTTGGGAAATTAAAACTCTTGGAATTTCTATTTTTTTTTCCTCCTTGAATATGCTTTCTGGCTCCTCTGGCTTGTGGTCCTTGTTGCCAGTCCTGCCTCTTCAGTAGTGTCTACTGTACTGTTTCCTCATTAACATATAATGTCCTATGATTTCCTGTTCCGTCTCTGACAGTCTTAAGGTCTGTATCAGATAAAACACTTTGAAATCCTCTCTGGGGGCACATAACGAATAACCTTCCTCGATGAGCCTGAAGTCTTCTGTAAGAAATTTTCACAAAGCATTTTTTAAAATGATTTCATCAGTGTCTACAATAGATTACCACATTATCTTCAAGGTATTTAATTAGACATGTCCAGCAATAGTTTAAGTTGTTGCTGTCTGAGAATAAGTATAACATATCCATACGCCCTTCCCTCCACCACTGATCACATCCAAAAAAGGCCTACTTGGGAGCCTTGCAGAGCACATTATTAGATCTTAATGCCCACTGCATGAAGGCAGGAAAGAGTAAAGAGGGAGTACTTTAGGAACAATGAAGAATACTTTTTGCTGTATTTGAGCTGATACTACCTTTATTACTGCTCTGTATCTATATCATGAAGATCCAGACTGAAGTACTTATAATCTTCCAATAGATTGTAAGTGGGAAAACCCAATTATGTCAATGTGTTACCAAACATCTCATCAGTGCTTGATCTGTTAAGGGTTTAAAAGGAAATTAAAGCCTTTGTGGTTCCATGTTATTAGAAATGACTGAATTCAAACTGCCTTAGTAGCTGACCATATATAGGACCAGGAAGCCTCCAATTAACTACACTAGTTCTATTTGTACTACAAAAGCTCAGTGGCTTAGGGTACCCTACATAACTTAAAAATTTTTTTAAAAAAACAACTAAATCTTAATAGTATCCTGAAGTTCAGCCTAGAGAAAAGGAGAGTCAGGGTCAGTTAGCAGCATGGAGGAGAATAGCTAATTCAAAGGAAAAGGGTCTGACGTTTAACTTAAAAAATTGTTCTATGTAGTCAATATAAAATATAGTGAAAGTTTCTTTAAAATAAAGGTAAACCAGATTGTAGAGCAATAGTCTGCGATCTAAAGATTGCCATAAAAAGTCTGGAATAAAAAATAATTTAGTAGAGAAAGGATTTTCACATTTTAGAGGAGTAACAAGTCAAAAGAATTCTTGAGGTTAAGTAAAAATTTACATGAATTTAACAGTGAAAGTTCATTTCTGTATGTGCGTAGTCTCTCTGCCCTTGTTTTTTTGGACTACAGCTATAAACCAGGACGATCACTAGGAAAACAGATTCGGTCATGGCAGTGGCCATATAAATATTCTTTTTTCCTTACTCAATAATAATTTTTGGAGAAAAAATTGTTAGAGTGTAAGACTTTCATGTGGTTTGCATAATTTTAGTAAAAACTGAAGGATCAATATTTGTCTGTTCTTTCCAGTTACCTCCCTCTCCTCTTGTCATGTGAATTGTGTCTACTTAATTCCATTTAATTTCTGAAAAAATAATGTAGTCATCAAAAAAGTTTGGGAGGAGAATCTCTGAGTCATGTCACAAATGAAATGTGGTTTGTAGAAAAAAACTATTGTAGCTCAATAAGGCAGCGGTTAGATTTGTAATAAATAGTTCCTAATAAAATCCTTTTGATTTTTCTCCAAGTTAGTATTCATAATATAAAAACATTTTAGTAATTATTTTTGAAACATGAGCTTTTTGGGGGGGAGTTTTTTTTTGGCTAGTCTTGCAGCTTGAACTCTGGGCCTGGGCACTGTCTCTGAACTTCTTTTTATCTCAAGGTGAGTGCTCTACTACTCGAGCAACAGCACCACTTCTGGCTTTTTTGAGTAGTTTATTGGAATTTATAAGGAATTTATTTAGTCTGGCTTTTAACTATGATCCTTAGACCTCAGCCTCCTGAGTAACTAGGATTATAGGTGTGAGCTATTGGTATCTGGCTGAGCTTTTATATTTTGCCTAGAAACTGATAATGATTCTTGGTAAATAAGTTTAATAGAATTAAATATTCAGGAGTCAATCTAAACACTTTATGTACTAATCTACTCATGTAGGTTAAATGATGAAAATTCTGAAGTACTTTTGAGTTATGAACTTACTGGAATAATAATAAAGAATTTTGGCAATATTAAATAGTAAGTAATTCTTAAGGCAACTACCAATAAAACGAATTTATTTCTCATTCATTAAGTAGATTTTTAGAAATTATAATAAATACTAATATGGTCTATTGGAAGATACAGTTATTAAAATAAGTAGAAACAAAAAGTGTACATTTGTAAACACATTGGAAGAAATGGAATACATTTCCTTCTGTGCCTCCAGATCAAATGCTCTTACTGATACTTAATTTAAAAATTTTAAACATCAACTTTAAAATTAAAATTTATCTTTTTTTAACTTCCTTTCATGCTTGTCATTAATAATTACCTAATAAACCTGGAAATATATGATAGGGGTATTCTCTTCAGTAAAATTTTGTTCTAGGAAAGAAATCATTTGTAAAACTTATATAATATTATAAATTTACAGATATTTTGGCACTTTAATAATTTTATGGTATTGATAGATATGCAAGAGGATAGAGATCAATGAAAATAGGATATATGGTGGAAATATGATGGATTGTCATATTTTCAGTGTGTGAAATGTGTCTATTCTTTCAGTGTCAGAAAATTCATGGCTAGTGTATAGTGTATATATTTGGAACCATACTGTTTACAAAGGAATCACATAAAAACTATGTGGATACCCATTGATGCAGTTATCATTTTTTCTGGAGTACACATTGTATTTCTAATTTCTTGCCTGCTGCCTTTTTCCTTCTATGCCATGGATCTTTTCACTTCAGCAATTGTTTGAATGTAAAATTTGTTTTCTTACATGTTAAAGGAAATTACTTCAGAAAAATTGACAGTTACCAGTCCTCATACCTGTAATTCTAGCTACTGAAGAGAATGAGATCTAAGGATCAAGATTCAAAGCCAATTTGTCTATATCCCTTGAAAAAATATCAAGTCAGAGCATTTTCTTATTGTAGAAAATTGGGTTAGTGAGGCATGTAGCTCAACCCTGTAATTTTAGTTACTTGGGAGGAAACTAGTGAGCAATCAGCATTCTTGGCCAGCCCAAATAGAAAAGTTCTCTAGATTTCATCACAGTCAATGAGAGCTCACATCTGTCATCTGAGCAAAAGAAAGAAGAATGAATAGAAGGATCACAGTCCAGGTTGGCGGAGGCATAATATGTACTCTATTTAAATAATTAGCTACCTAGAAAGGAGCTGGTGGAGGTGGCTAAAATGATAAATTGCTCCCCTAGCAAGCTTGAGTACAGCCTCTCCCCCCAAATACAGCAGGAAAGAAAATTAAATAATTCATCAACTATTGATTTGTTTCCTGTATAGTCTAACTACAAATGACTTTTGTGGTTTGTTGTTTTACTTTCTGGATGATGTCCTTTGAAGTACAAAATTGTGTTCTAGTTTGTCTCATTTTTATTTTGTTTGTTTATTTTGATTTGTTTTGTTTTGATTTGGTAAGTCCTGGCGTTTGAACTCTAGGCCTTGTTTGCGCTCCTTGGACTCATGGTCTACCATAAAACTACACCTCTAGCCTAATATTTTAGGGTGACTTCAAACTTCAGTCTTTCAGGCCTCAGCTTCCTGATGTGAGTCAGCAGGGCCAAGCTGGTCTAAAAGTTTTAATTTTTATAATATCCAATTTGTCTTTTGTTGACTTATGCCCTTTGTGTCAAATATAAGAAACCATTTCTTATTCATATATAATGAATTTTACAAAAGTCTCAGCTTAAGTAGCTTAGAACACATCAGTATCTAATAGAAAAATTGCTGACTGCCAGTGGCTCACATCTATAATCCTAGCTTCTTAAGAGGCTGAGATCTGAGGATTGTGGTTTGAAGCCAAGATGAGCAGGAAAGTCCCTTGAGACTCTTTTCTCCGAATAACTGGCAGATACTTGGAAGTACAGCTATGGCTCAAGTGGTAGAGCACAGGTAGAGCACAGATAAAGCTAAGGGACAGTATCCAGGCCCTGAATTTAAGCCCTAGTACTGTGTGCATGTGCACAAACACACACATGCATGTATATACACATGTATGCACACACACATTTAGAAAATAGTAAGGGCTGTTCTACTTATTTTGTATTTCTATTTATTTCACTGATATTACATTTGTGGATTCTAGAAACTTAAGTCATCAAAGAAAAATAAAAGAAAATGGTTCCTTTACTTTTATAAAAAAATAAAAGATTCGAAGCCAATCTAGGTGAGAAAGTCTGTGATACTCTTATTTCCAATAAACAAGCAAAGTCTACAAGTGGATCTGTTGTTCAAGTGGTAGAGTGCCAGATTTAAATGGAAAAGCTAAGGGACAGGACCCAGACATTTATTTTAAGCCCCAGTACTGGCACTTTTAACTTTTTAAAAAAACCTTTTAAGTAAAAACTACTTTTAGTCATATAGCCAAGAATAAAATTCATAATATGAGATAAGAAATACCTAGAGAAATAAAAACATATAAAAATAATGATGGCATGTCTTTGAAGTAATTCTCTCAGGGAAAGACCTCTTTCATTCTTCTCTTTCTACCTTCTCCACCCCCTTGCTCCCCAAATCTCTTTTAGTCATCA
This sequence comes from Perognathus longimembris pacificus, assembly GCF_023159225.1. Lineage (NCBI taxonomy): Eukaryota > Metazoa > Chordata > Mammalia > Rodentia > Heteromyidae > Perognathus > Perognathus longimembris. Next base: position 92,353,786 of record NC_063162.1, on the reverse strand, counting down.
GTTTCCATAGAACATGAAAGCAGATCCGAATATGATGGGAAATTATCCAGTGAGAGATAGGAATATGAGGGGATGGCACAGACCAGAATGAGAATGTAGAAAGGACTTTGACTAATTCCTAGTTGTTTCCCATGAACATTTTGTGTGGTAGAATTGGTAGTTAAAAGGTGAATATTATTTATGATTTCCATAGTGGGTACCAAACCAGATTGAGAATGTTACCAAATTAGTCCCTAGTGTTCATCACGAAAGGAATTTGAGACATTTCCTATAATGACCTTAGTCTAATAGGAAAGGAAAATGTTGATTGAGAGTATTCTGTTTACTCCTATGATTATATGATTTATGTGATACATAGCTTTAGTTTTTCAGCAGATATTTCTTTAGTTGTTTTGGTAGTTGAAAGCATTTGTATTTTTATACTGTTGAGGAAGGAGGCTTGAAGTGTTGGATTCACCCATTTTAGAAAACAATCCTTCCTGCTTTCCATTGATCTAAGGAGATTTCTGATTTTTCATGACATCCAGCTTTTAAATATGAATCATAATATTTAGTATTTTCCTTTTATCTCAGTATGTACCAGATATCACTGATTTGATTCCTATTTTAGTTTTTTACAGAGTGTATTTAGTGATGTATGATGATCAAAAACAGTGTTTATTCAACACTGAAAACAACACTGATAATACTCTATTAAAGCTTACTCCCAGATGCAAGGAAGACTACATCATGAATGGCCGCCCAGAACATACTCAGCCTTCAGTAATAATAAGCAAATGCGAAAGCCATCACTAAAGCCTTGTCTAGTGCTGTGTGGCTCTAACAATTGATGGGTGCCATCACACTATTTTATGAGATGATCGACAGTTCAGCTAACACAAGACCTTCTCAAAGACAGAAAATGAAATGGGAATTCTCATTGATAAGTCTTTGAAAGGGCATGATGTTTCTTTTTTTACATAAATGAACTTTTATTCAAAGTTCCCAAATAAGCAGCTATCGGTCATGCATCCTGTGCTTATCATTCAGCTTTTTCAGATAAGAGAGGGATTTACTCTAATATCAAATCTGACCTGTTTCACGGGTATAAATGTGGTGGATGTTTAATTTTAAATATGAAAATTACAAGCAAGGAACCTTTACAAGCATAGCTCATACCTGTAATCCTAGCTACTCAGGAGATTGAGATATGATGATTATGGTTTGAAACCAGCCTGGGCAGAAAAACCTGTGGAATTCTTATCTTTAGTTAACCACCAAAAAGCCAGAAGTGAAGCTGTGGCCCAAGTGGTAGGGCACTAGCATTGAATTATAAAAGTTCAGAGTTAGTGTCCAGGACCTGATTTCAAAGCCCAGGACTAGCACGTGCACACACACAAACAAATACACAACACACATACACACACACACACCAACACACACACACACACACACACACACACACACACACACACACACACCCCACAGGAGAGATAGAGAGACAGAGAAAGACAGAAAGACAGAGACAGAAAGAAACAGAGACAGAGACAGAGACAAAGAATGCAAGAACCCAATATTATCAGGAGGTGGTACTCAACCAGGAACTAATGGGACCTGATGGTACCTCCTGCCCTTTTCCTTGGTTAAAGGACCCATGTGCACTGAGGAGAAAGTTCCTCTGAGTTGTAAGCACCGGTTGTCCTTGATAACACCCTTGCTTTTTTGGTTGCTTACTTTGCTATCTCATTTCTCTACTTTTAGTATTGGTGTTTTCTCAGATAAGCCACATATACTAAATTTTTTATCTTGGTTTGTGAGAACTGAAAGAAATAACTCTTTTGATTTGGAGAACATTGATGCATTCCTTAGGACATTATATCATAGACCTAGGAAGTAAACTATTTAATTTTCAGGATGATTCCCCAGTCAGTGAGGAAATGTTCAGTTCTATTCAGTGCCTCCGGGTTCAGAACATGACAACTGTGTATACTTAAGAAAGACTTCCACTTAAAATAGCTAGTATAGCACAGTTCTGATGTTTGAACTTTACTTACATGGAAATTTAAAACATCGTGAATGATTCATCTGATTAAAATTCTAGATATCCAAGATGCTATTGTGCTAATAAAAGTATATGTGTGAATGTTGAAGCATTTTAATGCAATAGGAGATTGATCATTAACTTAATAGTATTCAGCAGTAGAAGTCCTCTCTCAGTTCTGTAAATTCATGGAGTATACTTGTGAAGATGTTAATGAAGTTCATCACAGATATGACGCTTTTGAAACGCAGACTCTTTAGAAAAAAAGAGGATGGGTGTCAGTGGCTCACATGTGGAATCCTAGCTCCTCCCAATGCTGAGATCTGAGCACTGAAGCCAGACTGGGTAGGAAAGTCATTAGGACTCATCTCCAAGTAACCACCAAGAAGCCAGAGGTGGAGCTGTGGCTTAAAAAGTAGAGCACTACCCTAGAGCAAAACAAGGCTTAGGAATGGTGAGCAGGCCCTAAGATCAAGCCCAAGGACGGGCACAAAAATATTATAAACTAAAAAAATAAATTTTGACACAAACCATTGTGTTTGGATTTATGTGTAATTTCTCCAGCTTCTTCCTGGAATTGGTTCACTAGTATCTCATTGTACCAATGCATTTCCACCTTTCCTCACTCCCAGGACTTTCCTCACTCCCAGGACATCGTGTGGAAGTTGGGAGAATCTTGTTTTTTCCTACCACAACCATTGAAGAAGAAAATAGAATAGCAATTATTTTAAGTAAAACTTGAATAGTTTTTCTCTTTCATTGTTTTTCATCTTCTAACTGGAAAGGGTGAAAGAAACCAAGGACTAAATATTACAGTAGCTAGAGGGGAAAATGGATTTTTCTTTGCCCATAGAATAGAAGAGATGTATTTGTGAAATGAAACTAAATGAAGAGGGGTAGATTGGGGATGGGAAAGGTTTAAAAAAGTATTAAGAGGATGAACCAATAGATTATAAGACTTGTCTCCTAATTTATGAGTCAAGCACTCTTGCCACTAGGCCATATTCCCAGCCCTTGTCTCCTAATTTAATTTTTAGTGTTTGTGTACATTCTTCATCCCCAACTCTAAAATAAAACCAAATATTAATAACAGACCATAGTTGAGTAGATTTAATTTTATAGCAATCAACTTTTAAAAACTGTTATTTATATTTATTTACTTGTCTATTTATGTGGCAGTACTGAAGTTTGAACTCAGGGCTTTCTACTTGTTAGGTAGCTACTTTTAACAGTTGAGCTAAGTCCCCAGGGCTTTTTGCCTTTGTTATTTTTCAGATAGGGTCTTGGTTTTTGTTGGGCCATGCTGGACCATGATCTTCCTATTTCCACCTCTGATATAGCTGTGCCCAGCCCAGCTCTTTCTAATTTGGATGGGAGTATCACATTTTTTTTTTTGCCCCTGTTGGCCTCAAAGCATGATCTTCTTGACCTTAGCCTCCATACTAGCCAGGGTTCATAGTTAGGATTCACTGAGAATATAGTTTTGTTTTGTTTAAATTTATGACAACAACAGAGTTAGTGTTAGGACGTGTGTAAAGGTAAAAAAAGAAATGTATAGCAGAAAAAAATAATGTGGTCCAGATAAGAAATTAAAAAGTTGATGTAGCCATAGGTTTTAAGGCTCCAGGAAACGCTGTTGAACTTTGCACTCTGACCTAAATGTTAGGAAAAAGTGAAGGGCCAGGGATATCTAGCTAATACTGGTGTATTTACTCACTGTCTGTAGTCATGGAAACCTTTGCAAATGCCTCAGTGCTAAACTTGAGAACCTCAGCTGAAGTCACACAGCAGGGAAGTAGGCCAGCATCTCTCCTAAGGTTTCAGTTGATGGACCAGGAATCCAGAGCCTCTGTGGCCCTCAGACAGAGCTGATTTTTGCAACTAGGATAACCTGCACTCGATTCTGTGCCTCACAAGTCACTCTTTCCTCCATAGTATTGTTTGCGTGGGAAGAGGGAGACTACACTATTTTCATTCCTTCAACAACTATTAACATTATGTCTGCATGCATCTCTGGCCTTTATACTCTGAATTTCTTTTCTGTCTATGCATTCACTTTCATTCTCTCCTGAAATCTTACTTTTCAATTGAGTCCTGCTCTTCTTAGAATTGGTGATATTTACCTATCTTGTCTGATATTCGCAGTCATGACAGATCTCAGTCTATCAGTTTACTAATAATCTCACAGCTCAGACACAGTCCTGTAAAATAAAACACTATGGTTCAAATATGTTAATATGTTAAGGAGAAGAGGTAAACTATCTGAGTGTCATACTTATAAGCATTGGTAGGAATTAGGCTTCAAATTTGTTTTGAGGAAGATGAAGGAACAGCCTGGTGAGAGCAAAGCATGTGTTTTGTATTCTCATATTCATGGACTTCAATTTTCCTTGTGCCTGTTTTAAATTATTATTTTTTCCAGTCCTGAGGCTTTGAGTTGGGGCCTGAGCACTGCCTCTGGCTTCTTTTTGCTCAAGTCTAGCAATCTACCTCTTGAGCCACAGCCCCACTTCCGGCTTTTTCTGTTTATGTGGGGCTAAGGAATCAAACCTAGGGCTTTGTGCATGCTAGTCACACACTGTACTTCTAAGCCACATTTCCAGCCCCATGTACTTCTTTTTATTAGCTATTAAACTCCCATGAGCCTCAATCCCCTTGTAAGATCAATATGGAACTCCAAATCTCATGTGTGCTGCAACAAGAAAATGGAAAGCACCTTTTGCATGATGACTTTCACGGGCTGGAGATGGGGATAAATGACACATTCAATAGGGTAGGTATAATCATACTTTTAAATCAGTGACTCACTTTCAATGATTTTCAGATAGAAAAGGGGAAAATTGTAGTGCTGGAGTGGAGAAACCTGGTACGAACCGATTTAATCAAGTGATCCGTAGTCAGGGTATCCTGGTCTATGGTACTTAGTGCTTATGATGAGAAGGGTACATCACCTCACTGCTTTCTTCCTCCAAATTCATATCTACTTCAATTGTGAAGCAGACAAACAGGAAACTCCCACAAACTCAAATTCCACAATGCGTGTGTTAGTTTCAAAAGGCACATAAAAGGTGCAGAGAATCAGGAGAGATTAGAATCACAAAGATCAGAAGAGAGGGAAAGAGACAGAGCAAGTTAAGTGCAAACTGGGACCCCCTAGATTGCTAGATTGGATCATAGAATAGAAAAAACATACTTAGATAGCAGGTGAAAATTCAAATAAAACCTTTGGTTTAGTAAACGGTGTTGATTAAAGTTAATTTCATAGTTCCAGGTAATTGAGTAAGATGTTGTGTTAGTGGAAACAGGTTGAAATAGACACAGGAATCTGATGTGCTGTGTTGGAAACTTTTCTGAAAGTGTGAAATTATTAGAAAAAAAACCCATTAAATTTAAACCAATAAAGAAAAACTTGTATTCCAGGAGCTGGTGGCTCATGCTACTCAAGACACTGAGATATGAGGATTGTGATCTGAAGACAGCCCCAGAAAAGTCTAGAAAACTCTTATCCAGAATTAACCAGCTAAAATTCAGAAGTGGAGGTGTGGCTCAAGTGGTAGAATACCAGCCTCGAGCAAAACAGCCAAATGTATCAGGTCCTAAGATCAAGCCCCAGCGTGCATGTGTGTGCAACAAACAAACAAACAAAAACAGTGCCAGAGAACAGATCACAGCACAGGTTGCCAGTGTCAGGGTATAGAGTAAGAGAGTAAGAAAGTTCTGGATCCCAGTCAGGACCATTATTAGGTGATAATATACATGTGTTCAAAAATACAGTTCTTTATCTGCCAAGAGATACTTTTTAGCCTGTCAATTAAAAAAATACTGTAATGCAACACAGAGAAAAATAGTGGGAAAATAATATTCCTTTAATAATTAAAGCAGAGAGAAAAATATAGATCAAATAAATTGAATTCTTCTTTCTACATATAACTGTCATCAGTGTTATAAGGCAAAACTTAATTCATTATGGTTATTTTTCATCTGATAACTATTGCTTGAATCCTCCTGATATGTGGCACACTTTGCTAAGACCTGAATATACACAAGAACTTGTTATATTCTAGATATTAAAAGAAGTCTACATCCCATGACTGGTCAACATAGCTACAAGAACATTCTTATAGAAACTTAGGCTATGGAGAGATACTATCAGTACTATATTAAAGAAAGTGAATTATGATGATGCCTGTTCAGAGAAGAGGTAAGACATCTTTGGCCAAATAAGGACTTTTCCTGAAGGAGCTATAAAGAGCTTACAGGACTATCTTTGTCTGAGATGTAGGACAATTATATTTAGGAGAGAAACATTAGTGATTAAGCATTTTGTGGTGTTCTTTCAAAATTATTTTGAACTATCCAATAGCAATTAGCATAGTTTAACAGTGTTAGAAACACTGCATGTACTAACCTTCGTGACCTCCTCTAGTAGACAGATCTGATTTTATTCAGGTTAGAGAGTCACCAAGAATGTACTCACCTAACTTCAGATAAGTGGAAATTTCATGATTTGAACCCAGGTTTCTGATTCCACAATATACGTCCCAGCCCCACTAACTACAGGGCATCTATAGTAATGCTTGCTAAATATTTCCAGCTGAAATAAACATAAAATATTTTAAATATCCAAGAAAACCTGATTCCTTGAAACTAAAACAACAACAACTAAAAACGAATCACTTCTTTAAAATACTAGTTACTTTTTTTTTTTTTTTTGAAGCAAATGGCCTTTACCCTACAATTGGCAGCCTGCCCTGTGCTAATGTTCATGGACTGGTGCCTCTGACTTCATCGCCTGCCAGCAAAAATGACCTTGGCAACATGGTGTGTGCCAGCCAAGATTCCAGAAAGGCAAAAGGAGCATTTAACTTCCTGGTGAAACCCTTTGAATCACCATATATGCCTTGCTGTTTCTCCCCACCAGGTGGCCGGTTTCACCAGGTGGCTGGCTCATAAGCTAACAATGTTAAATAGAACTTAACTGTTGCTCTGTGTCCTTATGGAGCTGTTGAAATGTCAATAGTCTTTCTCCTAATTGTGTGTTTTCTATTATTTTAATTGACTACTATGTCTACAATATTCTGTTCTGGGTTGCTCAGCAATGACCCCATTTTTTTTGTAAGCATTTTGGTGACAAATATAATAAATTACTTGGGATCTTTTTCTCAAATACTTTTGTCAGAATAAAAGTGGAGATTCCAGTTTCTCTATGTAATTACCCAAACACAAGGGCCTTTTAGAAATGAATTATGTGTCTGAGTATTTATACATTGTAGTCTACTTAATTCTAAGAAGCTTAATAATAAATTTGATATTATGCTGTCAGTCAGTAGAGTGTTAGAGAACAGCATATGTTCTCAGTGACTCCATGTTTACACCCAGTGTTTCTTTCTGGCCTAGACAGCTTTTTTGAGATCCAAACTCTACACTGAGAATGTATACTTCCCATTTAAGCCATAGTTTTCAGCCCCAGCGTTATCACTGTTGTGGAGTGGCTAGTGCTATGTGGACAAAGTTTTGTTTGTTTGTTTGTTTTTGGCCAGTCCTGGGCCTTGGACTCAGGGCCTGAGCACTGTCCCTGGCTTCCTTTTGCTCAAGGCTAGCACTCTGCCACTTGAGCCACAGTGCCACTTCTGGCCGTTTTCTGTATATGTGGTGCTGGGGAATCGAACCCAGGGCCTCATGTATACGAGGCAAGCTCTCTTGCCACTAGGCCATATCCCCAGCCCCTATGTGGACAAAGTTTATCCTTTGAATTATGGGGTGCTTAGCAGCATTCCTGATTTTAGCTAGTGTCACCCTTCTGGTGAGGATGATCAAAATGCCTCCAGGAATTTCCAAAAGCCTTTTAGGCAACTAAGTTGTCCTTGGTGTCAACTACTTTTTTCCAGAAATGACATACCCCAAATGAAACTCATCTTCCCCTCATATTTTGTCTTTTAGTGAGGATAGAGGCATGTATGAGGCAAACTTTGCCTCTTTCCTTTGATAGCTTTTAACTGCTCTCTGTTTTCTCATCTATAAAACAAATACTTTAATAAAACCTTGTTTGTGAGGTTTTTGTGAGGACTAAATGAACTAATATAGAACACTTTAAGCAGTTCTTGGCACAGATTGTGCTTAAGTTAATAAACGTTTGTAATAATATGATAATATTGCTAAATGTTAGCAATAGTCATACAGGATCAGACAATTCTTTGCACTTTCAAAAGAATATGTGCAGATAATCTTAAAAAGATTAACAATTGATAGTAAATGAAACTAAAAAAAACTACAAAATACCACCATGGAATACTACTTAAAATTTGAACTTGAATTATTTAGAAAATAAACTTGATGAATATGTGATATAGCTGTGTTCTATTCTGGAGCATTCTTTAGCAGTATATATCATAGAACTTCACAGAGTAAATCCAGGTCTAGAAATTTATCCTCAGGGAGTAATATGTTCAAAAATTAATAAAAAAGTGTGTTTATTATTCTGTTATTACTCTGTTACTTATAATTGCAATATTAGAACAATCTAAAATCTTAATAGCTAAACGTTTAAATAGCTTATGGTGTATTTATATCATGCTCTGTGTAGCTATTGGTATCATATTTCCAAATAGTATTCAATAAATGAGGAAAATGCTTGGACCATGGTAATTTATGGTTCAAAATGCCTCTATGACTTTGGATGTATACAGGTGTGCATGAGAATTTACTCATAAATATACCCCTTTTAGAGAATTCTGACAGGACTGCCTATTAATCTAGTCATTTCCAGTCTGGATTTTCTCCCTGGTTTCCCTACTGCACCCCCCCCCCCGAAGTGATTCTAATAACTATAAGTAGGTCATACACCATTATATGAGAACCACTTGGAAGAACTTCAGTAGACTTGTGAGTGGTAAATTTGCATGATACAGAGACAACATATTCAGGGACTCCTGCCCAGTGCCCTGCAGCCCTGTGGACCTGCTTACAATTCTCTGAATAAGCACTGGTGCTTTGCCCTTCTAAGCTTTGATCCAAATCTATTTCCTCTGCCTGAAATGCTCTTCTTCCTTTTCTGCTCTTCTCAAAATCAAGATTAAACATTTCCCTGTTCTAACAGGCTATCCCGAGTCATCACCTCTTTAAGATGTGCATGCCCTCCTCTCTGTATTCTTGTGGTACTACATTCACACCTATTCACTCATGTATTTATCAATTCCACTGTTTATTTATGTAGCAAACAGGAGTTGACCTCTTCCTGAGGCTGTATACTAAATTAAGAGTTAGCAGTAGTAAGGTAACAGTAGTAACATCTCAGGAGAAAGCATTCTAGAACATGAGTCCTGTGCTCGTTTAGTATATTCTAGGAACTGAAAATAATAGGCTCGTTAGGTTGGGACCAACAAAAGAATATCAAGAAATGAGACTGGTGGCACCTGCAGGTGTTGGGTGTTTCAGTGTCTTGAAAGTTTTCGCAAAGATTCGTTTTTATACCAAATGTGGTTTTGAGTATGCACGTAATGTAATATTATTTATGTTGTCAAACATAAATAAACATTCTTCCAGCAGTCTTGTGAAGGAGGGATCTAGGGACAAATGTCAAAGCATGATGATTTGAGCTGTCAGAATGATTCAGCTAAGGGATGATGGAGGTTTAGATCTAAGTGACAGCACTAGAAGATGAGAAGTTATAAGATTTGAAAACTTTTGTAGGTAAAGATGGTGAGATTTAATATTAAGTATAGATTGGGGTTATAGAAAGCAATCTGAAGTCTGAGTAGGATTTGGGTTCCATGTAGAATAGGTTTTGGTGATATTTACTGGGTTGGTCAATATTGCATGAAGAGTATATTTAGAAATGAAGGCATGTTATTGACTCTCTTAGGTGTGATATGCCAACCAGACATCAAAGATAGAATCCTCTGAAGATGTCATATTTATCTCTAGTGACCACTTTGTCACTGTGAGTGTGGATTACAGTGCCACAGTGAGGGTTACAGTAAGACAGTGAGGACGGCAGAAATGAGAGTGTGGTTGTGATGTAAAAATCCTTGAATCATTTACAATGTTTCTTTAGCTGCTTAAGTCATCCTGAACTACCTCAGGCCCAGAATTCTTAGGTAAATGAAGAAGTCCTCATCATTTAAATAAATATTGTTGGATATCTTTGTACTTTTGAAAAGCTGAGAATAACTTTAGCAGTCTGTAAAAAAAGAAATAAGATGGGCTGATTTTTTTTTTGTGCTTGAGAAATTCCAAAATTTTATGTATTTCCTTTCTCCAAGAAAACAAGGTAGCCAGGCTCTGTGGCTCACACCAGTTAATCCTAGCTGTTCAGGAGGAGATCTGAGGATCATGGTGAGAAACAAGCCCACGCAGACAAATATGAAAGACTCATATTTCTGGAAAGTGGTGCTGTGAATTGGGTGGTAGAGTGCCAGCCTTGAGCAAAAATAACAAAGAGAGAGCTCGAGAACTTGAGTTCAAGCTTCAGCATTAGCACACACAACACAACACACACACACACACACACACACACACAATTTTTTTCTACTAGTTAGCATAGCCATGTAGCAAGAATTTACCTCTAGATTTGTATTTTTGAGGACAGTAACATATGGTGACTTCTAAGTTAGGAATGTATTGCTTAGCAAATTCTATTTCCTTTCCCAATTACTTAATTAAACCTGTGAATATCAATACAGACCACTTTTTACATTTGAAGTATTGTCTGGAGACATTTTCGTTGTGATATCTGGGTGCTATCTACCTAATAGGTAGATAGGTGTCTACTTAGGTATCTATCTAATAGTTAGAGACTTGAGGTGTTGTTGAAGATCCTGAAATATACAGGGAACTTCTCCACATCTAAAAAATATTATCTGTCCCCAAATATCCATAGTGCCAAAACTGAGGTTTCTTGCACTAAACATATGGTTCTATAACTGTGCAGAAGAGTGGGTGCCCCCTGGGGTGCCATGGAATATTTGAAACCATGAATAGATCCACAAAGTCATTTGTCAAACCTATGTGAACTAGTTTAGTTCCAACATTAACTCTCTTCATCATCATTTATAGTGGCATGTGTTCACAAAACTGGGATTTGGGAAGTGGTGGTGAAAATCAAGTATTTTGTGAGGATCAGTGTGGAATAGTAAGTGGAGATGGTTGTTCTGAATCTCATTCCAGTTCCAGAAATTGAGTAGTACTAAGTGAGAGTTCTGGAAGTGAGAAGTTAATAAGTAAGATGTTAACATAAAATAAGAAAACATTTTGGATTCAGAAACTTGGGGGAGGAGGGACTAGGGCATGTAATAAAAATTTACTGGGATGCTCAGAGCATTATAAAGGAGAACTTTTGTAAGTGGTGTGTTAGGCTTGAAGTTCCTTGAGAATAGATACTGTGTCTCACTACACCCATCTCAACACCCAACACAGAACCTCCTCCAAAGTTAAGATATAGGTTCCAAACAAAAATACATATGTGCAGATTAAATGAGTGAAGGGAGCAGATATAATGTCAAAGTAATGACACAGGAATAGTGGAATTCTACTTACAAGTTCATCACACACTATGAGATATACCTATCTAGTTCTCTACATATACATAGTGAAGCAAATGAGGATATAAAGTTTTCTTCCTCTTTGGCCTGTGAATCTCTAGACTAAAATTACTTGAATTTAGTATTTGCAACTTTATTTTGTCAGTCATATTGCACTGGTATTTTTTCACCAGTACCAATTTCTGTTCTCACTTATATTATGCATATTGACAAAAATGCCATCTTATTCTGAAGGAATGTGCAAGGGGAAGGAACTTGAATATCTCCTAGATGTTTGACTCCTTATTTTCTTGTCCTTTTTGCCAAGCATTACATACCCTTGCCTAATTATTACATAGATTCTGAAAAGAGATGGTCCCCCTAGATTTAGTCATTCTATTTTAACTTAATATTAAGGAATTGTTTCTGTATGAGGATATGAGAAGCATTCTTGGCATGCTATAAAGATTAGCTTTGGGAAGAGATCACCAGAAATCCAGGGATATCTGTTCAGTCTCTTTGTCTTTACCTTTGCTACCTGTAATCTTAGAGTAAAATTAATCAAAGTTGTCATGATGACTGGATTAGTTACCTGCTAATATGTGCCTAGCACAGTGTTTGACACCCATGGGGATATTCAGTAAATTTCAGCTTCTCTTTCCATTTTAACCAGATACATCCTGGCCACTTTATTCTGTCTTCTCTCATTTTATTTGTATTCTCTTGGACTCTGACAGGATAAGGATAAGGTTTTATAACCTATTGCCAGTTCAAAATGGACATGTTTCCTGCTGTTGATATTTTGTATTGTGTTTTCCCTTTTAAAGATGTAGGACAGCAGTATTCAGAAGTTTAAACATGTCCATAGAAAGCTCCCCAGCCAGGTCAGTATTGGGAAGCCACTGATTCTGAGTGGTCCAGTCTCAGCATGAGAGTGGTAACAGTGAAACTTCTGCTCTTTGAGTATTTTCTGTCCTTGATCAGTTCTTATCCCCTGCCTTTAAGAATCTGAGATAATAGACCTCATAGATAATCATATTCCAAGATAGTAGACCTGTACTTTTATTACAGTTTTAACTTTTCTAACTCTGTTTGCTGTAGCTGTTAGCACAATCTGCCATGAAATCTGGCTGACTTGCCTTCTTCCACTCAATTTATCATCTATTAAAAATTGATCATAAATGTGCTGGTCACTCTATACATCTATTCTACTCAGGCAAAGGGCTGATACTGGCAATTCTCATCTCTCAGGTTCTTTTGTCAACAGTCTCTCTTTTTGGTTCAGCCAGTGGGAAACCCTGGAAGAAGGAAGGGTAGATGGAGTTACTCAAGTTCCTCTTCCATCCCTAATCTGTTCCCCTTCCTCTGTTGGATGCCCTCCAATCATGGCCACCACAGCTGTAATGGCTCTATGTCTATCTGCTGGATGTATTTGTTCAATGTTCCAGGATCTACTCTCACAACTCTGAGTTTGTGGCAAGTTATGGAGGTACCTTGAGTGGTCTTTCAAAGGTTTTGGTTCCTACGAGGAGGGATTCCATGGCCTCTCTGTATCCCTCTGATCTTAAATGTGATAGGATTTGGACAATCTCTGCATTACCTCACCTTCTCTCTATTTTCCTAGTGCCACTGCAACTAACCTTGTAATGCTAATTTTATTCTACTGAAGTATCTTGGGTGAGCTCTGTTTCACTAACTTAAACTCTGATTATGATGATGATAATGAGGAGGAGGCAGAGTAAGAGGAGGAGGAGGAGGGGGAGGGGGAGGGGGAAGGGGAGGGGGAGGGGGAAGGGGAGGAGGAGAAGATTTCTGATACTGGAGTAATGGAAAGTGTGACAAATCAGAATATATAAAACTGAAAAGAAATTTAAGGGAAAGCAGAATAACTGGAACTTACTATACTCATAAACATGAATTAAACTTGCTAAAATGAATAGTGTTTTCATTTTGTGAGAAAGAACTGCTCCAAATTAAAAAAAACTAGCTAAATGAAATGTAAGGTATAAGTCATAAACAGTGAGAGGGTTGAGTTTCAGTAAAGTATAAGATATTATTGAAATTTAAAACTATATTAAAAGGAAATTTATTGGCTCATGTTTACCAAGTACCAACAAGACAAATTTTAGTCAAGAGACTTTTGTTTTATTTACCTAAAAATACAGAATAATATATAAAATGTATATGTATTAGGGGAGTGGGATACAGCATTATCTTGATACTGTATGGATCTATGGTATACATAGTGTATACATATGAATGCAAAATACATATTTACATGTGTTGAAATTTTATTTCAATTTTTTGGAGGAATCAATTAGGTAACCTGACTGGATAATGACAAAATAATGGCAAAACGAAAACACCTTATTAAATTTTGTAAGTATAGTCTTATGTGTTAGGTAATAGAGTTGGGTTTTCTGCTGTAATAAAAGTATAAAATTCTAGCTTGTGGATGTTGCTTGGACTATATATGAAAGTAAGACTTTTGCAACCACATTTATGACAAAGGACTTATATTTTAAAAAGCAAAAATAAGTTTCAAAAGTCAACAGTAAAACAACCAAACAGGGCAGTAAGAAAAAAATGAGTGAAAGTATCCAGTGATATTTTACTGAGCAAGGAGGTGTATGAATAGAAAATATGCATATGTAGAGATATTAAATGTCCTTAATTATAAGATAAATTATATTAAAAACACAGATGTCAACATGCACCTATTAGAACTGAGAAAATAAAAAATAGTTGACAATAACATATTCTGACTAAGGTGCAGAGAAATCAGATGACTCATATATTGCTGATGGGAGTGTAAATTGATAACTGCCATTCTGAAAGTTTTGCTGTATCTGAAAAGTATATGAAAGTATGTTCAATCACATAACCCAGCAAGTACATTTCTGGGAATTTTTCTTACAGAAGTTAAGTTTATAGTCACATATAAAAATTATGCGTAGTTGTTTACTATGTCCCTATTAAAATAGCCTAAATAGTAAACACCTCTTCAGTGAGTTAACAGTACAACAAATTATGTGGTATAGACACATTATGTTATTGCATAGAAAAGAAAATGAATGAGTAAATAAGCAAATGAAAGAATGTTAACACAAACAAGAGCTTGAATGGGGATTGAGGGCATATGATTTTTCCTGAAGATTGTGAGAGAAAGAAAGAGGTAAAAGGGCTTTTATTTGAGCAACCAGAAGCATGGACTTATCAACTACCATTATCTAGAAGATTATGTATGCAGCTTCATATTTAAGAGGAGAATCAGGAGTTTTTGGGTGTGGTAACTTTGCTCTATCTTTCAGACATACACGTAAACATGGCTTGTAGTATGTAAATATGGAGCACAACAATTCTTAGTTCAGAAGAGAAGGCCAGACTGGAGATGATATGTATTAGAGAGTTTGGGAGAGTTGCTTACACATCGTGACATTTATCCTGCATTAGATGAGATCACCCAGGAAGTGACTAGGAATAGAGAAGAGAGCCAAGGACTAAATGAGGGAAACTTAAGAGGTCAGAGACGGGAGAGGAAACCAGCCATTGGAGCCAAGAAGAAGCAGCTACTAAGGTAGGCAGAAACTGTCCTGTCCTCCAGGACAAATGCAGAACAGTATCACAAAGGATCCAATTACTAAAATATATCTATTACCATCTGTGCAAGAGGATGTGATGTGATTCAATATTTTGCTGTACTCCTAGTTTTATTTTTATTCTATTTTTGTGCTGGCAAAGAAGGTCATTTTTTGTTCAGAATTTACCCTGCTGAGAAAAACTAGTTTTGTTTTTAGTGCTCAAATTCCAGAGAAATAACATGGTTGGAAGTTGTTTTAAGAACTATGTTTTGTGATGATAGTTCTTATGCGACCATTCTGTATTGATATGATGCATCGTTTACCAGTGGTGATGATCTCCATTAAACTTATTCTCAGACACCAAATTGAAACCTTTAAGTGCAATTATTTTAGAAAAAAATAAACTTACCTTTGTCATGATCATGTTTATTAATACTAGTATTTTGTAAATAATATGTCTTACTTCATGTACTTGTATGTTTAGCATTTGAAAAGACTATGAGTATTTGTCTATATACTTTATTCAGGGATATTAAGTAGTTATATAACAAGTGCTTATAGGGCAATTAGTGAAAATAAATTATTAGTAAAGCAATTTTGTGACTTTGGGATAGAGGCTCAATATTCAGATTTTTCTCTCTTTTTTTTTTTTTTTGCCAGTCCTGGGGCTTGGACTCAGGGCCTGAGCACTGTCCTTGGCTTCTTTTTGCTCAAGGCTAGCACTCTTCCACTTGAGCCACAGCGCCACTTCCGGCTTTTTTCTGTATATGTGGTGCCGAGGAATCGAACCCAGGGCTTCATGTATACGAGGTGAGCTCTTTACCATTAGGCCATATTCACAGCCCTAGATTTTTCTTTTTTTTAAAACCAGAAAACTATTAGGAAATTAATGTGCATGTATTTTGTATGTTTATAGTGTTCCTTTCTTACATTTTGGATGATAGGCTTCAGAGTTGCTTTCTAATGACTAGACTTTACAGTGTCTGCAAATTAGTGAGATATAGTTAAAAAGAAAGCAAAACTGTAAAAAAATAAAAAATTCAAATCAAAGCCACAACAATGAAAATAACTACCCCATGCTAATATCCCAATGAACTGTACTGCTGCAAGGAGCAGAGTTAAATAAACATGCATCCCTTCTCACTGTAACTGCTCCAATCCAAGCAGAAGCTGCTGCTCTGTTTCGGAAAAGGAAAATAGTGGTTGGTTTTCTGGGTTTTTCTGGTGAGCAGTTTGACTGCTATCTCTATTGGCATATACCTACTTCTTTCCTAGGAATGTGGCTATATAACTTCAGGTATGGCATTCTTTAGCCCAGTGAACATTTTCTTTACCACAATGTATATACTCTGAGTCCGTATTTACCAATGTTAGACATTGAGGTTTTTCTCAGAAATGTTCTTTAGAAAGGGGAGTGGTAGAGAGAGAAATTCAACCCCAAGAGTGGAGATACAACCTGTTCAGAACCTGGCAATGTGGGCATGTATTATACAGTTATCACTGAGATGCTTTTTTTCCAGATGGCATTTCTTCATTAGAAACTGCTAATGTGTGCACACTGAAAGCTCATTTCTAAGCCAGTGTCCTAGCTGTGGGTTATTTTCAAGCCTACTTGAATTCAATCTTTGAACTCTAATTTTCTTTGACCTTTGGAGAGGACCCTTTGAAAGAGAGTGACTATCCCACAAGTGATCCTGGAATCATTGTGCGTGTGAGTGTGCATGTGTGGGTGGGTGTGAGCTCTTTCTGTGTGTACACTATTGTGTGTTTTGGCATGGCCAGAGCAGCAGGAAGGCTCCAGGGTTCAGGCTGCTTTCATCCTCTGTTACACCCTCACAACCTTCCTGTTTTACGATAATTCTGAAACCTAATGCTCTTGCTCCTTTTAACTCAGAGCTGTGTTTATTTGCCTGTGGCCTGTTTTATTGTAAAATAAAAATCCTAAAGAATCTTATGTTTTGAGGGCACTTTTCCCTCAAGAACTGTATGGTTGTTTTAAAGGCTAAATGGCTGTGTTTTAATGGCGTGTAAAGATTCAGTAAAAAATAAACCATGGCAATTTTGTTTTAAGAAGAAACCTTTAAAGGTAACGTGTAATGCAGACTTCAAAAGTCCATACAAACAATTCAGAACAAACTGAGCTGTGTGAGCTTATCATTTTTTTCTGCACTTAGTTAGAAAACCTATGTCATAAGCATCAGATTATGCTTGGGTTATTCTTGATATTGGTCAAGAATTTAAATCACAATAATTTAAAGATAGGTTTTTACAAATACTGAATGTCTCTAGGGAATTTCTTCTGGTGGCAATTGATGGAATTCAAAGCTGATGTGCATCCTATGCCAATGTAATTGAGGGGGAGGGCAGTAACTGCCATTGATTTAACCACTACCAATTAGCAGATGCAACCTGGCCATTTCCCAATAAATACCCTCATGGTAGAAGTGATGCATAGTTAGCACTAGAATTTAATAACAGGATAGCTGGTAATGTTCTATGAACCTTGTATTTGTTTTTGAAATTTTAATAATTTTCATATGAATCCAGCAAGTGATACATTTTCTTTATTATATACCCTCTATCCACATATTCTATTTCTAGGGAGGGTAACAGATGTATCAATGATCTGTTCTGTCCTCAAGGAATTTATAATCTGGCTCAAGTATTTCTTAGCAATGGAAAGTTGGCCATCTCTGGTGTTTCAGGTGGGACCATTTATTTCCTGTGTGAGAATGTCTCACACATTGCAGTAAGTGGAACAGCCCTGGCCCTACCCAGCAAAGGTTAGGGGCACTATTAGTTACTGAGACAGTGAAAATATGTTTAGATATTTGTCACGTGTCCCTTAGAATAGCTAGTAGTTATACAACTTACTTGTGAAAGGAGTTTAAAAAGTCTCAAGTAAATACCTCATAGATGATTATACCACTGTGTTACTGAAACTATGATATGTATCATCTAAATTCAGTCAAGAAAAAAATGACTGTTCCTACATACACTTGTATTCCACATCACTCCCAAAGCTCATGCTTGTCCTCTCATGATTGTCCTCTTTGTTTCCCTTCTATTTTTCTTGGATAACTCCTATTTAATGCTGTGTTATTTGAGTTCTCAAGATTTCTGTCTTTTCAGACTGCATTGAGCGACTCCTAACTTTCCTTCCCTAAACCCTTGGGAATATGTCATTGTTATTTGACACCTGTATTGACATCATCTATTATCAATTTATTATAGCTGATCAATAAATGATGTTTATTGCAGACAAGAGCTGTGTTGCATGCCTTTTTTCTTTTTTTTTTTAACCTATTTCAGTTCTATATGTGTGATTCACGTTTGGCTAAGTGACCTGAACTTGAGAGGTAAATGTTGGGGATACATAAAGTTGTGATGTTTCTTCACATCAGATTAAAATCGAGTCTAGAAGTTGCCTTTGATGCTTTATTTTGAAAACCTTCTCATGCTCTGCTGTTGGGAATGTAATTTTGTACAGTGCTTTTGGAAAGTGTTTTAGCAGTAGGTATCATGAGATTTACAAGTTCAAGGCATTTGATTCATTAATTCCATTTCTGGGAATGTCTCCTAAGGAAACAATTCTAATTATAGAACAAGCCTTATACTCAAAGCCTCCATTTTAGACTGTTACTCATAGCAAAAGAATTTGTAAATCTTCAACAACTCTGGGTACAAAAACAAAGAAAATTACTGAGTACTGCTTTAGTATTTATCAGACTTTACATGAGCTGAAATTATTCTGAGAGATGAAGGTAAAGGTTGTTGATGCTGAATAAAGTAAAAATATAAAATAATTTTAGTATATACATATATATTATATGCAGACAAATATACACATACACATGTGCATATACAAAATGACCCAATGGGATATACAAGATCCTACTACAGTAACTTTTAGGCATCAGAAATTGATTAATTTTTATTTGTGTTTTCTAATATTCTGCAAGATACATTATATCAAAGGACATTTCAAATACATAAGCATTTGGAGAATTATTTAAATGAAGACTAATTTAGATCCACAGCCCTTAAATGGAGAACAGTTTAAATATCTATTAGTAATGTACCTGTTGTGTGTGTGTGTTGGGGGGTGGGTGTGCGCGCACTAGTACTAGGGTTTGAACTCAGGGCCTGAACACTGACTCTGTGTCTTTTGCTTAAGGGTAGCACTCTATCATTTGAGCCAGATTATGGGGGTAGTTTATTGGAGTAGTTTATGGGAGATAAGAATCTCACTGTCTTTCCTGTCCTAGCTGGCTTCAAACCACAATCCTCAGATCCCAGCCCCCGGCATAGCTAGGATTACACCTATGAGCCACTGTCACCCACCAGTAATATACTTTTAAATGAATGATTATAGATCTATATCCTAGATTATATTATCACATTTAAAGACTAAATTTATGAGAAAATCTGGTAGAATGGCAAGATGTTTCTACTGAACTATTCAGTAAAAAAGAGCAAGAGAAAAAATGTTGTATAGGATGATCACATTATATATATATATCATTCAAAAGAAGTTTGCTCTCACAGTTTCTCACAATTAGTGTTTCCAGGTGGTAAAATCCTAGGTTTTTCTTTTACTGTATGTTTTTTCTTTAATGAATGTGGTACAATCTTTTTAGCATTTTAATTCGATAAAAGTATATACCATCAAAAATCCTAATAGGAACATCCAATGTATGTTTCACAATTTGAGGTTATTGATGTAGGAAGCTCAAAAATGTTATTGCTATGAAACATAGCTGTATTTAAATAAAAGTAATGCTTTGTGCTAGGAAGTTAGGAGAAGCTTATAGTGTATGATGGGACAGGTTAAGTGTCTTCCACTTCTTGTTGATGAAAACTACAAAACACTGTTGTGTGACCAGCTTGAAGGCAGTGGGGCAATGGTGTGGGGTGTCTTCTCCAAGGCTTATGTTGTGTCCTGAAGGTGCTGTGAGCAAGGAGACCCTTAAGAAATGGAATGGAAAGAGGAAGAGGGGTAGAATACAGTCATATTATTTAATTTATATCCCACAAAATCAAGAAAATTGAAGGAAGAGGTTGATTTGGTGGGTTTGAGAATGAATGATGAAAGTGGTGACATCAATTAAGAGACATTGTGTTCATGAACTGATTTGTTGCAGGCAACACCTTCATATAACCAGTTAAAGGTAATAAAATTATATATTTAAAAAACCTAGTAGAACAGAGTGGGAGGTAATTAATTCACTGGGCACTACCCTCAGAAGGGATTAATACTCTTCTTAAGGATTCAGCTTAGTTACCACACTTCCACCATACCGTACCATCTGCCATGTAACAACAAAGCTAAGACCCTTCCCAGATGTGCTGCCTGAGCTAGGATTTAGCTTCCAGCATCATTTGCCAAAACAAACCTCTCTTCTTTACAAATTACCTAGCTTTGAGTATTTTGGCATAGCAACTCAAAGCGGACTAAAACAGGTGTAGTCCTCTTAATATTACTATTCATTAAATTATCTGTTACTCTTTCATTCAACAGTTACCCACTAAGGTGAGCTTAGATGCCAGAGATTTAGAAATAAGAAATGTAGAAGGGGGTGATAACTAAAATGGACTCATCTCTCACCTTTTGAACAAAAATTGTCAAGTTGTTAAGTTCTGTTATGACAATAGTATTCTAGAGGATAAAAAAATACAATGCATGTTGGCTGGCTGAGTAAGGCTTACTGATTTTCCAGATGGTCTCTTTGCAGTTTAATTAGGTTCCTTGATTCCTACCTTTTCCGGTGTGGAAGTTTCTCTGTCAAATTCTGCATTATGGAAAGACATTCATCTGGAAGTAAATTCAGTATTTTAAAATTTTACTGTCATTTATCTTAATATTTAACTCAACAAAACTTCTGTTTCTCAATGTTTCCCACACAATTCTTTGTGTCTGTTACAATGTTAGTAATGGTACACAATGCCACAGAAAGCGAAAGAGATTCCACCTCATTTAGAATGGCTTTGGGGAAAAACAAAAAGATAATGCAGTAAATACTTTCTTGGAGTAATTAAATACATAAAATAAGTAGTGTTCCTTTCTTATTGGCTTAAACAGTGTTTTTATTTGAATTCTATATGAAAAGTTTGGAAAGCCATTAATGTTACGGTTTATTTAGAGAGGGCTTCTGGATAACTTTTCATGAGAAAATCTTCCTGGCGATAGTTTGTTAGGGAATCCATTGGACACAAAAAGAATTTTTAAAGGATCTTATTAACATTTTCATTTAAACCAAGAGAGAAGATTTTGTTCTCAGATTCCCAGCTACTTTAGAAATAGTATGATTATGGCTATTTTTAAAAATAGAAGAAGCTATTTTGGACTCCTGTTAGTTCAACATTCTAGATCTATTCTACATGTGATATTGTGTTAAAATTTATAAAGCAGATGTAGGTCAAAGGAGAGTCTGTAAAAAGCTTTTGCTGTTTTATCCTAGGGTTCTGACAACCTTAAAGGCATGATGATTTTTTTTTTGCTTTATATGCAACATAAACCTGATATTTAACGTTAGCCTACCTACATTTAAAAAAAGTATTATTCTTTTATTTGTTCTTCTTTTTAGTGATGGTGTACATTTTATTTTGTTCATAATATACAAAGAGAGAAACATAACATTTCACAAAAGATAGATGTCATGAAGAAGAAACAGAAACTTAATAGGAATTTCTTCTAGGAGAGTAATGAGAGATAAGGAGTGAGAAGAGAAATTTTAATCTTTCTTTCCTTTCTTTCTTTCCTTCCCCTCCCTCTTTCTCTCCCTTTCTTCTTTCCTTCCTTCCTCCTTTCCTCTCTCCTTCCCTTTCTTCCTTCTCTCCCTTCTTTCCCCTTTTCTCTCCCTCTTCCTTTCTTTTTCTCCCCCTCCTTCCTTTCCTTCTCTTCCTCCCTTTCCTTTCCTTCCTCCTTCCTTTCCTATTTTGGTCCCACGTTTTTTCTCTGTACTAGAGTTTAAAATCAGAGCCTGAAGTTTGCTCACTTGAGCCAACCACCCAGTCATTTTTTTAAAATTTATTTATTTATTTATTTATTTATTTTTATTTATTTTTTTGGCCAGTCCTGGGCCTTGAACTCAGGGCCTGAGCACTGTCCCTGGCTTGCTTTTGCTCAAGGCTAGCACTCTGCCACTTGAGCCACAGCGCCACTTCTGGCCATTTTCTGTATATGTGGTGCTGGGGAATCGAACCCAGGGCCTCATGTATACGAGGCAAGCTCTCTTGCCACTAGGCCATATCCCCAGCCCCCACCCAGTCATTTTTGTCTTACTTATTTTTCAGATAAAGTTTTACATCCCTAGAATCAGACTCAGACTATATTCTTAGTACCTATGGTCCCTACATAGCCAACATGTCTCACTCTGCCTGGTTTATTGATTGAAATGGTATCTCTAACGTTTTTCCCATATTAGCCTTAAACTGTGTTTCTCTGATCTCTGCCTTGCAAGTATTTGGAATTACAGGTGTGAGCCACTACACTCAGTCCATTTTATTTCTTGTACTTGTAAAATGTTTTGCTATAAATATACTACTGCATTTATAAGACTAGATAAATATTTTATTTATGTACAAAGTAATCATTGCTTTCCATTAATCATTTGGTATTTTAGGATTTTAATAAACATTTAATTGAATTTCAGTATTTACTTACAGTTATTTTTATTTTACAAGTGAGCCTACCAGTTGTTGAACTGGAAAGAATCTAGCATTTAAAAATGCTTAACAAGAAAGAATGAAGTAATAGAGAAGACAGGTAAAGAGAGATGATAATGACTGGCCTAAAATCAAGATAAGTGTTTCAGATTTTGTCCTGCAACAGAAGGGTTAATCTGATTCAAGTATGATATATGTATATGTGAGAGAGCATAATGGAAATCTTTTTGTACAATTAATACAGAGAAAGAAAAAAGAAATGAATACAATTTAATAAAAAAGTAAAATGCTGCTTTAAAATGCTTAACAATATATGAAAAGACAAATACAAGCAATGTAAGCATTTTAAAAAGCTGTTTAAAGAATGTTCTTGGGCTGGGGATATGGCCTAGTGGCAAGAGTGCCTGCCTCGTATACATGAGGCCCTGGGTTCGATTCCCCAGCACTTCATATACAGAAAATGGCCAGAAGTGGCGCTGTGGCTCAAGTGGCAGAGTGCTAGCCTTGAGCAAAAAGGAAGCCAGGGACAGTGCTCAGGCCCTGAGTCCAAGGCCCAGGACTGGCCAAAAAACAACAACAACAACAAAAAAGAATGTTCTTATGTTTGATGGACTCTAATTGCTAAATACAAAAAGCACTTCTTTCCATTTACAAAAATAAAAGCCTTGAATAACTTGATGTTATATTTATATTTTCTGACCAATAATTATTAATGATTATTATTTTCATGTTCATTTACATATATATGAAATAATATAATTTGAAGAATCAGAAAAATGCACTTATTTTAACTACTGAGTATGAATAAATTGACTTATCTATACTCTAGTTCATTTATAGTTATTGATACTTCATTTCTAGACGTGAAAAGTGAAGGAATAGCAGAGAAATAAGAGGGAAGAAGAGGTGATGAGGACTGCTGGAGAGCCTCTGTCTTCCAAGATCATCAGAAGTCATAGAGCAGGGTTGATATCCAGAGCAACTGTAATGACCTGAGAACAAGAAAAATGCATGGAGGCACAGCTAAAGGTGGCAAACGAGTTTTATTTACAACCCAAAACCCAGAACCAGTACAGCCTCAACCTCCAAACCTCAAAGGGAGCAAGCTTGTTTCTATTTCTCTTTCCTGCAGGCCTTGCTTCTATGCAGGCCTCAGGCCTCTAGGCCTCTCCACAGGCTTCAGGCCTCTTTGCGGCCTCAGGCTTCTCCTCCCCACAATCCCCTTGCAGTCTCCACTCCCTCCTCCCGCAGGTACTGCTGCTTCCCTTTTTCCTTTGTTGCTCCACACTCAGCATCTCTTTCCGTCTCTCCACACACATGCCACATGTGCACCTTGGAACATGTGCCCTCTATATATACTGCCATCCCCCGCTCCAAAGGATCTCAGACACCCTGCACCCTCCAGTGGCCCAACCGCGTGAGCGTGACATCAGGGGGTGGCAGGACTTCCCACCCTGATGGTTATCACTCAGCCATTCCATTTCAGGCCCAAACCATTGATTCTCCACACCACATCTTACATATGTGGCAGTGGGGTGGCTTTGCCTCATTCCCCAGTGTTCTTCTCTCACGTGCCTATGCCGAGATGGTACAAAATTCAGTCCCTTCCTGGGTTTATTTTGTTTCTCACAATTACTGCAACTTTTATGTTAAGTATATGTGTATTAAGTGTGTTTTGGAGAGTGCTAACAATAAAAATAAAAAAAATTTCTTTCTTTGCTCACTCAGTCCAGTACTGTAAGAGAAGTCAGACCACCCCTGGTCTGACTTTGGTCTCCATCTCTTTTCTGGTCACATTCAGATAATTAAAAGTCCCAAGAAGATCACATATAGAAGGATCTCAGGTAAAAACAGAAGACCTGACTTGAAAAATAACTAAAATAAAAAGGGCTAACAGCATGCCTCAAGTGTTAGGGCATTTGCTTAACAAGAGGCATTGAATTCAAACCCCATTACCACAACATATAAATAATTTAATAAATAAGCAAATAAAAAAATTTAAGTGCATTAGCCTTAAATGGCTTCAATTCAATAATTCTGAATGTAGTAATCAAACTTCATTCAAATTAAAAGTTGTGCTGCAGCCCCTTGCTCAGGCCAGCAGCACTGATAACTATGAAATAAAAAGGAAAGATTTGGCCAGCTTTGCTGTTTTGTCTTTTTCCCCTTCTTTCCAGCATGATAAAGTTGGTATAGTGGAAAAATTGGGAGAAACAAAGCGGTAGGAAACGTTCTACATGGTCAAGCTGATGAGCTGCCTTTACACTGATGGTTAAAGCTCTTTTTGGTGGATGCTTTTTGGGGTCCACTTGCCTATATTTACATTAGTTAAGTACCAGCTTCTATTCTTTATTCCTGCTGGGAATTGTTAGCTTATACATTTCTGGTATTTTACTACTGAAGGCTTCATACCCACCTATATGTCCCACATAGGCAGATTCTAAGACCATCCTAAGTCAGTAGTCTCATTCTCTTTGGTTGCTGGCTTAATGATCTAGTTTAATGATACACACTCAGATGTGCTCTTGGCTGGAGCATCTTTTGATATTCATCCTTTAGATTTCAGGCTTCAGCCAGAAAACAGACCCCACACTCAAAACACCAGGACCATATCAATCTCTGTGATAGTATTCATTGTAGCCTTGCTAAAGGGGAGGGATAAAGAAAGCCTCCAATAAGAAGAGGGAAGGGGAAGTGTATGGAACATCTCTCTAATCAAATTCCACATCCTTTTCTCTAAACATGGCCAGTTTCCCAGCAGCCATTTTATACCTTGGAATGTAGAGGAATCTGGGGTCCCCATACTAGTTTTCAGTTATTTTTCCCCATCTCATGTAGCATAGAGGGTCTGGAATATGGAAGGGGTTGACACCTATTTTCCTTGGGCCTTTGCCAAAGTGGAAACAGCTATTTAGTAATAGCTTGGGAAATAGAAATTTTCCAACTTAATGTAATCTGTGAGTTTCCTTTATACTCACATACCACATGATTTATTTTATATTTGTGTGTTGGAAGAAGTAATGCTGGTTGCAGTCATTAATATACCAAAGAACCTTAAAAATAATAACTTGTATTCCTGCTGTTGTAATTTCCCAGTCACCTTGTTCCTTTCCAAGAAGCAAATCTTTGACAATTTCTAAGATTCATCTTGAGTTTTCCTGTGTTATCTGAGCCAACTTCATCTTACCTATGTTATCTGTCAGCTGAGAGATATGGGCCATGGAACATAAGCTTTGCTAAACCTTGGCATTACAATTATAAGATGGAAATCATAATACCAGGTGACTTGCAAAGTCATAAGAAATGAGGAAAACAGATCTTCATAGGTTAGTATAGTTTTTATTAATTTTCTGGTTTGCCCCTGCTTTCTCCCCACTCTCAGCAGTAGCCACTCTGTCACCAGCAATACCCTCACTTTCCACCCTTTGTGTCTCCAGACACTTTCTTTCCTACTTGTCCTCAGCTCTAAAACCTGCTGTGCAAATTGCATCAGTGGCACATAGTGCAACATTCTGACATAGGATTTCCTTATTGTAATGGGCTTAAATATTTATATTCTCCCCAACCCACACCCTGCCCAAGATCTTGTCACTCAAAAAGCTGCAATTGGCACATAGTAATCAGTATAATTTGTAGAATGAGTGAAGGCACAAATTAAGCCATCTTACTGAAGGGATGTTTGGTTTTGATAAAGAAAAAAATGGATCAAGGTGAAATCTTTTGTTTGAATATTGTGGAAAGGCTAGGATTGCCTCACCTAGAATCAGAAGGGAACATGAGCTGGCTAGAGAGAAAGGAGTTGTTAAGGAGGAGGTGGAAGGAAGGTGAAGGTAGAAGGGCATGGAAATCAGATAGCATATTTTAAACATTTTGCTTTCACTGTACCCAGTCTTCTCTGCCCCAGGTATTGCAAGATAGATACTGGGTTGAGGCACTGAAGCTCTTCAAGAAGACCACTTGTGTTGCTGGAATGTTCCAGTTATCCTCAGAAAGCCTATAGGGTAGGGAGGTTTAAAAAAGGAGCAAGAAATGAGCCATTTTTCTCTCTCCCTTAAAAGGTCTATTGCCTTCCTTCAAGGGAGTCAGTTACTTCTGGTGGCATCTTTAATCTGTGCCTTTTCACGTGCTTCTCCAAAGTAGGTTGTAATAGCAGCCTTTTTTCTTTTAAAAAAGGTAACATTAGCAGCTAAGATGTGAATACTAAGGCAATGTTAACAACTTTCACTGTGCATACTTTAAAATTTCTAAAGGAGATACTATGAAATACTGTTCTCAAGTGAGTGCCTATTTTTTGAAGTGCAGAAATGCTTTGTTGGATATGATAACCTTTGATATTTCTAGATCACACTGTATTTAAACAATTAACTAGGTAATTTTCAGTGCTCCTTTGAGACTACATAAAATTTATCCGCTTAAGTTTTCTTTCATACATTCAAGAAGTCGTATAAACATCACCATGATCTAACATTTGAAAATTTTTCTTTTCCCTAAAGCAAAGGCCATACCCATTAATATAATCAATTCCCATTCTCCTTTCTCATCTTCCGACTACAAAGAAATCACTAAGCTACTTGTTTTGTTTTGTTTTTTTGGCCAGTCCTGGGCCTTGGACTCAGGGCCTGGGCACTATCCCTGGCTTCCTTTTGCTCAAGGCTAGCACTCTGCCACTTGAGCCACAGCACCACTTCTGGCGGTTTTCTGTATATGTGGTGCTGGGGAATTGAACCCAGGGCCTCATGTATACGAGGCAGGCACTCTTGCCACTAGGCCATATCCCCAGCCCACTAAGCTACTTGTTAATTTGCCTAGTGTGGACATTTGATATAAAAGGAATCATATGGTACTTGGTATTTCATGACTTTCATGTTCATTTCATATAAAAGGAATAATATAGTGTTTGGGCTTTCATAACTTTCATGTTCAGTCAGCATGATGTGTTCAAGGTTCAATTGTGTTGTAGTATATGTGGGTTATTTCAGTTATTTTCATTATTGCCAAATAATGTTCATTGTATGCATATGCCATATTTTACTTATCCCTTTGTTGGTTGATGGATATTTGGATTGTTCAAATTTTTGGCTATTATGATTAATACTGATACGAACATCCATGAACAAATGCCTTTCTGAAAAGTGAAAAGCAATGAGTTCAAATCTCCCTCAGTACCGCCACTAACAAAAACCCAGAAGAATAGGAGGTGTTACTATATAAATGATGTAAATATATTCTGAGTGGGAAATTATGTGTACTATAATATTTTTTCAATTTCTTTGGTTACAAGCTTATGCTAGTCATGCTATGTCTTTCGGATAACATAGTACCTATGCGTTAGCATTTTAATCTATGATATTATTCAAAGCTCTCACAATTCCTGTTTCATTTCAATATCCTTTCCTTTTCTGTTAGACTTGACAAATGCTCCTCTCTATAACATTATTCTGGGTTTGTCTTTGGATTTCCACTTTTCTTCTCCTTTTCCATATTACCTTAAACTATAAATCTATGAAACGGTGATGACGAGGATTGCATCTTTGTATCATAAATGCCCAGGCTAGCCTTGAATAAAAGGTATTTTAAAAGGTATCCCACAGTTTGTTTATCCTATAATTTAAAATCAAGATTCTAAATATTTTTCAAAGAGGAGAATTGCTGAGAGGAATTTTTTTCTTTGCATCTTAATATTCAAACTCTGCTTGCTGACAAGATGACTTAATCAGCACCATATCAGAGACAGCTTGCTGTGTTTATCATTGTTAGTTGGGACAGCATATGTCCAAAACAGTTGGAATGAGAAAAACAGCATTGACTTTGAGCCAAATTGGGGGGGGGGGGGTGGGGAGGAAGGGGAGAGATCTGAAATAGGACTGAATGCTCTGGACAATGTAGGGTATTTCTGTACAAAAAAATGTTAAATTTGTGTGGGAATAATTTCAACTAAGGAAGAGAAAATGGTTGCATTTTGAAGTATCTAAATACACTGAAATTATAAAAAGCAAATGGGTATTGTTTCATTAGCTTTGTTTATATAGTTTTTGGAAGTAATATCATCTTTTCATCTTAACCAAATAGAGAAAACTAAGATTTTTTTTTTTGGCCAGTCCTGGGCCTTGGACTCAGGGCCTGAGCACTGTCCCTGGCTTCTTCCCGCTCAAGGCTAGCACTCTGCCACTTGAGCCACAGCGCCGCTTCTGGCCGTTTTCTGTATATGTGGTGCTGGGGAATCGAACCTAGGGCCTCGTGTATCTGAGGCAGGCACTCTTGCCACTAGGCTATATCCCCAGCCCCTAAGATATTTTTAATGTGAATATTTTTTAGCTTTACCTCCTGTGAGTTTGGCTGATTTTCTTATTTCTCCTTCCTCAAAATTTACTTTCTCTTATGTCATATGTAAACCCTAAATGTCCATCCCATTTCACAGGCTCAGAATAATATTTCACATTTTTTCTCAAATACTTCTGTCTAAAACTTTCTAAGTGAGAAAAATGTCTATTCTCATTTCCCTAAGTAACAAATTGCAAAAGGTAGCCTTTCTGTGTGTATTATACTCTCTGGAGAATCAAATCTTACAGAAAAAAAACATGTATTTTCACTGAAATAGTCTGGAAAATGATGTTTTGCTGTTTATAATGGAAGGTTTGAGGCGAGTTTTCCAAATACCCACAATCAAAGAAGAGAACAGTTTTGACCACAATTGAGCTTTCTATCTCAAGCAAACCTACACTTTAATTAGGTATAACCTTTCCTTGGCAGTTCTTGCATTGAATTCTGTAGTTATTTTTATTGGACGAGGTGCCCTTCTCTTCCCTCCTAGGACTTACATTTTCACTCAGGTCAGGCCTGTTGTTCTGCTTATTGCTGGAGAGGGAATAGTCTCACCCTTGGGAGAGCCTTGTAACCAGGACTTCAGCTTTTTTTGGAACCCAAGATCCATAGAAGTAAAATAATCAACATAGTCCTGTAGCATCTATGTTATTTTAATGTCATGTTTCGCTTCTCCCCATTGACAAGGTGCTGGGCATTAACCAGCCAGAAGAGAAAACCAATAGATTATTTATTCTTGAAGGAATCTAGTAAGACAAAGACTTGGCTTTAGTGGATGTTCCTATAAAGTCTAGTGAAAGCACTTTCAGGCTAGCATTTAAGGTGGAGACTGGTTTGTACCTGAGGCTCTAGAGGAAGAGTATATGGAGAGAAATGGACAGGCATTTGGAACTAGCCTCTTACTCAGGTCCTGAGGCTTGGTTATCAGGCCTGGTTTCCTCTTTACTGAAGATGAGATTTTTCAAGGAGATGTCTTAGTGATTTATGCAAATGGACATCTGCTAGGCCAGCTCCACCTGCTCTCCAGACACAGTTAGAAATTTCTGAACCATGGCTATGTCTAGGATTATATTCTGTCTCTTGTCACATTTACCTGGGGAAGGAATAAACCCAACTAGACTGACTGCATGTGTGTTGGAGACATGCCTGGTACAGCAGTTTGGATTTCTTTACCTAATGCAACGATCACAAGGGATCCTCTCTCTAAATGTTTCCCATTCCAGAATGACCCACATAACTGCCTGGGTGTGTTGTTCTTAGGATGGAGAAGCTTTGCATTTACTTCTTGTCTTCTTGGACAGGGACACACTCTCTCCCCACCCCCCCATCTCAAATTCTATTTGTTTAAAGAATTTTTAAATCCAGAACTTAACATTATTTTATAACAAGTGTACTCTCAAGTTGCTAAATATTCTGGTTTCTTCTAAAGTATTTACTGAATTCTATACAGAGTAAATAGTTGCCATTAGATTCAGGGTGGCTGTACTAAACTCTTCACATTAGGAATGCATTTCCTATGAATTTGAGTTTCATTAATTTGAAAATCACATTGATATCTGGAACACCTAGGTAACTATTTTTCCCAGAAATTTTTTTAACCTCTTCTTAAAATGCTTAAATATCAGGCATAATTCATTTTAGGCACCATATTTTCTTTCTTTTTTTTTTTTTTTTGCCAGTCCTGGGCCTTGGACTCAGGTCTGAGCACTGTCCCTGGCTTCTTTTTGCTCAAGGCTAGCACTCTGCCACTTGAGCCACAGCGCCACTTCTGGTCGTTTTCTATATATGTGGTGCTAGGGAATTGAACCCAGGACTTCATGTATACAAGGCAAGCACTCTTGCCACTAGGCCATATTCCCAGCTAGGCACCATATTTTCTTAGCTGCAGATCTAACACTAGGATGTAATAGCAAACCTTACAGAAACTCTGTTGTTACACTAAGGTATGTATGGTGGTTTTTTAAGTCCTCAAGATTTCAAAATATTAATGTAAACAAAATCAGGTGACATATTCTTACCAAAAGTTTAAATATCAAGTTTAAAAGTATTCAAAGATTTCCTTGCTAAACTCAACTCAAAATATATTTTCAGTAAAACATTCTGGACTTGTGTTTTAGTGTATTTTATATGTACATACATATATATACATACATCATACAAATTTGTAATTTGGAAACAGATTGGATTAGTCTGTCTTTTGTTTTATTGGAAGCAATTTTAGCTTAACAAGCATTTGTTCCATACCTAAGTGAGTATGTGTGTGTGGGAGGGGGTTATTGAACTCAGAGCGTTGTCTTTCCTAGGCAAGCACGCACTACCGCTTGGGCCACACCCTCAACCTTTTTGTGCTTTAGTTGGGTTTTCACCTATAGTTTTGCATTTTCATCCAGGCTGTCATAGAGCCATGGTCCTCCTACCTCTGACTCCCTGGTAGTTGGAACTAAAAGTTTGTGCTACTATACTCAGCCTATACCGAACTTTGTCAGAAGTATATTATCAACCCTGGCAATCAGTGGGGTGACAGATGTCTCAGCCAGATCGCTTTCACATTCGATAGTATATTATTTTTGTTTCAAGATAAAGAGAAATGAAGAGGAGAACCTACCTGAATCTTTTTTATGGTGTTTTGCATTTAACATCATTCCAAATGAGTGTTCACAATGTTTTCAATAAGCAAGATAGAAGAGTATCACTTAATATGTTGTAAAAGTGACACTGGCAGAGTTACTCTAGCTTGTCTGTTGCTCCAAAATTCTGTGCAAAATCTGTTTGAAGAGTTTTCTATATTCAGTGGGAAAATCCAAGCAGATATCATAGCTAGTATTCAGGATATACTTCTCATTTAAAATGCCCTCGTTCTTCTTTATGTTTTGGTTCTTCTAGTTAACTGCTGATGTGATGGTAAGCAACAGTGCTCACTACAAACATGTTTACCTAATGAAATACTTAGAGCTACATTGGCAGGGTGTTTTTCTTGTCAGCATTTTCTGTTTGTAATCATGTTTTAAGTGAAATATATTACAATAATTCTTAACCTTCCACATTAAACCAGTAAGGTAGAGATGTCAAGTGGAAATTTCATTGCCACAGGCAAGTTACATTGTGTGAGAATAAAAATTGAGTGTAGTAGTTTTTCTATAGCAAGGATGGTACAATTTTCCTCTCAGGGACAGGTTATAAATGTTTTACTTGGCAGGCTACATTGATGGTCCATGTGGCACTCAGTTCTGACTTGGCAGTGACAAAGAGCTGTAGATCATTCATGAATGAGAGTGGCTGGTTTTAAAAACAACTTTATTTATAAGAACAAATTTGAATTTCCATTTTAACAAATATTGTCATATGTCACTGAAATATTTTTCTCTTTTCACAAATTTTCTGTAAAATTTCTGTAAAAATGGAAAAATGTTCTTTAGACAATTGTTATATAAAAACAAATAATTCTAGGGGCTGGGAATATAGTCTAGTGGCAAGAGTGCTTGCTTTGTATACGTGAAGCCCTAGGTTCGATTCCCCAGCACCACATGTATAGAAAAAGGCCAGAAGTGGCACTGTGGCTCAAGTGGCAGAGTGCTATCCTTGAGCAAAAAGAAGCCAGGGACAGTGCTCAGGCCCTGAGCTCAAGGCCCAGGACTGGCTAAAAAAAATAAAATAAATAATTTTTCCCCTGGATCATCATGTACTGATCTTGCATTATATAGCTCAATTTCACTTTAATACTTTTTGTAGTTCCATTTGCATTTGTAGATACATGAGTGCCCTTAAGATTACAGGCCAATTATGCTATGTCTGAAATCTTCAGATGCTTTCTATGATGCACTTTTGTGTGTGTGCGCCAGTTCTGAGACTTGAACTCTGGGCTTGGACACTGTCCCTGAGCTCCTTTTGCTCAAGGCCATCAATCAAAGATAGCAATTGATCCACAGCACCACTTCCAGCTTTTTCTGTGATTTTATTGAAGATAAGAGTCTCACAGACTTTCCTTCCCAGGCTCATCTCAACCATGATCCTCAGATCTCATTCTCCTGAGTAGCTGGGATTACAGACATGAGCCACCAATGGCTTATCATGTACTTCTTACAATATAGGCCAGTTCTACAAACAGATAGCGTGTTTCAATTTCCACTAGAAATAGAAATCTTAATGGCAGTCTAAATAGATATTATAGAAAATTATTATTGCATATTTTAGTGCAAAATTATGAATCTTTTAAATTAATGTACATATTTATTTTTATATATTTGAATATTTGATATTTCTAACAGTGTCTGGCTCTTTGGAGCAGCAGGCCCTTGTAGTTATCTGTTAAGGTTTGCCTTCGTGGCCAGAATTTCTCTCTTATGATGTACAAAGAATCATGAACCACAAAAAATGCACTTAGAATAAGAAAAAAAATTGTAACACTGCAGTTTATCTGTCAAATCTTTTCTCAGGCTGTCAGTAAGCAGCTGTGTTTTATTTTATTTTTTTACTACTCTCTTCAATTAAAAAATAATCTAAAAATGTATGAACAATTCACATCAAATTCATTAACAGAATTTACAGTTCATTGAGATTTCCTGTCTCTACCTCTGAAATAATCTAGTGGGACTTAGTCAAGTAAGTACCAAAGATGTATTTGTTAGGTGGCAATATTCATTGGCTTCTGACTCAGTAGATTGACATATTACAGTGTAAGGCCCCAAGGAGTGTCAAGGTAAATTGTCTAGATGCAATAGAATTTTATACAGCAAATAGAAACTTAAACTTAGAACAGTAACAGAACACTAAACATTAAAGCTCAAACTTGTGATTATTTTTAATTTTATTTTATTGTAAAGGTGATGTACAGAAGGGTTATAGTTACATAAGTATGGTAATGAGTGTATTTCTTTTTGAGCAGTGTTATTCTGTCTCTTCTTTTCTCCTACTTTCCCTCCCTCCATCTCTCTTCCCCCAAGTTGTAAAGTTCATTTCCAAAATAGTATCTCGTGAATTATCACTGTTGCATTGGTTCACCCTTTGTCCCACCATTTCTATGATCCCCCTTCCCTTCCCCAAATCAGATAAACTTATATACAAGACAAATGGTACTGAAATGAGATTATTATTAGGAAGAATACTGGAACACACTTGTTAAGTAATGAAGGTGCACTAGACTCACTGAAAAATGTACAAGTGTGTCAAAACATATCAAAATGTATTTAGCAACATTTCTCTCTATAGAATAAGTTGACAATTACAAATAAATGCTTCTCCTCACCTTTAAGAACAGAAAAATTGTAATATCTAAACAAACTGTCCTCAGTCTTAATATTCCAAACTGTGTTAAGAATATTGAATAGGGAATTTTTTTTTTAGAATTAAAGAAGACTCTAATGGAGAGGTGAACATCATGGGGACTTGAATGGTGTGTGTTTCATTCTTCTTCTGTGGCTAATACCTATGGTGTTGACCAATTTCCTCCAAGTCTTGCACTTTTCCTTAACTGAAAGTGAGAATTGCCATCACATCTCTCAAATAGGCTACCAGATAAACAACCCCCAGAATGTAGTAAAGATGAGCACAAGTGAACACTTGCTTTGTTAAGCATTCAGAACAATATTGGTATGTGTAAGTTCATTATTAATATTTACTCTATTATTTCAATCATGAAAACTACTCTTCAAACAAATTATAGAACCACTGTAGGGAAGCTACATTTTTATTAGACTGCTTGAGTCATGAAAGTTCACATATATCAAAACTCATATCCAAGTGCTCTCTGACAAACAGTAGTACGTGTTTTTGTGTTGTTTTTTTAAATTTTCAGGTAAAGGTGGATCACTATGTGGAAATAGTAAAAATGTAGCTGCTAATCAGTTTGGTTTGAAGCTAGAAGTGAAGCGACATTGGAGAAGTAATTATATTTTAACCTTTACTTTCTTTTCACTTTCTAAATCACAAAATATAAAGTACAAATTTATTATTTCCCAGTCACAAATTTCAGGCTCTCATAATCCCCCATTCTCATCAAATAAGAATGCATTGATCTTTGAATGAGCAATAATGTGGTTTGCCTGAGTAGAATTTAGCAAAATAAACACAGAGGTAATGTTTCTAAGAGCAGTGATTTTCCAACCATATTCTCTGGTTCCTGGACTAGCAGGGGGAAGAGGGAGGGAAAAATGAGTATATGGACCTTATTTTTCTTCCTGTTTTGCAAAACATTGAATTCATGCTGGTTTTATGCATTCATCTTACATGACTTTATTTGAAAGTATTCAATGACTGAGAAAAAATGGTTATGCCTTTTAAATATCATTATGATCCCCTGTCAGATGTCTCTAATGGACTCGTTGACTTTCTGTGAAAAAGACTTCCTCAGAATCCATGAAACAGTTTTTCTGGAAGAACAATAAAATGCTTTTGTTGAAGTCATATTGCCATTGTGAAGGACTGGAAGAGTAGAGAAGAGCCAAGGATCCAGCTTCCTGATCAAAGAGGAGAAGATGAGAAGTTTTCCTGCGCAGAGCTGTAGATCTGTTATCCCCACTTTTCCATAAGTCTTTAATATAGTTGCTGTCTTAAATAGATAACTATATTAGACTATGGGCTGCTGGTCTAATATTCTTCTTGCTAGCAGGGAACAAAAACAAATTAAACTTCTTTCATGTTTTATTTTATTATTTTATTTTTGTGCTGGGGCTTGAACTCAGTGCCTTACATTCTCACCCTCACCCTTTCCCTTCTCACTCAAGGCTGGCACTCCATCACTTATAGAGTTTTGGTGGTTAATTGGAGATAAGAGTTACACGAACTTTCCTGATGGGGCTGGCTTTGAGTGCCGATCATCAGATCTCAGCTTCCTGAGTGGCTGAGGGTACAAATGTAAGCTGCCAGTGCTTGGCTTTTTATTTTTGAATTACAAAATAATCTTGATTAGATTCTTGGTTCCCATGGTATTAAAGGTCACATAAATTGGTTTTTCTTTCCATGGTGAAAGAAGCTCCGTGAAGCCTCTATTCAGCTCCGGAGCAGGAAAGAAGGATCAAACAGTGCAGTTTTAGATCTAAGTGTGTATTACAAATAAGCTGGCAATTTGTGTTTGTGTTATGGTTTGTTATGACTGCTTAATTCAAAAGCATATTTGCAGAGAGGGAGTTTGAATTAAGCAAATCAAAATAGTATAGGCTTTGATTAAAAAGTTAGCTTGGTTTAGCTTAAATGTTGATATTTCAAGGCCTACTGGTATTTTAGTCATTTGTGGTTATTTTTGCTTCCTGTTCAGACCCAGGGGAAATAAGAGAATAGTAAATCAAAGCCCAGATTGCCTTTTGCATTTATTTTCTTTTCATTTATGCTGCATATTAGTGCACTTTAGGAAACTAAAAGCATTTATGACTCCAACGAAATCACTGTGAGGGAGAATTGTGTTTCTGGAGTAACCAATTTACATAATTTTTATAAGAAGTACCACTCAGTGATTGAAAATTCACTAGTTCTTTTTACTCCTTGATAATACTTACATAGGAATTAATAATATTGGGAATAGCTTGGGAATATTTGCATCCCTTGGGCAAAATTGTTGGTAAATGAGGCAGGCTCTATTGTTGTTTTCTCTATCTCTTTTTTATGTTAGACATTCAGATTTATTAATTTAATATTCTAGAAAACAATGTACTTTCCCAGACTAAATTTATTATGAAATAGTCTTAGGCAAAAAATATCAACATCTTCCAAAAGAAAAAGTCAATTGGTACTTACTTTAGGCAATTATGTTAGGTAAAATGGTAAAGTATTATCGATAAATAACTTTATTTCTTTTCTCCTATTTATTAATTTAATTCTTCATCTTTTAAATTGGACTATTTGGGAAATAAAAGTCTTAATTTACAGTTTTCCAGTTTGGGTCTTTTTTTTTTAAACAATACCATATGAGGTAGTGGTCCACAAATTGGGCATTATTGTTTGATGGTTCAGGTTGTGGTCCACTGAGCAACCAACTTGGGTGGATGTTGTATTTCTCTCTGTGCTCTTCTGCCACATTTAGGTGGCTGACAAATGTCAGCATATTGAGGAATTTCTCTTTTTTATGATTATCTTCAAATACTTGTACAAGAGTGTTTCTGTTTACTAGGACTATTTATATGTGCAATGGATCTTGATCAGACTCACCTCATTACATTATTTTCTTTTACCTATTTATCCCATTCCCACATATATCCTTCTTACTAATTCTATTTTCATGTATATATATATATTAATTATTATAGCTGTATTCATTCACCATTCCTCCCCTTAAACTTCACTCACACAGTACAAACTTGTTTTAGCTTCCTTTTGTTTGTACAAAGAGCTTACCCCATGGAATCTCATTCTCATGTATACCCTACTTTAGCCAGTTTGTGTGTAAATGCATATAGCCCTGTATATGTTTACATATGTGTTTATATTTTAGATATAACTCACACATATGAGAGAAAATATAAAGTCTTTGTCTTTTTGATCCCGGCTTACTTCACTCACTGAGTTTAATTGATAACTTGGACTCAAGAAAATGCAAAATAACACTTTGAGTGTAAAAGAACACTTTGATTGTTTTCAACTAGTTATTGGTTTCCAGAATAAATCGTGTTGTTCACTTACCAATAATACAAGTATATAATATATAATATAGTATATGTCTGAAACTTAGGTATTAAAAATCTCAATATTGCATTTGGATTTATTTAGATATGAATGTATGTGAAATATACATGTGAATATGTCTGAGTTTCTAATCTATCTGTCTGTCTGTCTATCATCTATGTTCCTTCATTCATTTTTGGTATGTATTGAGGCTTTTCTGTGTCCTCACATTGTAGTAGCCTCACAAAATACATCCCTTCCCTCATGGAAGGTAGTAGAATAGTGAAGAAGCTAGATGAACAATTATTAGGGAAATATCTACAAAATTTAATAAGAATATTGAGTAGGACTAAGTAAAACACCTTACACTAAGATATGTTCTAGCTGGGATAGGAAAGACAAGTAAGAGTTGGTCTAGAACAATAGCTGAGGACAATGTTTTCAAAGAGAAAAACCCTGTGGAGGCTCAGGAGAACGGGGCATGTTCAAGGAACGGAAAGAATGTGTGCGTGAATCCTGTGACACATATGTTGTTAAGGCTGGAGACCAAGAAAGTACGCAGACACAGTGGAGAAACAGGTCAGCCTTATGGAAGACAAGCTATGTGGCCGGGTGTTGAGGGTGAGAGTCGGAGGACTGTTCCTGGGGACCAGGCAGTGGTGGAGGAGAGACAGTGCTCACATCACTGCTGGTAGGAGTTGTGCAACTGCATCACACCTCTGGAATCCGTATTTAGAAAGAAGATAGGATTGTTACCATATACAAAGCAAATCAAGTCTAAGACTGGAAGAAATTAGCATGGAGAGTCCCACATGGAACATAAAAAAGAATATCTAGTGTTTTTATGAAATGTAGTTATTAAAGTGAAGGATTAGAGACTAGTTACTAGAGGAACAAAATACAAAATTCAAACCAGTATCAGACATGACCCTGTCCTCAGTCAGGTTATTCTGGAAGTTGCCAATAGTATAATAGTAAATAAAATTACAGAATTGTATTTGTTTAAGTCTATACCAGTATAAGAGGGGGCATGTCAAGTGGTAGCAGACAAGGGAAATATCAAGTTGATTTAAATGAATATTCATACAGTTCTTATACTTACTCACCAAAGCCTGTGAATTCTACCTGTGAGTCCATCCACTTTATATTCTTACTGCTTCTTCCACTTTCACCCTTTTACTTTATTCATCTGACCGAGAGAGAGAGACAAAGAGAAAGATGGGGTGACTTTCCTCTAACCCGTGTTTCCACAATTTCCATTCTCATGATATGAACTGATTTTTCCCCCTTTAAGACATATGATATTAATTCGCACTCAGAAAGGAAGATAAGGGAATAGGCTCACAGGCTGCTGCTGGTCAAACACTTGACTCTTCAGCCTGGAGCCGATGGCTGTCACTTCTTCCACACTACCTGCTCTGTGACGTTGCGATGTAACTGTCATTTGTCTGTGTTCCTGGCTTGTGATACCACCTGTGTCCAGTTTGATGCCCCACCAATCCAGGAGCAGTATCGTCTTCCTTTGCCCTTGTCCACTTGTCCTTCTGCCTTGATTTTTTCCTCTTGTCTTTATAACAATATCAAGATGGTCAGACAACCATGCTTTCTTTTTCTTTCTTTTTATGTGTGATTGCATTCATTAATTGTTATGAATGATCGATTAGAAAGATCTATTAGGAGACCTGTTAGAAAGGATGCGATGTTTGCCGGGCAGGCTCTTGAATGGCAGTAGAGTATACATGTCAGGCATTAGTAGAAGTGTTGTAAAGAACATGCTCATTTATATATATATATATATATATATATATATATAATTTTTTTTTTTTTGCCAGTCTTGGGGCTTGGACTCAGGGCCTGAGCACTGTCCCTGGCTTCTTTTTGCTCAAGGCTAGTGCTCTGCCACTTGAGCCACAGTACCACCTCTAGCCATTTTCTATATATGTGGTGCTGGGGAATAGAACCCAGGGCTTCATGTATAAGAGGCAAGTGCTCTTGCCACTAGGCCATATTCCCAGCCCTATATAGAATTTTTTTAAAAGACTAACAAACCATGCTTTCCTTTTAAAGCCTTTTTCTACTCTGGCTGGAATACTCAGTGGCTCTTCTTTTTATTATTAAGTAGTTGTACAAAGAGGTTACAATTCTTCAATAAATCAGGTTATGAGGTCAAGGCTTCTTGGCCAGTGTCACTCCTTCCATTGGTCTCCCCCATTATTTCTCCCTTCCACTTCTACTCTCAATTACATATTTATTTATTCATTTATTTATTCATTCATTCATTCATTCAGCTGGTCCTAGGGCTTGAACTCTGCTCAGGGCCTGGGTGCTTGCTGTCCCTGAGCCTCATTGTGCTTAAGGCTAGCACTCTACCACTTGAGCCACAGCGCCACTCATGGCTTTTTATGAGTAGTTTATTGGAGATAAGAGTCTTAAGGACTCTTAGGTCCTGCCTAGGCTGGTTTTGAACTGTGATCCTCAGATCTCAGCCTCCTGAGTAGCTAGGATTATAGGCGTGAGCCATAGGTGCCTGGCTTACAAATTTTGTGTGTGGGTGTGCGTGTGCATGTGTGTACATGCGTGTGTGTGTGTGTGTGTGTGTGTGTGCCAGTGCCAGTACTGGGGCTTGAACTCCAGCCTAGGCATTGTCTCTGTGCTCCATTACTCAAGACCACTTGAGTCACAGCTCCACTTCAGGTATTTCGTGGTTAATTGAAGATACTAGGTTCAATACTCTGGCTGGTATACTCAATGGCTCTTCTTCTTCTTTTTTTTTTAAGAGACATCTATCTAACACATATCATAGTATATTATTTTCAGCTATATGCTTATCCTATGCCTTCCTCTTGTCCATAGTACCTAATCACTCTATTGCATTCTGTGCAACCATGTGGTGCACACTCTTCATTACGAGCTCTGATTAGGATGGCCAGCATAGTTTACATTTCTATTTTCATTATAATCACCTGAGTAATAGCATTCACTCCAAAAGTGTTTATTGAATTAACCTGATAAGAAAGGAAGGCACTGGACAAGGAACAAGTAAAATGTGGAAACTGGGATGTAGCCAGTTGAAAGGTACCAGGAGCTGAGCATGAAATGGGGTGAATGAGATGCTGTGAAAATCAGCTGGTAGTTTTGTGGGCAACTTGCACTTTCAGTTAATGTTTGGAAAAAAAGAGACTGAAAAACAGGCCTGTTTAAGAAAAGAGTGGGTCGCTGGTGGCTCATTCCTGTAATCCTAGCTACTCAGGAGGCTCAGATCCGAGGATCGAGGTTCAAAGCCAGCCTGGAAAGGAAAGTCTGTGAGAGTCTTATCTCCAATTAACCACCAGAAAACTGGCAGTGGCACTGTGGCTCAAAGTGGTAGAGTGCTAGCCTTGAGCTGAAAAGCTCAGGGATAGCGCACAGGCTCAGAGTTCAAGCCCCACAACTGACCCCCTCCCACCCCCCAAAGAAAAGAAGAAGAAGAAGAAGAAAAAGTAGAAGTAAAAGAAAAAGAAAAGGACAGCTTTGCAGGCACTGGCCACCTCTATCCTGCTGCCAACTTTGGGGAACTAGAGCCCAAATCTCTGTTTACTAGACTGCCTGGCCAGGGAGAGAGTAGCTTCTGGAAATGGGGATAGTTTGTGACTCTGGAGCCTGAAGAGCAAGATGGTGGCATCCACACGTATGAGAAAAATGATCAGACTTTTCTTTTGAAGTAGCACCATTGAACTCACAGCTCCCTGTTCCAGCCAGATAGGCTGGAGTAGTATGTTGGCCTGAGCTCCACAATGTCTCTTTCATACCGGGCTGTCTAGCAGAGAGACAAAGCACTGAGCACCAGTGAGGACCAGGGATGTGGCTGATGTAGTAGGAGCAAAGGTGCAAGATACTAGGTTCAATCCACAAAGGAAACAACAAAACACCTGACAATGAAAACTGCACTTGTGTTTATGTTAGCTGAACAAATGACCGATATTATTGTATATGCGCATACAAAAGATTTGATGTACAATGACTTCAAACCGAGTAGCTACTCATAAGGTAAATTCACTGTAGGGAGGCAGTAAATTCTGTGGCATTATCTGGTGAGCTGGCATCAGCTCATATCTTGGTATTGGCCATGGTGTCATAAGGGTAATGATTGATGTATTTTTTAAAAAAATAGAACCGAAGTGGGGCTGGGAATATGGCCTAGTGGCAAGAGTGCTTGCCTCGTATACATGAGGCCCTGGGTTCGATTCCTGAGCACCACATATACAGAAAATGGCCAGAAGTGGTGCTGTGGCTCAAGTGGCATAGTGCTAGCCTTGAGCAAAAAAGAAGCCAGGGACAGTGCTCAGACCCTGAGTTCACGGCCTATGACTGGCCAAAAAAAAAAAAAAAAAAAAAAATAGAACCAGAGTCTTGGAAGAGACTGAAGTCAGCAACAAAGCAGCAGAGATACAAAAAGATTCATGAGAGCAAAAAGTCCATTGCTATTGATCTTTTTTATATAAGGGATTTACTGAAGATTTTGCAATATATTTAAATTATTGTTTTGATCTATACCTTGAGGCAGCCTTGATTACATGTGCTTGAGGCAGTGATTACACCATATTTTCCAAATCCTGAAACTAGTGTTAGTAACTACCTATTTCATCAGGCAATGTTAAAGCAAAAAAATGACACAGTCCACCTCTCACAGTGAATAAAATCAGCAGTTCCCAACTCTCACCGGTTTCTGTACACCAAAAAATAATTGGAGAAAGCAGATACGATAATCAGAGAAAAATTTATTTCCAGAAATCTTAGTTCTTATATCCTCTTATCAGTAGACAGACAGTTCTTGGTATATAATTGATTCTGGCTAGTACTATTGACACATATCTTGAGTGGTAGCCTCTGTAATTCTGATTATTAACTGAGATTGTTAAACATGGTTCTAATTTTCAGAGTCATTTTCTGTAGAAAATTTAACCAAATAAATGACCCACAAAAATTGGTAGGGATAATGTATCTATGCTAATGTGTGTGTGTGTGTGTGTGTGTGTGTGTGTGTACCATGAAAATTAGTAGTGAGAATGTATCTCTAGCAGTGTGTGTGTGTGTGTGAATACTGTT
This sequence comes from Perognathus longimembris pacificus, assembly GCF_023159225.1. Taxonomy (NCBI): domain Eukaryota; kingdom Metazoa; phylum Chordata; class Mammalia; order Rodentia; family Heteromyidae; genus Perognathus; species Perognathus longimembris. The sequence goes on along the minus strand of NC_063162.1, from coordinate 92,311,004 downwards.
GTTGTTTTTTTTAACTCTAGTACTTTGAGAACAACATGGACTCCTAACTCTTTATTAAGCTGTGGTGATGATTTATATGGACAGACTTGTGTTCTTAAATTTTTTTTCCTTATCTCTGGGTCTACAAGTTGTTCACTTGATGGTTTCTTGTTTGTGAGCTAGTGGGCAAAGCAGCAACCAGATTCCTGGTCTTGAACGTTGGAACCTCTCCCTACTTTCCTGTTCTAGCAATATCAGCATCAGAAGAGAGGAATTAAGCTATACACTGGCTGCTAGATTTATTCTTCATACTTTGAATTAACCCTTCACTGTCCTGATACTGAAAAATCAAAATAAAATATTCTCATAGAAATTTAATTATATTAAACATCATTGCTTAAATAAATGTAATTGCTATAAATCTGTATGATCTGGGATTTTGTTTTGATGTTTGAAACAGGAGATTTTTTTTCACTTACAAGTTAAATTTTTTTTTCTTAAAAGTTACATCCATAGGGACTGGGAATGTGGTTTAGTGGTAGACTGTTTGTCTAGCATGCATGAAACTCTGGGTTTGATTCCTCAGTACCACATAAACAGAAAAAGCCAGAAGTGGCTCTGTGGCTCAAATGGTAGAGTGCTAGCCTTTAGCAAAAGGAGCTCAGGGACAGTGCCCTGAGTTCAAGCCCCAGGACTGGCAAAAATAAAATAAAATAAAAATTGCATCCATTGATATTAAAGAAGTAATTTTCAGGTAAGAAAGCCTTTGAAGAAACAAGCAAAATGATAATTAAGATGAGACAATAGACAAATGCAAGGCTTCTAGCTGGACACTTGTTTTGAATCAATTAGAAAAAATGAAAATAATATGACATATATTGCATATATTTCAGAAAAGATTAAATCCAAGTAAGTTAGTATGTCACCATTATTTCTCAAGTGTACCATGAGGTGATGAAATCTATTTAAAATCAAAACAAAACATGAATCCTCCATAACTAAGGCTAATCCTAATAGTTGTCATCAACTTCCTTCTAAGTTATGTGTCACTGGCCACCTGTTCTGAGTAATTTGTGAGGAATTTCACATGTTGCTCAACAAGTAGTGTTATGAACAGAGATAATTCCATTTATCCACTGTTAAACCTGCTGGTTAATTTGTCCCTGTAATGGATTATGTCTGGTCGGGGTCACACAGCACTCTAGACAATGGACTTGCTTTCCCATTCTGTGATCTCACAGTGACTGTGATTGTAACTTGCTGAAATCTCACTCTAGTATTAGGTTACTACTATTGCTTTCAGGGAGCGTCACTGCCCTGTCACCCAAGATATAAGACAAATTCAATCCAGGAATACAATAAGCCTTTGTCACCCTCAATGCAGTTAGTACAGAAAATAGAAAGAATGGCTATGATAAAGTTATGATTAGGCAGAGATGAGCCATTGTCCAAATGACAGAAACTAATGCAGCAGGCCAAAGATGACCTACCCAGTACCACGTTTCTTGATTGCCATTTCTCTCAAAGTTTGATGAAATATTCATGCCTTTGCACTCTCCTTTCTGCAAGCACTATTGATTTCTTGTATAAATGCTGCTATATTTAGTCTAGACAAATGGAATGTGGATTGCTGCTGAATAAATTGGATGAAAGACTGGGATCTTGCCTGCCGTGTTCTCTCAGTCTTGGGCAATTATTTATAATCAAGAGCAGTTTTTGTAAGTTGAGGGTGATTTTTCACAATTTAGTGATTAGTCTCTGAACAAAGACAAGCAGTTAGGCACAATCATTTCTGTTGGGATAGCAGGTTAAGAAGTCAAATTACCCTTTGAGATTTATAATAATGGTTTCAGAGACTTTGGGGATAGTTGTCCTTCTCTTTTTTTTTTTTTTGAAAAAATTGTAAGCATTCGATGTTTGTAGATAATGAATAATAGGAATGCTAATAAGCCAAGACCTCAGGGTCTCTTAAATTTTTATATTTTGTCTTTTTTTTTCAAATTTTTATTATCAAACTGATGTACAGAGAGGTTACAGTTTCATACGTTAGGCATTGGATACATTTCTTGTACTGTTTGTTACCTTGTCCCTCATGCCTATATTTTGTCTTTATAAGCATTAATTTCTGAGTTTTGTTTGTTGGGATTCCCATGTTAAAAAGTGAAGGCTACAGTTTGGCTTTATATAAAGATGAAGTATATCATTAACAGCCATTTCTTTGGGCTGGTCCTGTGCCAACTCTTTAAGTTAATGCTCAAAATCTCATATTACTCTAGAGGCTTTGCTTAAAGTTCTATGTTAGCATTACAGCTAGGAGGTCTTACAAGCTGTCATCTTTAGTGGTTTTTGAACTAGTCATAACTAATTTATTTTCTCTCACAAATAAGACATGGTTTATCACACTATATTATTAAACAATTTTTCCACTCTCATTAGTGTTTCACATAAAGTATCATCACTGCAAACTTCTAACCAGTACATTAAAAATAAAAATCTGTGTATCCTGGGTGCCAGTGCCTATAATCCCTGCTATTCGGTTGGCTGAGACCTGGAGGATCACAGTTCAAAGCCAGTCAAGGCAGAAAAGATGGTGAGACTCTTATGTCCAGTTAACTAGCAAAGTGCTAGACTGGAGGTATGGCTCAAGTGGTAGAGCATAGGCTCTGAGAGAAAAATCTGAGCAGTAGGAGCATGAGGGCTTGACTTCAAACCTTGGGGGAAAAATTGAGGGAAGAAGTTGGGTTGGGTAAGATGGGGAAGTGTGATGAAAGAGATGATATTGATCAAAATGCACTGTACTTGATAAACTGACCTGTTGTGTGGTCACCCTTTGAACAGCCACCTAATGATAATAAAAATACAATTTTTAAAAAGAAAAGAAGATAACCAGTGTTAGCCATCAGTGTAGGTACTCAAGCTCACTTGTGTGTAAATACAGCTCAAATGTCACAAGAAAGCATTTTGTGCCTCAGTGTGTGAAAACAGAATTTCTGTTAGGCTTTCTTAACTCATTGTATCATGGTTTCCAATCCTGAATTTTCAAATCAAAGACACTAACTAATAGGGATATGATATCAGTTGCAATTTTGAAAAATGCATAGAAATACAAGAGGAAGAATCATTCTTTTTTCCCTCCAAGTTACAATGATCCTCTGTTCCCTGAGTCATCAGGCATTATGGGGAGAATTCACCAGGTAGTGTGACTGAAAGCCTGAGTATTATATATGCTCAGAATTCCAAGATTGAAAATTTTGTCTTTGATATGTGTGCGTGTGTGTGTGAACTCAGGGCCTGGGTGCTGTCCCTGAGTGTTTGTACTCAAGGCTAGTGCTCTTGAGCCACAACTGCACTATGGGCTTTTTGATGGTTAATTAGAGATAAGAGTGTCAAGGACTTTCCTGCTTGAACTGATTTCAGTGATACTCATATCTCAGCATCCTGAGTAGCTAGGATTACCGGTATGAGACACAGGTGATTGGCTTGTCTTCCACTTAAAAAAAATAAAATCTAATTTTATTGTCCAGGTGATGTAAAGAGGGGTTACAGTTACATGCCTAAGGTAATAAGTACATTTCTTGTTGAACTTGTTACCGCCTCTATCCCACTTTGTCTTTCGCTTTCTAAATAACTAAAACCTATGCTCTAGAATAATTCGGGAAGCCTGGGACTTTAAGGGGTTAGCAAATGTATGTTGACTAATTATACTGACATAGTTTAAATGGTTGTCATAGCATAAATGCCACTTTCTATTAGTTTTTCACATTTTTATTACAAAAGTAATTTTAATATTCTCATAAACTTTATTTTCAGTGATGACATATATTTCCACCAAATGGATGTAACATATTTTGTTTAGACATTTCCTTGTAGTAAGTGTTTTCAATTACAATAAAATAATGCTCCAGTAAACAGTGTAACATTGAACTTTTAAAAAAATCTTCACTTCACTAGAATTACTTCTTTAAGATTTATTTCTAGACACAGCAAGCTTGAATCAAGTAATAGTAGGAACATCTGACACCTCTTGATACCTACTACAATATTGAATATATAGCTTTATATCACCACTTTTATTATATACCACTTGCAGTACAAAATTTTACGTTACATTTTTAGGCTATACAGTGGGGCATTGTATACACAGTCACATGTCTACCTTATTCCTGAAAATAATACTTTAATAAATGCATGTGTGTTTTTATTTATAGTTTCCAGTTGTTTACTAGTGAAGATAATTTGCGCTACTGAGGTTTATGACTTTTGGTATTATCCTAGGTAGTTTAGTATTTTATTTCCTAATAGTTTATAGAAATCACATACCATTTTATTTTCATGTTTGTGCCTTACCTTATTTTGCATTGTTAACTACTCCGTATTGATGGTTTACTGTAATATCTATAAGATTTCCATTTTATATCATAAAAAAGCCACAACAAAGCTTCCATATTTGGTGAGCACTCTGAGCAGGTGAGCCTTTATTGCTGTTATTATAATGAGCTCCATTTTCCTGAGGCCTAGTGGAATGACTAACTTCATAGCTTTGCACAGGTAGGAGAAGAAGCATTTAGATTTAAGAGTAGAGGTTGAAAGGTAGCAGCCTACATGTCACAGCTGAGTAACAGACTATTTGTTTGTGTCCCAGAACATGTAAGTCTTTTGAATAATTTTCAACTAAAATTAGGTTATTTCTGTTTATATTATATGTTTTCTTCACCCATAAATTATTATGGGTGTAATGACTTTCTCCTTGTGAAATCCTACGCCATCCACTTTTTCTTTCAAATATCTCCATTTTAATGTTATCAATTATTTTGTTTAATTACAAAATGTTCTTGATTCCTGGAGGAGATAATCATACTAAAAACAATTAACCATGGGTTTGGCCTGGGTGCTGACCAATCAGAATACATTCAAGGCATAAAAAAACTGGAATATCTGGGCTGGGGATACGGCCTAGTGGCAAGAGTGCCCTGGGTTCAATTCCCCAGCACCACATATACAGAAAACGGCCAGAAGTGGCGCTGTGGCTCAAGTGGCAGAGTGCTAGCCTTGAGCAAAAGGAAGCCAGGGACAGGGCTCAGGCCCTGAGTCCAAGCCCCAGGACTGGCCAAAAAAAACAAAACAAAACAAAACACTGGAATATCTAAACATCTAGCCAGTTTGCAAACTATCTTGAATACAACATTCTTTTAGGGAGCAATATCCCTATCTAGAAGTTGTGCTCAGCAATTTAAATGCATTGCCTAATTTAATTGTGAGCAATTTAAATATTATCTTCTGTAGTTGTCTTCAGATCTGCTTCTTCAAAGGTCTGATTAAGTATATTTTAAGTTCCTCATTTTTTTCTGTCTGGTTTCTCTTATGAATGATATTACTGAGACATAAATGTTCAATCTTTAAAAACCAGCCCTTACAAACTCTTTCTCTTTCATAAGACACTTTCAATCAGTGTTTGGATCTGGGCCCATCAATCCCCATTTCCTACATTGTATTCCTTCTCTGCTAAATCTCATAGTGCTGAGAATGCATTTCAATACAAGCTTAATTTTTAAGGTAGAATAATTTGATGCTGATTACAAAAAGAATGTTTATAAGTGCACAAATTGAATTGGCACAGAAGTCTCTCCCTCCCTCCCTCCTTCCCACCCTCCCTCCCTCCCATTCTCTCTCCCTCCCTCCCTCCCTCCCTCTCAGGCCTGGGCCTTGAACTCAGGGCCTGAGCACTGTCCCTGACTTCTTTTGGCTCAAGGCTAGAACTCTACCACTTGAGCCACAGCACCACTTCTGGCTTTTTCTGTTTATGTAGTGCTAAGGAATCGAACCCAGGGCTTCAAGCATGTTAGGCAAGCATTCTAGTGCTAAGCCACATTCCCAGCCGCAAAGTTCTCTCTTATATAACATCTTTACTTCTTGGTAGTAAGGTGATTTAATATTGGTAAGTTCTTCAATAGAGTAGTGTGTGTGTGTGTGTGTGTGTGTGTGTGTGTGTGTGTTCTTATTGGGGCTGAAACTCGGGGTGTAGGTATTGTTTCTGAGCTTTTATGCTCAATACCAACACTCTACCACTTGAGTTACAACTCTACTTCCAGATTTTTGGGTAGTTAATTGGAAGTAATAGTCTCATGGACTTTCCTTCTTGGGCTATCTTTGCAAAGTGATCCTTAAATCTCAGTCTCCTGATTTGCTAGGATGACAGGAGCCACTGGCATCCAGCTCAAAGCATAAATATTCTTTTATTTATTTTTTGAATCCTAGGGCTCCTTGCCCGAGCATGCTAAAGGCTAGCATGATGCTACTTGAGCCACTGTTCTAATTCCAAGAATAAGTTTTATATTAGACTTTCATACTAGTAAATAATTGAATCCATCTTTTTGAAAAAGCAATGTACATAATTCTTGATAGAGTACAAATTGTTGAATAAAACTTGCAGATGGTTTGTTTGTCATACTCATATGCAAAACCCTTTTTATCATTATAAAAATGACAGACTAACTGACATAAATTTTAGTGTAGAGTATAGAGTGTGCATACACATACATTCTCCCCCTCCCCAACTCAGTGTGCTGATTTTCACGTCTTTGTTCTCCCTCCTCTTGTTTCTTTCCTGCTGTACAGTGGATGTGAAGTCAGAAGTCCCTGTGGGCCTGGAGCCCATCTCACCTTTAGACCTAAGGACAGACCTCAGGATGATGATGCCTGTGGTGGACCCTGTCGTCCGGGAGAAACAACTGCAGCAGGAATTACTTCTTATTCAGCAACAGCAGCAAATCCAGAAGCAGCTTCTGATCGCAGAGTTCCAGAAACAGCATGAGAACTTGACACGACAGCATCAGGCTCAGCTTCAGGAGCACATAAAGGTAGCAAATGTGTCTGCCTTGGACCTTTGAAGCAAGGGTGTCTGCACGATGACATGAGCGTAAGAAATCCCCACAGGCACACTGAAGGGGAAGCTCCACTGTGATTAACACATGCGCAGTAGCTTCAAGGAAATGGTGTTTGTCCTGGTGGAAACCTGGGATGAGAATCTGTCCTGGTGGAAACCTAGGATGAGAATCTAATAACCTGCTGGGTTTTTCCAGAGTCCTCTTCTGCTCTCCTGCTCTTTAGCTTGATTGAGTGGTCCTGGGGAATAGGAGCTTCTTACTCTCATTTGAGTGTCTACTGTAGGTTATTTTCTCCCATATACTCACCACCAAGAAGAACCATGAGTCTATAAAATTCCATTTTATATTTCTAAAGAATCAGCATGAACTATTTATCCAAAAGGATATATTTGATTCTTTATGTACAGAGAGAACTCACTGGTTTTATGTTCAATCCTTGGCCAGAAAATAAATGTTCTGAGTATGCCCTCATCTTTCTTACAGGAAAGATTTCATAGAATACAGTTTCAAAATTATAGCATAATAAAAAGTTCAGCAGGGATTATATGGAGAAACTGGTGAAAATATTTCAATTTTTTATAGACTGTAGATAACAATTTGTTGAAAGAATTTTGAAAGTAGTTGACATTTGAGAATCAAGTTGTTTAAATTATTCCTGGAGAAATGTATGTGTATCCCAGTTTTTTTTTTATGATGTACTGTTTCATTAGTTTAGATGTGCCTGTAGATTTATTTCTTTTTTGTGTCTGCATAGAGACGTAGTAGTTTGGCTTTATGTACAATTTTTGTCAATGAATTAACAAAGACATTAAAAATGAGGATGGTTTAGCTTGTTTTTAAAAGATACTAATTTGAATGTATTATAGCAGCATTATAAAAGCATAAACATAGTTGGAGGTGTGACTTAGGTTGTTACAACAAGTAAGAGGTCCTAAGTTCAAATCTAAGCACTGCCAATAAAAACAAAATATTTATAATAAAAATCATTTTTACATCCAACTGTTTCAAAGATCATATAAATATACATTAATACAATAAATTATGGTTCATTACATTTTGTTTTATTAGACTCTCTTCTAGGCACTTCATATTATCACTTGCATATCAAGTGCAAGCATTTCTTGAATGTGTTATAAATATGGATAACTAATCTTTGTTAATACTATATAATTTTATTGTGTTAATGTTACAATGTCTGATAAGGTAAAATATTATCTTCTTTCTTTTGTCTCTTATTTTATAAGGTACAATCTTAAGGTGGAAGGCCTGTATTATCTTATTTTGCCTAACAAAGCCTCTTTATCGCTTGATACAAAACGTAGTCTTTCTAATTTATCAGTAAATGTTCCTAAAATAACTTATACATAGTATTGACCTATTAGATACATCAAAATTAGCCATGACAGGTGGTTTGTGGTATAATCTTAGCTACTTGGGAGGCACAGATTGGGACAATCAGAGTTTGAATCCAGCCAGGACAAAGGAAAAGTTAATGAGACCCTCCTCTCATTGAAAAGGCTGGGCCTGGTGGTGAGCATCTGTCATTCTAACTCAGCAGGACGCACAACAGAGGAGAATCACAGGTCAGGCCAGCCAAGGCAAGAAAAGCAACACTTTACCTGAAAAATGATTAAAGCAAAAGAGCTGGAGTTTGACTCAAGTGGTAAAGTACCTGACTAGCAAGCACAAGGCCCTTATTTCAAATTCCACCCCCCCCCCCCCCCCACATACGCAAAGAAAAATAAAGCTGTGTGTATACTCAATCCTACAAACCTTGTTGGGAAGTAAAGAATGGTAGGGCAAGGGGCAAGGCCAGGCTGGGCACAAAGTTCACAAGACCTTATCTCAATTAATAGCTGATTGTTTGGGCCCATGCCTGTCATTTTAGCTGTGTGGGAAGCTGCAGGATTGTGTTTCTAGGCCAGCCTAGGCCAAAAATGTTATGAGACCCTATCACAGTAGAAAAAGCCTGTCATGATAGAATGAGTACTTGCTGAGCATTTAAAAGCCTGAGTTCAAATCCCAGTACTGCCAATTCATTTTTAAGTTAAAGTGAAAATAAGACTGAGGATCTTTGTGAAATCAGTAGCTCATGACTACATTTTGAAATGTGAGAAACCTTTCTGAAGTTAGTACATTTTATTGGAATTCAAATTGACCTTTAAAACAGTAATAGGTGTATTGATGACTACATGTCTTTCTTCAGCCTTTTCCAGGCATGGTAGGTTGGCATTGGTGTTCCAGAGAATTTCTGTTCTTCACTGTAGTTTAAGATCTAATGAACTGGGAGGTCCATTTACTGGCATGAGTGAGTCATGTTTTCCTGACTGCTGGGCAAGCCTGATGAGCTATTAGCACTATTAGTGGATTGTCTTTAAGTGTTTTATCATTTAAGATTAGTGTGTTTTGTGACTGCAAGATTAATGTATTCATTAGTTGATTATAGTCAAAAGCCAACCATACAAGTAGATTTCTCTCTTTTTTATGTGCTACCAAAAAAAGCAAGTCAACTTATTGACATCTGGAAAATGTTGGAAAAGAAGCTCTTGAGAGAATAAGGATTATGAGATAGCTAAGAGGAAAATTGAGCTTCTAAAGTGATTTTCCAAAGTAATAAGCTCTTTTCTCAGCAAGTGGAGACATATTTAAGACTTCCTTTTTAAAATTTAGAAGTTGTTTTTTTTAGCTTTTTTATTTTATTTTGTTTTGACACTTTCTTATGGGTGAGGCTCAAAGATGATGCTTTTAACATTCATCTAGATGTTAATGTGTGTGAGGAAGGTAGGATGAGTGATTTCTGACTCTTCAGCTTCTGTAATAATCAATATCTGGTGCATTAGATGTGACTATCCCATTTTCTACCCAGTAAACTAAGGTAGAGAGAAATAATGTAAGTTTCCATTCCATACTCATACTAGCTGCAGTGTATACTTCCCCAAGATTTGGAGTCTTGCCTTGTCTGCCTTCATATTCCTAAATCATTCTGTCATGTTCAAGGGCCAGAATGTCTGGAAACAGAGGAGGTAAAGTTTTATTTCTTTCTATTTTATTTAAGCTGCTCTCCTCCAATCTTTGCAGTAAATAGTTATGGAAATTAAAGACAAAGCTTTTTTGTGTCATCTTAAAGTTCAGTTATATTAAGATTCAGATAAAGCACTGGGTGAATTTGACCAATACTAATATCTGTATAGAATTATCATTAAAACAAGGTACAGGTGGAGTTATTGACTTCATTTTTCTTGGTCCTAGGAATTGAACCCCTAGTCTCCTTTATGCTAGGCAAGTGCTGGATAGCTTGAGGAAAGCTCTTACTCTTTTACTTGCTTGTTTGTTTTTGAGATAGGGTCTCCTTAGCTTTGCATAGACTGTCCTCAAACTTGCCATTTTTCTGTCTCTATCTCTGAAGTAGCTGAGATTATAAGCTTCTACTATTATCAGCCTCAGGGCTATAAATTTTTGTGCAACAATAGGATATCTAAGAAAGCATCATTTGGGAGTTTGGTGTACTGAAGTCACAACTTAAATATTTTCTATTAAGAGCCAGCTTTTAATGTAAAGAATAACCAGAAATCATCCTAACCATATCCTGTGATATTGGTGAGGTTATAGTGATTGACCCACAAAGCTTCCTGCTTTCTGTTCCAGAGGGAGCCTGAAATCATTCCTTCTAGCTTTTAATTTGTGTTCTGTTACTTTTGGGGATACAATTAGGTACCAGTATTATAAAAAGAAAACCAAATTATACTTTTGGTAGCATGGGATGATACATATAAAAATAATTCAGATTTACATGTTCAAACCTAAACAATTTCTATACTTATGAATATGATGCATGAAAGAGGTTTTTTTACTTTTACTTATGATATACCAAGGTTCTGAGTGGTTCAATAACTTATACAGATCTCATGTCTAGCAACATCATAGGCTCAACAGAAATGTAAAATCAGTGTGATCCCTGAGTGGGCACATTTAGTATTCTTCATAGATAGATGCATATTTCTCAGTCTGAAAAAAAAGTAATCATGTTTTCCATCATTTGATGATGAATTCAAGGGATTCAAAAAGACAAACAGCAGCATATTAAAGTATAATTTTATGGAAATGATTTCATTTCAGTATCTTGAGTCTAAACTTTCTTTCTTTCTTTTTTTTTTTTTTTGGTCAGTCCTGGGCCTTGGACTCAGGGCCTGAGCACTGTCCCTGGCTTCCTTTTTGCTCAAGGCTAGCACTCTGCCACTTGAGCCACAGCGCCACTTCTGGCTGTTTTCTGTATATGTGGTGCTGGGGAATCGAACCCAGGGCCTCATGTATATGAGGCAAGCTCTCTCGCCACTAGGCCATATCCCCAGCCCCTGAGTCTAAACTTTCATGTGCTAAATGAAAGAATAAAGACTTCTGCTATTTTTTTCTTAAAAAGGACCTATTATAGATATGTAGGGTGCCTTAGTCTGTTGAGAATTTTCTGTGTTAGGTTCTGAAATTTTTCATCTTCATTCTATTTTAAGTAGACTTCCCCCAAATTTCACTCATATCTCACCATTCTATTCACTGTAATTATTTTTATACCATTTCTCAGACAAAGAACTAAAGATTACAATTGTTTATTTATAATGAAGGGGACTTTGTAAAATAGACCTGTGGGGGCTTTTTCCTGTGCGTAGAGTTCATATGCACCAAGGAAGATTACTTGGAGAATAAATATTTAAACAACAGACACCAGTGGGGATTTGGTAACATTTTTATAAGGTGGCAAAGGGTAATGGAGTTACCTAAAAACTTGCTTGTGAATGATACTAAGACCATCATGGTATTAGTGGCTTGTTTTCAGTTTTAAGTAATTCTTTAAAAATGAGTTGATAAAAATATATGCTAAGTAAAAATTCCAGAAGCTAATAAGATTTTAATTTGTGACAGTCAGTGATAACTGAAGCATAAAGAAAATGCACACTCTTATGTCTTTCTCTTCTCGCAAGTTGCAACAGGAACTTCTAGCCATAAAACAGCAGCAAGAACTCCTAGAAAAGGAACAGAAACTGGAGCAGCAGAGGCAAGAACAGGAAGTAGAGAGGCATCGCAGAGAACAGCAGCTTCCTCCCCTCAGAGGCAAAGATAGAGGACGAGAAAGTAAGAGGCACCAGGGTAAAAGATGGACTCTCTTCCCTCATCTCTAGTTGATCGACATAGAGAGAAGACTGTTAGCATGGAATGAAACTTGTCAAAACTGTGTTTAGTTCCAATAATAAATTTTGGACTCAAATGTACAGCTCTAATATTCTATTGGCTCTTTATTCAGTCTTCAGAACATCAATAAAAGTAAACACACATTGGCACAGCTGTGAATTTTTCTTCATTTGGGCCTTAAAAATAATGTAGTAAAGTAATCACATGTAAGATACCTTGTTTAATAATAAAATTATGCCCATTCTGCCAGTTCAAGTAATTTCTCTGTAAGTCACACCTGGCCTGCATTGAGTTTCTTTTTACTCAGACTTGGGAAGATTTAAGGCAGAACACTTGCAAAAGAACCATCCACAAGAGGGAGACAGATCCAAATAATTCCTCAACATTAGGTCAGTTCAAACTTGGGTCGTGGCAAAGTTGAAAACTCAGTGACTGATACTAAAATTTTCAGCAATATTTATTTGTTTAATGCTCAAAGGATTTTTTTAAATGTTAAGTTACTCAAACTAGAAACTCAGATCATTGTAGAAGGATCTGCTAGGGTACCCTAAGACACCTGTTTTTTTTTTTTGTTGTTGTTGTTTTTTTTAAATAATGTTTCATTCCTCAGCAATGATATTTAAACTTAAAAATTGTTAATAATTCTAGGTGTTCTCTTTCTGCAAAAGCAATTAGAGAACTTATTGAAAGTCTTTTGTAATTTGGCATTTTAACTAAAAGTTGCAGAGCACTGTGCTATTTTATAAAGATTTTCAGTTTCTGACTTTCTTCTTCCCTCCCTCCCTCCCTCCCTCCCTCCCTCCGTCCTTCCCTCCCTTCCTCCCTCCTTCCCTCTCTCTCTCCCTCCTTTCTTTGATAGGATAATTTCATAGGCTGTGCCCAGCGAAGTTATGTGTTAGATATTGTGAGGGCATAAGAGGACAGAGCTCATACTCCACATCTGTTTCTCTGTGTGTTTCAGGAGCTGTGGCAAGCACAGAAGTAAAGCAGAAGCTTCAAGAATTCCTATTGAGTAAATCAGCAACGAAAGACACTCCAACTAATGGAAAAAATCATTCCGTGAGCCGCCACCCCAAGCTCTGGTACACGTATGTTCACTGTTTGGCTGCTTTCCTTCCCTGGGGTAAAGAGTACAGATTCTCTATTTAGCTGACCTGGGTGTAAATTTTGGGCCCACCATTTCTCAGTTGTATAACTGTGGGCAAGTTCCTGGAATTCTTTAAATATCAACGTCCTTCCCCATTAAGAAGCAGATAATGATGGAACCTGCACTCTAAGGATGCTGGGACAGTCCAATGGGGGGGGGGCTATGTCAAAATAACGAACAACACTGTTTAATACATGTTAGCATTTATCACTTGGAGGACAAGAGAATATTATATATGTTCTTTGCTGAATGAAAATCTGGCAGATGAGATGGGGCAGAGAAGTTAATTTGTATTTTGCATTTTTCTATTTTCAGATGATACATCTGATATGTATCCATAATCTCTGAAACTTTGGCAGATCGTGACTTTGTTTTATTTTACTTGGTTTAATGTAAAATGGAAGTCAGCTATTTTGAGATGATCAGATGATTTTTGACTCAAATTTTTTAAAACGGAAAAAAGGAAGATAAGGAAGGGGAAGGAAGGGAAGTAAATAATAAATCTAAGTCTGCCCTCTGTAAATGATGAACCAATATCACAATATATTTTAAAAGAAATGCAACTTTGTTACCTTAATATATTTATTATATATAACTTATTTGCAATTCCTTTAAAACCAAAGCAGGTTTTAAGAAAATATAATATTATTGTATAATGAGGAAAACTCTAAGTTATCAGCTAAAAATCTTTTTGTTTTTCTTTTGATCATACAAAACATGGTTCACTCATGTTAGTGATCTTTTCTGTCTGATATTGAATTGTAGGGTTCAACTCTACATAACCATAAATTGATAATGAAAGGAATCTCAGTTTAATACCATCATTTACCAGTTATAGGTACATGAAATATACTTATACTGGTTTATTCTTGAGAATGCATTTTTCAAATAAATAATATTTCTAGAACATTCATGGTGTTACTGTGCCCTCTGCATTGTCTTCATTCTACATAATAATTATAGATGTCCTATCAACTGGCCATTCTATTTTCAGATCTGAAAACTATGCTCTGGTACAAATTACTTTTCACAGTGTAGTCACAGAGGAAAGAAAAAATATTTGAAAACATTAGTTTCATATTGTTTTGTTTTTTTCCCCAGTCCCAGGGCGTGGACTCAGGGCCTGAGCACTGTCCCTGGCTTCTTTTTGCTCAAGGCTAGCACTCTACCACTTGAGCCACAGCACCACTTCTGCCTTTTTCTATATATGTGGTGCTAAGGAATCAAATCTTGGGTTTCATGTATGCAAGGCAAGCACTCTAACACTAGGCTATATTCCCAGCCCCAGTTTCATATTGTTGAAGAATGTGATCTCTGTTACACATCTTCAAAGCCCTTATAGAAATCAGACTTGAGAATGTTGGCACAAAATTGGAATTTAAGTTGCAAGTTCATCCTCATGTGTGGGGTAATGTAATCTAGCAAGTGATGTCCTTGTCATATTTACACTCAACTTGGTTGCCCTACATAATTGATTAAAAATGATTCAGATGATGAGCTTTTTACAAGTGTGCCTGCTGAGAAAATCATACCCCCAAATCTCTGATTTTTGAAAAACTCAGGCTCTTGGTTGAATTCTCACCTTTAGTAAAGTGAACTTGCCTTGTGACCAGACATAGTGGGCATTCTTAGGAATCCAGCATCAGTTCTTAACATCCTTGTATAGTGAGTATGATTATACTAGCTGTGGTTTGTAAACACTAAGAAAGAGGCCCACAGATGCAGCCACGGCACATAGACAACAATAGCAAGTGCTTATTGCAGCCAACATGCACAGGAAAGTCCTGTGTCTGTGGAGAACCTTCTTTGTCTTTTGTAGGGCTGCCCACCACACATCTTTGGATCAAAGCTCTCCACCCCTCAGTGGCACCTCTCCATCCTACAAATACACCTTACCAGGAGCACACGATGCCAAGGATGATTTCCCACTCCGAAAAACTGGTAAGTGTCCATAAGCGGAACCACATTTACTCTCCATAGTAGACCTGTAGCTTCATTTTGTCTGTCAGTAAAAAACAGTTTGAATTTTAAATAGTGTAACTCCCACCACTGTACACAGCATGAAAAAGTTCCCTGTAAGCACACACACACACACACACACACACACACACACACACACACACTCCTAAATTTCCACATTCCTCCATTATATAACCAATGCGCCTTTTTTACATTTAAAAACTTATTATTATTTATCATAATTATTTTTGTCTTAGGAATAAAGGGTAGAATAAATGAAAGTAGAAATTGATTTCTCAGAAAGTGCATAAGGACCATATATCAAGAAGTATATCAAAATGAACTTCAAGGATTAGAAACATGAAGTTCTTTTTATGTCCTGTAATCAATTATTTCTATTATTTTTCTTTTAGTTTTCTGTACCCTTTTTCTTGTACATAAGCTTATCAGATCAGTATAAGGGAAAGAGAATCACAGAAACAGCCAGACAAAGGATGAACTAACAGTGATACTCACTTGACACTATGTTGCAAATGAACTTTGCAACTTGAGGAGAGGGGAGTAGCAAGAGGTAAATGGGAGAAAATGAGGGGGGGGGGGGTAAGTGTTTGTTTGTTTGTTTGCTTTAATAAAGAATGTACTCATTACCTTTTGTAACTGCAACTCTACTGTTCATCATCTTTACAATTAAAATAAAAAAGATAAAAGAATTTTTTTGTCCATTATCAAACACTATTGATTTCCTCCCTTACCGATTTTCCTTCTTGGCTTCAACTATTTACTACCAAATTTAGTTATAATAAACTGTCTGATATTTACTTTTATTTCGCTTATTTAGTTAATTAATTATTCTTGTGGTGCCAGTATTGGGGCTTGAACACAGTGTCTGGACAGTGTCCCTTAGCTTTTTCATTCAAAGCTCAGCTCCAATTCTGGCTCCTTGTCGATTAATTGGAAATAAGTGTCTCATGACTCTTCTGCCTGGGCCAGTTTTAAACCAGGATCTTCACATCTCAGCCTCCTCGGTAGCTAGGATTACAGATGTCAACTTCTAGTGCCTGGCTTGACAAATCATTATTTTTAATCTTAAATTTTAATTGTTTATTTGACAAATACAGATGAGGCCAAGATTCCCTTTCAACTTAACTAACACTTCAGGAACTACAGAACTCAGAATTAAAGTGTATCCTTAAATCTTAATTTTGTATTAAAATTTGTTTAGAGAAATTAGAATAGTAAAGCTTCTATTTGTAATTTTTAAATCAGCCCTATCTCTAAGGCCTGTATTTATTTTTTCAATTTTTTCCATTGAGGACAACTTAATATGTGTGTATTTAATGATCTCAGACTATAACAAATCTATTCAACATTAGGTAGCTACACACATAATTAATACTTGTGCTCATTCTGTTCTACATTTTCTAATGTTTACCAAATATGACTCTTTAGAGACAACTGCTGTGTTAAAAATATGTTACATCCACCACTGATCTGTAAGGATATTCATAGAAGATACCTTAATCTCATCTACTTAACTCATCTTCTTGAAGAATTTTAGATCTCTGTAATTTGTGTATAAAGTCTACAGTGTGGCAATGATTCCAAATGATTATGTTCACTTTCCCAAGCAATTTCAAGTAATTAAAATGGATGTAGATCATAAAAACACATGCTGAAGCTATTTTCTCTCATATAATTTACCTGTAGCATAATGAAGATTCAAAACTAACACCAATCATGAATAAGAATTAATTATCTATTATGTAGTTTATATTGTATCAAGCAGTGAGAATGGGTGGCTAAGTATTGCAAAACAACCTTGCTTTTTAATTTTCCTAACCTAAAGATTTTTGTATTTTTAAGCCAATAAATAGAGGATTCTATAGAAGAATTCTATGCAAAGGCAATAATGATTTGGTTTTGTTTTTCATAGACTTTTACTGCCTACAAATCATGTTGCCTTTCTTATGAATAAAGTTCTCTGTGATAAAAGAATGGAATAAAACAAAGAGTAAGCTTTTATGTATTTCTAAAACATGGAATAATGTTAATGAAAATTAATCTCTAAGGACAGGAGAGGGGCTCGGAATATGGCCTAGTGGCAAGAGTGCTTGCCTCATGTACATGAAGCCATGGGTTCAATTCCTCAGCACCACATATATACAAAAAGGCCAGAGGTGGCGCTGTGGCTCTAGTGGCAGAATGCTAGCCTTGAGCAAAAAGAAGTCAGGGACACTACTTAGGCCCTGAGTTCAAGGCCCAGGACTGGCAAAAAAAAAAAAGATAGGAGAGTTAGAATGTGAGGACTTTGAACTACAATTTGACATATAGTTGTTTGGGTGGCAAGTATAGGAGAAACTGGTAGACATTCTATGCGTATTACCTAGTTCTCAAGACAGGGACTGGTATGCAAGAGCCTATGGCATCCCTAAAAGTAAAGAAAATCTGAGTTCTCTTACAGCAGAAGGTTACTGATGAGTGATCCAGTTACATTCACAAAGAGACTTCTGTCCTGCTGAGCACACAGCCTTTGAATATATTCTTACCACCAGGAGATTGAAAACTGAGTGCAGAGCTTAATACTGCCTTTGACAAGAAGTGGCATTTGGGACCCTAAGCATCTAGAAAGCAAATGTGATCATTTTCAAAACTTTGAGCAAGCACTAACACCCGGTACTTTATATCCTACTGTTTCCATGAAAACAGCTTAGGGTTTCTTCCTCGGCAAAGAATGAATAACAAGCTGTTAATTTATTCTCATTGAAATTCTGAATTTACAACAAAATCCAAGTAGAAATCCTGCTGAAGATATATGTTACACATTCTCATCCAAATCTGCAAAGATGGAAGACACTTTCTGCACCCATTTATATGATATATATATATATATATACATACACACATATGTATGTATGTATATATATATATATGCAAAAATCCTTGGCCTTTTCTTGTCATATATTTTCTGTATTTGCACTGAATTTCAGAATTCTTCCTTTTATTTTGAATTGAAAACCTGATATTTATGAAGTGTCAGGCTGTTGATCTGTAAAACTAAACATCTTCAAGCATCCTACTTTTTAAGTTCTCACACAGCCGTTAATACTTTAATATCTCTATAGGGGTTTCAAAATATTAGTAATTCAATTCCCATTGTCAGTTTAAGGAAAGTATGATATAATTAAGTACAGATGTTTTCTACACACTATCTAAAGTACTTAGAGACACCCTTCATTAATTACAAATAGGCGGAACTCTTCTAATGCTTAGAAATGTAACCTATTTGGTGTTTTGCCAATTCTATTGTCTATTATTTTAGTTAGACATATACTTGTTCTCAGAAGAACATTGCAATAACATCATATTATACTATTTGTTTCAGCATTTGTTGAATTTTGCTAACTCAAAAGTCATTACAAAAAAACAGTAAATAATAAAAATTTAACACAATAAAACCTAAGTGGCTATTGGGGAAACTGCTTAAGGTAAATTTTGTGTGACGTTACATCACATTAGACCAAATCTAAAATCATGTGATAGATCATGGAGGAAAAAAATACCTGGACAGTTGTTTTATTGGAATCAAGCTTTGCCAGTAGAGCCAGATTTTTCAATCTCTGTTTTCTACTTGCATTACACTGAACTCAATTTTAGACTTAAAAGAAGTTTTTAAGTGAGTGGTCTCTATCTTTTGATCTGCATATAATACAACATACTTTTCTTTTCATTTTCTTTAACATCAGTTCTGAATTACTAATCTGTGTTAGCAAGATTTAAGAGACCAAAACTGGAGCCAGAATAAGCAAAGTCCTAGTGACCTTAAATAGGTTAAGGTAGCCCCAGGGGTGTCCCTTAAGCAGTGAGCACAGTTTGGATCCTCTCGACCTTTTAGGACCCCTGCCCCGTACACTGACCACCAAGAACAGTCAACTATAGAAATTCATTTGCCTGCAGAAATCTGACCTGTGGCATACAAAGTAGGACCTTTAATTCCTTCCCCTCAGGAGAATTATTAGTGCGCCTGGAATCTGGACATTTAAAAGTATCAGAGTCATACTACTAGTTGTCTTTAATTATATCAGTTCGTGTTTCTCTTTTTCAAATTTAGGAATTTTGTGTTTTTTTGAAACTTTCACAAAAATGAACATCAAAGGTTTCCCATGATTGGTTTTGAAATTAGGATTAACATTATGTGTGTGTGTTTATATATTGCTCGCACAAAATTAGTGCCTACACTCTATACAGTTCCTTTTGATTCACAACACAAGAATGTGTTGGTAGGAAAATTTGGATTACTTTACTGGCCTTTATTCTTTAGCTAAAAATAGTATTGTTACTGCCATAATGATTTTCTTCCATATAGAGTCCACTGCTGGATTCATGATAAATTATAAAGTAGGGTATGAAGCTTCTAGGTCTTTAAGCACATTTGAAACATTACATATTTGTCACAGAGATACTGCTCTCTTTGTGTAACTTTGAACTGACCTTCAAAACCATTTAATTTGGATTCTGTTCCAGTGAGTGTACATATGTTTCATAAAACATTATGGTGAAAAATTCTAGAGGTTTTATATTCCATTATATTATCGAGGTCTTACCCAGTGAACTTTGCCTTTCTTTAAATATTACAATCTTTCCACTTAATACTTCTGAACAAAGAGAGTTGGCTGGATAGATTAACCTCTTAAAGTGCAAAAGCCATATAAAGTTTGGCTTGAACTGAATAAGATTGTTCCAGCCCTACTGAAATATTCATTTTAATGGTCAGCAACACTAGAATAAGACTCAAAGATGGAAGAGTTCCAAACATAAGTTAAAGTTTTGGAAGGCCAATGGCATTTTTCCACATTGAGTAAATTGGAAGGGAGGCAGCGATGAGATATATGGCTTTATAAATTTCCCTCTGTGTAGCAGTCTGCAGTTATGTTGTGGTACCTTGGTGACCTCTCCAAGTTATAATCCAGAATTAATAGGAAGAGAGTTTTTAAATGCCTTGCAGAATGTCCCTTATTCTTCTTTTCCTTCTCTTGTTCCTCTTTCCTTCCTCCTCCCTCTACAAGTCTGTCCCTTTTCCTTGTTCTGTTTCTTTATCTTACCTTTCTCTTCTTCTCTTCCTTCTCTCACCATTTTTTCCTCCTTCGTTCTACCCAGTTCTGTCTCCCCACTTTCCCTCCCTTCTTGAGTCTGTCTCATAGTACAGAAACACATGTTCATGCACACATGAACATAACATGCACACTGTTCTGCAAAGAGAGCATTGAGTGGCATTCATGCCTATAAAAATATTTGCTCACAGTCTTATCCCAGATGGGCACACACTGGAACGTTTTCCTATGTCTTAGCACTCTTTCTTAGCCACATTGTCATGACAAATCTTAAAACTCTTGACACATATTCCTTAGGTTAATTTTTACAACAGATTTCCCCCAAATTGAGAAGCAGTGCAGCAGTGTGACAACAGGCTTTGAAATCTAGGTTCTCTTCAGTAGTGTAAATGCTCTGGAGCTAAGATTCTTTTTTTCCCCTGCAATGTAGTGATAATAATTGCACTGAATTTGTACCATTAGCTAGGGGATTCAATGGCCTACTGCATGTAAAGCTCTAAACCTCATACCTGGGATTGAGTTTGTGCTTGCTCTTGCCTTTATATTATAATTGCTGGGGAGTTGAGTTTCATTGACTTTCATGGGGCCATACTACCTGTCTTTATGGTGTAAAAGGTCATTTTTTTATGTTCTATTTCTTCATCTTTAGTGATAAAACAAAGAAATAAAGACAAAACATTAAGTATGTTCTATGTGGAACTTGTAAAGCTAATATCAAAGCTGTTATAAAGGTTCATCTTTTTGCATATTTCCTGGCATTTTTCAGAGCCCAGAATGGTGTCTATGAGGAGCAGGCCTGTCTCATGTACTCACCAGATGGGGAGCTACTGTTGATTCCTTGTGCTTCTTAGGGGTACCCTGAGTTTCATTTCTCCTTGACCTAAAAGAATTCCTAGAACAGTTTTATATTTGAGCAGACCCAAATATATGTACAGAGCTATTTCAACAACTTTACTACACTATCAATACACTGTCATATAAATTTCTATCAGCAAATTATTACTAATGTAGTCCATAGTCTTATTTTTTTGTGTTGTACAGTTCAGTGGCTGTAGCAAATGATATCTTATGTGTACACCATTATAGTTACATACAGAATAGTTTTGCCACCTTAAAGAGTTCCCAAGATTCACTTATTCATCCCTTCTCTTATAGAACAACTGGCCATCAGTGTTTTTTTTCTTTTTAAATTTTCTTTACACTTTTACCTCCTGCTCTGTTTCATGGGTTTCTTTGTCTCTTTTCTCATGTCACATTGTGTTTATTGACTGATGGAGCTTTATAATGATTCCTGAAGTCAAGTAATGTTAGGTCTCCAGCTGCTCTTTGTCAGTGTTAGGGCCAATCTCAATCTTTTTTTTTTCTTTTCCATAAAAACAGAATCTGTTGATATCTATCACATGACATACTAGAAATTGTATTCTTCTAAAATATATGCAGAACTAAAAAAATTACATTCCTCCAAAACAAAACCGCAAAGAACCAACAGCCCCCTCAAAAAGTGGGCTAAAGACTTAAAAAGAGACTTCTCTGATGAGGAAATGAGAATGGCCAAGAGACATATGAAAAAGTGTTCTACATCACTGGCCATAAAAGAAATGCAAATCAAAACAGCATTGAGATTTCATCTCACCCCAGTAAGAATGTCCTATATCAAGAAAACTAACAATGGCAAATGTTGGAGGGGATGTGGCCAAAAGGGAACCCTACTTCATTGTTGGTGGGAATGTAAACTGGTTCAGCCACTCTGGCAAGCAGTATGGAGATTCCTCAGAAGGCTCAATATAGAACTCCCCTGTGACCCAGCAGCCCCACTTTTGGGCATCTACCCAAAAGACCACAAACAAGAACACACTAAAGCCACCAGCACAACAATGTTCATCACAGCATAATTTGTCATAGCTAGAATTTGGAACCAACTCAGATGCCCCTCAGTAGACAAATGGATCAGGAAAATGTGGTACATATACACAATGGAATTTTATGCCTCTATCAGAAAGAATGACATTGCCCCATTTGTAAGGAAATGGAAGGACTTGGAAAATGTTATACTAAGTGAAGTGAGCCAGACCCAAAGAAACATGGACTCTATGGTCTCCCTCATAGGGAATAATTAGCACAGGTTTAGGCTAGTCACAGCAGAGGATCACAAGAGCCCAATAGCTATACCCTTATGAACACAAAAGATGATTCTAAGTGAAATGAACTCCATGTTATGGAAACAACTGTTATATTACTGTTGTAATTACTTTCAACTTGCGATGTGAAACCGTAGCTTCTATTATTGATGATCCTCTTGTATCCCCTTTCTGTGGTTGTACCTGCACTATATCTGTTATCTTATCTGAATACATTGGAAATCGTGTATACAGGTATTAGAACTAGGAAACTGAAAGGGAATACCAAAATCAAGAGACACAGGGTAAAAAGGACAAACGATTACCAAAGCAATACTTGCAAAACTGTTTAGTGTAAATCTACTCATGAGGGGAAAGGGAAAAGGGGAGGGAATGAGGGAGGAGGTAACAAACAGTACAAGAAATGTATCCAATGCCTAACGTATGAAACTGTAACTGCTCTGTATATCAGTTTGACAATAAAAATAAAAAAAATCCTTATTGAATTGAATCTATAAATAAAGTTAGTCACTTTTTAAAAATCAGAATAATATCGAGCTCCATCCATGAACTGAAATAATTTTCCTTTTGTTTAATGTTTCTTTGGCATGTTTTCTTAGCATTTTGTAATTTTTCTCATACAAATCCTACCCATAATAAATTATGGGGTTTGTACTTAGCAATTTGAATTTTGGGTATTTAATAAAAATATTATTGGGGGCTGGGGATAGGACCTAGTGGCAAGAGTGCCTGCCTCATATACATGAGGCCCTGGGTTTGATTCCCCAGCACTACATATACAGAAAATGGCCAGAAGTGGCGCTGTGGCTCAAGTGGCAGAGTGCTAACCTTGAGCAAAAGGAAGCTAGGGACAGTGCTCAAGCCCTGAGTCCAAGCCCCAGGACTGGCAAAAAAAAAAAAAAAAATATATATATATATATATATATATATTATTGGGCTTTTAATTTCCAATTCCAGTAGCTTGCCACTGGTTTATAAGAAGACAGCTGATTTGTGTATATTGCTAAGAGGTGTCGTTTAGTGATACAGTGCTTGCTGAGCATTATGTGCCTAGAATAAATTCTACTTGCTTGCAATTTCTAACATATCTCTATTGTTGTGATAAAATTTTATTGAAGCTTTTTAATATTTGTTGCTGACAGATAAGTATATAAGGTTATTTAGCCCTATAAAGTTTTCCCTTGTTTGGGAAGGATGAGAGTTGGTGCTTCATAGGATAAGTTAGGAAATATTCTATTTTCTGAGTAAAACTATGGAATATTAGCACATTTTTTTTCTTCAAATGCTAGGTAAAATTTACCAAAACCAATATCTGGCCATGTTGCTTTAGTGTTTGGAAGTTTTAAACTATTTATTCAAATTTTTTCTTCATTAGCTCTAGCTCTATTCTTATTATCTAAATCTCTTTGTATAGAAGCTAGTAGTTTTTGTTTTCAAATGAATAATTCATTTCATCGAAGGTTTCTAACTTGTAAACAGAATTATGCATAATATTTATTTTTTGTATTCATGGTGTCTATTAATAATAAACCATTTTACTTTACCTTTATATATTTCTATTTCTTCCTCATAAATTTGCATTTTTGACATATTCCTTTACTTTTTTTTCTTTTTTTCTTTCTTTTTTTTTTTTTTTTTGCCAGTCCTGGGGCTTGGTCTCAGGTCCTGCGCACTGTCCTTGGCTTCTTTTTGCTCAAGGCTAGCACTCTGCCACTTGAGCCACAGCCCCACTTGAGGAGTTGAACCCAGGGCTTCATGTATACAAGGCAAGCACTTTACCACTAGGCCTTATTCCCAGCTTCCTTTACTTCTTGTTAAAGAACTTTTAATATTTATCTCAAGGCAAGTCTACTGGCAACGAATTCCCTCAGTTTTTGTTTGATAAAGTCTTTATTTTTCCTCCATCTATGCAGGATAATTTTACTAAATACATATTTCTATTCATTGTATTTTTTTTTAAGTTTTGCCTTCTTTAAATACTTCTAGATTTGTCTCCTGCAGTTTGAACATTATGTTTGGTACATTTATCCTGCTTCATATTCTCTGAGATATCTCTGTCTATAGATGAGTATCTGCCTTCAACTTTGGACAATTCCCATCCATTAGTATTTCAATCATCTCTCTCTCTCTCCCTCTCTCCCTCTCTCTCTCTCTCTCTCTTTCCGTCTCTCCCTCTCTCTCCCTGTCTCCCTCTCTCCCTGTCTCCCTCTCTCTCCCTCTCTTTCTCCCTCTCTCTCCCCCTCTCTCCCTCTCTCTCTCTCCCTCTCTCTCCCTCCCTCTCTCTTCCTCTCATTATGCTGTACTTCCATTCAGCATACGTGATACCTTGTATATTGTCCCAGCATTTAGGAGCATTCTGTTCCATTTTTAAAATTCCTTCTTTTGGGGAAGGGAGCCTTTCTTCTTTCTTCCTCCCTCCCTCCCTCCCTCCCTCCCTCCCTCCCTCCCTCCCTCCCTTCCTTCCTTACTTCCTTCTTCCTTTTTTTTTTTTTTTTTTTGCCAGTCCTGGGTCTTGGACCCAGGGCCTGAGCACTGTCCCTAGCATCTTTTTGCTCAAGTCTAGCACTCTACCTCTTGAGCCACAGTGCCCCTTCTGACCTTTTCTGTTTATGTGGTGCTGAGGAATCAAACCTAGGGCTTCCTGCATGCTAGGCAAGCACTCTACCACTAAGCCACATTACCAGCCGGGGAGCCTTTCTTTTATGGGATTTTCTGCTGATATATCTTCTTCACAACCGTTACTGTGCTTTTTATTTCTAGAAATCCCTTTTATTCTTATAGTTTCTATTTCCATTTCTGGGCCTGTGGCATTTGTAACTGACAATCATACATCTTCCAACAATTTATGCCCTCTTTGGTCATCAAAATCACCATTTTAGTATTTCTACCAGCTATGAACTCTAATGGCTCCTGCCTTCAGGAGGCTGAGATTGGCTGTGAATATCTTTGTTTTGCTGTCCATTCCAACTCTAAGGTGCAGTTTGTCTTCTGGTCTTTATCTAGATCTTTAAAAAATGAACCATTGACATTTCAATTAATTAAAACATCTCAGCATTTAAAAGTTATTTTAAGGTGATAGATTCATATTTAAGTGCTATTATTTTTACAAAATGGTGATTAGGTATTTTTTAATATTTTGCAACAATATTTCCTTATTTTTATATTGCAATTTACTGTCAAAGTGAAGTACAGAGGGGTTACAGTTTCATATGTAAGGCAGTGAGTACATTTCTTATCCATGATTTGATATTTTTAAAAAATTAACATCAATGGTTGGTGCTGCCAAGTCTGTCATAATTAACATATTCAAAGACTTAAGACATGAGAAGATAAAATAGAATGAAATAATTTCAAGTCATGCTTTGAAAATTATATCTTTGCTAAAGTCTTTTGAGCAGTGATTCATTCTGTGATAGTTTTTCTCTATACCTTCTTTCATGGATAATGTTCTTCTTCCTTGTTTTGTAGAAATTACCAGTGTAGGGGCCGGGGATATGGCCTAGTGGCAAGAGTGCTTGCCTCATATACATGAGGCCCTGGGTTCGATTCCCCAGCACCACATATACAGAAAATGGCCAGAAGTGGCGCTGTGGCTCAAGTGGCAGAGTGCTAGCCTTGAGCAAAAAGAAGCCAGGGACAGTGCTCAGGCCCGGAGCCCAAGCCCCAGGACGGCCAAAAAAAAAAAAAAAAAAAAAAAAAAAAAAGAAATTACCAGTGTATTGATTGTTGCAATCATGAGGATAATTGAAAACTGACTCCTAACTGGCCACATTCAACACTATAAAGTGTGAAATGCTCAGAAAACACTCCATATAAATATATGCATTTCTATGCCCCTAGACATATATGATGGAATAAATTAATTATAATGAAATATTGGGTTAGAATCAGTATAAATTATGCTATGAGTAAGTCTTAGGAATTACAAGGATACTTTGTCTGTGTTTTTATTATGTTTCTTATAATATCTAGCCCAAGAGATTTGGTAAGTTAAAAGAAATCAAACTAGTATTTAACCCTCCCCAGTTACATATTAAGATTTAAATTTTTACTAGGCATTTTACTTATCAAACAGAGGATAGTTGATAGATATAAATATTCAGAATATGAAAAGATTGCAATGGTAAAAACTCGACATTTCATTGATTATAAGTTCCTCCTCCCCTTTTAAAACATACACCTTGAAATTCTAAGTGGATCTAATGGAAAATATTTAAGCTTTAATTTGTAATGTTTTAAGTGGTATACAAGGTATTTGTGAATTATTTTAATTCTTTAATCACTATAGTACTGAACCAAGAATATATGATTTCCTAGAGCCAGATTGTTTATGATAGAAGAAGATGTAAATTTGTATTGTATTGTTATTTTATTTTAAAATCATAGTAAGCATAACAGGAACAAATGTTCCTAAGAATTTTTGATTCAGTATGTTTAGGTTAGGATCACTGACTTAAACTTCATAGTTCTATAAATGAGAAGCTGATCTCACTGGCTATACATGCAATTTGCAGCATGAGAAAAATTAATTCTAAGGATAATTATCAATTGGAAATTTCCTGATAATTAACTTTGAAAGACTTAAGTTATTTGTAGGGGGAGCTAGTATGAAGAAGCTAGTGTTACCTAGAATAACAGAACATAGAAATTAATCTCATGGTTTGGCATTGGAAAGACAATGGCTGAGAATTTTAGCTTGTGTAAGCTTCAAGTGTTCATTGAAGGACTTCTCTGAGCCTCAGGTTTTTTTCAGTGGCAAATGTGGAAAATATTTGCCTTGTAGGTTATGATAAGCAATAGACATGGAATGAAGTCACATTTCTTGCTATATGACAGTCTTGAAGTATGTATTGCAAGTATGAATTATTAAATCTAAAGAATGGTGTGACAAGCAGTGGCAATAAGAATTATTCACAATTACCATGCAATGTGATTGGAAAATGAATGGAATGGCAAAGAATACTTCAGTTCTGGTCTTACTTTGTGTACTTTGTGATTTTACATTTCAGCTTTGCCTGATAAATGAAAATAGACCAAATGATTCCTGAGATTGTATAATAAAGAAATATGTCTTTCTTTTCAATGAAGAGCAGGATAATTTAATGTTAATGATTTGAAGAATGTATAAGTTAAAAATGACTGATTTACATAATTATATCTCAAATTCATCATAATTGTTAACTGGAACAGAACTTAATGACTTCTTTCTTTTTTCTAGTTCTCATAAAATGCTCAATTAGAAACAGCCAGGACATTTTAGATAAAACTGTAATGAGAAATTGGCAAAAAATAATAATTAAGACTTTAAAAGCATTTAACCATCTGTTGCATAATCAAGAGGAAGATTGAAACATGACTACTAATTTGTAATATTCAGAACTATAAGATGTAGAACTTCTCCACACAAACATTATACACTCGTTCCTTCACATATTGAATTAAATAAATTCAAAGATAATACAAAATAAATGATGAAATATCTTTTGTGGTTATATTTTTCTTAAAATTTTCATCCACTTTTTCAGTTCCTTTGAGATGAAAGTATACCTTTTGGCAGAGGAATCTGAAGAGGAAGTACTATCTGCTACCATGAGAAGCTTCTTCATATTTAAAGTAGTTCATAACAACAGATGACTAAGGCCTGCCAGAATTTTTATCAACTAGCTTTATCTTTTTTTCTTTATGTCCAACGAACCCCTTGATTCCAAAATAGTTATTTACAAGGTTATGATATATTCTGAACTCACTAAGGATTCTAATATCTCCAAACTATAAGATTTTTCTATAAGTTTCCTTGTTCTCACCTTTGCTTCTTCTTTAGCCTGCTACCTTTATATTGATTCCAATATTCCGAGTGATTCCTCCATTGTTTTACATCTGTTTGCATATAAAGTAAATTTAATAAGAATTTTTCATAGTTTCCATTCCAACACTCCACTTATCTGTATCCTCTTGTCATTATTAAATTTTTGTATGGAAGTTATCACTTATTAGATATCATAGGTCATGCTGCTTTTATCTTGAACTTCCTGATTAGATGGCAAAAACATGTTCTTGAAGAGAGTGTTTTGTAACCACTTCATTTTGGGGCAAAAAGTATTTCATGCTGGGCACAGAACTGACAATGAAGGAAGTCAATTTTAATTTTATTGTATACTTTAAATTGGTTGTGTACATTTTATTCTAGATAAAACAGAAATAATAGAGACATTCTGAAACTATTTTTGGTACATATGTGGTCTTAAGAAAATAGTATAGACAAGTAATGTGTAAAAATATTTTCTACAGTCATGGGAATATTCCATATTAATACTACTCAATTCAATTGCCAGTAACTACATGAGCTAATTGACTGTGATGTACAACATTTCCTCAATGGGGATATAGAAGCTAAATTTTTATTGAATACTTCAAGTACAGTGTTTGTCCACATTTTCAAACACTGATAAATAAGAATGTGACTACTTTGTTATAGTCACATTATGAAGTCAATTTTGAAACAAACTAATGGCAAGAGCAAATTAGACTTTTATGGTAGAAATAGATAGGATTGATTTATTTGTGCTAAAGTCACTGTATACCATCCAAGGCATCATACATGTTTTTTTTTTTTAATTGATTTATGGTAGGAGGAGATTGAAAGTGGCTGAGAGTATTAGAGGATCAGTCTGTTCATTTTGTATTCTTCCCAGAGTTTCATGACCAATCTTCTAATTCAAGCTATTTCTAATAAAATAGTTCCACAATTGCCCCTTTTAGTGTTGCTGAATGAGAAAGAAGGGAAATTAGAGCAAAGTTTTGGTCAACACTTCTTCTGGGCAAGAAGTTATAGTTAATTTGAACACATAGAATGGATTAAGATATGGTCATTGCTTTCAAGTAGATCAATCTGGATCCAAGAGACTTGCGTCAGTTGTCCCCGTAATATGAGCATATTCAGAGTTTTCCAAGCAACAGACTTATTTAATAGTGCTCCAAGCCCTCAAATCTGTCCATCTTCTAAAAACAAATTTTAAGTAAAAGAATATTTAAATTGGCTACTCTGTGTTGTAGCTGTAAATATTCTCGTTTCTCTTTTGTTATTAAATTCTGAGCTGATAGTCTATTGTATGAATGAGTTCAGAATGGCATTTATTGAACATGGATTCCAAAATATTTATTTATAAGGTTGTGATAGGATTGGAATCAGTCCCATCTGATGCAGCTCTTTTGTCTCTTCTAAATCAGTATTCTCAACGGACACCAAGGATTCCAATATCTCCAAACTGTAGGATTTTTCCATAGGTTTCCTGGTCATCATCTCTGTGGCATTTGACTTACTGACCATCTCTTACTTCCTGGAATTTTAACTTTCCATTCATCTCCTTTCTTTCTCTATACTGCATCTTCACTCTGGAAACCCATTAAATATGAATCTCCTAAAGTTCAATTGGATAGTCTTTCATTGCTGTAATTTATCCATGTGTTTATTTTAATCACCATCTATTCATGCTATTTCGTTCTCTTTTTTTTGGTGAAACTGGATGGAGAAATTAAATCAAAGAAAGTAATGAAACATATAGGCCTCAGGGGTCTCCAGTGAAAGACAGAATAAAATTAGGTACTCATTCACATGCTCAGGTCTTATAGACTTAGTGGACCTGTATCAAAAATTAAGAATGGTTTCTAAAGGGATAGGAAAAATATCCACTAACCATTACAAATATAGGTAGGGGACAGCATACATGCTCTGCACTCTAAAACTATGGTAGCATCAGTTTCAATGTGGTCAAGAGAAATGTAGAGTGGAGATGTTCTAAACATAGCTAGTATTCATTGATACTAATTCTTACCCTTTGATTGGTAAGCATTTCTCATGGTAAGATTTCCAGATTTCTTACCCAGAAAATGAAAAGATTGACCATTTTCCCCTTTAATTCATGGTTTCTATTCCATTCACTCTTTTTTTCCTCAGTATTTGATTTGACTTTTTATTTAGCATACATGAATAAAATAAGGAGGTTTCATATCATGTTGATAATTCCATAATGCACACAGTATACTTTGAACATGTCCATCCCTTACAACATATTCCTATTCCTCCTCTCCCTCTCCCATTTCAGACAGTATTTGTTGAGTTTCATTAAGCTGTCTCCATGTGATATATTTCTATCCTTAATCTCCCTTTCACAGTTATGTCCCAATCATCATAATCATGAACCTAATTTTTAGGTCTAGATTCTACAACTGAATGACAGCATTCAATATTTGACTTTTGAGTTTTGTTTATTTTTCTTCACATGATATCTTCAATCCCATCCATTTCCCTTTTGGTTGTTTTAACTTGAGTTCTAAAGCCACATCTTTAAATTTCAATCTATTTACAGACAACAAGGTCTTAAGATATCCTACCATTAATTAACCTTAGGTGGTTTAGAAGTTACTATCTCCTTCCACACATACCTTAAACCTAATGACTTTCTCCTACTACTCTTGATTTCCTCATTCTGTTAATTTCACTCGCTGCTATATGGGTTTGACTAGTAGATTCTACTTTGACTCTGCCATTTTCACTCTCTTCTTGTCCTATCTGTCATTAGCAAAACACCTTTTGCTTTTTTTAATCAAGTAAAATTATTTTTCCGCATCTCTATGTTTCTTCCATATTTCTAGTATAAACCTTACTAAGATAAGGTGCTTTATATTTATTGAAAGAAATGTCTCATTCTTCTTTCTCTTCTTCATGCCTGACATTTAGTATGTAAGAAAGGATGAATTGTAATTAAGATCAGTAAAGTTGAATCCTAGCAACATTCTCTTATTTTTATTTTTCTATGTATAGCTCAACTCAAGTTGAGCACTCAAACCACCTGAAATAGAATCAACTGGTTAGAAAAACAGTGTTTTTTGAGATCCTACAGAGCATAAATTCAGTGAAAATCTATTCAAACCACAACTCTAATTAAAGGTTTTAGCTGCCAAATAATATGTTCTGGTTAAAGCCAACTTAGCATTGTGGTGTGTTTCATGAATAACAGCACCAGCTTTATACATTGCTGTTGATTTTCTCATGGGAAACTCATGTAAAGGAGACTGATACCTCCCTGTTGACTCTAACTTTTAGAAAGGCAAAGCATGTTGAAATTGTACATAATTCTCTTCTAAGAAAAAGGAAATAGCATTTCAATGGTTTTCCTCAGTGTCTTATTGAGTTATGCTGGGGCACAATTATGTCTGTTAAATTGATTTACCAGATGGAAGGTCACATTTTATATATAGCTGATTAAGTTGTAGGAGAGTGGAATTATATCTTATACCATAAAGATCATATATAAAAGCAAAACTATTTTGGCTAACTGCATTTTGTAAGTAATTAGAAGTTTCATCTGGTTTTCCCTCTTTTGCTTACATTGAAGTTAAAAAAATGGAAATTGTTCTTAAAATACGTTTTAAACTAGAATATTGGCTTAATAATTTAATATCTCAGCTTGAAAGATAAAAGAAAATGTTCTCAGTCAAGTTTTAGAACTTACTTGCTTATTATGCTTATTTAATCGCATACAAATTTATCAATATTTCAGTTTACCCAAATTATTCTTAATTTACATATTAATGGGACTTTCCCAGAAGTATTTAAAAGAAAAAATTGTGTTTGTTACATTTAAAAAATGTTTGGATCATTTTGCAAGTAAACAAGCATACTAATAACTGTATTTCAGAGAAAATTAAATTTGATATAGTAACAAATACTAATTTCAAGTAAATTGTTGCCCTGATATTTTTACAGAATAATAAAGAGATATCATTAATAGTTGTTTAGTACTTTATTACCTAAAATTATTTATTATTTGGTAATTTAATAATTATTTGTTATTTAGTCTTTTATTACCTAAAAATAATAAAAAAAAATCTAGTAAAACCTACTCAGAACAGTATTTCAGAGACTTCAGACTTCTAAAACAATGCCAGACTTGGAATTTGTTAATTGCATCTGTTGTTTCCCTATGCTGCTATAACAAATTACCACAAATTTAGTTGGTTAAAGCAATACATTTATCTTTCTATTCTAGAAGTCTGAGTCCAAAATGAGTCTCACTGGGTTAACATCAAGATGTCAGCTGAGCTCTGCTGTATTCTATAGCCTCTGGGAGCAAATCCTTTTAATGCCTTTGCCAGCTTCTGGAGCTGCCTGCATTCTCTGGCAGTGGAACCTTTCCATATTACACTAACCAGTGACCTGTCTCATTTCTTCAAGGTGTAACAAGTTGACATTCACTGTCTCTCTCTATTATAACTTTTACAGGACTCTTGTGGTTACTATAGACTCCACTAGTTAGGATAGTATCGTTATCTTTAAGTAAGCTGACTAGCAACCTTAGATCCATCTTTTACTGTAGTTCCCCTTTTACTATGTAATACAACATTCAATTGGTCCTATGATCCTCAGGTTCCACAGCTGCAGCTTAAGCTAACAGTGAATACAAAATATTTTTTATTAGCCAGATGCCAGTGGCTCTCCCTATAATCCTCACTACTCAGGAGGCTGAGATACGAGGATCATGATTCAAAGCAATCCCAGGCAGCAAAGCCAATATGAGATTCTTCAACTAACCACCAAAAAGCCAGAAGTAGAGTGGTATTTAAAGTGGCAGATCACCAATTTGTGCATGCACACACTTATACACACACAGAGTAATCTAGATAATATGGGAGACATAGGAGGAGAATTATAGATGATAAAAACTCACCATGTCATTTTATGCAAAGAATGTAAACTGCCACCTGTTTCAGTATGTCTAGGGTGGGGAGAACTAGATCCAGTCTGTACAGAGGTTCTGAAGTGTAGAATGTGGTCATTTTGGGGGAAGGGGACATTATTCTAATTGTTACAACTAGAATATTCTCTACAAACCTAGAAAACATTATCATTTCGTTTGAACTTTGAAGGTTTATGTTTTGTTTTGTTTTGTTTTTTCAGCCAGTCCTGGGGCTTGGACTCAGGGCCTGAGCACTGTCCCTGGCTTCTTTTTGCTCATGGCTAGCACTCTGCCACTTGAGCCACAGTGCCACTTCTGGCCGTTTTCTGTATATGTGGTGCTGGGGAATTGAACCCAGGCCTTCATGTATATGAGGCAAGCGGTCTTGCCCCTAGGCCATATCCCCAGTCCCTGAACTTTGAAGGTTTTAAATCCAGAAGAAACAGATTAAATAGACAGTACTTAACAGAAAGTCTGCCTAGGAAGTGGTTCTGTGGAGACCAAGTAAATCTGGAGATGAAATTTCACCATTTATACCATCCTGAATGAGATTAAAATGCATGGTGGTGGTGTATGTATGTGAAAGGTGTGATTAAGATAGTCCAGTCAAGCAATTGAATCCACTATGGCAGAACTGAATTATCAAGAACATTCCAAAAATCATAAAGAATACTGAAACATTACAGAATCAAAACTTGCAAAACAATAAATAATGCCCAAATGGCTTGCAAGGGTTCGAAACAAGAAAGGAACAGGAAATAAAAGTAGCATTTTTTCCTAGGCAGAGAAGGAACTACTGTTGGTAAAAGTCACTACCAGCCTTTGCCATTGATATTATTGGTTCATAGCAATTGAAGAACCAAATAGATGGCTATTGCATATAAGGCCTTGAATTTGAGAGGCTTAATATCATTTAAGTGGACATTTAAAAATGCAGGGGCCTGAAAAGTTTGACCAGAAAGCTACTTAAACTGTGCTGAGCAACGTGATTTTCTAAGAAGATCCAAGAACCAGCCTTGTAAATACTATCCTAATTCAGAAGTCTAGACTACATGGGACTCCAGTTCTTCGTCTCGCTTGCTTGTTCATTCCTTATTTAATTCAGTCCCCATCCAGTGATTGGCCATTCCATGAATGCATCACTCCTTAATCCATGAAACCCATACTTCTAAATTTTAAATCTAGTCTTCCTCCTCTCTTAAAAGCCACTTAATCTCTCTCTCTCTCTTTCTCTGGCTTGAACTCAGAGCCTCATGCTCTTGTTTGGCTTGGAGGTAACAAGCTTGACAAGAAATATACTCACTGCCTTACATATGGGACTGTAACACCTCTGTGTAACGCCTTGACAATAAAAAATTAAAAATGTAAAAAAAAAAATCTTGTGGACTTTCTGGCCCAAGCTGATGTCAAACTGTGATCTTCAAGTTACAGCCTCCTGAGTAGCCAGTATTACAGATATGAGCCACCTTTGACCCAGTTTAGCATCTCTTCTATCACATACACAAGATTGAAATTTTATGACAAGAGCTTTCTGGTTCATGTTTATGCAAGATGTTAACACCTGGTTTTTCCAAATGCTCCTTTCTAAAGGGCTTCCTTGAAATGCTTAGTTGATATGAACTTCGCCAGTATTAAGTTTTAATCAGACTCTAGCAGTCATACCTTCTTAATGAAAATTATATATTGCAAAATATACCTAGACATGCCTCTGTGCAAGTATTTCCAAAAATCAAAAGCAAAATGTTCTACTTTGTTGTGAAATCCAAAGGATACTATCAGAACTTTGATCTTGTGACTCCAGCATTTTCAGAGAGCACACAGTAGGTACTCAATAACCTTCTCGGATAAATAAACATATGGACTAAAATGGAACTTTACATTATTATAGAACTATGTTATGGCATTCCTTTTTTTAAGTTGGCTATGTTTGGTTAAACACAATGTTCAATTGCTGCAATCCCAGCTACTGGGGAGATGGCAGCAGGTGGTTGGCAAGTTCACGGGCAGCATGAGCAAAGTAAGCAAGACCCTATCTTAACACCAAAATACAAATGGAAGAGATAGAGATATGTTTCAAGTGACAGGAGCTCTGGATTGAAAGGAAGTTGAAATTCAGGTACTTCCCATCTCAGCATTTAAAACAAAGCCATTTAATGAAACATAACATTTATGCTAAGTATATATGAGCACACATTAATTCAACACCTGTTTATTTTGACTTTCAATGAACCTATTTGCTGTTGGATCTTGGGGCCAGACAACAAGACAAATAGTTATATTAGATATCCTGAACAATCTCTATGATAATTTTAGTGACTCCAAGGGCTAGAACCACTTGCAGTGTTTGAACATAAAGGAAGTATGGTGGCAAGTCTATTGTAAAGTACACTTGACTAAATTAGTGTACAAACACTGCAAGAAGTTACTAAGATCTGTATATGCTTATTTTTATTTACATGGGAAAGATTTAAGCATGTCTACATACACAAAGCAAGTTTGAAGATACAGGCTAAGTAGCCTCTAATAGCATTTGATTAATTCAGCTAAGTTTTGCTTGATATTTATCTATCTCCTATTTCCTATTTAGGATTCCTTGTCCATCAGCACTATTAGTCCTCATCCCTTGAATTTCCCTGGAGCCTTTTCTCCTCTTCATAGCACTGTCATTTCCCCTAATCTGTATCAGCATCTTGGTCCTGAAGCAGCATCACCTAGGCAGTTGCTTCTCCCTCTCATACATTTTCCCATTGATTTTTTTCCCTCAAAAAAATAGTTAATGGCTTTATTACATATAATAGACATTGTGCTGGTGCTTTAAGAACAATGGAATACAAGTAGACATGAATTTCAATCTTCATGAAACTTGCAGCTTTGAGTCTCAATATTGTTATTAAATAGCTGTTAATTAAGCTTAATTAAATAATGGAACCAACCAAATGGAAGGTTTCAATTTTAACTAGGAAGGGTAATTACATGTTTCACAAAGTATTATTCTAATTTATTTCTACCCAGAATCAAATTGTTTGGCTAAAATATCTTTGTGTGTTTAAAATGGTAATTTGTAGTTAAAATGTCATAAAATTTTGAAGAAAATAGTTACTTGCTTCTTTTCTGTTTGCCTTAGTTTGAAACATAGTATTGAGTACCAGTTTGTGCATTTATTTATTCCTTGACTTGGTATCAAGAGGCTGCTGAGACAGCTTGAGCCCCAGGCACTCTGGAGAAACACAGTTGAAGAATGAAACAAGGCAACAGGGATGCTTTGGGATTGAGGCAATTGAGTGCCTTTTCATGGGCTTTTGAGCTCCACAGGCCCTCCCTCTAATCCACAAGAAGAAACAACCCTATATGCTAAGAAGAGTGCTGGCCCAGAGCTCATATCCCTCCATGCTGGATCACACTACCATTGCCTAGGGCCCTTGTCAAGTCTTCCCATGCCACGCCCCCCCCTCCCGCCCCAAGAATACTTTCATTAATTTTCACAAAACAAACATTTGTAGGTTTCATTGTAAACTAACATTATCAGTATTTACCAATACATTTTTGATGAAGGTTAATTCTTGGTAAAAGACTGATATATTTACAGAAAGGCAATAGAAAGATTGTATTGTGTGGTAGTTCTTTAAGAATTATGCCAGGATTATAGAATTGAACATACTACCTTTCATTTTTAGGATTTATTGGTAAAATGGTTAATTTACTTCAAAATTAATTTTTCTTGATTGTTGTCTATTCTGTACTAAAAATAGTCCTGTCACTGTTTCTTTGTCGTTGGTAGAAGATGAGCTGAGTGGTTTCTAGGTTGTTTTAAACAAAGCAGAGGTAAAAGACTTCAGCAACCTGTCTATAACTACTTCAACAAACCAGATTTTGGGCCTTCATTTTTGAATATGAAAGAAAATATGCCTCTATCAAAAAATAATTCTGCAATGAATTACACTCATATATTATCATAATGAGGCAAGTTAGAAATTGCTAAAAATTCTCCCAAAATAATTTTTAAACTTGCATGTATATGTTTCTTGTTATTCAATGATTAAAGTGAGAAAATTATATCTAAATATAATTAGAAATTTTGCTCTTTAAACCAAGTGCTATTGGCTCACTTGGGAGGCTTAAGATAGGAAGATCATAGTTTGAAGCCAACTCAGACTGAGAAGTTCACTAAGTTCTTTCCTTAACCAATATCTGAGCATAGTGGAACCTGCTTATTACCCTATACTGGAGTTTGAGATTGGGCTGGTCTCAGTATCAGGCCAGCCTCACCAGCCTTGGTAGAGGAGTTCACAAGACTGACTGCCAAGATGGAAACTGGAGGTAGAGGTGCACACTTGTGATGTCAGTAGCAATGGGAACACTAAAATAAGTGGGATTATGATTGTCTGGGCAGGAAGTGAGAGCCTATCATAAAAATCACCAGTAAAACTTATGGCTGGAGGTGTAACTCAATGATATCCTGCCAGCCTATCAACCATAATGCCCTGAATCCAAACCCTCATACTGTAAGAAAAAAGAAAACACATATGCTCCTCACTATAATATAAAAAATGTGACTTCTAATATAAAAGATTTCTATCATCAAGCCAAAAAAGACATCAGTTGTGATATATTATTATTTTGCTTATTTTTATTATTTTCTCTATTATGTTATGTGCTGTTTTGAAAATATACAGCTTTTGCCTAATTATGAAACTTCACAGGGGAACATATATTTTGATCAACTAGATTAGAGGATTCACTGTGTGCCCAATGTGTCTTTTGTGATGGTAATTTCTATTATAATTACAAAGTAAGCTGAACAGTTCATACCACACCACTAGTGGCTTTTCTCAGGGCTGCCTTTGGTAAGAGTGCTGACTGGGGTAGTAACTTCTCTATTAAACCAAATTGTGAAGGGCAGAAAGAATAGATGGCAGATTTCATGTTTCATTCTGAGTGACAAGATTCAAAATGTTGTTCCTAAAGCAGCCTGTCTTTGGGAAACAGCACAGATAGAGTATATCAGAGATGAATAATATACAGTGACTCAAATGGAATCTGAAGCAGGCATGGAGGCTGCATCTCCATTCGTGACTCAAGAACTAAGTGTTCAAAGCAGGTGGAATTATCTTATTTTATTAGCTTGTTTTCTTTGTTTTATTTCATATTTATTTATTTTGTGCCAATACTTGTGGCTTCACACTCTTGCTCAGCTTTTTATGGTGAGCTTTATCTTGGCTACCACTTGAACTACACCTCCAGTTCTAGCTTTTTGCTGGTTAATTGGAGATAAGACTCTCATGGAGTTTTCTTCTAGGGCTGGCTTCAAACCAGGAGCCTTAGATCTCAGCCTTCTCAGTAACGAGAGCCATGAGCCACTAACATGTGAAAAACAATGGAATTTCAGAATATCTCAAATATTTATTAGTGTAGGCAGGGGTTATTAATCTAGTGCTTGATTCATAATCACCTTAATCTCATAAATTTTTATGCTTAAAGAATAATTCAGGGGCTGGGGATATAGCCTAGCGGCAAGAGTGCCTGCCTCGGATACACGAGGCCCTAGGTTCGATTCCCCAGCACCACATATACAGAAAAAAAACGGCCAGAAGCGGCGCTGTGGCTCAAGTGGCAGAGTGCTAGCCTTGAGCGGGAAGAAGCCAGGGACAGTGCTCAGGCCCTGAGTCCAAGGCCCAGGACTGGCCAAAAAAAAAAAAAAAAAAAAAAAAAAAAGAATAATTCAAATAAGTATATCATTAATTCAGTGGCAATTTTTTACATGTGAACAATCCCAGTAATAATAAAAATCTCCTAAGTATTATGATAGGTGATGTTGATTTCATTTACCTAAATTATTGCCATAAAGAATATTCATAGCTTAGTATTAAAGGGAGCAGAGATAACATGCATATAGTAGGTAATAATTCTTATAGGATAGTGACATCTTAAAGGAAAATAGAGTTGGATTAATAAGTAGGCAAAGATAAATTTAGGCAAAAACATTTCAACTATTCTAAGTAAAAGTTTATAAAGAGATTATTGTTATTTTTGTGACTAACATTGTGCTAGATGCTGAGATGCTACCAATTGTCAACATCTACCTTTCTAGCTGTTTTTTTTTTTTTTTTTTTAGATTAAGGTAATTTATTCAACATCAATCTATTGAACAATTTTTTTCCTGAATGTCTGTCAATTGAGTTAGAAATTCTATTCCATCTCCTTAAATCTTTCACCAAGATTTGTCATAAGCATTGTTCTGCCCTTTCATAGATGTTAAAACATTCCATATGGATCAGCCAACTCACCCAGTGTTACAGTTAGTACCTGACAGAGTCACTATTAGAATTAGACACTGGTTGTTTGAACGCTTCCACAATTTCTGTGAGTATGTGTAATGGTGTAAATTACCACACCCTCACTAATGTACACCATAATACACACCAGTCTCCAAAGAAAATGATGACAGGTCTAGTACTTTTCACTTAACACACCTTGAAATCCTCAATTAAAAAACAAACAAACTGTGGGGCTGGGAATGTGGCTTAGTGGTAAAGCGCTTGCGTAGCATGCATGAATCCCTGGGTTCAATTCCTCAGCACCACATAAACAGAAAAAGTTGGAAGTGGCACTGTGACTCAAGTGGCAGAGTGCTAGCCTTGAACAAAAGGAAGCCATGGACAGTGCTCAGGCCCTGAGTACAAGTTCCAGGAGTGGCAAAACAACAACAACAACAATACTTTAACAATAAAAAACCTAAAAAACTTGTGTTCCTACTAGCTAACTTTACTATTCCTTTCCCATTTTTTTGGTCTCTATTGTAGAGTTTTAAGTATCTAATTTTCTTCCATTTTCTGTATAGTAACAGGTATTCTTTTTCTTTATTTGATCCTGTAGGGAGAAATCTGTGCAAATTTTGTCATTAAATTCTTTGTATTAAACTTGTTCTGATAATTTTTGTGCTGTGTAACAATTTTGACTTCTGAATTCCTTTCCTTTTTTCTTCTCAATTGTCTTATTTATTTATTTTATTATTGTCTTTAGATAGTTGTACAAAGGACTTGCCATTTAAGGAAGCACTTTATGAATACAATATATTTTGATTTATGTCATCACTTTCAACATTCTCACTTATTCCTCCCCTATCCACTCTTTCCCTCTTTCTTCTTAATTTTGTAGGATATACATTGGGTTCTAGACTGTATTATCCACAACTGCCTTTCATTCATCTACCCACTTTCCCTTTCACCCCTTTCAAGCACCTGTTTCCTGGTGTATTATTTTGCTGAACTTTGATTTTACCTTTCTAAAGAATTACATAGTTTGGGGCTGGGAATATGACCCAGTGGTAAAGTGCTTGCCACGTGTACATGAAGCCCTGGGTTTGATTCCTCAGCACCGTATATATAGAAAAAGCCAAAGTGGCTCTGTGGCTCAAGTTGGGAGAGTGCTAGCCTTGAGCAAAAAGAAGCCCGGGACAGAGCTCAGGCCCAGAGTTCAAGCCCCAGGACTGGCAAACAAACAAACAAATTAAAAAGAAAAGAATTACATAGTTTGATTTCTCCTGTGAATCTACCTTATTTCACTTAATACATCTGAATACACTTACATGCCACCTATCATATTTACTTGTAAGTTGATAAGCTACATCTACCTTCCATACATAAAGAAAAACATGCATCCTTTGTTTCTCTGAGTCCGAATAACTTCACTTACAATAATTTTCCCAGATTTTCTATTTCTTCACAATTGGGACAGTATCATTCTTTGTCAAGGATAAGTAAAATTCCATTGTGTATATATATCATACTTCTGGATCCATTTTTTCATTGCTGTTGACTTTACTGCATCCAAGTTTGTAATCTTTTGGGTAACTGCATAGTAGTGGACTTGTTGGATCACAGGGTAATTCTTTAATTTTTGAGAAACCTCCATACTGCTTTCCAGAATGGTTGAACAAGCTCACATTCCCACTAACAGTTTATTAGGGTTCCCATTTTTTCCTATCCTTGCCAGCATCTGTTATTATTTGTTTTCTTGATAATGGCCATTATAACTGGGGTAAGGGAGAATCTCAATGTTGTTTAAATTTGCATTTCTTTTATGGCCAAAAATGTTGAGTAGTTCTTCTGTCTATTGGCTATTTTTATTTCTTCTTCTGACAGGATTCTATTCAATTCATTAGCCCATTAATTAGGCTATTGGTTTTTGAGAGTTTACTTTGTAAAATTCTCTGAATATTCTTGATATTAGGCCATTTTCTAATGTGCAGCTGGCAAACATGTTCTATTCTATAGGCTGCCTTTTCATTTTGTTGGCTAAGTACTTTGCCATGCAGAAACTTTTTTAGGTTGATGTAGTCCCATTTATCTGGATCTTTTCTCAGAAACTTTTCACCTATGTCCAAGAGGCTCAATATTTCCCCTACTCTTTTCTGTTTCCTTTCCCATTTCTTGAAACCTTAAATTTTGTTTTATACCATAGAGATCAGCATGAGGTGAAGAGAGGAAATCTTTTTCCTCATGGAATATTCTTCAAGTGCTATTTCCTTTAGTTTGGCCTTTAAAAAATTGAGAAAGGAAAAATGGTTCAAGCATCAGTTTAATATTGATTTTTTTCACTTGACTTAATCATAGTCACATTTTTACAAACCCTATGCATTGAACATAATCAATTTTTTGTGCTGGTTCTCATCTCAGCTGCCAAATAAATTCAGATGGGCACATACACACACTGAAAAATACACCTTCTGTGTGTATGATTAATTGAGATATAACAAGTGATATATGGAGGGTAAAAATAGATAAGCAATTAGCACAATTGCCACGAAATGAATTCACACGCAGGAAGCTAGTGATCTTTTCCGGACTCTGGGATTTAGATTTATTTTCATCCCATTAGTAAATCACTGATATGGAAATCTTTAGCCTTTGGGTTAGAATATTAAAAATG
This sequence comes from Perognathus longimembris pacificus, assembly GCF_023159225.1. Classification (NCBI taxonomy): domain Eukaryota; kingdom Metazoa; phylum Chordata; class Mammalia; order Rodentia; family Heteromyidae; genus Perognathus; species Perognathus longimembris. Next base: position 92,268,944 of record NC_063162.1, on the reverse strand, counting down.
GAATTAACTCATACTACAAACGGAATTGGAATATTAGGTCATTAATTCTGCTGCTCGGGTATACATCATACTGAGGTTTGATCAGTCAGTTCTGAAAATTTAAGAATTAACAGAGTATTGCCAGGAAGAAATTATGGCTATCTATTATCCCTCACCCTCACCCCTGAGATACTATTGTCACTGGTGGTTCAAAACCAACACTGAAATTCAAGCAAAAGCTTTTGCTAGAACCATCGAATGTGGGTTTTTAATCCCAGTTGTTATATGTTTATTTTTCAAAAAATAAGTCTATGTTACACCTTTTAATTGATCAGTGGATGAGAGTTTTAGAAAGCCCATGTACTTCTTTAGTTTATGAAGATAAGAAATAGCTCTCAAATTTTTCCTGTGCTCAGTTAAGAATTATGCCTTTCTGCATATCCATGCCAACCAATGCAAGTTGACTAGGTTTATTTTCTTTATAAATATCAGTGATATTCATATGAATTTTCTCCTCTGTGGAATCTGACATACCTGAGCTGATAGAACTCCTGGAGACTGAGGTGGAGAGGATGGAAAGAGACTGCTGACTCACAGTCACAGGCTGATCGGAGAAGTGTATTGGTGTCCTCGAGCACAGAGGGGGATTATAGTTAACAACACAAATTATACAATCCAAAATAACTAGTAGACAAAAAAAATGGAATGTTCTTATCTCCTCCCAAGAATGATTGGTACTTGAGATGAAAATTAATCTAAACTTCCTGAGCTGATCATTACAGTTTATAAAGTTATCAAAACACATTGTACCCCAGTAAGGTGCATGATTATCTATCAGTTAAAAAAATCTTATCCAGGATCCAATGGTTCACACCTGTAATCCTTACCACTCAGGAGTCTGAGATCTAAGGACTGTGGTTCAAAGCTAGCTGGGTCAGGAAAGTCCATGAGACTCTTATGTCCAATTAACCACCCAAAAATCCAAAAGGAGAGCTATAGCTGAAGTAGTAGAACACTAGCCTTGAGAAAAAAATGTTCAGGGCCAGCATCCAGGCCCTGAGTTCAAGCCACAGAGAGAACCAGCACAAAAATAAAATCAAATAAAAAATAACAATAAAAAAGTTTCACAAAAAGAATATTGGTAACTTTAAAAAATATTTAAAAATCTACTTCCAAGCAGAGCACATTAAAATATTGTATACTTTTCAAGCTCTATATAGTATTTCTCAATTTCTGAATATCTTTCTTTTCTTTGCCCATTTTCCTTACATCCTCTTTGAAGATGTCTGACAGATTATCATCTGTAATCTCACCAGACTAGTGCATTTGCTGCCACCTGCCATGTGCTAACTGTTTACCCCAGCACTGTTTTCACGGAGCACTCCCAGTATTTGAGTCTGGATAGTTCTTTACTATGCAGGCCATCCTGTGCTTTGCACAGTGTTTGGCACCATCGTGGGTCCCCCATAGCAATTCCTAATGTGGATGATGAACAATATCTCCTGGGAGCAAAACCTCTAGTTGAGAACCAGTGTCTTATCCTATACAGAAATGTAAGAGTTACATTCCAGAGATTCCCCACAATAGGTGAAAATCCACTAAGTAGTACTGTTATATTCATTTTAATATATATATATGAATATGCTCCAGAAACCCTTCCCACTGTCCCATAAACATTTCCCACTCTCTTAATAACCTTTTTTAATGACCTCTTAATAACATTTTTATATTGCTTTAAATTTTAGGCAAAAATCATATCATATAAATACCTAGATACACTGAAAAATCCCTCAATACACTATACAGAGTTATACTATACATATACCACATATATATATATATATATATATATATATCCTGTGATACAGTGAAGCCAAAATAAGTGATCCACAGTGTAGTGAGGGATGACTGTATTTGACATCATTTCATTTGTTTCTACAGTAACTGCAAGCTATTTAAGACTGAATCAGTAAAGGCCCTCACAGGAAGCAACCCCCATACAGCACTGTTCATAGACTCAGATGAAGGCATTGCTTACCATGAAGTGAACAGTGTTAACAAAACTGCTTAGAGATATAGAGACGGCCTCACAATGACACTAGCAGGAAGCCTTCCCATTCCTAGTGCTGAAAGGGAAAGAAGAGAAAATTGTCCCTGGAGATATTCAGTCAGGCAGCAGTGACCATCAAGAATGTGCACATCTGTGGTCAGTAATAAACACTCTAACGAAGAGCATGTAAATATTCAGACGACTCCCTACTTTATCCTTTTGTCACTAGCCTGTCCCACATGTCCAATCAAAATCAACCTAAGTGCAGTCCAACCACTTGACCTAAAGGATAGAGCAATGCACCTCCAGGACTCAGCTTCTGTGTACTCAGAGAAGGGAGGCAAACGGAATCTCTTCAATGAAAGGAGAAAACCCAAAAGAAGAAAAACTATGCCTAGTTGAAAATGAGAGACGGAGGCCTAAGATATTAAATAATTCATCCAAGGCCAAATAACTAATATGTGGAACAGACATTTAAGTCTATACCTATTTGACCCCCAGACACTACAAGGGCTTTATCATATTTGATTTCTATGAATGCACTGATATTCAACAAGACTGAATTACTCAAGCTTACTGATTTTAGGTAGTAACTCTGAATTGAAACCTGTTCCTGTTCCCATTCTAGTGTTTGCTTCCTTACACTGACCACTAAAAGAAATATAAAGCGCTGTACACATAGACCTTTATCAAATAAACAAACATAGGAAGAAAGGCTGTCAACCATAAACACCACCTGTTTATGGAAGGCTTGTAAAATTCTAGGCTTCCTATAGAATGTTTTGGTCACACATGCTATTTTTACTAGCTGTCCTCACATTTTTGTGCTGATTGTTAATACAGAGCCCTGCTATCAAAACAGGAATACAGGAGGGGGGCAAGATTGAACATCAGGGTATTGGGAGCTCACTTGGTCATTCCTAGCCCTGTAATATTTAGTAATACTTGCCAATAACATATTTTATAAACCTTTCCTACCCTTTCATGTTCACCTAGGTATTCTGTCATTCTCAGGGATCTTAGTGGGTTGCCTTATCTTCAGAATTGTGTAAGATGTTGGGCTTTGTTTTTACCAAGAATGAGGAATCAGGCTCAGAAAGCCCTGTTATCCCTGGTGGGGTTGTAGCTCAGTAGTAGATCATTTGTCTAGAATAGGCAAAGCCCAGTTGCTAGATCCTCTGATCACCTCCCCTTAAAAATAAAATAAGAAAGAAGACAAAAAGAAAGCATTGGAATTTCACTGAAATTTTCATAGCTGAGAAAAGGTATCATATAGATCCTACCCTCCATCCTTAGGCCGGAAACACACTCTTCTCTCTTCCACTCTGTGCTTTTGCTGTTTAGTTGTGGTTTTGGTGCCCATGCTGGGCTTGAATTCAGGTCCTGGGCTCTGGCCCTGAGCTTTTGTTCTCAAGGCTACCATTCTGCTACTTGAGACACAATTCTTCCATCTAGCTTTTTGCTGGTTAATTAGAGAAAAGAGTCGCATGGACTTCCTTGACCAGGTTGGAAGCTATTCCAGCCATGATCCTCAACTTCCAACCTCCAGAGTAGCTAGGATTGTTGGCGTGAACCAGGAGCACCTGGCTTGCTCACTGTCTTTACTGATTTACTCCCTCTAGATATCCAATTTTTACTGCTTAATCCATTAAGTTTTGTCATAAAGTCAGAGCTAGATTGAAGTCTGGGAATCTGTCAATTTTATTTTTGGGTTATCGGCAAGAAAACAGGATAGCTATTTAGTGAAGATTCAGTTTCTCTTCTTTAGTTGAATGCATTTATTACCTATAGCTTTTCAGAGACAGAGTTTGGGTTAGTTTTAAAGAGGACTTATAAAATAACAAATGGATTCAATCTCATGATATAAATGATATAATCTCATTTTCTGACTTTCTCCTGGGTTAATTGGGTGCTAGGGGCCTATAATCCTATAATGAGAGTCCTAGAAGCAACATATTTCAATTCTCTATCATGCTAAGTTTCTTGTTCTTAGCCCTGATTTTTTCCTCACCTTCTGGTTTCTATTCTTACAATATCGTCAGGCTCCCAGTTTTTCGTGTTTTCCATATCTCAGACATAAAAAGCAGATGTACAACAAGCAAAGTACACTGTCTAAGCTTAATTTTCCCCCACGTTCTTATTCACCTAGTGAATTCCAAGAGTTATTTGTCCCAGTTTAGAGCTACAGAGAAGGAAAGAGAAGAACAAAGAGAAAAAAAATCAAGTTTACATGTTTCAAATCTGAAAGCAAAAAGGGTGTGTGGTGAGGGTGAAGTGGAGACAACACAGTTAGCTCTACTTTTGCTATCCTTTGTCATCTGGCAAAAAAACAAAAAGAAAAGTTTTCAAAGAATACATTTTCACTGAATAAAACTATCTAGCTACTTTTTATTTGTGACGGATGATTATCTGTGCCCTGGGAAAATGGCCTTTATAATATTTATGGTACTCATGCATAAGGGAAGGTGGTGAGCAATACTTTCTATATTTAGATGAATATAATGGAATACTTGGGTACAGATGCTAGCTTCACCTTCTAAAAATACTCACTTTGAGGAGAGTATCTCACTTCTGGGGTTTGATTCCCTTTTCATTATTATCACTTTGTAAATAGTGTCTAGTCCATATGAATGTTCCTACTCTGAAGTAAGTTAGTATTGTTAGTACACTTAGAAATGTAGCCGCATAGGACACCTCATGTAAATGTTGGTTGTCATCAGAAATATTTTTTCTACCTTCGCCATCCTCATCCATGAACTTCTACTACAGACTCTCCATATCCAAGGTTTCCATTCTTCTAACATACAGTTGTTTTTAAATCTACTCAATGACAACCACAAAGCTTAACTATTTGGATTCATTTAACTGAAGAAATACTTACACACATTTGAGTAATGTGCATTTGTACTTTTGAAAGTACAATTTAAGTGTTCCATTCTAAGACTTCAGTTGGCTTCCTTTTGAACTAATGGTATAGTGAATACATAGAAAGGTTAATTCACAGTGACTCTAGTTGGGTTTGATGTTATTACATTGGATACATTTTCCCATGACTTTAGGTTAGAAATGACTGACAGAGAAATATTCCCAGAGTCTGGATTAGACATAAATTATATGCTATAATGGTGTCTTCTTATTACCAGAAGTCAGGTCAGCGTCTCAAAATTCACATTAAGTTACTGTTTTTGTGGCTATTGAGTTTCACCCTTGAGAGAATTAAGAGGTCTGAGGATGAAGTACAATAAATCTTACTCTAACCCAAACATAATTAGTTATTAAAATTCCCATTAACAATCCCAGTGCTGCTAAATAAAGTAGAAAACTTGTTTTTGCTTCTTATTCACTTTCACATATACAAGAGTAGATAACTCACATGTTTTATAAAGAAATGATTATTTGTCTGTTGGATTAATTTTGAGTCAATGCCTTAATTACATGCCTGAGTTTTTAATTTGAGAAGGGACTGAGGAAAGATTTAGGCTTTAAAAACAAGAACAACAATCAGGAGCTATTGGCTCTTTATTTATTTTTTTAATTTTTATCTATTTTCTCTGTCTCAATCCCCAGCCTCTGAGCCCAACTTGAAGGTGCGGTCCAGGTTAAAACAGAAAGTGGCAGAGAGGAGAAGCAGCCCTTTACTCAGGCGGAAGGATGGAAATGTCACTTCATTCAAGAAGCGAATGTTTGAGGTGACAGGTAATTGAGGATTGGGCAGCCACATACAGTACTAACAAATGCTGGTAGTAGGAATTAAAACGTAGTATAGAATAAACCTACCCGTGGCATATTAAATGTTATTTGGAGAAGTGTTTCCTGGTAGGAAATGTTATTGAAAACAGGTCAGTAAATCTTGCTATGCATGCAGGTACTGTGTTCAACCAGAAATGAGTGTTCAAAATTAAGCCATGTGTCAATCAGGTCACAGCTAGGCAGCACCAAAGCTCCCCTTATTCTTTCCAGAAACAGGCAATCCATTCTGGAAATTCCTATAAGGAGAATATGACTTTTAATGAAATCTGATCAGAAATGAGCAGAGGGAGGTTCAGGAAGAACACTCCCCCTACTCAAACATGAATGTACAAAATGCATCTGGGAAAAGTAAATTGTGTGGAACAGCAAAACTTGGACTTTTCAACAAATTTACAGAACTCATAAATGGCTTTATGTGTTTACTAGTGAACTGGGACTGATGGTGAGAGGGGGATACATAGCTTTTTATGAAGGGGAAGAAACTGTCATTTTGACTAGTCTCTAATGGACAGAGTTTATATGTTTTTAGCTGCCTGGTTATTTGCGGGGTGAACAGGTTAGGAAATTCAACCTGATGTCTTATATCCCCCCTTTAGTCCCAGTTGTACATAGTTTGAAATTAGAGAAGCCCTAACAATGCAAGAACCAAAAAAGCCAGTTAAAATTATACTGACTACTGTACATGTGTAAATACCACCATGGGCTCTACCTGAGTATTTTCTTTGGTTACATCAGGTTAGAAATGGTGACCTGTAATCATTCTCCATTGCAAAGTAAAACTGTTCATGTGCCAGAGAAGCTGGTTGGTATTTGTTCTCCCAAATCAGGTCTTATCATAATGTGTGAAAAAAAAAGTTTTTAGCTGGGCTTTGGCAGCTCATGCCTTTATGCCTAGCTACTCAGAGGCTGAGATCTGAAGATCTTTGTTTGAAGCCCTGAGACTTGTATGTCCAAATAACCAGACAACCAAATAACCAAACAAACAAAAAAGCCAGAAGTGGAACTGCCGTTCAAATGGAAGAGTGTTAGCCCTGAGCAAAAACCTAAGCCCACAGTACCCACATCTTGAATTCAAGCTCTGTCACTGACCCGCCCCCCCCCCCCCCCCCGCCATCGTGTTATCTCTTTGGCCATGTATCTAGTGTAGCACAGCAGTGCAAGGGAAGACTGTAGAGGTCAGATGGGAAAGCGTACTTGTACAGAGAACACTATTGCAACTTAAAAGTTTGAAAGGCTATTCAGGATAAAAACAACAGAAAAACTCTTTAGTCTCTATTTAGCCCTGATAGGTTGGTATCACTTTTGTAGTGAAGAGAGTTTTTCTTTCTAACTGAATAGACAGAGAAATCTTTGTACTTGAAGGATAAGAAGTGAGTAGCAAATAAGATTATTTCAGTAGAGCTACTATTTCTTTTATATATTTAATATAATCACTAATTCATGACAAATGAATTCTGATTTTGAAATTATGGACTTTTCCTAAGAAATATTATTATATTTTAAATAGTTAAAAATTGTAGGTAAAGTTTATTAATAGCTACCATTGATGTGGTTGGGAACTGAAAATTGATCTATTTTAATGAAGAAAAAAAATAATGAATATTTCAATTGTCTCATGCAAGTGGATAATGATTTCTTTAGCTGGTTAGAATAGGCAGGTACTAACAAAAAACTCATGAGAAAAGAGAAAAATATACTTTTTTTGCTTACTTTCTGCTTTGTAACCTTAGTGTCAGAGGTCATATTTGTTGATAAAAATATGCTATTTTGATTTGTTTATCAATCTTTTTTCTTGGTCTTGACTTTTTCCATTTTTTTTTATAATGCTTGCCTTCATCCGAGCATTAGAAGAAACACAACTACTAGATCACAGTTTAGAGTAGCTTATGCCTAAACACAAAACCCCATTCCAAAAACAATCAAAGACAAAAATGTTGGGGAAATGGATCTAAAATTAATACAGTGCCTGTTTCTTAAGGACAACTGCAAGCCCTAGCAGGGACTATTTGTTTTCCTGTTTAATATTTTATGAGACTTACCAATTCATCTTAGGAAATACTTGAAGCAAACTTCTGAATTTAGTAAACACAGATTTCTGCCTATGTGCTGGCACCTGTGGATACTTTGCTAGACATTTTTAACTAGCGCACTGCACTTACACAAAATGTCTTTGGAGGCTGAACTACTGAACACAATTGCCTGCACCTGCACTCCTTCCCATTTCTGGCCCAACTTCCATCCAACTTGGGTGATTTCTGTTTGGATCTTAATAGTAAATATTTTTTAGTATCGAACCAGAAGTCTCATTAACAACATCACAGCAGTTTAAATTGCCACTGCTGTCATTTGTACCTTTCTATCATTTCCCTATTTCACGGGTTCAAGTCTACATTCTTTTGAAAACCATGCTGCCTCTCTCTTTGTATTAATGTATGAGGGCCACTTGTTATATTCTTTTCCAATTTCATGAGCATTGTGCCTCTCCCCCTCCTCAAGGGCTTATTAGCTTAAAGCTCAAAACATTGACTCACCCCTATCCCTCAAGTATCTTTTCCTCCCCTTTCCTTTTATGTCTTTTTTTTCCCCTTTCATGAATTACAGCTCAAATATCACATCTTCCCGGCTTCTCTCTAGTATGATTCTGTAAAATCCTCTTATAGTAGTTGCTACTTGAATTCTGATGTTTATTGCAGTGATTTCTACATAAGGAAATACTTTGGTTTAAATATAAGGTAACCTACAATGAATGACATAATATAAAATTGATTAGAAAGAATGTTTAAGAAAATTGTAAAAAAAGAAAATATAGAAATATGAATGGTATATAAATGAGACATTAATGTGAACTTATACTTAATCAAACTGGAAATAGAAGATATTTGTGTTAGGGAAAAGGAGTTTCTGTAAGAACAGGAAGAGTATATGTTTTCTTTGCTTAAGCAAAATAAAACAAAAACAGATAAATGTGAAGATGGTAAAAGACCACATGACTCAAAATGAAAGCAAGATAGGTAGAAGGCAGCTGCAAGATATGTTTGAGAATGTTATAAGGTAGGCAATTTGTTCTAATGCTATAATGAGTGACAGGATCAGAATCATGTCACCGATTTCCCATTCTTTCCAGGGCACTCTAAGTAGAGCAGCATTTAAAACGGAAAGTTATAAATTATAAGAGTTGTCTAGAGGAAGGGCACGGAAACACTGAGTGGAAGTTGGGAGTTTCTGTTCCTTGGAGAACAGATATCACGTGAGCCAGAGTCTGAGTCTGAAGAGGGGATTGGGCCTCTATTGAAGTCATTAAAGCAAAGGAAAGGAGCGAAAAAAGCATGAAGGAGGAAAGCATTTCCTGCTAGAGAGTGACTTTGTTTTCTTTTGGCTTAGTGCAGAAAGCACAACAGTTGGACATAATAGTAGTCTTTATTTTGAAGCAAAGGTCTGTGGTGAAAATTGTCTTTGAGTCCTTCTGAAGGTCCAGGAGAAACATTTAAAACTACTGTAGCAACTAAGGACTAGTCAGAGACTTTTGCTATATTATGACTGAATAATGGGAGCTCCATCTGAAATGATTATAGTTTATCATCAATGAGAGTTAATGGGAAGAACAAACTGACGTAATTGAGTAACTGAGAAAGGAGGGGATCAGGATGACTTCAAAAATGGGATAAAATAAATATAGGCAAAAAATATTTAATATTAAAATACATTTATATTGACATATCTATAGGAGAAGGATCAAAATATTGAGTATTCCAAAGGAATTCCGGCTGAATTTTAAGAGACTCAAAAGCAAGGACTATAACTTCCATTATGGCATGCTTCCTAAACTTACATTGAAAGCCACAATACTGAGTGACTGACAAAGGAAAGAGAAAAGGGAAAAAGAACACAGCTTAATTGAATAAATTTAGGAATTGGTAGAAGGAAGAAATGAAAGACATAAGGAATAATGAATACAGAAGTAGCAAATATTTCTGTAGCAAATACTAAGAAGATGGAGTTTGTGTAGTCAAATTTCAAATTTGGGGATATTTGAGAGAACAGTTGCAGTTGATAGTGAGTAAGCTGTAATGCCAGGGCTGGAAAGAATGCACAGGCATTGGCAAACACTGCTCCTCAAGAATGATTACCCTGTTTCTGGGGGTGGCTCCCCCAAAAGAAAAGCAGGCTTTGCAGGTTACGAGGGGATTGTACGGGGAGCACTGTGTGCTAATACTAGAGAAGGAAGGGGAAGAGAAATGCCTTGCCTCTGAAAAGGAGAGTGCAGGTAAATACATACACACACACACACACACACACACACACACACACACACACACACGAGATAGAAAAGGTGCATAAGGAAATCAGATGAAAGCTTCACTTTAAAAAGTATGAGACCAGATCAAATGCTCAGAGTCGACTAGCATAGCACAAAGCTGAGGCAAAGAGAAAAAAATGAAATGAATGAACCATAGAATGAGAAAAGAAAGGAATTAGAGCTCAGTGATCTTCCAAGACATGATATAATGATCTCTCTAATAATCTTTCGAGGAATTGAGATTTTTCTTTTCTTTTTTTCTTTTTTTTTTTTTTTTTTTTTTTTTTGGCCAGTCCTGGGCCTTGGACTCAGGGCCTGAGCACTGTCCCTGGCTTCTTCCCACTCAAGGCTAGCACTCTGCCACTTGAGCCACAGTGCCCCTGGCTGTTTTCCATATATGTGGTGATGGGGAATCGAACTGAGAGCTTTATGTGTAAGAGGCAAGCGCTCTTGCCACTAGGCCATATTCCCAGCCCGAGATGTTTCTTAATAATTAAGTTTTTAATAAATATGCTTTCTTTATAACTTGGAGTCCATGTTGTTTTGTTTTTCAAGAGGAAAGAGATTAGTAAATGAAAAGAAAAATGTATTAGTAAAATAGTATTGTTATCTGAGATAACTTAAAGGAATTTATTTTTATATTGATGTTAAAATATTTGCATATTATAACAAAACAGCTTTTCATTTCCTAAAGAATAGTTAGGTAAAGTTAAGGTCAAATAATATGTTACAAGGCTGTCATTTTAGTGTTGAGATATTAACATTCTGTTGTATTTTTTTTCATGCAATCTTGATTCACACAGACTATACTAAGGTATAACCTTAATATATCATGTAAAGAACAATTTATAGCTCGGCATTTCAGCAATTTTTCCTATCATAGCAGGGATTGAACCAAGCCTTTCTTCGGGGTTGATGGCTTGCTTTTATGTCATGCTCAATAAATTCATTATCTCTGTCATGACTTATTTTTTTTTTGTGGTGGCACAAGAGTAAGTAAGAGAATATTCCTTGCTTGCTTTGATTTTTTTCCCTTCTTAATAATATCTGTGATCCTTTCTCACTGGATGTATTTGCTTCTCTAGAAGCTATTGAATGCCATGTCATGTTTTTGTAGTGAACACAAAAGTGAGGGAAATAGTATGAAATCTAGAAACATTCCACATATTTTCCCAGTTCTTTTTTTTTTAAGTAAAACTGTGCTTACTGTTCATGGAGAGATAAAATAAAGCATCACCCAGAGCTACATAGTACAGCAATGGAGTTCATACTTGTGTATACTTATGACTGCCTTTGCCCTTACCATATTTTTCAGAATCCTCAGTCAGTAGCAGTTCTCCCGGGTCAGGTCCCAGTTCACCAAACAATGGGCCAACTGGAAATGTTACTGAGAATGAAACTCCAGTTTTGCCCCCCACTCCTCATGCGGAGGTAAGTTCACTATTAATGACTGGTTTCCTGATTAGCTACCTAATCCAAAATACTATTTCTGAATTGAATTTTACCCATTTCCTATATTACAAAGTTGCAAGAGAAATAATATGTATTTATGAACAGACAGAAAGTTGTGTTTTATAGTATGTTTTTTACTTGAGACAGTTTTGTATATAGAATTGAGTAAACATGATCTTATTGATAAATGATACAATTAGGGATGTTTGGATGACCTATAACATTTGAAAAACATTGAGATGTAATCTTCAAATAAAATATTCTCCTTTTTCCTGAGTATGTACTGTCCAATCATTGTGCAGTTTGCTAATCTTGCTTGGTAATGGTTATTTCTGATGATACTGTACACATCAGTAAGTGGGAACAAGTTTACAGGACCTTCCAAAATAACAGCTAATAAAATGAATTTTACTCATTTGCACAGAATACAATGTAAACTAATTGAAGTATGCACTGAAACAGAGGAATTCCACAGAACCAGCATTCATTGGGCACTTCCTACATACAATCTTTGTGCTGTCAATGGGCATAGAACACTAAATATGATCTGAACTCTATTCTTGAAATAACATATGAAAAGAAACTACTTTAAAGTAACATTATTGTGATATATAAGACTGAGAAGAAATGAAATCTGAATTTGTATAGCTTCTGAATTGGGCTGAAGAAAGGCAACAGCGTAGAAATAGCAGCTTTAAAAAAAATCTCACTCTTTTGAAGTAACTATTCACTGACTAAAAGCCTGAGCCTTTTCTTCTGTCATTATAATACTTTCTTCACTATGAACTACTCTTGTAGGCAGAGTTGATGTGATAAGCTCCAGTAAATAGCTATGGCATGTTTCTTGCCTAGTATTTTAAAGTGTGCTTTTGGGCTGATACAGACTGATTAAATCACTCATACATTGGACCTATAGATTTCTGCCATATGTTTACCTATTCTGCCTATAGAGAACTCACATTGCTGTCTCTTACCACATAGCCTCATTGGTTTTAAGTGGCTATTTCAACTGATAGAATTTCCTGCATATATTGTTAAGATTCTTGTTGCTTTGTAATTACATGTCTAGTACACACACACACACACACACACAAACAACTCTGCATATATACAATGAATTATTAGACATTATGAAACTTTTAGGCTGAAATATAAGTGAAAATGGACACCTAGAGTTTATCTTTCATTAGGAAAGGATTGAAGTCAGAGAAATCACTTTTGCTTTGAGGACATTTGCTTTCTTGAGTTTTGAGCTTTGGCTTTCAAGTCCTCATAAAACTCAGGGGATAGAAGAGAAAACCTAGTGTTGTTGACCAAGGAAGACCTAACAGGAGAATGTCCCATCACTATGCCAGGAACCCAACCATCCACGCTGCCTTGGTGAGATGCTCATCCCACCCACAGCCATCTTGATGGGAGGAGAGCTTAAAACATTGTCTCCTTATAGATCACACCAAATGACATCAACTCACGAAGGTCATCTGATTTAGAGTGGCCCCACATTTATTGTCCACCCTCCACCAGATGCCTGAAAAAATGCAAATGTGAAATCTTTCTAGATAAATACATCTTCATTCTAAGTTTCACTTTTTCCCCCTGAAATTAATTTTTCCAAAGTAGAAAAGATAGATGGTTTTCCTTATGACCATCTCCGAGCTCCATGAGGAATAATATTTCAGTTCTGGACATTATCTGTAGGACCTTCATCTGCTTCCTGTTTCTAATCATCCATCACCCCTCTTTCTCATTTTTATTATTATTTTGAAAATATGACAACAGTTAGCAATAAATTCTACAAGAATCTTGTGATGAAAGATGATAGTGGGTTTGGTTTTAGGCATTATGTTTTAGTGAATGCAATTACATTCCAATACTTGTCAGCATTCTGAAACCTTTTAATCAATTTCCTGGAAGAGAACAATTTGATCACACATATATTTCTTAAGATCTTATATTTGATTATTTTCTAATTTTGAATAATGTGATTCACAATACTTCACAAACATCAGAGGGTCCAGGTCTAGTGAGTCTCTTGGAATTTTTCACCCTTGGAAAATGAAAAACATCCACTCCCCCTACATTCAAGTTTATCTGAGTGCTTAGATGGGCCTTGCCAATGCAGTGAGATTCAGGAAGTTCTCAAATAATACTACAATACCTTAAAATATCAAGAGAGTGATGGGCACACAATTTAGCATAACAATTTCATTTCAGAAAGAAGAAAGGGGAAGTATGATTTGATACTTACTAAAGAAGACACACCTACATAGAAAGACATACCTATTGTATTTTGTACAATGTATAAGAATTAAAACATATACCTTGATGAGGTTGGAAATAAATGGAAAGAGTGGGATTTTCCTTTTTGGCCTATTTTTCTCTTTTATGACCCATGCAAGTAAATTAAATGGGCTATTTTAGATCATCTGACATTAATTTTAAATACATATGTGTATATATAACATATACATTAATATTTAATGAAAAATATATTTCAGGGAGTTTGCTCATATTGATTTATTTAATCCATGTCATATTCTTAAATGTTTCACTGTCACAAGTGATCTCTTTCCATGCCCAGGGTTTTCAGCTAATGGGTGCATATATTCTGTCACTGTAAACCTCTCCTTCCACCCCCACCATTCAAAAAAGAAAAACAAAACAAAACAGAAGGAAATGTGATTTAATGGAGTTTAAAAGGGTAGAGGTGTTTCTTCAGGTCATTGACAGGACATTCACCTCGAGAGCTGGGAAGACTAGTTCAAAAGCAAGCAGTGACTTACCTCATAATGAATTAATTGTGTGCCTGAACTATGATCCAAAAGGCCAGGTGGGCAGACCTTTCTGCACTGATGGGTAGCCTTTCCATGGCCCAGAACAAAAAATGCTGTCCTGATGGCTACCATGTGTTCTCCGCTGTGTTCTGTTTACAGAAGTCTGTAGTGTAATCCATTCTGGGTAGAAAAGGAGGCAGCAGAGCTCTGACCAAGACTGTCAGTAAAGTAATACCCTCTCTTTGTAACACTCAATGCTGCCAACTACAGAAACTAGAGAAAGAAAAATATTGTAAGCCATACTTGATTAACCATTCTTCAGAATTTTGTATGATTTTTTTCAGATATCCTCTAAGATTAATACTAATAATATGTGATCTTATTTCAAGTAATTTTAGGTACTAAGATTTTGTATCATTATTTGCAAAAAAAACACACACACACATGAAACATAGGTGTATACTTCATCATTTGCAAAATATTCTTGTTCTGCTCTCTGTTGAAATAGTACGGGCTAGTTTTAGCTCAAGGGTAAAACAATTATATATTTGAATGAAATCTATCCTATGATGTGTAAATGGGATAATTCTTTAACAGCCTATGCAAGTACACAGGACTCTATTGCTTAGGAAATAGGAAAGTTAGACCCTGTCTGAAGTTCTTGAGCCCTACATGCATAAAAAAAACAACAAAAAACTATCTTGTAATTCAGATGTGTTACCTATTTCGGATAAAGGAAAGACATAGGTTGAAGGAGAATTCAACCTTGAGTTCATAATGCAATGCTCCCGAAACAGCAGAGTGTACAAGAATGCATAGGTGTTCCAGTCATGAGGCAATGAGTGAACTTGGCTCCAAAACCAACTACTTTATTGTCATTGGTCACATCTTCAAACTCCTGTGACCTCCAAGCTAGTAAAGACAAAGGTAGTAAGACCGTTGACAACTTTGTTGTAAGCCCTGTTGAGAAGGCAGGTGGCATTTTGTGAAGTTTGAAAGAACTACATTCTTGTTATTATCAGTGCTGAGTCCTGGTAGGGAAAACTCATTAGCTTGTTTGTCTCCAAGCCAGCAATTCTCATGTGAGAGTGAGTCTCCATCTGCTCTGACCACTTCTGTTCTACTTCTTCTATTTCTTACATATGCTCAGTTCCAGAACTCAGATGGTTGAGCTACTTGCTCTACTCATTTGTAAACATGGTTGGGAAGCTGAAGCCTCAAGGGTTGCTATTTCTGAGTTCAGTCAGAGATGTCTTTACCTATCTAGTTTCTTTATTGCTAACATTGTGGGCCTGTGGGTAGATTTATTTGATAGCAGTTTTAATAGTAGCCAAGCTGCTGGTTTATTTCTCTTTGAAAAAAAGTAGCTGTCTCTGCTTTGCTGTTTTTAAAAATAATGTTGCCAGCAGATGCAAATGATTTTAAAAGTGGTTTCTAATAATAAGTTTACATGTTCATAAATCATCTGAAATATCACATGTGTTGCCCCAATCTTAAATGACTCACCTGACTATTGTTTTGTAATAGTTGTGATATTTGCTGTAAATGTTGTGTTTCTTTCTGAGTGGGTGTAGAGCTATGGTTTGAGATGGCAACAAGGAAAACACACACACACACCTGGGGGAAAAATGGCTATGAGACAATAATCAACAATCATTTACTAGTCATCATATGAGTAAGTATCTTAAAGCAAGATCTTTATCAAAGATAAAGTGTGAAAACACCTAAACTTTCAATTACAAAGCAAACCCTTTCAAAGGATTAGTGTTGGTCTTCAAACATATATCTGTCTATCTATATATAGATAGATAGATATGCATCAATGAACTACATTCTTGAGTTTTCAGGGAAAAGCACAAAAACTTAGACTCATACTGTCTAAACAACTTTCCTTTAAATTATGTTGAACTCTAACTTTGTTGATTAGCTACTGCAAGAAGAGGAACAAGCAAATACAGTCTTGAAAATTAACACTGAAAGTCATAGTCAAACATTACATGAATAAAAATGCTTTTTAAAAATGTCTTCTGATATAGCTTGATTCAGGACTTTGAGATCTTTTTGAGTCAGAGTTGGCTGACACAAACATACCATTCTGTATGCCATTCAAATCCATGTGGATATTAGAAATATCCATAATAGAAATAGTCAGAGGTGCCTCAGGATGAAGATGAAGGAAACAAAGGTGGCTGATATATTCACAGCAAGCGAGTGGAAGAACTCAGGCATCAGATGTGTAGACCAAACTTCTTTTCACTAGTCTCGACTTCTTGGAACCAAAACTTTGTGATTTTTTTTTCAGCTTTTTCATTGCTCATGAATATTATAGGTAATTTTGAATCCATGATAAATTGAAAATTGTGTATTTACTTTACTGTGAGATTTTTAAAATTAGATGATTAGTTACGTGACTAGTGTTCCATTGGGGATCATCAATTGACCTATTTTCCTCTTAGGAATAAGCAGGATATTCATTTATTATCTGTCTGTCTCCCTCTCCCTCCCCTTCTTCCTCATTCCTTTCTTCTTTGTCTTCTTTCCCTGCTTCTACTTTTTCTTGCCCTCACAAGTAGTCATTTTCTCTGCATTTTGGTGACATGAGTTTTTACATTATATGATTTTTTTTGCTCTGTGCCTTAAGAATTTTAGTGGTGCTTAACCTCATTTCCTCTCTTACTTTACACCACTAAGCATGGTTTTTAGGACTAGCTGCATCTCTATGGTTGCTTGTAATCACAAAAACAAAACTTTCTGGTACTACTTCATTTTATCCAGGTAGATGTGCAGGCAGGATCCAACACATACCCATCATCAGAACACATTCATTATCTACCATCATCATCCTAACAGACAAGTGAGAGGGTTTCTTATGGTTTCCAGTACATGGAAGTCACTAGGCCCTCGTGAATAGTATAAGTACTGGAGGTTTATCGGGAGAAATTGTTCATAAGAATTACTGTATTATTTTCTAGTCTTGTTAGCAGGACGTGAGGGGGTTTGATTCTCTATATCCCCATTTTTGCCATTGTCCACTTTGGAAAAGTGAGTCTTTTGCGTCTTTAATTTGAAACTGGTATCTTATTAATTTCAGTGTATTGAGAGGCACACAATTTTTGAGTCTATGTGTATTCTAATCATCTGAATTACAAATATCTGTAAGGTATTCTTCCACTTGATGTGATATTCAGAAAGAGATTAAATATAATTTTGAGGGGTCTTACTAAAATGAGAGTCGATGTTCTCAACCCCAGTTCTAGACTCAATTCATATTTCTCATTTCAAAATTCTGCTCCTAGAGAGCTTCTAAAGACCCAGGAAAGCCAGGTTTTAAACTGATACCTTCTTCTGTGCTATAAAAATATCATAACCATACTTTCACAGTAGGGTTTATCATGAGACATTCAAGATAGTTTTTCTATTTTTCTGTACAGCTAACTAACATTAATTTTTGAGGCCTAGGCTCTCTTTATATACCCAGAACCCAACATCATTAACCAATTATGAAAAATTTTGGAAATCTAAATTTTCCTTGCTCAAATCCTTGAAATAGTGTCATTTTTAGCAGCATAACACTCATTAATGCTGGATCAATTAAAAAACTGATTCCTGAAAAAGTCCTAGTTTTGTCAAAAAGTCCTGTGGATTCACCACAGTGCTAAAGTAGGGTAGCCTTTGGGCCTTGCAAGAATACTAGTCAGTCTCCTTCATTGGTGTGGTACTCTCTTGGAAGTAGAGGATATGGTTCTAAAATTAGTTAAGAGGCATAGATTAGAACAGACAATTCCTACCCAAAACGCTTAGCTGAGTGATGCTGAATTCAATGTAGACAATTTGAGAAAAAGTGTTTATTTCCCCCCCCCAGTACTGTTAGGTGTGATTCTAGACAGTGAAAGTCTGCAAAAACTCTTTCTGTTTTCTTATCTGCAATTGGAGATAAGCTAAGCAAAATCCAGACCCCTGGATTTTCTAGCATATGATGTCATACCTATCTGTCTCCGTGGGAAGAATCAACTATACATGCAGTGCAGACATGGAGACAGAATTTTCTCTACATCTTTAGGACTTGTCTCTTGAATAGCCTTTAATCACTTGAATAGCCTCTTGTCTGCAATGCTACTGGGTCTTGCTTTTGACACTGAACACAGTAAGCTCCTCCTGTTTCTCCTCTCCATAGGCCTAAAGACCTACTTAGTCCCTCTCTCCTACAATGGCCATCATTCTTGTGTATCTTTTATCTTACAAGGCAGCTGCAGAATGGTGTGTACCGTTCACACACAACAATGGTGTGTGAGGAGGCACCCAGGTTCCCTTAATGTCCCATCAGATAGCAGGATTGCTCTACTCACTGTTCTTGGCTCCCTCATCTTCACCAGAAGTGAAATGGTAGCTTAGGAATGCTCATCAAGAAGAGGCTCATCTGCAAAGGGCCCCAGGCACAGGACTTGGCATGTTATAGTTCCCAACATTCAGCCTAATACAATCTGAGAGGGAGCAGCAGAGTTTTTGTAAGACTACAGGCCTCTACAATCTTCAGCTAAGGAATATCCCCGATTCCTTTTTCTTCATTCAAAGTCAGTGTGAGGTACCACCAACCAACGGCTTTGCCATTATCATGTGTGAGAAGAAAGCTATATTTCCTTTTCATGTGTCTGCTTCCTGTGATGAGGTGGGAGGATATCATAGAAATTCTCTACAGGAATCCGATAAACCTCTTTGAGGACCTTGGCATTGTATATATGTGTCCTTGCAATAATCTAGGGCAAATCAGCAGTGTGAGATGCAGGCACAACCTTGAATAAATATATCTATCAAAGTGTTTACTCCAAATTTATTTTCTTTTCTATGAAAACAGAAAAGTGAATAGACTGTCTTTTTATTTTTAAAAGCTGATTACTTCCAGTTATAAGTGAGTTAAAATAATTTTCCTTTTTGGGGGGGTCTACATTCTTCTTCTCAGACACATATTCTACACTAAAATTTATGTGACAAAGCTTATTTGTGTGAGCAAAATCATTGCTTGACTTTTTGTTTAGAGCCAATAGGCAAATATTGTGAATAACTTCTAAGTTGCAATATCACACATTCTAATTTAAAATTCTTTTTCAGTCAGTGACTTGGTTTGGCATTTTAAACAAATTTAACTTTATAATACAAAATCAATGTAAGGTTAACTGTTCACATGCAAAAAGAAAAATCTGAGTTAACCTGAACTTCTAAGATGCCATGAGAAAAGGCCTACATTTAACCTCCTGCTCTTATTATGTTAAGGCTAAGACTCATCTCCAAACAGTCGTATGATTGAGATGATGTTTTGGAATAACATCCTGTGTTTTGGTGGTACAGCAGTCTTTAGTGACATGCTGAGGTTGCATTGTATTAGCTCATGATATTTTCCCCAGTTAATTGATATCCCAGGTTTGTCCAGAGGAAAATCTATAGCTCCCCCAAACATGCTTGACAAGTTATTATATTTACTTTAGTCAAAGCCCGTGTGTGCAATATCCCTCTTGGAGGTGGTCTATTATTGGAGTCCCATATGCTTTTTGTTTGGGAAGAAAGCAGCCAGTGTGTCATACTGTTACATAGAGTATTCTTTTTCAAGGATGTTGTTCCCTTGGGGACCATATCAGGCCAGAGTTCCTTAGTCTAATAAGACCTTTGTAACTCTTACTGTATAAAAGTTCTGGGAGGGAAGCAAGAGTTAAACAGAAAGTGTAATTCAAGCAACTATATTAGGCCACACGTGGGAAAACACAACTCTTAGTATTGGATTTAAAAAACAAAACAAAAATAAAGTTATTTATTGTAAAAAAAAAAGTACAGAGATGCTAAAATATTCAATTTTTATATTTCAGTGTCAGTGGAGGTTGTTGTCTATGGGGAAATCATAACATTGTTAACATTTACTTTAATTTTTGAATACAAATGATCTTAATGAGAACAGGAAGAGCTGACTGTTTATAAACTTTTAAACTATATGTACTTATTATAGATGCTTTTGTGGTAGTGTTTAATCTAAGATTTTCTTATCTGCTTTCCCTGGTACAACAACATTTAACTTACATGAAGATAATGATGACATTAGATAGAAATTTTTCATTCGCTAGTAGAAAAGGGCATACAAATACTTATCAAAATGACCACATTTGATTATTTTACTTTGCCAATACGTGAAAAACATAGATACTACTAAATCCAAAAACTGTTTAATGAATTTCACAAAATGAACTTAAGAGCCTTTCTTTCAATTTTTGTCATTGACTAAAGAAGAAAAATTTTATTGAATTCCTTGATATAGAAATCATGAAGTAAATACTGACATCTTATTCTTAACCACAATAATATAGAGCTTGGTTTATCATAGGCAAACATATTACATTAATATCCTTGACATTGTGATATTTTGAAAATCTTTCAAAATGTTTACTCATTTTTTTTCACAGCAACTTGTTTCACAGCAACGCATCTTACTCCATGAAGATTCCATGAACCTGCTAAGTCTTTATACCTCTCCTTCTTTACCCAATATCACCTTGGGACTTCCTGCAGTGCCATCACCACTCAGTGTAAGTTTGGGCGCAGCCTCACTTTAAACCAGCCCCAGCGACATTCTCATAGGGAAACTCCCTTTCACTTCCTATATATTCAGACTTCAGAAAACGTGTTAGGGTCAACTTTCCCTTTGTTATTTGCTGTTTGCTTCATTCTGATGGATTCAGATCAGTTTCAAGTAACAGAATTACAGGGGTTTGCAGAATCATATATAAAACTAGCTAACATTCATATTATAGTTACATTCTAAAAATAAATACTCTCTAGGTATATCACCTTAGTACAGTCCACAATTTTACAGAAGAGGAAGCTGAGAGAGACAGGAGAATAGAAAAGTCCAGATCTCAGACCAGTAATTGGCAGAGCTGGGCACACCCCAGGCCAGTACTGAGAGTTACAGTTGCTAAAAAAGCAAAACAAAACCATAGTAGCATATGTTTATGAAATTTATTTTGTGAATGACTTTATTTGGGGAATTACCAATGGTACAGTGCAGAAGAATATGTATCTGGAAAACTCTCCAAGAACAACACTCCACTATTCTTGGGAGATTCAAGGTGAATTAGTTTAAAAATCCTGACAACTGAAAAAGGAGGTAATTGTCCTGAAGGAGGTGATTGTCCTACTAGCCAAAGGCAGCAGTGATTATTTGATGCATATTCTATAAAAGAATGTGTTAGTGGTTGTAAAGGACTTTAGCTTTGTTTACAAGATTACTTATCTCTGAAAAGTTACTAAATTAAACTTTGCACACACAGAGGTTATGTGATACTTTAGGTTTAAAGAGTTTCACTGTTGTCATTTATTTTATGGTCATTAGCAGGAAGACTTTTACTGAGCCCAATGTATTAGATTAAGATATATTTTCAATATGTATTTATGGAGCCAATATATGGGTTTTTTTAGAACACTAAATTATGTATTTTATTCTATGTGGATTTTTAAGAGTGTCTTGCTGGCTTATGTGTTACTATGCTCTTAAGCCAAATTGGTTTTATATCTGGAGATTAAGGAAGAAAGGCTTGCAAATCCTGCCTTTAGCCCTGCCACTGAAAATCCTCATGGAGTATTATTTAAAAATTGGTACAAGTGAAAAAAAAGACAATCAAGAGCAATACCAAAAATAAAGTCATGGATAACTTTTTTCTCAATTCATTTCTTTTCCCTAATAAAAATAAGTAAATACTAAGCCTTAAACTTCATACAACATACCAGTAGCCATTTTGTTGCCTCTACTTTTTCTCTGCTCTAAGGCACTCCTCCTTTGCTAACTCATACATGCACTACTTTTAATGTGGTCAGAGAAAATGTTTCCCCAAAGGACTAAGTACTAAAGCCAGAACATTTAATGTTTCGATGGTAATACAATTTGGTACCACTGGATGAATAAACCAATGTGGTTTGGATTAAAGTTTCATTTTTCTTTGCTTCCATTTTGGTGTGGATGAGGCCATCACAGTTAATTTCTCAGGCTTAGCATTGCTCTTCCAGAAGGATCTCTAATAACCCATTTCCCCACTGAATAGTGGGAAAATTTGAGGAAAAGAGGCCAGCACCAGGCATCACTTCAGATTAAACAGTGCATTGACTTGCTCTGTGACTCAGACAAACCATTTACCTCTTTGTCCTTCAATTTCTCCATCACTGAAAATTGCTTTGCCTCCCTGGTGCACAGCAATTTTGAAAGATGAAACATGAGTTCTGAAAAGAAACATGCCACATAATTTTGAGGTAGTAGACTTCGGCTTTTGTAATACCAAAATGACCACCACTCATTACATTATTTGAATAGGCTAATTCATTATTACTATTGATGATATAATTGTTATTGCCTTATTACTGTGTTATCATAAATTTCAGGTTCTTAATAGCCATTTTATTTGATATTTGATTTCACTCATAGTCTACTTTTACATAAAGTATCTAGACTGTCATGTTTAATGTTTAGAGATTTGAGGATCTGTTATGCATTAATATAAAATACAAGTTTAAATGAAAGTCTTGCATATTTTGTGCCTCCTTTCATTGAGTTGTTTCAAGGATTCTATCTTAAAAATTAAATATCAGAAAGTTACAGCTCTGTGAAATTGAGGACATGAAGAGAATGTGTACTTTGTTTCTTTTGCATGAAACTTTAAACTTACAAGTCTTTTTATCTTAATCCCTATGAGATACAGTCTGTAGTTTAACTGTCAGGATAAATTTTACCTTTTCAGTATATATTTTACCTAACTGGTGTGTTATAAACTATTTTAGGAATAAAATTCCTACCTCTTAAAACTGAAATTATCTCTATGTTTTATTGACATATAAAATGTATGTTTTTATTATGGTCTGTTATTTGTTTACATATATTAATAACTTCACATATTCATATGGATACATCAATGACTGGATATATGTAAATGACATATGAATATATACATATACATATGATCTTAAACCATTATATAGATAAATGAATTTGGCTAATTAACATATTCTACCTCACTTATTATTTTGGGGGATGATGAAGATCCTTAGAGTCAGCTTTCTCAACAATTTTCAAATATATTAAAATTACTGGTATAACAATGGTCACTTTGATATATAAATATATATAATATGCCTCCTAAATTTTAGCCAAATAAATGTCTATTTCATGTTCTAATATTTTTAAAAAATCTCTTAGTTTCAGTGCAACAATACTCAATTACTAACTTGTGTTCAGTGCTTCGACCCTGTTTCTTTTCCTTTCTTCTTTGTAAATTCAGTTAGTTTAAAAGGCATAGTGTTATCCACTTTGCTGATCCAATCATTGGTAAGACAAGTTTTGGTTTCAGAAAACCATAGCATAAGAAATTCATCTCCTGGAGTAAAACCCAGTGTGCATCTGGATGGGAGATTCACATCTTCATTATTTCTTGACACAGGCTTCAAATTCACTTAAAGAAAAGCAGAAGTGTGAAACCCAGACGCTCAGGCAAGGTGTTCCTCTTCCTGGCCAGTATGGGGGCAGCATCCCAGCCTCTTCAAGTCATGCTCATGTCGCCCTGGAGGGGAAGCCCAACAGCAGCCACCAAGCTCTCCTGCAGCATTTATTACTGAAAGAACAAATGCGACAACAAAAGCTTCTTGTGGCTGGTAAATGAATCATGGCACCATGAAAGATCATTTTAGACTTTCATTTTATCATTGGTCCAGTTGAACATCTCTTTAATTTGATACCTTCATAAAGTTTCACTGTGCATTATAAAGGTCATCCTGACTCTTGGTACTATAGGAAAGGCCAAACTCCTTGTTCTTTCTCTAGATCCATGGAGAAGGAGCTGAGGAAGGAACCCACCTCATTTGACAACTTCACACAGACCAGACTGGATACCTTCTGAGTGTCAAGGTCAAGCATAGACCTGTTTATGACCTTGATACTTCTGCACCCATCCTAGCCTTCTTAAGAAGTTTGCTGCATGGGCTGAGAATATGGCCTAGTGGTAGAGTGCTTGCCTCAAATACATGAAGCCCTGGGTTTGATTCCTCAGCACCACATAAGCAGAAAAAGCCAGACATTGCACTATGGATCAAGTGATAGAGTGCTAGTCTTGAGCAAAAAAGAAGCCAGGGACAGTGCTCAGGCCCCGAGTTTAAGCCCCAAAACTGGCAAAAAATAAAAAAGTTTGCTGGCAAATGGCTTTTGCTCTCCTTAAAATTACTTGTGGATGCATCTCTGTTTACACTGGCATACAAATGCATGCACATTTTTTTTTTCCAGGTGGAGTACCCTTACATCCTCAGTCTCCATTGGCGACAAAAGAGAGAATTTCACCTGGTATTCGAGGTACCCACAAATTGCCCCGTCACAGACCTCTGAATAGAACCCAGTCTGCACCTTTGCCTCAGAGTACATTGGCTCAGCTGGTCATTCAGCAGCAACACCAGCAATTCTTGGAGAAGCAGAAACAATACCAGCAACAGATCCACATGAACAAAGTAAGCCACTAAGTGAAATGCATAGTCATTGATCTCATTGTGTATATTAGCATCAATCAAAATCAGAGAGATTACCATCTCAGAGCAGCTCCCTGGACTCAAAAACATCATCACAATATCTCTATTTGTGCCATCATTATGTTTATGGCATGTTTGTAGCAAGTGAGATCCCAATTAGCAAGATAGGTGATGACTGATTGCCCATTTTCATGAACAAGCATAGAGACATATGGTATAAAGCCCCATAATTTAGTATTTTTGTAAAAATGGCAAGGGGCCAAGTTGAGTGCAGTAGGTTGAAAGGTCAAAAAAATTTCACAGGTGCTGGTGAATAAGACAAGGGTATCTAATAAGATATTTCTCTGCAACTTGTATATCTCTAGGATGTTCTTATATTTTTAGTGCATTCGTTTCATTTCAAAAAAGGATTTGAAGCAGTTTGTCTAGGGCTTGTGATAGTTGCTTTGTGGCAGCCTTACTGTGGCTTCCATGCATATGGATGCCTGTATCTTGCCACAGCTTTAAGGAGTGTTCCTGCTGGAGCCACTGCAAAGAAAGAGGGGTCCCAATACAACGATATTATGTTGCCAGTGCACTTTCTATGAACTTGTAAGTGAAATAATCTTTTTGTCTCTTTTGCACTGTGTCATTTCCTAGTATCTTATAGAGATATATTATATTGCTAAGTAGACAGCTACAATTTGTCTTTGAAATAAGAGCTTTATTATAATATAAAACAAACAAACAAAACACGAACAATCTAAACCCTCCTGAGCAATAGGAGAACAATCTTTATCACATGCTGGAATGACTGCACATATGGCTGAAGTCTTTCTCACTTTAGCCTTATCATGAAAGGAACATGGGCTCCAGAGTACCATGCTGACCGCAGAGTTTTTAGCCCAGCCCTTTGTTGAATGTTTTGGAGTAGCAGTACTTGACAGAGTACAGTGTTTCTCCAACCTTCTCTCGTTGTACTTCTAAGCTCTGTATCCTCAAATTAAAATGCTTATTTTAGTGCTTTAACATTTCTCTAAATTTTGGAAATGATTTTAATCAAATTAGTCTCCTTTGGAGGCAATCAGATTTCTTCCCTACCCAGTGGCAGAGAGCAAACTCATATGTCTCTGTTAACTTGAATATGCATTTACTCTATTTTCGTCATAGGATTTGTTTGTTTGTTTTGTGGTTTCTCAGAATAACCTCAAATGACTAGATATTCCTGAAAAATGTAGCAATTCATTTGGGAAAGAAGATTCAGAAATCTTACTTGTGTCTATTATGAAGATTATTATTTTGATCTGGACCTAGGTGTTTTTATAAAATTAAGTTTTGATATACTTTTCAAGTTTTTTTTTTTTCATGATACTCTTTTCTTGAAATATGTAGATATGTTCTGCAGTGGATAAATTAGGTTAATCATGGTGTATAAATGATGTCCATGAGGACTTTTAAGAATATTTTAGAATTAGTTTTCTTATAGAATGGAATTACCACTGGCTCAGACACAAATTGTATGTTCACACCAAAGTCTTCCTCCTTTGATACACACTGGAGATTTTGGCAGGCAGATGCTACCCCAGTCTCAGGACAAAACTAAGATGGAAAGCAGGCATTTGCATTTTAGCAATGACAAAAGCAAATCTTATCAAAAGCTGTTCCCATGTGGAGCTGATTCCTTGGAATCTGTTAAACATTCTTCCCTAAATTAGAAACAAACCTATACGTTTAGGTACATGTTTGTACAGTGGTTTGATTATTAAATCTTGTCTTAATTAGGCAAAATGAAGACCAGAAAACTTCAAAGTACAAAGCTGATCTTCATAAGTTAACCCCTCTCAGCTTGGGTGTTTAGATTACTCAAGCAGGTCTCCACTTGGCTTTTTCCAACTATGTATTCCATATGTTTAATCAAATAGCATATGCACTTTGATATTCTCTTGATTTTGAAAATATTTTACCTGCTCTCAATTGTCTTAGGAAGCAGCAGAGACTTTTAGATAAGAAAATGTTGAGTCTCTATCCTATTTTGCAATATTTGCTCTCAATGGAGCCAGTAAGAAATGAATTGATACTGTTCACCCTTCTTCTAAGGTGATGAGGTGATTTTATTTTTCAATGAGTCAAGGGCATAACGAAGATACCCAAAGTAATGAATTTCTGTATAAACATATTTATATGTACTCTACATAATCATTTAGAACACTCATTAGTAACGGATCACCATAGAAACTTATGCCACTTCTTTATTGCCATAGATGAGTCTTTATTAAATCCACTCTCACTGGAGCCAAATAGTTGGCATCATTAAAACATGGTCCTCACTCCTGAGACATTTATTAAAACAGGAAGCATGAGCATATGTGAACATGCAGGTGTGAAAATGATACGATAGCTTTATATTTCATTCTCTTGGCTTTTTATATTTCCTAAGGAAATTAATGAAGTAAAAAGCGCAGTAGAAACAAATTAAAAATAAGTAGATTTCTTTGTAAACCAAATCAGATTAAATAAACACAGTTGGGCTTCCTGGTATGAAATTTGTAATGCTATGTTTGGATTGAAAAGAATCTTTAGAAGATTTTGAAGCATCTCCCTGGTTTTCGGACCATAGTGATACAAGAGAGTTCTATTTGTCATTCAACTATATAATATAAAAGTTATTATTAACCCTGCCAGAAGACTCACCCTCCTCTTTCCTTATTCTTTAATGGCATTTACATGCAATAGGAGTGTGTTGTAAGATTATTTACCTCTTATAACTATGATATGAAAAGTCAGTGGCCTAGTAGAAATATCCTTGCAATGGGCTTTTAGGCTTATATAATATTTACATTGCTATATCTGCCAGTAACTAATAGGCAAATACAAAGGAAAGTTCTCAGCTGGAGAGTAAACCTTGTCAGAATGATTTATCTCTGTTCATAAGTTTGAATGTTCTATTTTCACTAGAAGTATTCTGAGAAGTTGAATCACATAAAAAAATCATAGTTTACAACATTTCTTCTTTTATATTTTGAGACATTTAGTACATTCAGAAATGCATTAAACAATTTCTATTGCCAATACATGCAATGTTTGTACTATGAGGATGAAATGTTTTGGTGATTCAAAAAATGAGTTTCTTTTGCAGTAGCACCAACGAAGCATGGTACTTTCACCAGTATATCTTTCTTTTACTTTTTGAAAGAAAAAAGGGTTTTTAAAATAGAATATTCCTAAATTTACCAAAAAGAATACAAAAGCTAATAGGGTATTGCTTTTCGTTGTTTGTCTGGGGGCCCACTTCGAGTTTAATTACACAAAGTTTTCTTCTTCTTTCCTGGTAAAATGAAACTGATTAAAACAAAAGACACCACATTTTCCTGAACAGATGAGTGATTCAACCATTAACTGAAGAGTTAAAGGGCAGCTCTTCAATCACATCACTCTCTGAATGTTATATAGGCATTTCCCACTATCATTCATGTATTTTTGTTGAGTACTTCAACATAGATCTCTGCTATATCTTCCCAAAATGACAACTCCTTCCCTCTTATGGTATTTCTAGAATAGCATTGATTTGTGTCTAGCAGTTTCTGATTTTTAATATCTTTTCTGTTACTTAGGCTTTTTATATTTGTCTTATGTTATCTATATGAGCCACTTGATTAAGAGATTTCTTCCTCTGTTTAGTACTCACTTGAATAAACTGCTAGCATGCCTGTAACTGTTCAGCAAATTAGTATTGCATTCTTCCTTTGTACAGACACTGCTTAAGACACTAGGAAAATAGCATTCAGTGTCCTCAGGAAGCTTGTAGTATGGAGAGCAAAGGGCAAAATATTCAAATAAATAGTAATACAATGTGTTCTGTATCAAGACAGAAAATATAAGACAAAAAATAGGCTTCTTTGAGGAAGTAATATTTGAGATGCTTGCAGATCATTCTGTCTTTATAATATTATCTTTCTTCTCTTTCTTTTCCTTCCCCCTTTTACTTTCTTTCCCTTTCTTTTCAATATGCCCTGTGATAAATATCTTATGCATTCCTATGACTGGATATGAGCCAACACTTTTGAAAAAACATATAAATCATGAGATGATATCTTATAGATGTCAGGGTTCCGTCTAGATATAAGTATTTATTATATATTTATTACTATGATACTTAGACATTTTGACATGAGCACTATTTTATCATAATAAAAATATATCTAAGACAAGAACAGTAAATGGGAGGCCGAGCAGATGTCCTATGTTGCTCTAACTTAAGCAGGTAGATATGATGTTTTGACAAGCAAAGCAGAATATAATTATGCTCACATGCCGAATCTGAGAAAATGGGGAGCTTCTATTAGTTTTTAGCAAAAGAATTTGACCCTTTTTTGAGTAGTATAAGCTTTATTCCTGTCTTTCAAAGTAATTTTCTGATATCAATGTTACCTATTTTTCATAAGCCATCATGAATCAGACCCATGCCCTATTCCCAACCATTCCCATCCACAGTAATTCAGGACATTACAGTCTTTAATGCCTGTAGTCACTTGTAAAATGCTCCTGAAGAATACCCTAATATAGAACAATTATATGCACTCTTGAAAAAAATATATTTTTGCCAGGAGTGATTTAAAGAACAATTCTATGGTGTGTATAGTCTAAAACCTTCGCATTTTTGAAGTCATTCTTCATATTCCCAATCATCAAATATATACTTTGTATTTGCTTTATTTTAAAGAATATGCTTTTCTTCCTATGGCTTACTTGTGAGAGAATGAAAAAATTAAACATACTCAGATAAAACCATGTATCCATCTTATTTAGTGTGTTTACTGAATTCCTCTAGTGCAGCACTTCCTCCTCTTACTTATGGTGTGCCTCTCCTTAGCATCTTCTCCCTTTATGACCTGAGATTCCTAATCTAATACTTAAATACCACCAGCTACCTTTCAGATGCAGGGTTTGCTCTGAGCTGAACACTACAGAACAGAATCTGCACATATATTATCCCATTAACCTTAACAACTACCTTTTAAAAATCTTCAAGCATGTTCCTTTTACAAAGCTTAATTAGATTGAACATATTTGATAGGATCTCCAGGTGACCAAGCTGGAAAACTGACATAAATTGTCTTACACAAAGTCTGTTTAACAAACCATGCTTATGATTCTATTCTTACTTTTATCACCACCTTAAGGAAACAAGCTGTTTCTAATTTTATTTCTAATTAAATGTATAGAACTCACAATTTAAACAAAAGACAAAAGAGACAAATACAAAACAAGAATATCAAACCAGGAAACTGAACTTATTTGGGATTGATTTGGACTTGTCAGGATGAAGAAGTGGCTTTTCTGTACCCTGTTTTCAGCCTTGCAAACACTGCCCTCTACCCCCTACTCACGTAGCTGTCTTTGTATGTGGACTTCATGGTGGTACATGAAGACATCCTGCTGGATATAGTCAAGTTTTCCAAATGGTGCAGAGAACATGCAGTACTGAGCCCAAATTCAGCCAGGCCACAATTTGAGTCTTTCTTGCTTGTTGTCACATTGCCATTTTCTTCACACAAACATCTTCTTGCCGGAGTTCTAAGCAAGCCTGAGTCTGGAGGTTGACTTGCTTCATCAGGTTCTACTGAAATACAAATGTTGGCATCTCATCTCTGGGTGGCTGGAAAAATGCCTTGTTTTACGTTTTGAAAAATTGGATGAGTAGAAACTTGAACAGGGCTTTCATTTAGGAAAGTAGGCATTACCGTTGTCAGGATTAATTTCTCTCCATCCGTTTGACAGCTTGTTTCCAGGCAGTCTTTTAATCACCAATTTAGGATTACATTTTGCCCATTAGATGAATAGTATATTGAGAAACATTAGCACACACTGAAAGCAATTTTTATAACAGTAAAAAGCCTCCTAGATTATTTATCTATCTATAGAGGTTTATAAAGAAAACTGACTTTACTCTGAAATAGATGCTATTTTGACATTATTAGGCCAATGTAAATAGAACCTTTTGGGTATATA
Source organism: Perognathus longimembris pacificus (assembly GCF_023159225.1). NCBI lineage: Eukaryota > Metazoa > Chordata > Mammalia > Rodentia > Heteromyidae > Perognathus > Perognathus longimembris. Next base: position 92,238,118 of record NC_063162.1, on the reverse strand, counting down.
GTGGCTGTAAAAAATCCACTTATGGTACTGTACTAGCTTACATCATCTCTGAATATTTATATAGCAGCATTTCACTCTATAATTACAAGTTGATAGTTTATAATATACAGAAAATGGCTTCTTGCTTTATTATTCAACGTGATGAAATCTGTGTTTGGCAAAGAAAAGGAAAGACTGTTTCAGTGGATTAATGTGTAGCATTCATAAACATTCCCAGGGCTGCTTTCATAACTTGAAGGTCAAGGGGAAAGACCTGGACCTTTCCTTTTCACTCCTCACTGTTAATCTAGTTGGAGATACTTTTATTGAATGAGAACAACAATACTTAGACATGACTATGAGGTAAGAAAATAGGGGAAGGAAAACTGTCTGGGGAATTAAACCATGTGAGTCCTCTGATGTTGTTTCCAAGCAGTTCAAAGAGAGAAGGAAGCTGAATAATTTGGTTGTTTCCCAATCTTGACAAATAGTTTCATTTAACAGAATGAAATAATTAAGTCCCACTAAAGAATTTTTAACATAGCTAAGTGATCTATGGACACGAGAACCATAAATGTGTAGCCATCTCTTTAAGGCTTTTCGTAGCCTTTAAGCTTCTGATATTAGTGTTGACTTTCCTGTTTCTTTCTGTTCTTGTTCTAACTGCTTATGAAATCTGAAAGGTTATTTTGACTATGAGTTGTCATGTCTACAGTACTCTTATTTCTACTAAAAGAATATCATTTTGAGCTAGGATTCTGTATCTGAATTAAATTGCATTCACAAACAATTACATTTACTTTATAAAACTCATTTGCAATTGAGTGCCAGTCGTCACTCTTATAGTCTTAACTCCTCAGGAGACTGAGATCTGAAGATCATTAATCAAAGCCAGCCCAGGCATGAAAATCCATAAGACTTTTGTCTCCAGTTAACCACTAAAAAGCCAGCTCTGGAGCTGTGGCTTAGGTGGTAGAATGCTAACCTTAAGCAAAAAAGCTCAGGGATAGTATCCAGACTCTGAGTTCAAGCTCCAAGACCAGCACAAAAACAAACAAACAAATAAAAAAACCCCACATTTCCTTTTATAGAACAATTGATTCGTGCTCCACAAAAATTCACCTGTGATAACTATCATGCAATATCTCATGAAGTTTTTGTCTTGAATGCCTCACAGATCTGTAAATCGATCATTATAATCAAAGACTTGTATAGAATAGCATATGGGAATTGCAAAATCTAGAATATTCAAGCGTCTCTCCAAGAGTAATTTTTGAGGTCTTACATAATAATTTATTAATTTTGCAAACTTTGGTCAAGTTTTTCAGCCTTGGATTGAACAATTCTCTAATAAACAAGTATTAGAGGAGAGAATGTATGTAACATGAGTTTATAAACATAGTAAACATTACTCAAACTGTGATATTTATATTTGTTTGTTTGTTAGTTTTTGAGACAGGGCTGACAAGCTCAGGCTGGCTGGCCTGGAACTCACTGTGTAGCCCAAAGTGGTCCTAAACTTTCAATCTTTCTTCTTTCAACTCCTAAGTACTGGGGTTATAACATATATTACACACTTGGCTACATTACAGTTTTTATTTTTTGTAATGTTTTTTCACCCTGGAAATTGAACCCAGGGCTTTGCTCTTAATAACCAAGAACTATAACCACTTGAGCTACTTCTCTGAGAACTTTATATTTTTGTATCATATTCTAGTTCTATCTTCCTTATTTGGTTAATAAAAATGGTCATCTAAAAGTGCAAGAAGACTTCCAAGGCTCCAAGGCACATTTCCCACTTGCCTCACTATTGCATCAGGCTTTTTTTTTTTTTTTTTGTAAACCAAACCACCAAATTTTGTTCCAGCTCTCTCATGTGCTTCTGTGTTCATAATGAAATAAAGAGACTTTGTGTTCTTTTCAGAACAGTGCTATAGTTAGTGATTAAATAATTTTCTTTATGAGTATAATTTTCACTCAGTAACCTTTATTACTTTGCTATGCAGTTCAGTGAGTTTTGAAAAATGCACATCGTCATATAATTGCCACAATCTATAGAACAAGTCCCTCAAATTCCAAAACTCCCTTCTACAGATCTTTTGTCATCTTTTTCTACCTTATACCTGCCAAAGTAGTTGAATTGTTGACCAAGGAGAGGACATTAAGACTGATCACCAGTAGTGCTGGCATATTTTAAGAGTACACAGATATCAGTCTTGAATGATTCTAGACAAAGGATGTTTAAGCTATGGGATTTTTTTTTCCATAGGTCCTAAAATGTCAGTCTATGGACTGGATCCAATCCATAAGCATTCGCTTTGTCCTTCTTGGTATCTTAAAAAGCTTTTGAGTTATTGGCCTCGTCTTTAAAAATAGATTTCAAATGAAAGTTTGGATTTCTGGCATTCCCTGAGATAATGAAAAGGCTCTGCCACACTGCGCCCCTACTTGCTGCGTAATTGCATTTCCGGGATCACTCCTCTGAAATGTTCCTACACTACTCTCCAGTTTAAAGTAAAGCACTGATCAGTGTGGATACAGAGAAGTTAGGTAGGCTAGTCATTCATTTTGAGGTCCTATCTGTTCTGATATACATTCCAAAACCATAAAGCAAGACTAGGAAAAGAAACAAAAGTCCTTTCTCATTGTGCCTTTAAATTTCAATCCTAAAAGGGTGAAAAAATGCATCTCTCTCTTGTGCTTGTCCTGGGGCTTGAACTCAGAGCCTGGGCGCTGACCTTGAGTTTTTCTGCTCAAGGATAGAACTCTACCACTTGAGCCATAGCTCCATTTTGCTCCATTTTGGCTTATTTTGGTGGTTACTTGGAAATAAAAGTCTTTCCAATTCTCAAATCTCAACCTATTCAGTAGCTAGGATTAGAGGCATGAGACACAGGTATCCAGATAGATTTTTTTTTAAGATATACTTTTTACTGACGTTTGGAAAGTAGAATACCAAGGAAAAATCCTATTACATAATAATAAATCACATAAAATAACAGCATTTTTAAAACAGAAAAGAGATTACTTGTCTTCTAAAGGAATAACTCCTAAGAATTGTTGGTGAAATCTCTTGCTTCTGTTCTGAAAGCCTAATCTTCTCATTTCTTTTATTTGCCTAATTAAATTCTATCTACTAGCAGATAGAGTGATCAGTTACACATATACATCAAGTCGTGTCATGGTTTTTCTTAAAACTACCTACTTGGTCTGGGTGCCCTGGCTCTGTAATCCTAGCTACTCAGGAGCGGCGATCTGGGACTCTCGGTTCAAAGCCAGCCAGACCAGAAAAGTCCATGAGACTCTTATCTCCAATAAACCACTCAGAAAACCTGAAGTTGCATTGTGGGTCAACTGGTATATTGCTAACTTTGAGCTGAAGAGCTCAGGAACAGAGGCTGTCCCAGAGTTCAGGCTCCATGACTGACAAAACAACAACAACAACAACAACAACAACACTACCCACTTGCTTATTGAACATAGCATAGATTCAGGCCACATATTCAGGCCACATAAATGTGGCCTGAGAGTCAGTCATGATCTCGGTAAAGTTCTGCATCTCTGTACCTTCATGCCCATACTCTGATCTCTAGCCACAGTTCTGCACGGAATGTCCAACCTCCAGGCCTTTTCAAGTTTCTATCTTGTACCTGGGGTCTGTCTTAGCTCAAACCCTGCCTATGAAATAATGCCTTCCTTGGCTATCTAAAATAATGTGACCATAAGAACTCACACATCAAATCCCACTGTTCAGCTGCTTCTGTGTTTCCCCTATAAAGTGTTCAGAGGCTCTTCCCAGCCCCCAGTTATCATATATGCTCAATAATAAAAACTAATATATATATGCTCCATATTATATATTACTATTGCTATATGACTATTTTACCTGCTCCATAATAACCCAGTGAAAGAATGAGTGAGTGGACTCCTCCTCAAACCAGCTAAGTAGAAGAATTTTTTGACTCTCCAAAAAAAGGAATAGGTGCCAAAATATGAAGAACTTTTGCGAACCAGGAAAAATATATTTTCAATGTGACATTGTTTTGGAAAATCATTTTGAGTTAAAAAAAAGACATAGAAGGGCATTTGAAAAAAATCCATGTGGCCCTTAGATTCATTTCATAATTGTTTAATATTAACAAGGGAAAGTATTTGTCAATTTAGACTTTTCAGTATGTAAAGAATGGACTAATATTTGGAAAACCTGTCTTGTTTTCCTTTCATTTTGCTTCCTACAGTTATTGTTCTTAAAGGTTCAGAAGTGAGGGCTGGGAATATGGCCTAGTGGCAACAGTGCTTGCCTCGTATACATGAAGCCCTAGGTTTGATTCCTCAGCACCACATATATATGAAAAGGCCAGAAGTGACGCTGTGACTCAAGTGGCAGAGTGCTAGCCTTGAGCAAAAAGAAGCCAGGGACAGTGCTCAGGCCCTGAGTCCAAGGCCCAGAACTAGCCAAAAATAAAAATAAAAAAAGGTTCAGAAGTGAGATGACATAAAGTGTCTGGCTTTAGCGAGGAGTGCTTCCCTAATAGACCTCTCAGTTTGAAATCCCTCCAACTTCTCCAAGTTGCTGTTGAGAACAGTTGGTACATACCTAATCTATTTGTGAATTGAGACAGCATTTGTATCATTTTTAAATCTAGTTTCCTTGGAGTTTAAAGGAAAGGTTTTGTTTTCCAAATGAGGAATATTGCATTTATTTAAGAGAAAAGATAATCTGGTGCCTTGGGGAGGGAACCAATGTCTTAAAATTTTAGGCAAAATAAGAACATAATAAGTTATGCTCCAGGTTACATTTTACACAGTTATAACAATCATACCTAATTCTAATGGACAACAGTTTATTGGCAGTGTTGGAAAGTCAGATGTCTATCAAAAACAAATTTACTCATTTATCTGGCCTGTTCTTACATGACATTTTGTATCTAAGGGTATTTATGTGTAATTAAAAGAGGTCTATGGGGAAAATTAAAATCACACAATTTAAAAATACTTTAAAAAATCTAAAAATTTCAATTCTATTTAAAAGCATATACACAGGCTTAAGTTAATTTCTAGCTTTATCTCAAACAATGCCACTTTCAGAGAAATGAACTGAATATGCCCATGTGTAAAGATTAGCTTTCCATCCTTTATGGTTTGCTTAATAAATTTTATATCATTTGCCTGTCAAATATAGGATGCATATCATGACATGTAAACACTAAAATTATGGCTTTTGTCTAACCACAGAGTGGACAGATAAACAGTGGAGTTCAGATGTAATACTTGAAGGTAAGGGATTGGGATTGCAGTCAGGAATGAATGTGTAAACCAGTGAAGTGTATTACTGTGCATTATTTTCTCATCCTAGGACAGTCATAGCCTGCCTGTAGCGTTGTTGTTTCCAGGACAAGGACAGTACAGTAGCCTGGAGGACACAGAGATATGCTGACAGATGAGTCAGAACTCAGATAAAAGAGAAAGGAGAAGCTGTGCAGCCACTGTCTTCATCTCAGTTGGGTCTCCACCATAGTAACTCACCTGGTGTCAGACCAATGGCACACAGTGCGCTTGACAGATGGGGCCTCGGCAGAGATTCACACAGGCTTGCACATTTATCTGTCACACAGATGTTTCGTCTTCTGTTTTCTAGCCAGCAAGGCAACAGCCCGACTTTGCTGGGGGATCACCTCCAGATGTTCAACCAAAGAGAGACCCTGCCACCCCACTGAGAGTAAGCAGACATCCCCTTGCCACATCTGGGGCCACTCAGCAGCAGTACAAATTAGAAAAGGGTTAGCCAGACCATCTTTGTAATGGTTGTATTTGGAGTTCAAAAAACACAGAGAAGACAACATAATCTGAATACTTACAAATCTCACCAAGTAACTTTCCATTAAAAAATATCTGAAGCAAGTCAAACATGGCAGGCAGAATTTCTCTGTGACTTTTGTTTGTGATTTTTCTCTGCTGATGTTAATTGCTAATTTTTCCACTGTGGCAAATTTTGAGAGTCTTAAATGAAAACAGCTTTAGTTAAATACCTTTAAATGAAATAAGAAGTACAGGTTGACTCCCACTGTGTGTTTATATTTTGCAAAGCTGGATCCAGAATGGTCGTATTTATCTCTTTTAGTCTTTTGTGGATCTTCACAGAGTACCTTTGATTTCAGAGATAAAAAAGAAAACCAAACAACTCACTGGTTACTAGTCATGTACAGATTGTACATATTGCATCACAATCTAGGAGGAAATGTGGGAAGTTTTGTTACTAAACATGTTTTCAGATATTCACATACTAGATATCTGAAGTACTAGGTATCATGCAATGAACAAAGTACTAGGATACAGAACGAGGGAAAATCAAAACAGCAAGCCCAGGTTCTCATGACATTATTTTTCTCCTAATTAGCCTATATTTGTTGTACAGAGGGGTTGCATGGTGACATTTCCAATATAATATACCTTGATCAAATTCACTTTTCTGTTGCTTATTCTTATTCCTTTGAAGTTTACATTGTAATTACTAGTGTAAGTGAAAACATCAGTATGATGCCAATGTACTTGAACTACTCAAATGAAAGAGGATGGGGCCAGGACATAGAATATTTCTGGGCCACGTTAAGAGTGGTAGATTTATTATAAACATGATAAGAGCTATTGGAGAATTTCTTATAGAGGTCAGGTATTACCTAAATGATATGTTGAATTACAGTAAAAAATGTGAGCTTTTGAACTCCAAGTGGGCAAGAAGCAAACCCAGTTTCCTAGGTAAGTCAAGGAGAAAATGATGGTACTCAGTACTACTCAGTGGTAATAATAGAAATGGAAACCTGTCAAGGTGTAGGGCATATTTTAGAAGTTGAGTTTCTACAGATTTTTTGATAATGAAATAGGAAAGATGAGAGAGAGAGAGAGAGAGAGAGAGAGAGAGAGATTTTCTTGGTTCCTGCAATTGGATGATGATGTTTACTTAAATGAGGAATGCTAAGTGATCCCTATACAAGGATGGGAAAAAAGAAGAGTTTATCTGGCAGCGATTTAAAGTTTTAAAGTTTATGGTATGTTTTAGATATTTTAGATCTAAGCATCTTAGTAATACACTAAATATGATTTTTTTTTTAGTTCAGGAGAGGGGTTGGAATTGTTTGTATGCATTTAGTTGGCATCATAACTCTTTCTGAGGAGAATACAAAGTATAAAGATATACAAAATTTGGGGTTTCTGCTCTTTTTAAAAATGATATTTCACTTTTTGCAGTCTTAGAGATGGCTTGTTTTCTCTTGGTTATGAGATTCCTTCCATAAAACAAGGTTTAAAAAGGTTATTGTATATTTTTCAATACCAACATTTTATATCTGTATAATTTCCACTCACAAGTTGCTGTTTTGTCAAGAAACATTGCTTTCATGAACCATTAAAGAATTCTTCTCATGTGGAAAAAGATCATTTTGCCATTGGCTTTCTTATTGAATGATCACAACATTATTTATTATGGCTGATACCTCTCCCCCTCCTGTTTCCTTTAATCCATCAGAAAAGGAGATGAAGCCAAATGAACTTACTGGGAATAGTGGCATTGTTTCTGTACTGTGCACTGAAAAGTGTTAGAGACCATATCACATGTGGGTGACAAAAGCCAGTGAGGTTGTGAATACCAAATTTGACTTATGGACTTAATAAGGTATTTTCTGGCAATTAATTGATATCAGAAATTCATTAAACATCATATTTCAGAAAGCTTTCTGTTAAAATTTATATAGTTGTAAACACTCATGATTTTGTCTGTATTAGAGATTATCTTTCACTAGCTCAGTGGTGATGGGAAAATCTATTTTAGTGAATTAATTCTGAATGACAAGTCTTTGGTTGCTCCAGACAGTCTACTATTTCCAAGATGCTGTGGTTTTCATCATGTTTCCTTCTCTAAACTTCCATACCTGACCCCTGTTTATAGATTATTTAGATGATTTATGGATTTTTGCATCTGTACAGTCATCATTGATCTTTGCAAGAGAAATTCCAGTCAAATGGTTAAGAATAAAACCTAGTTGGCAAAGAGAAACAATAGTGTAGAGAGATAACTGAAGGAATGCTAATGTAAAAGAGGGAAATCATTGGGAGGGGCAGGTTTTTCTTTAAGATGGGTGGTGTTACTAAATCCATCAATGAAGAATTAACTTGAGAAATAGAGGACTAGTGGGCAGCGTTGGCACTCATGGGAGGTGAAAGAGGGGAGGTAAGATCATGGATTTCAAGTATAACACACAGCATGATACTGATTGTGCTTTGTTTCCTGGCTTAATGAGTGGCTTGATTTTGTCAGGGTGGGAGTAACTAGGAGCCAGGCACAGATGCCTCATGCTTGTAATCCTAGCTACTCAGAAGGTTAAGATCTAAGAATCATTGTTCAAAGCCAGTCTGGGCAGGGAAGTCTATGAAACTCTTATCTCCAATTAACCACCATAAACTGGAAGTGGTACAAAGTGGTAGGGCACTAGCCTTGAGTTGAAGAGCTCAGGGACAGTGCCCAGGCCCAGAATTCAAGCCCCATAACTGACCACAAAAAAAGAAAGGAAAGGAAGAAAGGAAGGAAGGAAGGAAGGAAGGAAGGAAGGAAGGAAGGAAGGAAGGAAGGAAGGAAGGAAGGAAGGAAGGAAGAAAAAGGGAGAGAGAGAAAGAGAGAAAAGAAAAGAAAAGAAAAAGAATTAACTAGGGTTAAAAGCTGTACTTGTTCAGTTAGCTCCATATTGAAGAGGACAGAGGAGTTAAAGGCAATATAAGTGAAAACTCATTCAGCCAGAGGGAAGTAAGACTTGAGAGTTTGAGAACTAGAAGTTGCTGAAAAGCTGCCATTGGAGAGAGTACCACAGAGAATGTTATGTTTAGGTGGAGAGTAAGAATCTCCCGAAAGACATTTAATGAGGCCTTCATGTCTCCAAATCTAAGCCAGATATGGTCAAGCTAGGAAAAATATATACCATTCCAACTACAGTTTACAGCCAAGAAATCAAATTTTAGTATTTATGTCCTTTGTTCTGACAATCAAATTCCTATTGTCATTGAACTGTCAGAATAAAGAGAGTATTTGTTCTATGTTTCAAATTTCTTTGAGTACACTTTAGAAAAGTATCTTCTTTTCTCTTGTACCTGATCTGAACAATAGTCACCAATTCTTGTCTTAAACACATAGCTGTTTGGGTAGTACTGTGAAGCTAGAGGAAAGATGAATGTAATAGTCCTGGATTTGGACAACACAATCTTGGGATCCTAAGAAATGGACCCTATGAGGAAAAAAATATGCATAGCTAAACAAAATTCAAAAATGTGAAGGACAAGTCCTAGTTTTACCAGGAAGGGATAGGAAGACAGTAACACCCACTGTTTCTTTAGGACGAGCAAGACCATAAAAGGTGAGATCCTGACTGTCTTCACTTCCTGCAAACCATACAGGAGAACAAGTTAGAGTGTTGCTTAAGAGCAACTTACCTGAGCAAAGGTGAAGGAACCCACAGAGTCTTTCACAGCAATTACCTGAAAGCATCCTGCTGAGCTAGGTCATCTGGACAGATGTGCACTGAGATGGAGACATGCTTCCTTTTCTAGGAAGGTTATTAGGAACTAGCTCATCAGAGGGAGAAAAATGTTAGAAAGAGTGAACCAGCTACACTTAGAAATCAAACAGATATCCCACCACCAGCATACCACAAGCAGTCTCACCACTAACAGCTTCTACAAGACAGCAGGGAAAAAGAAGCTTAAAAAGTGGTAGGGTACATAGTCATGGGACAGAAATTGAGGCCAGAGAGCACTCAGCCAGTACTCTTGAAAGCCTGTCTCACAAGTCCCTGCTTACTGGAGAGAATGGATTTACTCCCTGGGAGGAGTTAATAACTGGGAAGATGTAAAAAGACTTTATCTTTCTGTTGTCCCTCTTCCCAGCTCCAAAGTGGCTTATCAGTCCTTTAACCTCCCTAAACACCTTTCTAACCACTGATGGTCTTGTTCTCCAGTCAACCCTGGCTCCCTACAGGGTGGCCTTACCTGAGACTGCCTTATCATTAATGGAAAACTCTTCTAAACATCTATGTCAAACACCATTCCATTTCTGGCACATTCTCAGAGTATTCTGACCCCAACTCCAAAAATTCTGATCATTGGTAGATCATCCAATTCTTTTTCCTGTTTGTTCTCCTCATTATCTTACTTTTCTTCTGGATGGATAAAGTTCCATACTTGCATTTCCTTCAATTCCTTGTCTTCTTCAGTATGTTTCTTACTGAACAAAGGAGACTTCTAACCTTAGTTAGCTCTCAGTCTCTGGCAAGCTCAAGCCACTGAGTAAGCACATACAAATGCAATAGGCTCCCTTCATACTTTGCCTTCTGACAAAATGCTCCTATTATTTTTATACCAATACACACATGTATAGTGAAATTGAAGAAATCTAGTGAAATTGAAGAGATCTGTTAGTGTGTCTCACATTTATCTAAAATCTATTAGCATCCTTGCATTTCATGTCTCATCTCAAACATAAAATTTCTTGAATGAAATTTGTTTCACCATCCCCATTTCCATTCCTATGCCAAGCCATCTGGTCTTTTATAAAACGCTGGGTTTTTGTCTTTAAAATCTTTATTCTACATAAAAATAAAATATTTTGTGCATTAAATTAAGAGTAAATTGATTTATCTCTAGGTTTTTCTTGGCACATTAAATTCCAAGCTCCCTGAACGTAAGACAAGGGCCACTCTTCATCTTTAGCAAGGGCTCTTGAGCATAGTTGTTATTGAATAAATGATTGAAAAGTCCCAATGTATAATTAAAGAAGTGAAAATAAATAAATGAAAAGTCCAATATATAATATATACTATATATAATATTATATATGTATATATCATATATATGTTAGCATGTCTCACCCATTTGAGATTTTATGGAACAGAGGATGTTGGTAGGCCTAAAGAGGTCATCCTGAAAAGTTTGGGTGTTTATTCAAATTTTAAAACATATTTAGCTTTTAAAATCTAGTATTTTGAGTGGCAGGTAAGCTTAAATTTTAGGTTAAAAAACTGTAATCACAGATTTAGTTGCAACAATGGCATGTTGTTTACATAAGTATGGACTTAGCAAAACACCCTCACCAATGCAATTGAAGAGCCACAGACAATCAACCACCTCTGTAAAATAGAAGTCTGATGTAAAATGAAAGTTTGAGACCTGTTCCCTGGTTATTGAACTACTGTGATGTAGTATTTTTCTATTGGTTAAGTTAGGCATGTTATCAGTTGTCTCTTTAATCATTAAGCAATTAATTCATAGGCTTTTGAAAATAAAATATGATTTAACTTATAAAATATCTAAATAATTTTCAAACAAAGTGATAATTCCTTGTTTTTTTCCCCTCATGATTTCATTCCATTTAGATCTGTTCAGAAAATATTTTAGTATTGTCAAACTCCTAAAAGCTACATGCTTTTTAGAAGCTTGGAATTTCAAAAGGAGTATTTCTATTTTTTACAAGTATAAGCATGAAGTGAGAAATGAGATTGAGGAAGTTTTGCATCACCACACCTTTTCTTTGAGGAAATTATTATTCCTGAGTTTATCTGTATTAAACTGACTCAGTAAAACTTGTCCTTGTGAAAGTTTCATGGTTTCTGTAGACACTGTTTATTTACCAAACAAACAAACAAAAGCCCTGTTCCCACCATTTTCTAAATGCATTATCGAGTGCTTCATTTAGGAAAACAAACAAACCACAGGCAACAGCACAAAAGGACCTTATGGTTTGTCCATCACACAGTACAATAAACTGCTTCAGAGGTGGTGTGAGGGAGGAAATCTTTTGCACACAAGCTCATTCTGATGGAGGTTTAGTTATTATAAGTCAAAGTATGATTTGCTTTTCTGTTACCATCAAGAACGATTGACTTTTGAACCCCTGAACGCTCTCTTCTAGCTGCTTTCGAAATCTATTGAACAACTGAAGCAACCAGGCAGTCACCTTGAGGAAGCAGAGGAGGAGCTGCAGGTCGACCAGGCGATGCAGGAAGACAGAGCGCCCTCTAGTGACCCCAGTACTAGGAGCGAAAGCAGTACTTGTGTGGAGGATACACTGGGACAAGTTGGGGCTGTCAAAGTCAAAGAGGAACCAGTGGACAGTGATGAAGACACTCAGATCCAGGAAATGGAATCTGGGGAGCAGGCTGCTTTTATGCAACAGGTAATAGGCAAAGATTTAGCTCCAGGATTTGTAATTAAAGTCATTATCTGAACATGAAATGAATTGCAGATTTGGGTACATGGTTATCATTTCCTATGGGGTTCTATCTCCAGATGATTTGATTTTAGTGTTTAAGGATTCTGACTAGTACAGGTACATGTGTACATATCTATTTAGAGCTTTTCATCTCTAAATAGGTATCAAGGTTTCATCAGAATATCACATGGTAAGAAAATACCTGTAACACTAGAATTATACCACATATATCCAAATAATTAAAAGGCTTTGAATTCATCCTAAAGCCTGCTATACTAGTGTCTCTTAAGGAAAACGAACTCAATGTTATTTTTATTTTATCTGTTGAGATCAGTTACTGCTGGATATAATCTCCCAGTTTGATCAATGAAGCATTCAATTAGCTTTTGATTTCTTTGAACATGTAGAATTCAATTTACACACCACTGTACATAATGTATCATACAACAGTCTTGAACACTGTTAAAAAGTAGTCTGCCTTTTCTTCCTTCCTTCCTTTCTTCTCTCTCTCTCTCTCTCTCTCTCTCTCTCTCTCTCTCTCTCTCTCTCTCTCTCTCTCTTTTGTTTTTGTTAAGCAAAAATGTTCTGGTTACCCTGCCAGTAATACCTAGATAATTGTGTAGATTGTAATTGAAAATATTAGGAATACAGGTGTTTTTAAACAATGCAAATTGAAGTAGTAATTTTAAGTACTACATTATGTATCACATATCACTGATATTACTTTTATCTTTGTGCAATTTGATGGCATTGTCTGTTGGAAGAGGTGAAATGAAGCTGGTGAAAATGTCAGTGAGCAGTCATGTGCAGCATTAGTGGTCCAGTCACATATTCTATCTACAGTGCAGAAAACCGAGTAACAGTGTGCTTATCACCTGATGGCAAGTTCAAATCAGTTTTACAAGCAGGTGTATCATGTTCTGTGATCATTTTCAGTAAAGCCCTTTTACATATAATTCTATGATAGATACCCTATAATATGGGCAAAGAAAAATTGTGAGAAGTTGGGTTTAATGAGAGTTGACTCATATATAATGCACCTTCAGAAGGACTATGTCCTTTGATGGTATAAAATACAAACAACTTTGAAGGCAACCGAAGACAATGTTTATTTAAGTCAGTTCTTTGTCAGGTTCCTGCTGTTCTCCTACAGAAAAGTGATTCTGTGAGGCTGAACAGGAAATGCCCTGTTGAAACAGGAAGTCCAAGTGATTCATGTACTGAGGAATGTAGAAAAAAAAAACTGAGGATAGTGTTTTACTCTTTCTGTTTTTAAAGGGCACTCTATGAATTGATTTATTGTCTAAGAAAATAACACCACAAGTAGGGGAATTGTTAGGGAAGCTTTTCACTGGAACATTTCCTTCATTTTCCCTTTTGATATGTTTACCTTGTTTTATAAGTTTACTTTTGTTAAACTAGTTAAAGGTTCGCTGCATTAACAGCCCTTTAATATGGATAATCCAAATTGACCTAGAATCTTTGTGAGCTTTTTTTCTATTAAAATATTTATATTTCTAAATCCGAGGTATTTTAAGGTGTAGTATCCTTTTTCAAAGGAGATATAACAGTTTTGCCAAATATAGACATTGTTCAAATGTATGTTATCGGCAAGTGATGTTTACATTTTGCTGTGACATTTAAAAATACTTCTTTAAAAATGTTACTGCTAAAGAAAGATACATTATCCTTTTTTAAAAAGTCTCCATTCAAATTAAATTAACATAATTAAAAGTTAGAACAAGTTTAAAACTTTTCCATATAATGAAAGGTCCTTCTGATAATTTGACAAATAGCTGAAATATCTGTAATAGGCAACATTCCCTGTCTCCAACATATTTTGGTTAGTATATTCCTTCATATTAAAATGACTTTTGTCAGTTGTTCTGCATTAAAAATATGGCATGCCTAAGATAAAATTGTATATTTTTACCATTTCATAAATATTCATTTCCTTCAACGTCTTTTTTTCAAACATAAAAAAAAGGGATAGTGCATCTTTTAAAATACATTTTATTTGGGGAGGAACATGTGGCTGAGCAGACTTTTGTATAATATTACTTCAAAGATATGTAATCACAAACAAAAAAAAACATCCTATTTTTTATAATGTCATTTGAGAGAGCTTCAGAAGTACAGTTTGTGGACATTAATTGTTTGAATTTGATAGTCTTTGAATTTAATCAAGAAACTACCTGGAACCAGTGAAAAGGGAAGCTGGACTTAAATAATCTTAGAATTAATTGATAAATGTTTCTTTTAAAATCTACTGTATTTATTATAATTTACACCCATAGAGGTGATCTCTTGTTTTGTGTTGTAAATATATTGTTTGTATGTTTCCCTTCTTTTCTTCTGTTATGAGTCTCTTCCTTTCTCAAATAAAGTTTTTTTTAAAAGATCCCTTTCATACATTTGGCTTTGTGTAAACTTTATATCTTTAATCGAATTTGAAACTTGTACATTAGGTCTCATATGCCAAAATACATTGCCATTCATTTTTGTTGAAACAAGGAAATAGAGACATTTTGAGCAGTTACTTCTAATACCATTAAAACTAATACATTCCACAAAATGACTTTAAATTGTTGCCATTAGCCATTATCCAATAGTAGAAATATATAAAATTTATTGCCTTTTCCTTTTTCCCATTGTGATCGTTTCATGATATGTTAGCGTCTTTGGTATTTAAATTTAAATGTCATATTTGAAATATAAAAATTTACCTAAATAGATGTCAGTCCCTAACTCTGCTCCACTTTTAAAATCATTTTAAAAAGTTTAACATGAGCCCTTGAATATAACAAGTAATTAATAAATATTTAAATGAATTTTTCCCAAAGCATTTTAATAATAATGTCTGTTATGATGAGCTCCTGAAGTGCAAATGTTAAGTGACAGTGAGCAGTTTAAAGAAAAAGTAGTAATTAAATGATCTTCCTTTCTATGCTGGCAGCTATTATTACATTGTTGTGAAGAACAAAGAGCCTACTCAGGGTAAAGATAGTGTACCATTCACACCACGTGGGCCATGAGGTACCTACTATGTTCCTCATTGTTACCAGTAAAACTTACCCAACAGTGCTCAGAGTATTATTACTGTGTATTTGGTCCAATCGTTGGAAAGCAATTTTTCATGTTCTTTGTTTCATCTAATCTAGTAGTTAGTAGTACCCTTAAGGCAATGATACCTAAGTCACCACAGTGTAACATACAACTAAAAGGTTATAATTGTTCAGTATTACAGTGGGTTATCCTCCATTCTACTATCATTTGATAATTTGGTTGGAATTTTGGAAATGCCATTGAATCTATTCATGATATCCTGAAAATGGATTTTGAACTGTCAAACTAAAAGATTAATTCAATACTCGAGATCCTGAAAAAAAAGAATTAGACGAATTTATTATAATAATTTGATAATTGATATCTGGTTTCTGAAGCATTAGAGGAAGTGACTTTCTTCGGGAAAATAGTTAACCAAGGCTTGTTGGTATAAATAATAGTTTTTATTTTCCTCTTTGGCAGGAAAAAGCCATCCACTCAATGCCAGTGATTGCTGAAGTGTAGACTTTCTGGTCTTAGAACTGAGAAAATGAGTCTTTAAGAATTTTTATATTGTTTCAAACTCATTTTTGTTCAAAGGATATTCAAAAGGATGTTCAAAAGGGTTTCAGGCAACTCATCTTAAAAATCCAATGCTTATGAAATGTAAAGGTGGACAATATAACATTTTTAAAATTTGACATATCTTGGTGACTTTTTTAATAATACCTAGGGCATACAATTATAAATGACTATAGTAGGGATTAATGGTGGGCATACAATTGAGTGTTTACTGTGCTATGCAATTGAGATCTATAATTGCAACCCAAGGTAGTTAAGAACTTGAGAGGTACCAAAGAAGGAATTGGAAGTTGTCATTTACTTTATTATTAATATTTTTCTTCATACCAGTCTTAAGGGGGGAAAGTGTATGAGGTCAATCAAGGAACATAGTAAATAAAGGGATACAGGGATTGGGACTTTTCAGTGAAGCTAAGACTCTATTTTAAAATGGTTTCTGCTCTTATGATGACATCTTCTTTTATGATAACTTTTTAAAAAACTTAGAAACTGTGTTTTTAATACATAGCGTTTGGGTCATCTTGATTTACACAAATGCTTTTGCTCTCAGCTATTACATACCTCAGTGTTGCAAATATGGTTGTCAGTACATTGTTTCTGTAAATTTATTCAGGTCATACAATGAGCTACTAATTATTTAGTTCCATAATCATTGGGGCTTAAAGAAATAGAATGGAGTCACCAGTCAACAGTAGTCAAGCTTTAATTTGAACTCAGACACTTATTCTGAACCATAACCACTGTGCTTTGTTTATGCAACAATTCCTGTTACACATCCAATATGCTTGCTTCTTTCCAATTTATACAAGCGTAATTAATTCTCATTCTTCTCCTCCATTCTGTCCTGTTCCTCATCATTAGCTCTTAACAAAACGTGTTGAATCAATTATCTCTTATTCACTGCTCTAAATTACAAGATTTGGGTTTTTTTTAATTCTAGTTCATAAATGGGGGCTCCAGTTCTTACACACAGTATGTTCATCCACTTGTATTTATAAAAATATGCCATGCAAGGGTGGCTCATGACTGTAACCCTGGCTCCTCAAAAGACTTAGATCTGATCATGACAGTCCCTAGCCAGTCCATGTCAGGAAAGTCAGTAAGACTCTTATCTCCAATTAACCACGCAAAAAAACTGAAAGTGGGGTTATGGCTCAAGTGGTAGAACACTAGCCTTGAGTACCAGAGTTCAAGTCTCAGGACCCAGAAAGTGTGGAATTATTTTTCTGACTAGAGCCAGTGCTGGGATGAAGTAAAACAGATTATACTTTGGGTTAATTTGGAGGGAATTGGGAAGAAAAAGGTCTTCAATCTGCCAGGATCTTCTCTACTGCTTCTTGCTCTCTTTTCCAATCTAAGCAAAGCGGAGTCTAATTTCTAAGCAAGACACTATTTAAAAATGCTTATTAATCTAGCAAATAAATATTTTGAAATCAGACAATCTGAACAAAATGTTGTGAAAAGAGAAAATGGAGTTATTTGTTGGAGTTCTAGATCTCTGAGGTGACTTTCTAACTGGAAAGTGCATCAAAATCCTCCTGCGGACAATTTAAATTTTCCCAAAGGATTTGATCCTGTTGAATCTAGAGTTTTCAAGCCCTTGTAACTGTGTGATTCATCCACGCTTGGCTTTGCAGATAGCCCAGAGTACTAACCACTTCATGAAGAATAATAGATTTTCCATTGGGCCTCCAAGGTCTCCAATTCAGAGTTGTAAGAATGTACTCCCTCATATTTCTTGCGTATTTTCTCAGTTTCTTCAGAATCTGGAGTCAACTATAGAGTTTTCTCACTGTATTTATTGATATTACTTAGTTAATAGTGTTTGCCCTTTTTTATTTTTCTTTTTTAATTTAAATAATTTAGCTATTCCCACACCTTTAAGTGACAAAGACATGGCAAATCCTTTTTCTTCACAGGTTCTGGGCTGCGTTTTGGTACCTTTTTTATTGAAAGAAAATTCATAGGATATAAAATTTGCCATTTTAGACATGTTGAAATATACACATTTCTAAAATATTCACCATGCTCTATAGTCATCCTTACTATCTAATTCTAGAATTTTCTATCTTCTCATCCGTTCACCCATCAACCCCTTACAACCATTAATCTATTTATTTCTGTGTGATTTCCCTGTGATGTACATTTCACATACATGAAATCAGACATCAATGTTTGCCTTTTGTCTCTGACTTTTTCCCTTTAAGGTTCATACATGTAGTGACTATTCATCAATAGTTTGTTCCTGGTGGTTAAATAATATTCCAGTGTATGAAAATTCTACCTGTCACTTATCATTTTATCAGTTGAATACTTGGATGGTTTCTACTTTTTGTCTGTTATGGACAATTTAGCTACAAATGTTCATGACCAAGTTTTTTGGTTAGCATATTTTTTTAAATCCCCTTGAATACGTATCTAGAAGAAAAATTACTAGGTCATGTCTGACTTTTTAAGAATATTTTATTTCCCCCCTAAGGATGCCTGAAGTATATGAATTCTCTATATCCTCTCCAATGTACTTTTTTTTTCTCACCTTTTGGCTGGTAGCCATGCTAATGTGCATGAATGGTGTCATTTTTGCTTTGATTTCTCTGTTTAACTATGGATTAATGATTGTGCACAGCTTTTACATTTCCTTATTGGCTATTCATTTAATTTCCCTAGAGAAAGATTTACTCAGGTTCTTTGCCCATTTGTTTCAATTGGCTTATCTGTCTCTTTGTTTTTTACTTGTGCTAGTCTAGTCAATAAATGTATTGACATTGCTTGAGCCTTATAAAAATATCAGTTAAATATACCACTGTTCTACACATTGATTTTTAAATTGTCTCAATAATATCTCTTGATGAACAAATATTTTTCCTTTACTGAAAATTAATTTATCCATTTTTCCCTTTTGGGGATTGTGCATTTGATACTGTACTTAAGGAACCACATTTCCGGGCACTGGTGGCTCACCCTTGTAATCCTTGCTACTCAGGTCGCTGAGGTCTGAGGATCAAGATTCAAAGCCAGGCCAGGTAGGAAAATCTGTGTGACTCTTATCTCCAATTAACCATCAGAAAACCTGAAGTGGAGCTGTGGCTCGAACAAAAAGAGCTCAGGGATAGTGCCCAGACCCTTAGTACAAGCCCTACAATGACGGCGACCACCACCACCAACAAAAAATGATTAAGCCATAAATCACAAGCATTTCCTCTATGCTTCCATTTCATAACACTCATTTTCAGGTGTTAGGCCTTTTTGTGTGCATACCAGTACTAGGACTTAAACTCAGAGTATCATGCTCTAGGTTGACTTTTCTGCTCAAGGCTGGCCCTTTAACACCCATCAATAGGGCTCGTAGCAAACTTTGCTCTCTCTATGGGAAGTCTTGACTTGCTTTTCCAAATTGTATTCTGCTTCTTCATTATGTAGTCTCTGATTTTGCTCCATCCCAACTCTCCAGTCCACTTAGAATAAAATCTATAAGATAGCCCATGTAGTTCTTTAAGTATTACTTCAGCATCATTAAATCCTTTTGACTTTTTTTTTTTTTTTTGGCCAGTCCTGGGCCTTGGACTCAGGGCCTGAGCACTGTCCCTGGCTTCTTCCCGCTCAAGGCTAGCACTCTGCCACTTGAGCCACAGCGCCGCTTCTGGCCGTTTTCTGTATATGTGGTGCTGGGGAATCGAACCCAGGGCCTCGTGTATCCAAGGCAGGCACTCTTGCCACTAGGCTGTATCCCCAGCCCCTTTTGACTTTTAAGCTACAGAAATACATTGTGTTCCTTCTCATTGCTAGTCCTACCCAGGAAACCTGTGAACTGCTCCAATAGACTGCTTTTGAATGATTTTTGTTTTTCATTCTCTTATTCTCAGAAGAAAATATCTAAAAGTCATCTTATTCCATATTATTTAATGCTCACTTTTCTATTATTATTCACTTGGTGGACAATGTGCTGTCTTTATTTGTAATGTTTTGTTTCTAATGGCTCTAGAAAAGATGACTACTATCTAAATTTCATATTCTGCCACTGCTAAATGATAAAAAAAATTGCTGATGAATTCAATATTACTGATAACTAAATTAGTTTTTTTTATAATTTATGTTCCTATGTGAATATTTGACTACTTTATTGTAATAGTGAGCACATTTTTAAGATTAAAATACAGTATCTCAAACAATACTAAGTTTCTGTATTAATTTTGTATTTCTACATTGCTATTGATTTTTTGTTGTAAAATTGTCAATGCTAGAACTTGAATTCAGGGCCTGAGAGCTCTTCCTTAGGTTGTTTTTCTCAAGACCAGCACTCTACCACTTGAGCCACAGCTCCACTTCCAGCTTTTTGGTGGTTATTTTGAGATAAAGTGTCACAGACTTTTTTGTCCAGGCTGGATTTGAACCTCAGTCCTAAGTTCTCAGCTTCCTGAATAGCTAGAATTATAGGTATAAGCCATTGGTGCCTGGCTCTTATATTGAAACTTTTTGAAAATTGAAGTTTAGAGATAATATTATTCAGATTAGATTAATGTTTCTCAAAGAGTGAATTAATTTTTTCTTTGTGCATTTAAATACAGGAAAATGGGCATGGAAACTGATATGTATTTGATGGTATATGTCTCAGATCTTGGGTAGTGAGACCTGTCTTTGAGAAGCACACCTGCAACTGCCTCTCTGTGAATTGCTTCTTAGTGACTGTCCCAGTAAATCTGAGGGCAGACACTGGAGGTCCCACTGCAATTTCATCCCCTGCTAGCAAGCAACTTCCTTAATGCTACCAATGCCTCAGTCACTCATTTGTTAAATGTGATCATCCATTACAATTTTAAATAAAGTATGTATTTAATCCCCACCCTATTATCAATTAATGTGGAAACAAAATGCAGAAATCTGGCATTGCCTAGTAGACTACAAGGATTCTCCTGTCATTTTGCGTTAGGCTCAACTTTTTTTGACATCAGTAGTGCTAAGATCTTTTTTGTCTTTGCTTTCTAACAAAGCTCGGAGACCTTTTATTTGTTCTGTGTCAAGTTTGGGGAACTAGAAAAGAGGTTAGAAGGAGAAATCTTGCATTGATTTCTCGACCTTAAGTAATTTGCTTCCTGATTTTCAATAGTCTTTGGTCCTGGCTCTATTAGCTTCACTGAAAAGCATGAAATAATTATTTGTCACACATTTTAACGCATCTTAAATGTTCATTGATTATGGGCTGGTACCATCAAATCTTTCTTTGCTTATATTTTGTGAATTAAGGAACCTTTAACATTCAGTTGCCAGCTGCATATTTTTAATGGCTTGAATTTTGTTTTATTGTTTACATTGTCTGACAAATATGGAAATCAACTACTTGGATCTTTCAATTTTTAGCTTCTTTACCTTCCTACAACTTATAAATATCTCCATGCATTTTACATCTTTATATACACATAGCAAATAGATCAACCGCAGAATGATCCCTGTGATATGAAAGCAGATACCAACGTTGTTTTCCTCAGCAAAAACTTCTCCCAGGAATTCAAATCACCTACTTCTAATGTTCTGGGGTTTGTTCCATGATAATTTGAGATAAACTTTTTAAAATGAGATTTGTACTAGTCACTAAACTTCCTAAATCGTATTGAATTTTTAATCTACTTTTCAAAAGTATGACTTACAAAATCCACTCATTGTATTTGTTCAGCTTGATGAATTTTGACAAATGTATATACCATGATCTTCCATATACAACGTTTTTGTCACTGAAGAATTCCCTTCTGCTTCCTTTTTAATCAAGCCCCACAACCACTGTCCACACTGCCCAGGCAACTTTCGGTCTGTTTTTTGTCATTTTTCCTTGCTTTCATTTTTCTAGGATTCCATATAAATTACTCATAAAAAAAAGAAAAGTGGAGTAGCTGTGGTATTTTTGGTCTTGGTTTTAATTTTATTTTAAAATGATGTTGATATACATCTATCATCTAGCTAGGTAGCTATCATCTATAGATATAAACATACATATAAACATATACATATACTCAGTAATATGGTCTATTCATTGCTGAAGAATGTACTCATTGGATGGATATATTTTAAATTTTTTAGATACATTGATCTACTAGTGGAATATTCCTAGGTAAGGCTGATTATCAGTTGAACTTCCCTAAATATTGCATGCACTTTTTTTTGTAGACATTTGCTTTTTATTTCTTTTGAGTAATTACCTGGAAGTAGAATTACTGAGTTTTATGCTAAATGTTATTTAATTTCACAAGAAAGAACCAACCTATTTGCAGTTTGATATTATTTTACATTTGTGTCAACAATGTTTGAGAATTCTTATCATTGTAAAATTCTTTTCAATACTTGGTATTGTCAGATGTTTGTTAAACTGTCTGCATCCAGCAAATATTAATGGAGTCACTGTTGTTTCGGCTAACCTTAAAGTCTAACAATCTTGAACATTTTTATATACTTATTTGACATTTGTTACATTATCAATTCAGTTATGTATTCTTATATTGTGCATGTTCTTTTTTCTATTTTCTTCAAAAGTAATATATATTTTGGATCCAACATATGTGGATTTTGTATAAATACACTTTTAGAAATGTGTGTTGTCAGTACTTTCAGCTACTCTATATATTGTCTTTTTAAAAAGCAGAGTGATTTTTTACATTTTTAAGAAACCATTTGAATATATATGTGTGCATAAATTTCTGAACTTTTTAATTTTAAGCCATTGATCCTAGCCTGTGTATTAACATAATAAAATCTTGATTAATGTTGATACACAGTGAGTCTTAAGCATGTGCTTGTTTTTAGTTTTTAGTTGTTTTGCTTTCTTATTTTCTTTCTAGGTTTTCAGCAATTTGTTTATTTGGTTTATGAATGCAACTTTCTTTGTGTGGTATCTTGCTTTGTTTGCCTGATCTTTTGTATCTTTAAAATGTACAATTCCTACTTTCTTATAAAATGTAAGGTCTTACTTCTGATGTTTTACTGCTTCATATTTTCTCTTTTGACTTTAGGACTACAATTCCATGCATGGCAAACTTCTTGACACTGGTTCACAGATCACTAAGTCCTGTGAATTTATCTTTTCCCTTGAGTTTCAGTTTATGTAGCTCCTCTATCTTTGCATATCTTTTACTCCTATTGGATAAGTCTTTGTTAGCCACACACAGTGAATTTATCCTGAAAACACATTTTTCATATCTAGAAGTTTCCTTTAGTTCTTTTATACATTTTCCATTATTGATATTTTTATATTCATGTTGATCTTTAATTCTTTGAAGTCATTTTTGGTAATTTGGTCTCTGTTATTTGTCTTAGTGTTATTACCGCTTCAGTTCTTCTAGAGTATGGTTTATGTTTTATTGCTCCTATTAATGAAAAGTTAGGTAGTAGAAAACTTAAACTGTCTTTAACGAATGCATGCTCCTTGAAAAGTTCAAGGGAGGTTCTTAAGTGCTCGTAGGTGCCCTTGCTTTCAGCGCAGACGATCTCTTACTTGTTGATTCATGAGTTCTCCAAGCCTGCACCGAATGCCCTGAGTGTCTGTAAGGGATGGATGACCCCTGCATGTGATCAGTCTGAACCCTGAGTTCTGGGAAAAGCAATGGAGATGGAAAGGAAGGCATTAGGCAAAAAGAAAAATACAGTGTAACTCTGGGAACTAGTTTCTCCTCTTCAGCTTTAGATCTACTTTCACTTAGTAAGCTGCTCACGTACTATTTCCTACCTACACATTGCCATTTCCTCATAGTTGATTGTACTGATCTTCTTATCGAAATAATATTTCAAGTGTGGATATGGGGGAAGACAATGCCTTAATTTTGGCTTGTACAGAACCAAGTATGCACAAATTGAATAGGCCAGGTAATCCATGCATTTTTGGATCAACTTTATCCTGCAAAGACATGAATTAAGTGAAAATAAGAATACCACCTGGCTTAACGAAACTCGTTCAAATCTCAGCTTAAATAGAACAACTGAAAGATTCTCTTTTTTTTACTCAGTAATTTTTCTTCTTTGAAGTAGTGAGTTTGGACTTGGAGTCTTGTACTTGCTAAGCAAGTACTCTACCATTTACCTCTGTACCCTACCCTTTGTGTTAGATTTTGGGCCTCTTTGGACCTCTAGCCTCTTATCTCTGCCTCCTAAGTCATTGGAATCACAGGTATATACCATCACATCACACCTGCATGGTCTGTTGAGATAGGGTCTTGTGGACTTTCTGTGTAGGCTAACCTCACACCACTTCTTGTCTGCATTTCACAAGGATGTGGGATAAAAGGCATTGGTCACTGTGCTCAGCCCCTTTCTATGTAATACTGAATTGCCTTTGAGCTCAGTATATTTTAGTGTGAAAGATTATATATCATTATACCATATCATGAAGCACATGTTCCACCATTTTTTTCATATAGTGAGAAATAATAATCCTAATGAAAAAAACCACATGACCAGTATGAAAAAGCAAATAAAATTTGCAATATCTGAATACTGGATATCATCAATAAAATGTTTATCAGAGAATAAATACATTTATATTTTGTAAGTGTGGTGTTTTGTAAAAAGTTTATTACCATATCATTTGCATATCAAAATTCACTTAAAGTTTCAATCCAATTTTAGTGTGATAACAGAGTTGTGACCACCACAATCTGTTAATTTTAGAGCCTTGTCATCCATGAAAATGAAAGCATGACCATTATTATTCACCCTCATCTCCCACAAACCCTCTCTACCAAATGCCCCATCCCAGCAATCATTTATCTATTTCTGTCATTGTGAATGTGTCTATTCTGTACACATTTAAAATCTCTCACCTACCTAATCTACCTATCTGCATTTGTCTATCTATCTAATCTAGCTAGCTAGCTATCCATCCCTTCTGTTTTCTGTTAATATGTATTCTTTCAACATCTTCCATGTCTCTCTTAATCAAAACCACTCAAACTTTTGTAGCAAATATTCTGCTTTTCACTTTTATGAGATCTGCTTTTTTAAAAGAAAGATTCTACATTTGAAAGCTATAGTAAATGAAACAACATGATATTGATGAAAAAAGAGATTCTGACTTTGAATAATAAATGAATAAATACATAAAACTAAAATCAATCATTCATGTCTATAATTGACTAAATCTTTATGAAGGTGCCAAGAAGTGACATTAGATAAAACTAATAATTCTAATTAATGTTGGGAAAAGTGAAAAAAGCACAAGAATTAAGTACACACCTGAGTCACCACATAGACCATGTAACAAATTAGCTCATGTGGATTATTCAAGTGTAAGACCCCTAACTATGAAAGCACTAGAACACATACAGGAAACACTTCATGACATGGGTTTGGGCAATGATTGTTTTTGCATATCACTTTAAAATCAACAAAAACAAAAGTAGACAAATGTGATTATACAAACATAAAAGGCTTCACAGCAAAAGAAATATCCAACAAAGGAGAAAGGACTGTCCTCTGAATAGGAGAAAGTATTTTTGACTTACACATTCAATAAGGATAGATATCTAAGATTTGTGAGGAATTGAAGCAATTCAATAGCAAGAAAACAAGTCACTTGAGTAAAAATTAGTAAAATACCTGAACAGTTTTCAAAAGTAGCTGTGCAAATAGCTGTTTGGTTTGTGAAAGAAAAATGAAAGTTCAACACTCTTTACGTTCAGAGAGATGCAAATAGAAAGGAAATGGTGAGTCCTCTCACACCGATTGAAGTGATTTTTATCAAAAATACTTAGATGGGGATTGATTGGTGCATTGTTGGTGGGAAGGTGATTTTTTAGGACAGACATATGGAAAACAGTATGGAGGTTAAAAATAAAACTTCCATAGGGTCCAGCAATCCCACCACTGAGTAAATACCACAAAGAAATGAAATGAGTATATAAGAGATGCTTGCCTCCCAAGTTCATTCTATTATTCACAATAGCCAGGATACAGAAGGAGCATCAATGACTGCAAACAAATGAGTGGATAAATAAAAATGGGCACATACACAATGAGATATATGCAATCAGAGCAGAGTGAAATTCTCAATAACTCCAGAGAACCGTTCTCCAAGCCAGTCAGAAATGCAAATATATATCGACCACTTGTGTGAATCTTAAAACATTGATTGTACAAATTTTATGTTTTTAGGGCTGGGGATACGGCCTAGTGGCAAGAGTGCTTGCCTTGTATACATGAAGCCCTGGGTTCGATTCCCCAGCACCACATATATAGAAAACAGCCAGAAGTGGTGCTGTGGCTCAAGTGGCAGAGTGCTAGCCTTGAGCAAAAAGAAGCCAGGGACAGTGCTCAGGCCCTGAGTCCAAGGCCCAGGACTGGCAAAAACAAAACAAAACAAAAAAAAAACCCAAAAACAAATTTTATGTTTTTATTTAAGTAGATAAGTCATTTCTGAAATGGATTTGAACTTGTTTTTATCTTAAACTTAAATAGCCTTACAATCCTTTTCTTGTTCCTTGATATTGGTACTGGGGCTTGAACTTAGGATCTTAAGCTCCTGCTTGTCTTTTTGAATCAAGGCTGGCACTCTTTCTCTTTGAGCCATACTTCCATTTGCAGGGGTTTTTTGCTTGTTAATGGTAGATAAGATTCTCACAGACTTTTCTGCCTGAATTGGTTTCCAGCCACAATCCTCGAATCTCAGCCTCCTCAGTAGCAATGATTATAGGATTGAGACACCAGTACTTGGCTTTGTCTTGCAAACTTCTAATTCAGTATCTCTATTATTCTGTCTGCCTTTATTTTTCCATGAAAACAGTTACAGTGTTTTTTCATCCAGGTGACAATTATTGTCTCATAATTATTGCTTTTTACATTAAAAATCAATGCTAATGAAAACCATGGTTTGTAAGAGTTAACTTATGGGAATCCTTCTAAAAACATGAAAGGTATGGGTACTGTTGTTTTAATTTCAAGCTTAAAATGGGCATGAGGAATTTAAAGGAAGTTATTCTATTTGGAGGTAAATTCTAAGGATAATACTAGGACAATTTATCAATAAGCACTCAAGGGGCTGGGGATATAGCCTAGTGGCAAGAGTGCCTGCCTCGGATACACGAGGCCCTAGGTTCGATTCCCCAGCACCACATATACAGAAAACGGCCAGAAGGGGCGCTGTGGCTCAAGTGGCAGAGTGCTAGCCTTGAGCGGGAAGAAGCCAGGGACAGTGCTCAGGCCCTGAGTCCAAGGCCCAGGACAGGCCAAAAAAAAAATAAATAAATAAAAAATAAGCACTCAAGATTTTTATGAAATCCCCCCCACACACACATTTTGTCTGTTAATTTAAGTTGAGTAATGAGGAGGGGGAAATGCAAAAGTCATAGGAAATGAACAATCAATTTTATTTTTACTTTGATTCCGAAGTATTAGGGTTTATATTTTATTTTCTATATGAAAGCAATCAGAACACTGGCTTGAGTTAATGTGTAGGTGAACACAGAGAAGTGTCTTCTCTGTCTTCTTTAATTTCTGCAGACATTCAGATGGCTATGAAGGGAACTTAAGTTCTTAGACACTTGTTAAAGGCAGTATCCAGGGAGATTCTGTGGATATTCTGCTTTTTGATTCCTGGATGGTATGTTAGTACTGTATTTTTTAATGGCTATACATTTTTCCTCTTTACTAGCATAAAAGATTTACTGTTACAGTTTGTGTGTGGTCAGCCAGTGGCATATGGAAAAGCTGTTTCCTGCTATTTAATTTAATTAGCCCAATCACGTGCCAGCCTTCAGGCAGGTCACTCTGGACCTCTGAGGCTCTTTGTCTGTCAAAGAGATGGACAATATCTTGGCTTTGTTTGGATGCTGGGGATTCTGCAAATAAAACCACTGAAAATCTGACTGTTTGTTTAACCAAATCTTTTCATTTTCTTCCATTTGGCTTTGATTTTGTTTTGTGTGTGTGTGTGTGTGTGTGTGTGTGTGTGTGTGTGTGTGTGTAAAGATGGCATTTGGCCTTGGGTAAATGAGAAAGATTAAAAGGGCTCTTGATCTGTCGTTTCAAAAACAATTTAGAGCATCTTCATTTTCGAGCTAGATTTGAAGTGCATTTGTTACAACTTGGTTAGCAGAAACATTGCTGCACCAACTTGGCTTACAAACTATCACTTTAATATAATCCTCCTTTGAGGGAGTCATATATACACACACATATGTATGCATACATATACATCATGTGTATACGTATGCATAGATATGTATGTATACAAATATAAGTGTATGTGTGTGGTTTTTTTTCTTGTTGAATTTCTAAATATTTCACTGACTTCAGTGTTTGAGAGAATTCACCTTTTTCAGTGAATTCATTGGTAAAGAACATGAATAGAGTCCATTTTTAGCTTTATGATTTTAACCTTCCTTTTAAGGTTAAAGGTATTTAAATTTCTTTCTTCCTTAAAGAATGAATTGATATGTATAAACTTCTAAACTTCTTTTGAGTCATTCTTATGTTACTATGACAGTCCCAAGAACCTTAAAGTTCTAAAATTTGTGAAGAGCATTTAAAAAGAAATATGAGATTCTGATTACCTGTTGTAACTGAAGAACACACTTCCACTAGACATTATTACCTAAATCACCAGTAAACCCAAATACTTCCATGAATCAAAGTGACCTGCTCAAGGTGATAAATTCCACTGAATACTTAAATTTTAAAATTGGGTCTCTCACAGTTGAGTTTGTTAATCAATGCTACAAGTACAGTTTAGAATTTCAGAAAGGGTTGCCAATAGACTTAAAGCTACACCAAGAACATAACCAACATTTGTTCCAAGACAACTCTTAGTTGATAAGATAAGCTGCCTGCTAACATCTCATGACCTTTGGAGAATCCATAGGACCATTTGTCTAAAGTTAATAGGCATTCCATTTTTGGACTGTAAGAAGTTCTTTACTAGGAACTTTTAGTGAGTTGTTGGTAGATTTCACTTCATAGAACTGTAAGTGAGGTCTTCTGATGGTTGCTTTTAATTTAGATTTGCAAAAAGGGTTAAAATGTGAAACAAAAAAATTAAAACCTAAAAGTATAAATTCTGGTAATCAACATGACAGCAGAATCCTCCTCCTCCTCCTCCTCCTCCTCCTCCTCCTCCTCCTCCTCCTCCTCCTCCCCCTCCTCCTCCTCCTCCTCCTCCTCCCCCTCCTCCTCCTCCCCCTCCTCCCCCTCCCCCTCCTCCCCCTCCTCCCCTCCCCCTCCTCCCCCTCCTCTCCCTCCCCCTCCTCCCCCTCCCCCTCCTCCTCCTCCCCCTCCTCCTCCTCCTCCTCCTCCTCCTTCTCCTCTCACCATGAAGACCAGGTTGCTTGGAATGCATGATCCTCCTGCCTCAATTCCCAGGTGGTAGGATTGTAGACATATGCCACCCTATGACCAGTTCTGTGTGATCATATTTAAATCTGTAATGGTGTCTCTTTTTGGATTTGCTATTTTATTCTATAATTCTATACAAATGATTCATTTTCCATGTTTTTTTATTTAATGTGTATATTAGAGAGTGATTTTAAAAACTACTGGACTTTGAACTCAGGGTGTCTTGTTAGGCAGAACTGTACTTCTTGAGCCAGACTTCCCATGCCTTTTTGTTTTAGTTTATTTTTCAGATAGGGGTTTGCTTGTACCTGGAGCCAGCCTTAGATTGAAATCCTCTTATCTCCACACTCTGTGTAGCTGGAATTATAGATGGTGAACCAGCACATCCGACTTTTTAAAAAACAGAATCTTACTAACATTTTTAGCTCATGCTGGTCTAGAACTATAATCTTGCTGTCTTTACCTAAGATTAAACACATAATGTGATATTACAGAAGTCATGTACACTCACACACACTCATGCGTATACTCCATTGTACACTTGGAATGAAGTAGAATCCATTAAAAATTCATTTTGTGGGTAACTATTTTAAATGAATGTTTAGCTGAGAAGCATTTGTATTTTCTAAAAACATAAATTTGTATAGGAAATAAGCTTCTAAAATGTCTTCTTTTTATTATTGAAGTTTTGATAAAATATTTCAGATATAACAGATTACATTTAAATGAGATCAATCATAAAATCAAGATTAATTCAGATATACATACTTTCTTGAGATTTTTTATGTAAAAGATATTCATTAGCTTATTAAAAGGAAAATTGTGGAATAAACACATTAAAATGATACAACCTTTCACAAACCTGACAAAATTTTACTGACATAAAATTCTAGTTTCTTTTTACAAAATGCTAATAATCATGTTGGCATTTTTTTTAAGTTTCAAGTAACTGTTTAGAAATAGCCAGCAGTATCAGAGTTCTTATAATTAGTATCATAAATTAAGATAGTTTGTAGCAAATTAGACTCAGATATTCTTTACATATCACCCTAGAATTTTATTTTGCTTACAGTTCGAATTATCTGACTACATGTATAATATCCCCAATGGCTCTCTATATTTTTAGTTACAATTTAGCCTAATACATAGTAATAGTGGACATCATTTCAATAAACGTACAATAAACAGCTATCCCACTTGGGCCTTCTGTCAGTAATTGCTAAAGAACATCATAGTGGCCCAAACCATCAGCTACTCAAGAAGTAGAGATTCAGAGACCTGCAGATCCCAACCTACCCAAGCAACAGGGTGAGGATATGACTCAAGTACTGGAGGGAATCCCTGAGTTCAAATAACAATTTCATCACCACAAAAAGAGACAACATCAGATATCCCTATTGCCTTCCGAATTTACAGTCTCTTTAAAAAAAAATGAAGAGATAAACAAATGATGAAAATACAAGGCCATTAGTAACACCATGGTAAAAAAATACATCAAGTAAAAATAATCTCTGTAAGTCTTGATTAATATCTTTCTGTTGCTTGTTGAACTGAAATGAAAACCCACACATGGACTCTGTACTTTTTCAGGAAAACACAGCTACTTCTAGAGAGAACTCAGATGTCAGCAGAGACACCTTGAATATGACATTTTATCCCTCATCCTCCAAAAATGAGAGAACCATTTTTAATATGCCTACTCTAAAGTGCATGCATTGTGGGGTCCACTGAGACTGGGAAATGGCATCCATTAATAAGTATAATAAATATTTGTTTGATGACAATGAGAAAATATCTATTTCATAAAAGCTTCTGTATTTTTTACTCACTAAAAGAATAGGTGGTCATATGTAAAAAAAAAAAAAAAAAAAAACATACATTATTTCCACTCTGCTTTTACCAAGCTGAAACCCTCAGAATTTGAGATGCCCTTTATGTTAATATATTTCCATTTATGAATTTTTAAACTTTCAAGTTTTATTTATACCAACAAAGGAGTTAGGATGTCTTAAGTCATGATGATTGAAGGCAACTAAACTTTTTTTAAAATCAAAACTATCATGTTTCTGGAAGATATTTTCTTAGCATACCAACCAGTACCTTGTGATTATTTAAAGATTTCTCTCGTGCCTTTACTTTGAGCAAAGCATTTAATTCACATCCATTTGTTATTAGCATATATTTTTGGCTATATAAATGGACTTCATTGTGATATTTTCATGTATTCATACAATGAACCATTAAACCTTTCCCACCAAGATATATCTCCTAATGTAAGATGTAAGATTGAGGGCTTAAAAATTAAGATATAGATTTATCCAATGGCTTGGGAATCCTATTACTGTCCCTCAAGGAACAATTGGCTAATATAATGACCACACATTTATCCTTCACAAACCTTTCACATTATATTTATATATCGATATCATCTTTATTTGCCTATCTATCTAGATTGATCCCTAAATTCACTAGTTGATAGATAGAGATATGCATGAGTTATCTGTTCCATTTTCATACTTTCCTGATTGTATCACAGAAAATTTCCCCATAATGTTGCTTCCTAAAGTGAATCTTCCAGCCATTTAATCATTTCTACTGACTTTAAAGATTTTAAACAATTTGAAATTTAACTGAAAATACTTTCCCCGTATAACACGCTTCCTTTTCCAGTTTAATGTGGTTTTCTTGTCCGTATTTCTTCTCAAGGTTTTGTTGTTGAGTAAACTATGATTAAGCTTCTCTTTAAATATAACTGAGAGAGCAGAACCTCTCCTCTGCCTTACCATATCTTACCACAGCCTCTAGGAAGATTCACTGGAGCACATGGAAATAAAAAGGTACCACACACAATAGACTCTACTGAGTGCCTCAGAGCTCACAAAATGGAAGCATCCTTTCACACTTACCATGTGGCATTTTTCTTCCTTGCCTCTAGCCAGATACCTTATCTGTTACCTGAGGGAAACAACCTTCCCAACCAGGCTGGGCTGTGAGCTAGAGACTTGGGACAGAAAGAGATAGTCTTCTCTTGTATTTGGCCATCAACAGGTCCCCTAGCTTTGTTGCATGCTGCATTTTCCTCATTTGTGAATTGAGCAGTCATCTTTACTTTCTAGGAAAGGCTGTGTTTTGTTACACACCTGACATGGAAGGATGCTATTTACACACAGATTTATGGACAGCTAATGAGACAGACCATGCTTAGACTTAAATGTTCGCTTTTCTTTTTCTCTTTTATGTTTGTATGATTTCCTTCGAAATTCCAACTGTTAAAATTAAAACTCTCATTGAATGTTTAAAGAAATGTCAAGTGAATGCTAATTTACTATTTTTGCCCTAGAATTGGCAAATAGATTTCTTCCTAAAAGGGAGGGAGATGGAAGAATGTATGTTACATAGTGTTTTTTTTTCTTTTTTATATTTCTCGAGTGAAAATAACTGTGCTAAATTATAGAATATATGTAAAAATAGTCATCATGTGGCAGTACTTAATTTTTTAACCAAAAGCATTATCAAAAAAGGGTATAGAATGGCAAAATTTTATTAATGGCAGGCACATTCCACAACTGATAAAAATACCAACAAAGGTAGTCGATTAAGAGGTAATTAAGCGCCAAATGCCATGCCTAGTATTACACACATAGCATGTATTCTTCAGCATATATTTACAAATTTAGAAACAGAGGCTCCAGAAAGGTGAAAAAGTTACATAAATTCATATTCTGAGATTGTTTGGATGTAGTACAATTACTATCAGCCCCAGTACAATTCCAGAGTGTGTGAGAGACTGGCCTGGAGTCGCCCAGACAGTGGATGGATGGTACACCACAATGGAGACTGATCTGATTCATGGGCTCTTGATGACAAATTCTAAGTACAGAGTTTTCAAGTTCACATCAGAAAGCCATTTGCTACTATGCTAAAGTTTCAACCAAATCTATCTTGTCCTCTCTAATCTACTTGCTAACCATATGCTAATAGGGGTAGAAATGATGTAACAGAGGTGAGTCAATGGCCTTCATCTTAAATATATTCTGTAACATCTTCAATTATTCTCTTGAATTCTAGCTTATCAATCTTACTCTTCATGACTTAGAAGATCATACAATTTCCAACCCTTTGAATGCATACTTTTCATTCTTGATGTGTATTTTTGTGTTGAAATTTTCATTTAAATATCTGTTTATTCTTTTTTCAATTGGAATCTATAAGAAACAAATTTAAATACATAATGACATAATTTCCGCATAATTGTTTCCTAAGCTTGCCCAGAAAATCCTGTGGTTTTAACTTTGTTTCCTCTCCTCTGTTGATAATTATAGTAAAACAGTCTATCTTTTAATAACTGGAATTCTCTATCATTAATATAACATAGTTAATATATACTTTATTTTTTAGAGTACTGCTCTTAGCCATAATAAACTTGCAATCTAGTAAAAAGAGGATAAATTGCTTATCTATACAGTTAGACAAATAATTGAAAGTATTACATCATAGACACAAAAACAAAATGTCCTGTAATTTAATATAAATAATAAATGTACATTCTGTTCTAATGCTGTCAAGATTCTTAATTTAGCTTTCTCAATGTGATTTCTGTGTATGCACATATCCCAGCTCAACACATTTTGCAACACTGGCGATAGCAAGTTAATGGATGATAGTTCAAATGGTTTAAATAGAAATTACTTACCACTCTATCCAAATTATTGGTTATTCTGGGTAGTCTTATGTGTATTCTTGCAAAACAACAAAGAGTTTCTTGGAGTAACAGCTACTTGGCTACATATACATCAATACTTCATAGCTGTAATCAATACCGTCCTAGAACTCTTATTGATGGACAAAAATTCTATATTGAGTTAAGTAATAGCAGTTATATTCAAAACAAACTGTCATTTTGAATGCACTCATAAACTGATGAATTTAGTGCATTTTGTATTCATTTGTTTTCTACAACTATAGGCATTTAGTAAAACTAGTTTATATACTATTTCCGTAATATATTCAATATTCAGGTACCTTTGATATTCACTGAGAAATGAATCTTTTTTTGACATATAGAGAGCACATTCAACGAGGTGACATCAAGGACCTGAAGATTAACTAATGGCCTAGGAGGGCCTGACTCAAAAGGAGAAGGGAAGGAGAAAGGAAGCTATGTGTTTCTGCAGGCTTTCACAGCTAGTTGGATGGACCAATTATGTGTTCTCTTCCAAAAGAGTATAATTTTCCTCTATTGTGTGTTGAGGTGTGGTCTCTTGAAGTAAAGATCGTCTTAGTCTTTACCTAATAAATTTTCCACATTATCCAGCATAAAATCTAGCTAGATACTCCTTTCCTTTTATAGTTTTTCCATAATGTGATGTGTGAAGGAGTGATCTGGCTATCAGATTTCCTTTTATAAGCTAACTAAAAACATGGAAACCCACAAACAGCCTGTAAAACTCAAAAACTGAATAAAAATGATATAACCTGAGCCTCACATATGTATGTGTATGTAAGTATGAGAGTGCATTCTACTTAAGTAATGTTTGTCTAGTCATTATTCTGATATTGCTCCATTATTAATTCTCTTAGTTTATCAACAAACATAATTACAAACAGGATTTCAAAGCAGCATCATAAAGGATCATATTCTCAATGAGCAGAACAAGGTGGGGTGAAGGGGGATAGCTGTTGTATAAAGTTGTGAGTCTGTTTAGTCTCATCTCAGATTGACCAATGACAGAGAGGGAATGAATACTCTTGGTAACTTCTACAGAATCAAGTTCCCATTTCAAATGTATTTCTATGCAGTCGTTGTGAGTATGACACAGTGGTAAAAATCAGGATTTTCTGAGTTCCAACTCCAGGCACCTTGTGACAGCTAACCTTTTAGAAATCTTCTCACCCATGTCCCATGTACTGTTGGTTAAGGCTGACCTCACAGCAGGTTTCTTGTCTCCAATAATTTTCCTTTCCTGATTTGGATTCAGAATTCTGGATTCACTTATAGTTGGCACATCATTTGATCCTGTTTACTTCTTTCTCAACCTCCTTCTTCCAATGCCCAATTACCTAAGTCATATATCCTTTCAAATAGGCGGTAATTGGTTAGACAACCACATCCACTACTTCCACAGAAAAACTAGCTGAAGCCCACATTCAAGGGAAATGTCTTTTCGTTTATCTTTAAATTGGAGCAGGGCAGAGGTCACTAGCTGAGAGGAAGTCAAGATGACAAGGACCCTAATGGTTGCAAAGAAAGGTTAAGACAAGCACATATCTTTCCATGAGACACTTGGACCATTGTTAGCTACCTAGCACAAATGACTTTTGAGTGAAAATAAATGAAAACATCACTTATTTAGAAAAATGCTTTTTTTAAAAGGTAATTTAACCTAATGGACATTTCATTTATAAATCTTACTTATTTTATTGCTTTTCAACCTGAATTCTTTCAAATAAATTAAAAGATGTTCATAAGTGATTTACATTAAAACATAACATACAGGCACTACTAAAAAAATCTTGTTAGAAGGCTAGCTTAACCTTAAGGAAGAAATCCATAGTTTGGATGTTTTCATGAAATTTTCTTCTTGAAAGAGTATAAGTTCCAAATAAATATATTTTTCTTTCACTCTAGGACATATCTACAGAGCACATAATGAGTTTAAATTAAGACATAGCATATGGAGGTTTCAGTTACTCTGCCCTCCATTTCAGTGTTCACAGTTCAGAAATGCCATTGTCTTTTCCAGAAGGATGTAGCTGAGAAGCAAGGCCACACAGTCGCATGTAGTGACAGCACCGAATGCAAATAGTCCAAAATTATTGGTAAAAATAAAAAATAGTGGCATCTCAAATGGCAAAACCCCCCACAAATATGAAATGACTATAACTAATGTGTCTCATCAAGAATACTTCAGAAACATACTGAAATTGATCTTGGCGAAGAAAGTTCTTAGGCAATGCCTGACTGTCCTGGAAGTTTTCACAATATGAATAAAGCTTTGGACAGTTTATGTTTTTATGGCGATGCTGTTTCTTGCCAGTTTTGTGCACAAAGACTCATGCTTACCATGACAGATTTATGGCTCATGTTGTTATTATGGCCATTAACATCCTTATAGCCTAGTTTCCTTTTGGTTTAAGCAGGGTATTGTTGCTCTCATATAGATATACATACACACATTCTGGTGTGATTGGTGGTTTAAAATAAATATTTTAGGGGCTGGGGATATAGCCTAGTGGCAAGAGTGCCTGCCTCGGATACACGAGGCCCTAGGTTTGATTCCCCAGCACCACATATACAGAAAACGGCCAGAAGCGGCGCTGTGGCTCAAGTGGCAGAGTGCTAGCCTTGAGCGGGAAGAAGCCAGGGACAGTGCTCAGGCCCTGAGTAAGGCCCAGGACTGGCCAAAAAAAAAAAATATATATATATATTTTTTTAATGTATATATAACATAGACATTATTATATAATATATAATGTGTGTTATATATAACACTATACATTGAATAATATATAGCATATATACATATATAATATGTACTATATATATTCTTTTGTGGTTGGTGGCTTAAAAAAGTATCTTTGAAGTGCTTGCAAAATTGTACCTAGAAATAGTACCTAGAAACTTGCAACATGTACCTAGAGTGAATAATCTAAATGTCCTAAAGAAAAATCATATTCTTGCATATTTCAAATAAGGGAGGACACAGATTTCATAATGATGTGTGTATGATAAGCTTCTTAGTAATTTTATACCACACATCAAGATTTATTGACATCTAAGAGTGGTGTTTCCGCCAAGGCTCATGGATCCCTGAGAAAGGCTGAGAGGTATGGGCTGCAGACAGAGGCACGATGTGCTATGCTGGTTTGGTTCCAGAAAGCACATTGCTTAGAGTTTCTCAACCTTTCTGTGAAAGCTCTCTTATCAGATGGCAACTGTGGAGCTCTTTATCCATGCTTCTCTCTACATGCTAGTTAGACTGGATTGCATTAAAATGCCTTTGAGTAGACATCATGAGGAGAAGTTATTGGCAATAATGCCAAGCCTTAGAAGAAGCAATCTTCATTTATGAAAGAAATATTTGTAAATAATGCTCTACAACATACAAAGATTACATAGCATTCCATTTTTGTTCTAAACAGAAACTGATCTCTTTAAACTCTAACTCTTGTGCAGATTGATACTGAAAAGTTGTGGGGGTGGGCATTAGCTATGCAGCTAATCCATCTCTTGTGGAACAATTCCCTTCTGACATCGTGTTAATGTTTGTGTTTCTATCCTAGAGCTGGTTTTGTTTTCTTGTTGCCATTCTAAAAATGAGAAGAGCCCTCTTTATTTCTCACCAAACTACTACTGTATACTCCTTTAATTGGCTATTATACTATACAGTATAACAATTATTTTTCTAGTAAAAGAAACTTGTAATTACTTAGGGTGACACTACTCTTTATAATTGAAATATTAAAAAAATATAACTTCTATGACTTTAGATTTGTGAGTGATTTTTTCTTATTAAAAGATATATAAGGATCCACTAGTGGATCATGCTTCCTAACTACTCAGTAGGCTGATATCTGAGAACCATAATTCACCCAGCCGGGACAGAAAACTCCATAACGCTCTTATCTTCAATTTACAAGCAAAAAACTAGAAATATATCTGGGGCTCAAATGTCAGAGTGCCAGCTTTTATGAAGAAAAACCAGAAGACATTGGTCCTGAGTTCAGGCTTCAGTATTGGTACACACACACACACACACACACACACACACACACACA
The DNA here is from genome assembly GCF_023159225.1 of Perognathus longimembris pacificus. Taxonomy (NCBI): domain Eukaryota; kingdom Metazoa; phylum Chordata; class Mammalia; order Rodentia; family Heteromyidae; genus Perognathus; species Perognathus longimembris. Next base: position 92,200,185 of record NC_063162.1, on the reverse strand, counting down.
CACACACACATACACACACAGAACTATGTAATGTTTAATTGTTTAATGTCTTTAAGGAATTGTCCTCTTCTTCCTCAAAAGCAAAAGCATACATTTCTGGATGATGTTAGGTCATGTTCATGTGATTATGCTTTTCCATTATTATAGGGAAAAATTACTAACATTATCAGCCATTTGCTTCATGCATATTTGTGTGTCCTATCCCAGAGGAAAATATGATCAAATGCTAGTTTTTATGTGGTTTTACATACTTAAACATTCATACATCCTTTCTTAATTGTAAATAGGACCTCAATAAATAATGATAGAAAATGTCTAAGACAGTATACTCAGAAAATAGATTTTTTTTCTGTGAGATGGAATGGGTTTCTTCATGATGACTGACTTGATAGTACTCAGCTTGTTAATAAAAAGACAGGAAACATAGGCCATTTTGAACATGACTGTTGATTTCTGAATCTTGCTTAACATACATGCTTTTGGTCAGTAAGTTCATCTTTGATTATTATGTAAATACTTATGTATTACTTTCTCATTCCATGTATTATGTAACAATTGTTTAGAATGGATAACAGTCTAAACAAAACATGTCCACTCTAGATAGAGAATTCAGTCTCTCATAGTCTGCAGTGGTCAAAGGTCGCCACCCCATCAGGACTGCCAGTGTGAAGGGTCTGTACTGACCTGATTAGGTTACATGACCCAGAAATACCAGAGGAGCTACTGAGGAATGTAAGGAAGAGAGAAGAATTCACGTGACTCAGCATGAGAGGAAAAACATGGAGCCTGCACTGAACATGCCAATGTCTGAGTTCTGGCAGCATGATCTCTTCTCTTGTTCTGAGACCTCTTAATTCTGAGGCTAAAGTTCTTCATCAGTGAAATGGGATTCATACTACGTGTCTGTCAGGGCAATGTTAAGTTTTAGGTAAGACTACATAAACTGGGCATTGATGGCTGAAATCCTAGCTACTCAGGAGGCTGAGATCTGAGGATAGCCATTCAAATCTAGGCTGGGTAAGAAAACTGGAAGTGGCACTGTGGCTCAAGTGGTAAAGTGCCAGCCTTGAGCTGAAGCGCTCAGGGACAGTGCCCAGGCCCAGAGTTCAAGCCCCACAACCAACAAAAAAGACCACATGTATCTTCTGGTCCATTGACCAGTTCAATATGATAACTGTATATTAAAAAGAAAAGAAAGAACACGTTCTCCAAAAGCATTGGAAGGACAGAAAGTAGATGAAGTTAAAGAATTTTTCAAGCTCTTTCGAAACATGACTGAAAAGTGATGTTCTCTGGTCTGATGCATTTTGAAAAATTTGCATTTTAAGTCAGCTTTTTGGAGATATACAATGTAGTTTTGATTATGGGCCCTATAAGATTGCACAACAATGCACTTTGTTTAATTTGACATTAGAAAGAAAAATGAGCTGGGTTATGATGGCTGCCACCTGCTAGTCTAGCTACTAAGGAAGTTCAGTTCTGAATGTCTTGGTTTGAAAGTGAATGTGGAGCTGTAGCTCAGGTGGTAGAGTACAAGCCTTGAGAAAAAATACTCAGGAACAGTGCCTATGCTCTGAGTTCAAGCCCCAGGATACACAGACATACACACAGACACACAGACACACACACAGAGAAAGAGAGAGAGAGAGAGAGAGAGAGAGAGAGAGAGAGAGAGAGAAACAGGCATAGGAAGAAAAAAAGAACCCTGACATTTAGAAAACATTACTTTTCCATGAATGAAACATATGATACACTTAACTAGGACTCCATTTTTAACTCATCACAACTAAGTTTTTAACTCCTCACTTACGTATAAACTACAGTAAATTATGTCTCCTAACATTTTTGTGTGGCAGAAGAGAAAAACTCTAAGTCCAAACCCATTTACTGGGATTAAGTTTGACATTCCACATTTAACACTGTCTCTGGTTAGGACATACACTTAGTTATATTATGGCTGTTTAGTTACTTGCTATTATTATGTGTAAACAGGGTCCTTAAAGTAGACAGACTTGATAATCTGATGTCTTTCATCAGCAATTTATTAAAGTGATAGTTTATACTTTTTTGGATACTGATAAATATTTTTTTTCTTTTGTCATTTCTTGGAAGTAAAAAAAATAACCTAAATGATATTCTAATGTTTGCAGTGGAGGAAAATGTTTAATAACTAATGATAAACATGTTGCTGATGTGATATAATATATACTATATGTTATTTTTATGTACCAAGGTTTTATTTTTAAAAAACAGTAATTAATAATACTAATTAGATCAACTTAGGTAATTTGTAGAAATTTGTAGAAAACAATATATTTCATAAACAAATGTCATATCTGACACACATACTTGTTTCAAGGAGAGATGGACAGCCAAATGTAAATATTTAATTATGTTTCTCTGTCTAAACTACTGTGACATTTTTCTAACACTGAGTAGAATTCAGGATTATATTTATTAAGGCTGAAGACAGACTTTGATTGTGACATACAGCAGATGCCCTTCAGTTGGAGAATAGATTAAATATAAGGCCTCTTTCATTGAAATCTTGAGTGACCACAACATTGTACTAGTTTGCAGAAAGCCAATGTGTTTTTAAAGCATCATGGATGTGATGTGCTTGTATCAATTAACTTGTTAATATTAGGAAAAACTGATGTCATATTTGAAAAGCGGAAATGTAAAGTCCTCTGCACCCTAGAGAGAAGAGAAAGATTAGTGCATCAGCATGCACCGAGCTGTTTTCTAGCAGGAGATGCTCACAGAGTAGTAAGTCACCTTTCAGAACTGCTAGCACACTGGGATTTCAAGGCCACTGAAATATCCATAGTTGAAATGACCTCTTTGTTGTACTCCAGAAGTGGTCCAACCTCCCATACTTATTCTAATAAAATAATTTGTGTAAAATTAACGAATCCCTACATGCGTCATTTACATCTTATTATCTGCCTTCAAGTGACATTTTACAAACCACATTTCATATGTTGCTGTGCATTAGAAAAGGTAACTCATAACTGCTTTTCCAAACAGAATCAAAGTGCATTTAAATTGTTTTAAACACAGATTTAGACAATGAAATTGAGGGTAGTAAACTAGTAGCCAACTAAAGCAAAACAGGCTGGAATGTTGGTAACCATTTGCACGTCCAGGATCCAAGCAAAACATCTTGTATTGCTAGTACTGTAATAAATTATACTTTTCACATTTGTATTTTGCAAGTAAAAACAGCACGAAGTCAAGTCTGTAAAAGAAAGACCCAAATGATGACATTTCTAATTTGTCTACACCTTCAATAGCCTGATAGAGCTGTTGCATCATGCAATAATTTGGATAAGTGAGGCTCCATTGGCAAGAAAGTTGATGGCAGACTGCAACCAATGGCTGAGGTAGGCAAAGAGTTAATAGCAGCAGAGATCTAATGAGTGGTGGTTTCTACTGGCTTTATCCCTCTTTCCTCCCAACAAGACCCATATCACATTCAGCTGACACCCTGGTGGCTCTCATTTTCTTCTGGGTTAATTTTCTCTCTTTAACCTAATGAGATAAATGGCTGGATGACCTGCAGTCTTCAGAGGGCAGAGATGGTCAGGACCTGGTTTATCTCCAAACTTCATTGGCCCTATTAGATAACTTGATATAGGGCACCCCTTTACTTAAAAGAATGAGAGACTTCTAAGGGGTGATGGAACCTGGACTCCTGTTTCAGAAAAGAGGTTCACAAATCTCCTTGGTGGAGCAGGACTCTCCGAGAGGATGGGCTGATTTATGTTTCTGGGTGTCCTGGAGTGTATCTACCCTGATTGGTTCCCTTGATCTTGACATCAGTCACTTTAGAGTCAAGATAATGAAAACTGCATTAAAGAGGCCTCTCCAGTTTATGCAAATGGTACTTTATCTTCAAAGGAGCAATATCCTGCAGAGAATTTCTTTGCTATTTGGAGGTATTAATAAAGGAAAATGTGTTTGATATTTCCTCCCTTTCTGCTGCTTGTTTTCTCTAATTTATACAAGCATAGACATGTCTACTTTAAATTGCATGCAGTATTTGAATTTTCTTGATGCTTTATCTAAGGAAATCCAAATGGATTTAGGCTGGAAAATGTTGTGGAAATAGAAGTAATGTAAGTGAAACTTAAGCATTATTCTAAACAAATGAGGTTTCACACTTAAGAACGTCTTGAGACTATATTTCTGGAACCAAGATAGATGGGGGAAACTGAGTGTTGTGAATTAAACAGGTGTACCTTAGGAAGAGTGGATAAAAATGATGACAGCATTAACAATTCTGTCTGTAGATAGATCTTGGGCAACCACTCAAGTTAGAAGAAAATGTGGTTATCTCTCTACAACAATTCTTTGGGGAGAGGAGATAAGACAATGCAAACAGTAAAATCACGATTAAAATCCTGTGATTAAAATCATGGTAAAGTTTAACTTCTCTATTATGCTATTTATATAACTAGTAATGACAATGTAAAATTGTGACAAAAGGTAAAGAATGTGTCTGTGTTGCTCAATGTTATAGTAGAATGGACTGAGAGAATAAAAGCTGAGTGACACTTTCAGCCCAAATCTAAATAGACCTTATTGACATTCTAAGGAAGAATGATTAGCTTCCTTGATTGTCTCCCTCATGTTTTTAACATCTTGCTCTGATTAGAGATACACGATTTCTCCTGACCTAGATGTCCAGCTTGTATTCATTGGTATTCCAAATTTGGAATGAATAGATGGTTTATGACTATCCAACAGGAGTTGTCCTCACCTGAACTTTAGAAACAAACCTAAAGTGAAGAAAAAAGAGAAGACACAAAATAAAGGGATAATTCTATGAGTGGTTCTATTTTATTTAGAAAACTAATAGTTAAATCACAATGTTTTCATATTTCGGTTTTCTCTTAAGATTGCTATTTGTTTACTTGCAAGCATTTGCAGGTATCAAAACACTTTCTGTAAATATTTCATGAATGATTATTTTGCTGAGTGAACTCAATTTGTTATTGTACTTTCAAAAGTTAAAACGTGTGTGTGTGTCTGTGTCTGTGTCTGTGTGTGTATGCGTATGTGTGGGTGCATGTGTTATCTGTCACTTAAGCCAACCCTAGTCCTTTTGCTTTATTAGTTTTCAGATAGGGTCTTGTGATTTTAACTTGGGTCAGTTTTGGACCAGGATTCTTCTACCTAGACTTCCCATAACCTGAGTCACCATCATACCTGGCTTATTGATTGAGATGGAAGTCATTGTAACCTTTTCATTTCTTTTTATAACAGTGAATTTTTATTTGTTTTTTAAAATTTTTATTTTATTGTCAAATTGATGTACAGAGGGGTTACAGTTTCATACATTAGGCCTCGGGTACATTTCTTGTACTGTTTGTTACCTCCTCCTTCATTCCTCCCTCCCCCCTCCCCCTTCCCCTCGCCCACCATGAGTTGTTCAGTTGGTTTACACCAAATGGTTTTGCTAGTATTGCTTTTGTAGTCGTTTGTCTTTTTATCCTTTGTCTCTCGATTTTGATATTCCTTTTCACTCCCCTAAATCTAGTACCAGTATATACAGTATCCAGTGTATTCACATGAGATACAGTGATAGCATGTACAACCACAGGAAGGGATACAAGAGGATCATCAACAAAAGAAGCTACGGTTTTACATGGTGTGGTGAAAGTAATCACAACAGTGATATAACAGTCATTTCTATAACATGGAGGTCATTTCACTTACCATCATCTTATGCTTTCATAGGGGTATAACTATTAGGCTCTTGTGATCCTCTGCTGTGACTAGCCTAAACCTGTGCTAATTATTCCCTATGAGGGAGACCATAGACTCCATGCTTCTTTGGGTCTGGCTCACTTCACTTAGAATAATTTTTTTTCCATGTTCTTCCATTTCCTTATGAATGGGGGCAATGTCATTCTTTCTAATAGAGGAATAAAATTCCTTTGTTTATATGTACCACATTTTCCTGATCCATTCGTCTACTGAGGGGCATCTGGGTTGGTTCCATTTTTTAGCTATGACAAATTGTGCTGAAATGTACATTGTTGTGATTCCACCTCACCCCAGTAAGAATGTCCTTTATCAAGAAAACTAACAATAACAAATGTTGGAGGGGATGTGGCCAAAAGGGAACCCTACTTCACTGTTGATGGGAATGTAAACTGGTTCAGCCATTCTGGGAAGCGGTATGGAGATTCCTCAGAAGGCTAAACAGAGCTCCCCTATGACCCAGCAGACTCATTTTTGGTCATCTACCCAAAAGACCACAAACAAGAACACACTAAAGCCAATGTAACCTTTTCTTAGGCTTGCATCAAACAGCAATCTTCTTGACACCTATCTTCAGGGTAGCTGGGATTACAGGTTTATACCACCACACCACTCATAATATATTTTATCATAGCATTTTACTCACTTTGTGTGTTTTAACATGTAAAGTGTGTTAGGACACATTTTTTGCTGTTAAGATGTCTTTTGTGTATAGTATTATCAATCAAGTAGTCACTACTAATGCATTCAATAGTAATCAGTATCCCCCAAATGATGACATCTTTTATTAGACTTTCACTTGCAAATAATCACTGAAATAGATTGGGTGTGATGTAATTAGATTATCTTAAAAATATTCATGTAAATTTAAAATTATATAGTAGTTTTTAGTTATGTACCTGGATATTCTCATACAGTTACAAAAGTGTATGTATATATATATATACACATATATGTACATATATGTATGTCTGCTATTTTATAACAGGATATACTATACTTGATAAAGTTATGGTAGGTAAAATTATGACCATAACGATCGACTTGAGTATTACTGCTTGAATGGAAACTTCTCTGGCCTCACAGTATACAAGTGATAGTTTGAACAGGCCTTTGGTAGGTGTGTCACAAAGCACAGCATGGTGGACAGAGATGATGGGCCTCAGACATCATTAATCTTAGGTAAGAGTTTTCTTTCTTCCAATAAAGACGTGAAAACAATTTCTTGAGGAGAAATTAAAAAGAGAAGAGTTTTTTTTTGCTCGTGAAAACACAAATTTGAGTCCTAGGGTAGAACCAAGGATAAACACTGCCTGAGGAACTCATTCTAAGTCTCATACATGCACCTGTGGGAGTCTCCTAAAGATGACATCAGAGCTTCGCTTAGGGAGCCAGGAAGGCCTGCTTCAGGCTTCCCAGGAAGGCCTGGCACAAGTTCCTCAGAGCAAAGCCCTGCCTATGGGGGATGGCAGCACAGTTGCCTTTATAGTTTTCAAGTCATATTTGTTTTCCTTTTTCTGTGTTTTAATCAGAAAAAGTATATAACCTTGATGTGAAAGTTGTCATACAAACATTAAAAATAGGTTAAAACCACCTATCATCCTACCATGCAGGGACAAAGCATTGTTAACACTGTATGTCTACATTTCCTTTTATTTTTAGTGTTTCTTCGATTTCTCTTTCTCTTTTTGCTTCCCCCTCTCTTTCTTTCTCCTCCTCCTCTTCTTCTCTTTCTCTTCTCCTCTCTCTCTCTTCCTTTCCTCTTCCCTTTCTCTCTCCTTGATCTCTGTTCACCTTTCTCTTCTGTCTCCCTTCCTTCTGAAAACTTCTTTGCTGTTTTATAAATATAATCAGTGATTTTTATTTGCCTGTTCCAACACCTTCTAAATATGCCATCTATATTACTGGTGGTTTAAAGAGAGTAACCATGTTGGCCCTGGCATTATAATGTGTTGAAATAGCTATGGTCTGTCCCCTTGGTCACCAATGATTGCCCAGTCTTCATAGGATTTGTGAGGAAATTTCACTCAGGGATCTTATCATGTGACAAGAAACAAAGCTTCATTATTCCTTACCCTTGTTCAAACTAGAAGTAAATACAATTTTTATGTTCATTTCTGCCAAACCTATTGTTTAAAGGTTGCTCAGCATGTGTGGTCAATTTTAAAGCCTTCACTTAAAACAAAGTATCTTGATGATGGTTGTGGAAATACGTAGTGATCCCTCAGTACATCATGAACAAATTTTATCACGAGGAATACTAAAATTAGAGTCTCAAGGGGAAGGATGCCTGATCAAAAGTTACAGGATTATTAGGAAATGAGAATCAGAAAGAACTGTGTCTTTTGTCACAAGTGCAGATTGCAGCCCTGGAAATATTTCACTAAATACACTAAAAAAAATAGTTTTGGATCAAGCTTTCATGTAAACTCAATGAGTTGATTATGTAAGCCTGGTGCTGCTTCTCCCCTCCTCCCTCGAATGCCTAAGTAAACTTTAGTTTTCAAGTTGAAAGGACTATTCTAAAATTCCTCATTCTTAATGCTCTAAAACGCCCGGGCTCAGAAAATTAAATTACTCCATTTTTATCTGTTTGAGATCAGCTCTGTTTCCTTCTTTGCTTTGTGTTTACTTTCCTGCAGTAGCTGACATCAAAATGTTTTCTGGAATGTTAGGACTAAATAAGTTATGCTTAACTCAATATCTAATACAAATAGCCCTGGGGAGCTTCAGCCACACAATCATAAAAGCTATAGTTTCTTTTAATAGCTTGCCACACTTTGCTGATATAGTATTTCTCTAATCACCAATCTTTATGTGCCTTCCTGACCTTGGAGCTCTCAGCCCAAATGGCTTTGTGGAATCAAAGGACTATGTCATTGGAAGAGTGAATGGCTTTCATTTTTCCCCTTGAAACTTCCGGTTCCTGGCATCTGTAAAGAATTACGCTGAGTGGTGTTTTGCTGCCTTGCGGCCACTACCCTGTCCAATGGAAGTAACTTTTCCCAGAAAGGTCACAATGGTCAGTAATAGGTAGATACTGCATTCAAGGAGGATGCAAAGCTGATTTCTTCTCCCCCCTCCCCCTTGCAACATTAATTATTCTTGCTACAGAAAATTGTTAAAAATTCAAGTAACATTTCTTTGCACAATGTTTTCACAAGAACCTGTATACTATCAAGGAATTAGTCTTTCTTGGGAAAATGTAAACGTCCCGTTTACCTGTTATAAAGGAGATTATGCTTTGGCAGTGCACATGATTCCATCTTCATAGTCTATAACTCAGTTGCACCTCAAGAGCACACATGAAAACAGAGCAGAGCACTGACCAAAAAACTTGAATCCACTGTGTTTGTCTTGTGATTGTCAGCTAGCTAAGCAACCACTGGGAATCAGACTGCAACTACTGAGACACAGACTTTTCAATTAATGGCTTAGATTTCTTCATCTATGTTTTAAATTGTAGTAGGGAATTGCACAGCTCTACTTCCAAGACACTAGCCTAAAATGGAAGCATGGACAATATATTTCTAAACAGTGAGTTACTTCTCAATAATCTCTCACTGTCTCTGTTCCTTGCAGAGTGGTGGGACTAGGATACATGTCTATGTGGAAATAAAACAGAATACTAGCAAGACTTGTGAGAGAATCTCAGATGGTTCCAACAGGAAATTCTCAAAGAAGTGTGTATTTTAAAAAATCAATGCATAAGATCATGATTACAAAGTTGAGCAATACTTGTATATCAGGCAATTTCATCTATTTATTTATCTAAAACCTTAGTGTACATTTATTACTGTGAACAGCACCCACCTTCTTACACCTAAAAATGTCCATAGTTCTTTCTATTTTTTTGTTTTCTTTTCATCTATTATCTATTCTTAGAATATTACTTTGAAGATTAAAATGTTCTCTAGTTGCTTCCACTTTATGTTCACTTATTTTGAATTTTATACATGTTCTAAAAATAAAAATCTTCAATAATTCCACAAGATCCTTTTCTTTTTGACACATTTTCTTTAGTATTTAATTTATATAAAAATATCTGTGTTCTTAAAATTGAGTTGGTGTCAGGTTTGCAATCCTGTCATTTTTTGTACTTCCCTTTTACCATTTTTCCTTATTACTGAATATTCAAAACCATGTTTGGGGGGATAGCTCGAATGTCTTGTGTGGCTGGGAAGATCCAGTCCTCTGGCTTGTGTGAGCTGTAAAATAATATTGTATATGATGACACAGTCATATAATGCTTTTTATCAGCTGCCTGTGGCCAATCTGCCTGTACTGATAATTTTGTATGGCCTGTAATGATGTTATACATATTCAAATGGGCCTCTACAGAAAAAAAAATATACCCACACCCATGCAACAAATACCTTTTAAAGAAAACAAGTACCATAGATGATGATTACAGAATAACAAGAAAATTATCCTAGGATTAAAAGGTACAAGAACTGTTTTCTTTAGTGTTTGCTTTTCAGAGAATTAATAGTTTTGAAAAATTTAAAAATCTTGTAGCAATTGAGTGACTTAGATGTTCCTTGTCTAATAGTGTACGTGTGTATGTGTGTGTGTGCGCGCGCATGAGTGTACTGGGCTTTCATGTGCATATATGTGTCTCTGTAAATTCTGAATCTAGTAGCATCTACTGAAGTAGTTTTGCTTTTACTGTCTTCACTAGATATTCCCTTTCTGACATCTAGACTTTTCCATGAAGATTGTTGGTAGTCTAATTGCCATTCTTAAACTTGATTTCCTGAAAGTAACTAAGGTAGCTGATCTATCCATCATGATAATATCACAGGTAGGCATCTCTACTTCACTGTGTTTACAGTTTTTCCATTCCTTTAGCCACATTTGTGTTGATATTTTTTGGGGGAACAGTTTTGATTTGACTACCTTTGTCTCTATAACCAACCACTGAGCAATTATTAGCTGAAAACAATGAATATACATCATTTCCCATATATTCGCAGATCACTTCCAAACTGCAGGTGACTCTCCCTTATAAGTTTAGGGAAGTTAGTCTGGCTTGGAGTTCTGGGACTTGTCCATTTGGTTGCTTATTCCCTAGCAGGCTAGTCTTGGTAAGCTCACATGGTGTGTTACGGGAGTTCCTAGTTGTCCAAAGGAGGGTCACCTGAGTTGGAAAATTTGTATCTTCTTCTGTCATCCTTGCTGTTACCCAATTGGGCAAAGCATATCTCATTGTCAAGTTCAGAGCCACCTTGATGTACAAGATTACTTAATTCATGTGTTAGGAGGAAATAATCCATAGAAAGACTTTATTGCTACATTATGCCACCACTTTTTCCCTCATTTCTACAATCTACTTCAATTAGACAGAACACCAAATTATAAAGTTATAATGATTAATAAATTTCTGTCTTTACAAAATTTACCTCATGAATAACAAAACTGAATGTGTTGAAACTTGTTCATTAGTAGTTCCATGTCCTAATGGGTATTTTCCCTCTATAAGCTGAAGCAGAGGAGAAGAAAACAACTCTGAGATAATTCAGACTTTTTCATAGTTTAGTTCATCATTTTAATCATTTAATATATTTGGGAGAACAATGAGTGCATGAGTTTTACACAACAGTGATCTAGTAAGCAAAAGGACATTTAAAAATACTGGTATTTATCCCAGAATTTTTCTTGTTAGGCCATCTGTTTAAAATAAAATAAAATAAAAAACTTATCATATTCTAGGACAAAGAATTTCAACTGACTAGTGTTTTTAGATGAAGGCTTTTTCTTAAGGATAAGATTATTAACATCTCTTTCTTAGGTCACACTACACATATAGTATATATATATATATATATATATATATATATATATATATATTTCCCAGTTTAAAAAGATATCTGATATTGCTTCAAACTTGTAGTTTTATTTTGTTTATTTGTTTTGTTTTTGTTGCCAGTCCTGGGGTGTGGACTCAGGGCCTGAGCACTGTCCCTGGCTTTGCCACAGCGCCACTTCTGGCCGTTTTCTACATATGTGGTGTTGAGGAATTGAACCCAGGACTTCAGGTATATGAGGCAAGCACTTTACCACTGGGCCACATTCCCAGCCCCCAAACTTGTAGTTTTAATCAGAATCTATTTCTTTTTCTTTTTCTTTCTTTTTTTTTTTTGGCTAGTCCTGGGGCTTGAACTCAGGGCCTGAGCACTGCCCCTGGCTTCTTCTTGCTCAAAGCTAGTACTCTGCCAACTTGAGCCACAGCATCACTTCTAGCCTTTTCTATATATATGTGGTGCTGAGGAATCAAACCTAGGGCTTCATGTATACGAGGCAAGCACTCTTGCCACTAGGCCATATTCCCAACCCAATCAGAATCTATTTCGGATAATCTTCTCATCATGGGAGACAGGACTTGGCAATTTGTGGATCTGTCACTATCAGTGAGTTCATCTGTGAAGTAGGAGGGAATATTTGCTACCAGTCCAAAAACATCCTGGGTTCCCTTGTATCTGTGATAAAGTACACATATTGCAGACAGACATGGGTTAAAATTCTGGCTTTTCTAATTACTGTGTAACCTTGAACAAAATCCTCAGATTTTCTGTTTCCATAGGGATGACGTGAAATTAAATAACGCAGCAATGCCAAGGACATGTAAAAGTCTCCTTGAGTGTTAGTTTCCTTTTTCCCCCTTTTCATTTTTTTTCTTATTGTTTAATTTCTTCAGCAATCAAAAGCACTTGAAACCCCTGTGATAAGTTGCTTGGTAGGCATTATTTAGGAGCAGAGAAAGAGACAGAACTGAGCTCTGGGTGGCTCTGAATGCTGCTGGCCATGTAAAAGCAGATTGTCAGTACTGGGGTCTGGATCTATCTTCGTACAGTGGTCTTCCCTCTCCAATTTCCCTGTCCACCTTTTCAGACCAGCTAAATTTCATTGCATCCCAATTACCAGGTTGCTCTGCCCATTGACGCTTATGATGACATCAAGGAAAAGGCACTCCAAGGCCATAATGAGAATTCAAAGTACAAAAGCCCAACTCCTGCGCCAGACTCCTGATACATACTCCTAGGATGAAAGAAGTCTGCCAATGGCCAGTCTCCATGATTCTGAGATAACTCCATTGAGGCTTTCCCACTTCTGAGACTGCATCTGAATTTGCACTAAACATTATATATAGGCTTAATTTGTCAGAAAAAAAAAAAAGTTAGGACAGCCGTAATGTTATTCTGAAAAACCCAGGGGTGAGCTAATTAGGAATAAAGAAGTGAGATGGAGAAGAGGGTGTGTCTGGGTAACATCGCAGGGTGAAGGCCCTGCTTGGGAGGTGGCAGCTAGGAAATCTGGGTAGTAACAAAACTGCCAGGAATCAAGGCCAGTTCCTCAGAACAATTAGAATTAACATTTCAATCTGAGGTTTATCAAAAACTCTCTGCCCACATTTTACTCTTTCAAACCCAAACTCTGTTTTTTTCCCTTTAGCATTTAGTAAACTGTTGCCTTATTTTGAGCACTCTTGCTTGTTAGTAAAGCATACCCTTCTTGCTACAAGTATTGCTTCCTTTGAATCCTCCTGTCTCATGGGAATCCTCCATTTTTCCACTTGAATGACAATTACGTATTTTGCAATTCACACAAACTATATGAATCCCAAATTTATGCCATCTGAAGGACAAATATTACAAGGCCCAAGAAAATAGTAAGTCTTTATGGTAAAGAAAATCTGTTTCAAAGGGCTCCTCCCAACCTGTTTTGTTTTACCTTTTCCTAAAATTCTCCATCTCTAATCAAAGACACAAATATATTTGAGTTGTAATATGTTTTTGCTTTAAAAACACAACCTTGATTTCCTAATATTTATTCTTTAGAGAACAATACTTTAGATATCACTTGTGAGCAGAAGCTCATAGGAAACCAAAAATATAAATACAAAATATTATGGTATTTAAAAAACACTAGTGTAATTTAGTCCTTATTTCCTGTTTTTGCCAGATTGTTATAGATACATGTCAATATAGGTTAAACCTCAATGCTGGTATTTCCACTAGTGCAAATTGATAGCCGACTTTTTAGAAACATAGCTATGTTAGAGAGCTAGTTTACATTTCTCTTATCTACTTTTCTACATAAGGGCACAAACCAGTATTATCCAATTCTCTCTTTTTAATATAACATATTTGGATTAGATACAACGAGCAAATACATGAACTGTTCTAACAAATTTATGAGGACTTCAGATTGCAAGAGTTGGAGAGAAAAGATGAGAAGAAGGTAGCAAAGCATCTAAAAACACCATGGAAGAAAATGGTGATGTGCGCAGTCTCATCCCAGTGCCCTGGGCAGTGTCACATTCCTGTTACTCCCAAAGAACAATGCTCCTGTGATTTCGGATGGATCCTCCATTCTCTCCCTTTTCTCTTAACACAGTGCATATTCAGTCCATTACTAATTTTAGCCACTTCCTTTTGCATGCTCCCACAAGCAAGATCCCAGGCCAAGCCCTGACCTCCCCTGCCTTGAACACAACAGCCCTGCTTCTCTTAGGCTAAATGGGGTGGGGGAAATGGCCTAGAAAGAAACAGGGTAAAAAACACATTTAAAAATAAGTGGCACACCTCCTTTGACCAAAATGACTGACATCTATTAGATATCAAAAGTGAGTATCTTTGCTATAATCAAGACCTAATGACACCCAGGCAGCTTACCTGACCACCAATAATTGTGGCCTTGACAAGGTTTAATGTGATTTACACATTATTAATAAAAGTGATGCTAACCCTACTTTTCTCTCTCTCTCTCTCTCTCTCTCTCTCGCTTTTTTTTTTTTTTTTTTTTGCCAGTCCTGGGCTTGGACTCCCGGCCTGAGCACTGTCTCTGGCTTCTTTTTGCTCAATGCACTGCCACTTGGGCCACAGCACCACTTCTGGCTCTTTTCTGTATATGTGGTGCGGGGAAATCGAACCCAGAGCTTTATGTATACAATGCAAGCACTCTTGCCACTAGACCATATTCCCAGCCCCTAACCCTACTTTTTCCCACAGTACTTCCTCCATGACTTGTTTACGTAGAATTATTTGGGACCTTGCTTGTTTAGAAATAGCAGAAGTATGGTGGGCCCCTCCATACCATGCCAGACTGACTTCAAGCTTCAGTCTTCTCCTATGCAGTAGGCAAAGCCTGTATTGCAACTCATTGTCTTCTACTTCTTTTAAGAACTGTTTCTAATTACTCAAATAAATTTTTGTGCCTGAATTCTCCTCGAATGACTAACACATTCAATTGATGACCATATCCTTGAGTTGAAGCATGATATTCTCAAGTGACATTCTCATCCACTTTGACCTTAATATTCTATTCCTTTGAGTGCTTCAAAAGTGGGACAAAAGCAAGATTTGGAGCAGCGTACATTCAAGAATTTGTTCAAAATTTAAACATATCAGTGATTTTAATACTTGATGAAAGACTAAATTTGACTTTAAATACCCAAGTAAAATTATTCTTTTACATGTAAACAGATTGGATAAATACATTTTTAAAGAGTAATTAGTCTGATTATCTCTAGTACCACATGTCAGTGAATCACACTTATAATTCTGACTACTGAGGAGGCTGAGATCTGAGGAGGATCAAGGTTTGAAGCCAGTCTGAACAGGGGAGTTTGTGAGACTCTTATCTTCAAATTAAGCATGAAAAAAGACCTAAGTGGAGCTATGGTTCAACTAGTATAGCAGTAGCATTGAGCAAAAGAAGCTCAAGGATAGTGCCCAGGCTCTGAGTTTGAGCACCAGGAGCAGCAAAAAAAAAAAAAAAAAAAAAAAGCAAATTAAAACATAAAGAGAAAGAAAAGCACAATATCAAATACTTGTTTCAATAAAAGAATTTTAACATTTTATAGGAAATAATATTCTTTATTTTACCAATATTAATAAATAGTATAGGAACTAGAGGTGTAGCTCAAGTGATAGAGCACCAGCCCAAAGTGAAAGATCAAGAGGAGACCCTAGTTCTGACACAAAAAAGAGAAAAAGGGAAATGGTATAAATTACTGTTGTCAAAGAGAAGTCTAATATGAGCCACAGATCTGATTTTAAATTCTTTAGTATTTACTTTAAACAGTAAAAAGAGATGAGTAAAAGTATTTTTGTAAATATGTATTTATTTTATTAAATGTCTTGTCCCTTATATTTAATATATCTTCAGGGCTAATAGAATAATCTGCCGAGTTTCTCTGTTTAAAGACATGGGAGATAGATACAGTGACTAACATGTGGGATTTCTGGATCCATTAACATGTTAATTACATTATGGATTTATAAGCATGAGTAAGAGAAGTTTCTCAACCTCAGCTCTACTTATGTTCCAAAAAGTCAGCCAATTCATACTTCGTCTTGGGCAGTTTCCTATGCATTGTAGTATTTTAGTAGCATTCTGAATTCTAATACTGGATGCCAATAACACAGCTCCATATCCCCACGAGTCTGGTTACAAAAATAGGTGTAGACATTGTCAAATATACCTTGTCCCACTGCCTTCCACCCACTGCGCACATACTGGGATTGAGCACAGCCTCTGACTTCACCCCTTTTCTCAAGTCTGTCTATTCAAATGAATCTTTGATTCAACCATTAGCACTTACATCTATACTTATGATAAATTGAATGAACTTAAAATGACTTAGCCTTATAGTGCTAGAGGTATATTTCTG
The DNA here is from genome assembly GCF_023159225.1 of Perognathus longimembris pacificus. Classification (NCBI taxonomy): domain Eukaryota; kingdom Metazoa; phylum Chordata; class Mammalia; order Rodentia; family Heteromyidae; genus Perognathus; species Perognathus longimembris. The sequence continues at coordinate 92,183,738 of NC_063162.1, read as the reverse complement.
AAGCAAAGCACAACTGTTTGCTCTGAAACTAAATTCTATAGTTGAAAGGAACAATCTCATTGATTTCTGAGCAGGCTTGTATCTGTCAAAGACTCGGTTTCAAACCTTTTCCTGGTATTTCCCAAATGCCCAGAAAAAGAGCCCATTCCTCTTGCTTTCAGCTCTCTCTGCTCTCTCTGTCTCTCTGCCTCTGTCTCTCCTCTCTCTCTCTCTCTCTCTCTCTCTCTCTGTGTGTGTCTTTTTGTTAGCTTTTCTCACTTTGAGCAGCAGGAGTATTTTCACTTATGATTACTGTGTATATTCTGATTGCATGTCTGATTAGTTTCATTCCTGAAAAATAGATGCTCTCTGAGGTTAAGGATTTACCTGACTTAATATTGCCCTGGAACAATGACACTTATGAGTAATATAGTATTTGCTTAATAGTTGGCAAGATATAAAAACATTGAATGCTTTTCTAAAACAATTATTTATTCTCACTAGTTTCCTTTTGAATTTTCCAAGGCTTTCTTTTGTATTTTGCTCCATTTCTTTATTTGACATTATTTCTTTTCAAAATACTAGATTAGATGTCACAGGAGGAAAAAATGATGAATACTTGTGTCTTTCCTAGCAAAAGTCTTGGTCTAACACAGAAATTTCACTCAGTAAAAACTTGGTTCCTAGGAGACCTTTTTAGAGATATCTTTGATTATCACAATTGATGTGGGTAACTACTGGCATCTAGTGGGTAGCAGTGTGGGATGCTATCAAGTGTTCTACAAGACAGAAGACAGAGTCCAACAGCAAATATAATGACTTCATCTAGATTGTTCATATGGCTAGAGTAACCTGGAAAGAGAGAAGCAAGTCAGCAGACAGTTTATTGGAACGTAATGTCTGCCACAGTAGACTAAGTATAGGATGCCATGATGTTTTACTGAAGGGACAATAACTCGGAATGCATGAGTGAGGGGCAGAGAGAGCTTCCAAGGAGAGCTGATGTTGGCTAGGTCTGCAGCTTGGCTATCAGCAATATCTAAGTAAAGGATGAGGCATTATCTAACCATAGTGGAAGGTGTGGAAATAAAACTAATAACTACAGTGGAGCTGCAGGAAAGACAAATATGTAAAAGAAGTCCAGGCAGAAAAGCCATCAAAAAAGTGGAGATGGAGGGCCTGAGAGGTAGAAAGCAGGGAAATGGTGTGAAGGCCAAAGAAGCAGGGTTCAAAGATAATGTCACTAACTATGTCAAATATCTCAGAGCAGCTGAGCAAGATGAACACAGACAAGAAATGTAACATAAGAAAAAGTGGTCATGAGAAATGTTAGAAATGTTAATGAGAGAAATCTCCAGTGATGGAGGTTTTAGAAGTGATGGATGGATTGCCCTATCCAGAGAAGTAAGTAGGGGAGCAGAAGATAATACGTTTGTCTATAGGAAGTCTTTCTATGGTTTATATAGGAGAAAAGTTAACTTGATGCTGGTTGCTCACACTTGAAATCCTAACTACTCAGGAGGATGGGATCTGAGGATCAAGGTTCGAAGCCACCCTGTGCAGAAAAGTCCATGAGACTCTTATCTCTAATAAAACATGAAACATTTGGAAGGGGATCTGTGACTCAAATGGTAGAGTGTTAGCTCTGAGAACAAATGCTCAGGGACAGTGCCCAGGCCCTGTGTTCAAGTGCCAGAACTAGCAGAAAGTAAAAAGAAGAAATTAAAGACATTCTAATAATCTACAGTAATTAAATTGTTACAAATATAGGGACATAATATGCAACCTGTTAGAAACATGTTTGTGAGAGAAACCTTGAACTGTGGAAAAATGGTCACAATTTGGGAAAAAGCCTATTTTATGATACCCAATATTTTTAATAACACATTAATTATGCAAAAGATATTCCCACACATGCATATAATTTATTTTATTATATTCAGCCCTCTATTACACATTTTATGCAGCTTTCCTCTGTCCTTTTATAATTTTAAATATTAAATAATTTCATGGATGAGATAAAGAAAATATAAAGTAAATCCAAATATTAACAGTTGTCATTTATGATCTAGTGGGTATTTGAGCAATTACCCTTTTCTTCTTTGAAAATTAATCTCCAGATGTCCAGAAATGAACATGTATTACTTTTTATAAATCAGAAGAAAACTTTTTTTTTAAATCAGGCTTGGCTGAGAAAGAACAGAGAAAGTTTTGGCAGTAACTTGAAGGGAGTACAGGGGGGAGGGGGGAGTGTGTGTGTGTGTGTGTGTGTGTGTGTGTTTGCCTTGGAATAGATGAGAACATTTTTGTAAGTTGAGGGGAGAGATCCAGCATACTGCAAGAGGTTGAGAATACAGGAGCATGGGTGATTGATGCAGCGCCTCTCTTGGGGAGCAAGAGGGATGGGATCCAGATCACAGGTGGTGGGATTAGCTTTGGCAAAGAGAAGCGACATTGCTGCAACTGAAAAATGAGGGAAAGAGGTAAGGATGGATGTGGGTGCTGATAAGAGTGTAGAGGAGGCGGCAGGAAGTTGAGGGAGTTACTGTCTCTTGGCCCTCATTTCCTTTGTGATGTAAAAGGTGAGGTCATTTGCTGAGTAGGGTCAAGGGTTTACAGAGAATGATGGGAATTTGGAAAGACTGCTAAGGAGAAAGAGGGAGGTAGGGGATTTAGGATGCAATGCTTGGAGTGCCTTGAAGGGCCATTTTAATTTTTAACAAAGTTCACCTATTTGTGTTGTCATAGGGTTTCTTTAGCAGCACACTGAAACATTAACTTAAAAATAGACAAAGAATATAGTGAGGCTGATCATAAGATTACATAATTTGGATAAATAGTGAGAAAGATCACAGAGACTCCTGCACAAAATCCTTAAAAACATGTTATTTCCATACCTGAAATGAGAGTACATGTTGAAGTGAGTATATGTTGGGAAGGGACAGAAATAAAGCTTAAAGGTTTATAGGAATGGAAGTCCCATGAGCTCTACAAGCTTAAGCAGTAAGAGACAGGGAATGAGAAAATTTTAAGATCAACATGTTAGGGCTGTTGATTGGGTTCTGGAAGGTAAGATTCTAAAGATGTGAGATGGCCAACATGAGACTTGAGGTGGAGGGCAGCTGTACTACCATGCAGTCTCAAGTTAGGATGGACCGTGAAAACACATCTTTTGCTTTCTGTGGTACATAGAAATGCTCATAAACACAAACACAAAGATTAGTGCATCCTTGGATTTTGATATCCAAGGGAGATTCTGGGATCAGTCCCTCATAGGATCAAGAGATTATTGTGTGTTTTTAAATATATTATTCAGTAAATAACATGAATGTTAGACTCTCAACCAAGTAAAAGGTACATGGGGTCTTGGTTCAATTCTAGATGCTTAAATGCTCTGTACGGAACTTCACATATCTTAAACTTTTTTACTTTATATAACTTAAACTGTATCTTAACTTTCCCATTTGAAAGAAAATCTTCTAATTGGTAACATTTGTTTAGTATATCTGTTTAACGAGTAATTTTATGAATAAGATTAAAATTTAAGAACCTACTTCAGATCTTAAGAGAGCTCCAACATTATTTTTTAATTCCTTTGTTCAACAAATATCGGTGGAGCAATTTAATATATTTGTGTCTGTTACTGAGTATAGGATTGTGATCAAAGAAACTGCGACATGCTTTTCTTCTTACAGGTTTACAATACAATGGAGAAGACTGAGGAATTGTTTTATAGATGCTTTAGGCACCTTTCTTGCCCTGCGATTCTATTCCTCCCTGTGTAACAAGACCTAGGTTGAAGTTCTCTCAGAGTGTACTCAGACCAAGGAATGCTGGGGAAGAAGGACTGAAGATTTGGGACTATAATTTGCTGATGTTTTAGCTTTCTTCTGTGTGTGTGTGTGTGTGTGTGTGTGTGTGTGTGTGTGTGTGAGTGTGCGTGAGTCCTGGGACTATTGGAACTTGAAATCAGGACCGGGGCTCTGTCCTTGAGCTTTTTTGCTCAAAGATATTGCTCTGCCACTTGAACCACAGCTCCAGTTCGGGTTTTGTGTGGTTAACTGGAGATTGGAGTGTCATGGACTGTTCTATTTGGTCTGTCTTCAAATCACAATCCTCATATCTCAGCCTCCTGGGGTGTGAGGCATCAACAACCTGCTCATCTTCTGCTATTTTTATCTGTTCACTTATCCAAAATCTTAAATCCAAATTTATATTTAGAATGAATTTTTCTATGCTTATATCATACTTGAAAATATATATACAGATACATATATAGATAGAAATATAGGCATACACGTGTATATTCCCTGATAAGAACAAAATAATGTAAAATCAAAGTCCAAAGGATACTGAATACTTAGATTATTAGCTCATTGGGCTGGCAATGTGTCTTATTGGTAGAATGCTTATCAATCATGCATGAAGCCCTGGGTTTGATTTCTCAGTACCACATTATCAGAAAAGGTCAGAAGTTGGAGCTGTGTCTCAAGTCGTAGAGCACTAGCCTTGAGCACAGAGAAGCTCAGAGACAGAGCCCAGGCCCCATCTTAGTTCCTTATTTCAAGTTCCAGGACCTGCAATAAATAAATAAATAAAAAGTAAAATAAAATAAGGAAAGAAAGAAAAAAAGAATATTAGCTCATCAACACTTAGCATATTGGGGATAGTATGTGTTAATAAGTCTGTTTATCTAACAGATGGCTGGCACTCATATTTCTCATTTGAAAGTACATCAGATGCTCTTTGATATGAGTGATGCACCTAAGAAGGAAATCATTTAAGTTTAACAAAAAACACTTATACAAGAGAAAAGTGGAATGAAGTACATTTTATTGCTTTACCATCCAATGATACATATTAGCTAATCATACATATATGTATATATTTATTCATATAAATAAACATAATTTAAACTAACAATCTTTAAAACTATGACACATTCCAAGTTTGTATTCAGTACAAATAAGATGCCCTAAAATGTTTTATTTAAAACTTGAATGTTCTTGGTAGATGTAATAGAAATTGTATGTCTGAATTCCTAGAAAATGCCTCACACATTGCTAAGTATTTAAGTAGACATCTCATTTTTATTCACAATTTTCAAAGTAATAGGACAATTGAAATTTTCAGAGGTTAAATATGCTGCCTTTCATTTATCTGTATTCCTCATTGTCTTCAAGTCGAGAGAGCACCTTCCCAATTCACCAGGACATGCCAAGTCACAGTTTCTCAGGTACTTTTGGGTATTCTTTTTTTTTTTTTTTTTGGTCATGGGGCTTGAACTCAGGGCTTGGGCACTGCCCCTGAGTTCTTTGTAGTCAAGGCTAGTGCTCTACCACTTTGAGTCACAGATCCACTTCCAATTTTCTGGTGGCTAATTGGAGCTAAGAGTCTCACAGACTTTCCTGCCTCAGCTGGCTTTGAACCCAAATCCTCAGATCTCAGCCTCTGGTGTAGCTAGGATTATATGTGTGAACCACCAGTGCTGGACCTTTTGAGAATTTTTAAAGAGAATTTTGTTTTGTTCAGGAACAAGTCTGTGCTTACTTAAGAGCCATTATTAGTACTTGTCAATCTGTCATGATTACCACTAGTGCCACACTTAGGTTATTACCTCTCACTCAGAGCCTTATTATCCTTAGTGGCAAATGACCCTCCTCAAAAATATTCATTAATACTTTCTCTCAGAAATGAGAAGAGTGTCTCCTTTCAAGCTCTCTTACATTTTGCTAAAGTAAAATGCTGTACTCTAAATGTCAGACCAAAATAGCATTAAAAAGGCGTGTAAGAATAGCGATAAATGAAGAGGTATGTGAGGACATGTATGTAAATTAGCATGCTTGAGCCATTCCACAATGTATACATTTATCAAAACACCGTATTGATACAATAAATATATACAACTCTTGTCAATTAAAACATTTAGAAAGGAGAGAGACATAATTAGATCATCAGAGCTAGAGAGCTTCATTTTGTTGTCCTGATAACTATGAGGATACCAATAAAAGAAGCTTTACCAATGTAAAAATTAGGTAAAGCAATCAGGTGCTGGTCCCTCAGGCAATTTATCTGACCTTTAAAGGTCACAGCTGCTAAAAGACTAATCAAGATTATTTTGTAATTCAAGATAAAAACCAAAAGCCAGGCACTGATAGTACATACTTGTAATCATAGCTACTCTGTAATCTGAGATCTGAGAAATGTGATTCAAAGTCTGCCAAGGCATAAAAGTATGAGTGACTATTTCCAGTTGACCAGCACAAAAACCTGGGCTGGAAACATGGCTTGAGTGGTAGAGCACTAGCTTCAAGCCAGGGCCTGAATCCTGGAATTCAGGTTTTCACATGGACAAAACAATTGGTAAAATATAACAGAAATATACAATAAAAAAAAAAACTAAGCTGAATAGATGTGGCAGTCTTGAGTCTTCGTCTAGCTCCTGACTTTGAGGACACGGAGTCAATACTAGAAAGGAAATATCATAAATCATGAAGATTTGCCCAGTAGCAATGTGCTGGATTATAAAGTAATCTGAATTTAAACAAATGACTCACTGATAATGACACCTTTTGCAGATGTCCCTAAAGAAAAAGATCTGTCTGATACATATTTGTACTTGATTTTAGGGAGAGTCTCTGAGTGCTTCAATATACTCCTTAATTTACACATTAGTAAAATGGTAGGACTAGGTCAGAACCAAGAAGAATTTGCCTGTTTTCTCAATCCATATTCTTTTTTTCTTTTTTTTTTTTTTGTCGGGGGAGAGGGCTGGGTTAGTCATGGAGCTTGAGCTCTGGGCCTGGGTGCTGTCCCTGAGCTCTTCAGCTCAAGGCTAGCACTCTACTACCTGAGCCACAGCACAACTTCTGGTTTTCTGGTGGTTAATTGGAGATAAGTCTCACAGACTTTCCTGCTCCGGTGGCTTTGAACTGTGATCCTGAGATCTCAGCCTCCTGAGTAGCTAGGATTACAGACATGAGCCACTGGCATCTGGCCCGTACTCTTTTTAATAACTGAAGAAGACACATAATGCTTAAATTGGTTGGCCTGCCTGAAATGTGTACTATTTTTCTGATAGAATGCTCATTTTAATTATAAACCTATTCTTCCTCCCTCTATTCACTAAGCAGTATCCAGGCTTAATTCCTGGAAGCTGGAATTGTTCTTAACTTTGCAATATTCTTAGGATTCAGAATCAGTCTTTTTGGCCATATACAAATTCTGCATGGTCTCATTCTATCTGGTTCTTCTGCCTCACCTTCAGCCAGCAGTATCCCCCAACATCCCAGGCTGCACTTGTGCTGTGTCACTTACAGTGCCCCAGCATGAGTAATACTGTGAAGGGTTTCTCTCTCCAGGGGCATTCTTTCCTTTTCCTACTCTAGTCCTTTTCATTCATAATAGTCAAAACCCTCCTTGCCTCACACAAAGCCCTCCTTAACTGGGCTTCAATGAGAAGCCCTTGCTAGCCCACTCCTCATCAGTTGTTCTTTCTTACTGGTGCAGAATTTTTATGAATATTATTCTTCCTTACTGGATTGTAAACTCCCTGCAGGAAATGCTTTCTATCTGCTTTATCTCTGCCCCTCTTACTTTCTAATAAGTATCCTGAGTACATAAAAATGCATAAACAGATGTGTTCCACCAAAGTCAAGAAGTTATTGCAGAATTGTTATTTTTACAAATGCTCTACTTGTGAAATTTACTTGTACATTTGATGAAGTGTTCAAGAAAGCCTTTATGTAAAAAAAAGTCAAACCAAATATTTTGAGACATATTACATTTGTCTTAGCAAATGTACCTTAGTATTATTGTTGAAAAATATTTGACTCCAGAAGAGATAAGAATTTCTGACTGCAAACTATAGTGACAATTTTTTTTTTTTTTATTTTTTTTGGCCAGTCCTGGGGCTTGGACTCAGGGCCTGAGCACTGTCCCTGGCTTCTTTTTGCTCAAGGTTAGCACTCTGCCACTTGAGCAACAGCGCCACTTCTGGCCATTTTCTGTATATGTGGTGCTGGGGAATGGAACCCAGGGCCTCACGTATACGAGGCAAGCTCTCTTGCCACTAGGCCATATTCCCAGCCCCAACAATTGTTATTTCTGCATGCTGTGTGAGGATCCATGTGATTCCTCAAAACCTTGCGAGTTTTACAGGTGAAAAAGAGGATATATATATATATATATATATATATATATATATATATATATATGGTCAAATGACAAAATAAATGCAGGTTAAGCAATGCTCTCTTTCTTTTACATTTTAGCAAGGTGCTATCTGCAGTTGGCTTCTAGTTGTAAGATAAGAAACATGGTAACCCTTATCTTGGATGAACACGTTTAGGGAAACAGGGTAAAATAGTAATAAGGTCAAACAATTTGGGGGGTTCACATGTTTCCTAATTAAGAAGGTGGTAGGATTTTTCTCCAAGTTTAGTAAAATGCTTTCTCAGCCTGAAAGGACATAAAGATGAATTCCTAATTCAGTAGGAATTGCTCCTCCATGACCCAGCTTCTTGTGTCTGAACCCACATATTTGAGAAAAGATTCAGGCTGACCCAATAAGAGACAAACCTAGAATTTATAACTAGTGAGTTTTTAGTAATAGCTTTGCTTATGATATTGTCATTAAAATTAATTATCCTCTCTATAAAACTTCTGGACTATCTTCTGAAAATATTCACAAATGTACATTCTCATACAAGTTTGCATACACTTTCAGAAGTCTTGTGCCCTTTAGAACATTTCCACCCATCCTAGACAGAGAACGTTTATTCAATATAAATATGTTCAGTTCATGTGTCTTAAATAGCAATGATTTATATTGCTTGTCATCTCTCCCATTATGATTTATTTTATATCTGGACTCTAATTATCAAAGGGGAGGAATAAAGGAAATACTCCAGAGATTCATCATAGTCAAACGAAACTTCTTTTCCTTCTTTATCTTCAGGCTATTATTTCTATACCAGAGCTTCATTGTTCATCCTGTTCTGTCTTTTGGCTACTGACCAGATAGAAGATGCTAGTCTAGGACATTGTACAATTCCATCTTCCTCTGGGCTGTTACATAATTAAAATAATTTCAATCTGCTTTCTTGGACATTGCTTCTACAGGCGATTGTAAAAATGGAGCAGCTGAAGGGCAATTGAAGGAACAAAAATATAACTTGTTTTTTTAAAAAATCTTTTGTGAAAGAAATTATTCATTGTGGGCTAGTCCCCTTATTTAATTTCAAAATTTGAGTGTGGTTTCTTTTGTCCTGTGTTGTGGAATAAAGTTTCCATTCGTGTAAAGGGATGATTTTTTCAAGTACACCAAAGTGTTTGGATGATGCACATTTCTAAAGCAATCATTTGTGCACTAATACAAATTCATAGTGCAACCAAATCACTATTTTCTCAGAGAAGCCTTATATCTAAGTATGTTTGCATGTATATGGGAGCTTTAGGAAATTTGTGCATACGAAGTGACATCTTCCAACATTCTACCCAACTGAGGAATAATGTTCTGAAACAAGTCAGCTACATGGTAGGCCAATAGCAATGTTGAGCTAAACAAACCCTAGGCTTCCTTCCAGATTCTTAGGTAAAGTGAACACTCTGCAATCTAGTGTGCATGCTCACCAACTGATTCCAGCTTCTCTGCTTCTGTTAGCAATGGGAATGGGGATGCTGAGAGTTTTGTAGTGCGCTCTTACCCTCAGCCCTGCCTTCTGAATCTTGCCACTGTTTATGAACTCCTCATGAGTTCAATATGATGATAATATCTGATATGAAAAAAATATGTCTATTGTGTGTGTGTGTATGCATGCATGCATGTGAATGTGTTCTCTTTGCTGGCATGAAAAATTCGCTAAACAAAAACTCATGTCTGGATTAAGAACCTGAGAAGAAAGGAGGGGCTTATCGTTACTAGATTTGGCCATGGAAAGGGGACAGTGTTAACCTCTGTCTGATACAAAGGGACCACTTCTTGGCACTGAGAGGAAGATTGACAGGAAGTAATGAGCACAAACTTGTTATGAGCACCAAACTCTCCTATGTGGCTCACCAGACTGCACAGGAGAATTCAAATGAAACTGCTGTTGGGAGGGAGGTATGATAAGAATTCATTTGTGTTGGCAAAATTCTGGAGAAAAGCACACTGCATCCGTCTGAATTTTTACTTCCTACAAAAGAAGCATTTCATCTTGTATGTCATGCATGCTAGTCTATGATTTTTTATCACAAGCAAAAATATTTTAGCATCTTTATATCTATCTGAACATATATAACTAATAGATGATTACATAATACATAGTTACATAGCTACATAAACAAATATAGATATTCATGTTTATTGTATCAATGTAGTACATGATATACTACTGCTATATTAAATGTTACAAAATTTCACCCAACAAAATATTAGTAAATGTGAGATAAAAAATAAACACTTAAATGAAATTTCATTTTGAGTTAATGGCACAGGAAGATTGGGTACTGTGATGGAACAAGTGTCATTTTTTTACTATTTTGTTAATCTACAATTCACACCATGCAGCTGATAATTCAACAATCTGTAGGACATTCAACAGAGCTGTAAAATCACCTACACGATTCAATGTAGAACATGTGTACCACAAGCAGCACACGTGATTATTCATTTCCCATACCCCCAGAATATCAAACCACCACATACCTACTTTTTGCACTCTCAAATTGACTACCTTGTAAACATGTTGTATCAGTGAAATTGCATAATATATGATTTCTTTTCACTGACTTCTCACACAGACACATATTTAAAGTTCATCCACAATGTATGTTTATCATGAATCAGTGTCTCATTCCTTTACAAGGCTGGATGACATTCCATCATAGAGCTATACCATACTTACCATACTTTATGTATTCAATGGATGGGCATTTGGGCTATTTCTATTTGTCATTAAAAGTGCTGCCATGGGAATTTTTATTGAAGTGATTGCACTGTCTTACAATCTCATTGAAATGTATGGAAGTCCCCATTTCTTTGCATTTCCCTCAGCGCTTGCTGCTACCTTGTAGTAAGCCTTTCAAGTTCATGTGATGTTGGATTTCACCATAGTTTTGATTTGCAAACTGTTGGCTAGTGCTGTTGAGCACTTTTCACTTGTTTCTGAATACTCAGAAATTTTTTGAAGTCAGGTTGCCTTTTTATGATGGGCTTGGTGAGTTGTAAGGATTCTCTCTAGATTCTAGACACAAATCTCTTTCCAGGCATGACCTGGAAATATTTTCTCTGAGTTCTCAGTTATCTTTTCACTTTACTTGATGCTATCCTTTAAATTATAACATGATATCTAATTAATATTCATAGGACTTAGGATATACACACATATCCTAAAATTCTAGCTATATTCATATTTTAATATATAATTATCTTCATCATTATTTTGCCTACATATGCATATATGTATGTATGCATGCATGTATATGGCTACGTGTGTGTGTGCATATATATGGCACCTTAAACTGGAAGCATAACTCAAGTGATAGAGCACCATCCATGAGCAAGAGAGCTGAAGGAGAGCCCGAGGCCCTGAATTCACTCCCTGGTATCAGCACACATACACAAGAATAGAATAGTACCTTTATTAGTCTTTTTTTTCAAATTTTTATTATCAAACTGATGTACAGAGAGGTTACAGTTTCATACTTTAGGCATTGGATACATTTCTTGTACTGTTTGTTACCTTGTCCCTCATACCACCTCTCCCCTCCCCCTCACACTTTCCCCCCCTGAGGTGTTCAGTTCACTTATACCAAACAGTTTTGCAAGTATTGCTTTTGTAGTTGTCTTTTCTTACCCTGTGTCTCTCAATTTTGGTATTCCCTTTCAATTTCCTAGTTCCAATACCAGTATACAAGGTTTCCAATATACTCAGATAAGATTACAGAGATAGTGTAGGTACAACCACAGGAAGGTGATACAAGAACATCATCAATAATAGAAGCTACAGATACACATGGGACTTTGAAAGTAGTTACAACTGTGATATAACAATTGTCTCCATAACATGGAGTTCATTTCACTTAGCATCATCTTAGGTGTTCATAAGGGTATAGCTATTGGGCCTTGTGATGCTCTGCTATGACTTGCCTAAACCTGTACTAATTATTCCCAATAAGGGAGACCATAGAGTCCATGTTTCTTTGGGTCTGGCTCACTTCACTTAGTATAATTTTTTCCAAGTCCTTCCATTTCCTTACAAATGGGGCAATGTCATTCTTTCTGATTTTCCTGATCCATTTGTCTACTGAGGGGCATCTGGCTTGGTTCCAAATTCTAGCTATGACTAATTGTGCTGCGATGAACATTGTTGTGCTGGTGACTTTAGTGTGTTCTTGTTTGTGGTCTTTTGGGTAGATGCCCGAAAGTGGGGCTACTGGGTCATAGGGGAGCTCAATGCTTAGCCTTCTGAGAAATCTCCAGACCGCTTTCCAGAGTGGCTGAACCAGTTTACATTCCCACCAACAATGAAGTAGGGTTCCCTTTTGGCCACATCCCCTCCAACAATTGTTATTGTTAGTTTTCTTGATATATGACATTCTTATTGGGGTGAGATGGAATCTCAATGTTGTTTTGATTTGCATTTCTTTTATGGCCAGTGATGTAGAGCTTTTTTTCATATGTCTCCTGGCCATTCTCATTTCCTCATCAGAGAAGTCTCTTTGTAAGTCTTTAGCCCACTTGATGAGGGGGCTATTGGTTCTTTGCGGTTTTGTTTTGGAAGAGGGTAATTTTTTTAGTTCTGCATATATTTTAGATATGAGGCCTTTGTCCGTTGAAAGCCCGGTAAAGATCTTCTCCCAGTCTGTGGGCTTTCTGTTTATCTTGCGAGCTATGTCCTTTGCCGTGCAGAAGCTCTGCAGTTTGATGCAGTCCCATTTGTCCAACCTTTCTTTGATTTGTAGCCTTTCTGGGTCTTTGTTAAGAAAGTTCCGTCCTGTGCCAAGGAGCCCAAGTGTTTCTCCTACTCCTTCCTTTAGCGTTTTCAGGGTGTCTGTTTTGATTTTGAGGTCTTTAATCCATTTGGAATTGATTTTGGTGCAGGGTGATACGTAAGGATCTAGTTTTAGTTTGTTGCATGTGTTGAGCCAGTTTTGCCAGCACCATTTGTTAAAGAGGCTATCTTTCTTCCATACTATTGTTTTAGCTCCTTTATCAAAGATTAAGTAGGCGTAGTTCTGTGGGTTCATTTCTGGGTCTTCAATTCTGTTCCATTGGTCTTCAGGCCTGTTCCGGTGCCAATACCAAGCTGTTTTTATTACTACAGCTTTATAATACAGCTTGAAGTTGGGTATTGTAATTCCTCCAGCACTGTTCTTTCTGCTTAGGATTGTTTTTGCTATTCTAGGTCTTTTATTGTTCCATATGAATTTCAGGATTGCTTCTTCTATTTCAGTAAAAAAATGGTGTTGGGATATTAATGGGTATTGCATTGAATTTGTAGATAGCCTTTGGCAATATTGCCATTTTGATTATATTAATCCTCCCAATCCAGGAGCATGGGAGGTTTTTCCATTTCCTTAGCTCTGACTTAATTTCGTTTTTCAAGCTCTTAAAGTTCTCATCAAAGAGGTCTTTCACTTCTTTGTTTAAGGTTATTCCTAGGTTTTTTATGTTTTGGGGGGCTATTGCAAAAGGAGTTGCTTTCCTGATTTCAGCCTCGGTCTTCGGGTCATTAGCATAAAGAAAGGCCGTTGATTTTTGAAGGTTTATTTTATATCCTGCAACTTTGCCAAAGTTTTGGATCAGCTCTAGTAGCTTGGGGGTAGAGTCTATGGGATTCTTTAGGTATAGGATCATGTCACCTGCGTAGAGAGAAAGTTTAACTTCATCTTTTCCTATTTGGATCCCCTTTATATTTTCTTCTTGCCTAATTGCTCTGGATAGGAATTCTAGTACTATGTTGAAGAGCAGGGGAGAGAGTGGACATCCCTGCCTTGTTCCTGATTTTAAAGGGAATGGTTTTAGTTTTTCCCCATTTAGAGTTATGCTTGCTGTTGGTTTGTCATAAACTGCCTTGATTATATTCAGGTTATCAAAAAAATCATACACCATGATCAAACTGGATTTATTCCAGGGATGCAAAGTTGGTTTAATATACGCAAGTCAATTAATGTAATCCACCACATCAACCGGAGCAAGGTAAAGAACCACATGGTTTTATCTCTGGATGCGGAAAAAGCATTCAATAAAATCCAGCACCCATTTATGCTTAAAGCCCTGGAAAAACTGGGATTCCAGGGAACATTCCTGAATATTAATTTTTTTTAATTACTAAAATAGAAAAAAATCTTAAATTTCCAACTACAGATAAATGACTAATTCCATTATGGATATTCACTCAATGTAATAAAATCATTGTTTTGATTCTAAATTTTCTGCCACTACTGGAATTTGAACTGGGTATGGGTTTTGTGCTTGCTAGGCTCATTCACTCCATTCCCACTCCAACCTGGCTTTCTTTTGGTTATTTTGTACATGAAGTCTCTCAGACTTTTCTGCCTGTCGGTATTGAACCTCAATCCTCTGATTTCTTTTGTTGTTGTTTGTTTTCAGATTCCTGACTAGCTAGGATTCTAGGTATGCACAACCAATACCCAGCTTGGTTCAACTTTTATGTTATGATAGTTTTGTTTGATTTTTTCAAATTTTCAAGTGCATGACTCTTTATTTGCAATGCCATTTTCTAACAATAATTTGTTCATACTGTAATTCATATAATATTAACTCCATATTTTTGTTGTAAAATACAAATGATATGTATTTTTTTACCCTGGTCATCTTTAAGCATACGTTCAGTAACAAGTATCTTCACATTATTTTGTGTCCAGCATCATTATTTATCTCCAAGAACTTAGGAAAAAAAGCTTTCTACATTAAAACTCCTTTCCTCAGCCCTTAACATCCACTATTCTATTTTCTGTATAAAACTGGCTACACTAATTGCTTCTCATAAATGGAATCATGCAGAATTTGACTTTTGTGTGCAGTTTGTTTCAATTAGCATAATGTTTTCCATGTTGTAGCATGTGTCAGAATTTCCTTCCTTTGTAAGGCTGAGTAATAATCCATTATCCATGTTAATTCTCTAGTTAGTTGGCACTTGCTTATTGTAGTGGTCAGTTTTGTAATTACTCATATGAGCTGTGCTTGCAAGAATGTCTATTGGTTGAAAATTCAATACATCTTCAATCAAATAAATTGTTTTATTCAAATCTCCTCTAACTTCAATAGTGTTCTGATAACTTTGTTTTAAGAAAAACTCTCTATGATGTGGATTTTCCAGTTTTTCTCAGTAGCCCTGCCAATTTACCTTTTAAATTTTGCATTCATGTTACTGGGCAGCTACAGGTTTATAAATTTGCTTTTGTTGATTGAATATTTGTATTATGTAATACTCTTCTATTGTACCTGATATTTTTCACTTAGGGTCTATTTTGTGCTATGGTCTACACAAGTATTTTGCTTCTTTTGTTATTTTAGTATTTATTTTGTATTTCTTCAAAGAACTTTCAAATTCAACATTGCTCTGCCAAAGTAGTTTGGCTGTATTCATCATTGAGCTAGTAAATTGAGTATTTTCATATCAACTGATACATAGGGATTTGTTTCCAACATCTTTCTTTGTGGCACATGCTTGTTTAGCCTTTTCAGTGCTTCATTTTTTCTCCATTTAATTTTAGATTGTTGGTTTTATTTCTCTAAAAACATTTTTCTGTTTACTTTAAATTTATGCACATTATTTCTATTTATTTAATAGCTCCCCTTAAATTATTAACATGCATATCTAACTTCACAAAGTCTAAAATTAGCCCTGATTTCTACACTCAGACTGTCAGCAAAGACTGTAAATATGTAAATGCCCCTGGCATTTCATGTGATTCTCTAGGGATATTTATAATTCTATTTTTTTGTAAAAGCAGTATTTCTAAAATTCAAAGTACTGTGAACCAATAAGAAAATTGCATTTACTCAACACCAAAGAAAGAGGCACATATAATTTAGAAGTACAACTTGGTTTAGAAAGACAACTTTAAATGAAGGCCTTGTGTTTTTTATACTTTATGCTTTTTTATTTCTTTCATGAGCTTCTTCATTTTGAAGTTTATGTTTTATCTTCTATAAAAATATGTTCAGATAGTTCTGATTGCATCAAATCTAAACTTGATTTTATTATCAGTGCCTACCAAAGTTGTATTATGGTATTGATGATAGACAATGAGAAACCACCCACATGTCTGGAAATGACACAGTCTTCCAAGAACAAAGTGAAAATCCAGAAGCCATAAAATAGGTTTCTCGGCGATAGAAATAGGAAAGCAAAGCACAACAGGAACCAGAAAAAAATCACACAAAAAGTAGAACCCTAAAATTTTTCCTACCTCATATGTTTACTGTCATCATTAGAAAGTTAATTCCAAATAAATTTTTCACCTTAAAATAGAACATTATTCTTGTCATATAGAGAGTATAGTCACTACTTTTACTCCCCAATGGAGAAAGGTAGAAGCAAAAATCAATAAGCAACATGGAAGATTTCATAAAATAGGTGCATAATAACTCTTCTGTGAAAGTAAGTTGACAGCTTTTTTCAGTGAGGAGGGATGGATGAAATTCAGGCACAGTGAGTGTTGATGGCGTAAAATAAGGACAATTTGTCTTAAATATCTCAGCAAACCAGGAAACTTTCTTTTTTTTTTCTTTTTTGCCAGTCTTGGGCCTTGGACTCAGGGCCTGAGCACTGTCCCTGGCTTCTTTTTGGTCAAGGCTAGCACTCTGCCACTTAAGCCACAGCGCCACTTCTGGCCATTTTCTATATATGTGGTGCTGGGGAATCAAACCCAGGGCTTCATGTATATGAGGCAAGCACTCTTGCCACTAGGCCATAGTCCCAGCCCAAACCAGGAAACTTTCAACCCAAATTAACACTCCAATTAAAATAAAGTGATTAAATATATTTTCTTGTTTAGGAATGTTTGTATATATCCTATTTATTGATTGAGTGAACATATATAATGCTATTTATATATAAAACATTGCACTAGAATATGTAATAGATAGAGTTCATATCTTCATGCAAGAGAGAATGTGCTTCAATTTGACTTATGTGCAATGCACAAATAGGTACTGTCAAATAAATAGCTATTTGTCTCTTACATACATTGCTATACTCTTTTTCTTTTTTTTCTTTCTTTTTTTTTTTGGCCAGTCCTGGGCCTTGGACTCAGGGCCTGAGCACTGTCCCTGGCTTCTGTTTTGTTTTGCTCAAGGCTAGCACTCTGCCACTTGAGCCACAGCGCCCCTTCTGGCCATTTTCTGTACATGTGGTGCTGAGGAACCGAACCCAGGGCCTCATGTATACAAGGCAAGCACTCTTGCCACTAGGCCATATTCCCAGCCCGTCTCTTTTTCTTTTTCTTTTTCTTTTTTTATTAATTAAATTTTGTTGACAAGGTGTTGTGCAAAAGGGGTACAGTTGATAATAGTTAATAATAAGTTAATAAACAGTTAATAATAAGGCAGTGAGTACATTTCTTGTGATATACTTCTAATTGTAACATTAGATTAGTAGAATCTATTTGATAAGTTAGAAAATTTTGTATTAGGTTACATATTTTATTTCATGCTTGTGAGTTTCAAATTATTACTCCATCAATTTATAAGGCATTTTACAGTGTATATGCATATACTTAATACACAAACTCCTATTTATCTTCTAGAAAACATAAGAAAATATATAAAATGTAGCAGAAGATATGTCAACATATGGTTTACAGTCTTGCTTCAAACGACTGACACAGGAGAGATCACTTCACACACCTTCACACACACTACAGATGCACCCAACCACACACTCAAAGAATATGCACATACATCTATACACAACACATTTCTAGAGCCTGCTCTCTTCTTTTTTTTTTTTTTTTGGCCAGTCCTGGGCCTTGGACTCAGGGCCTGAGAACTGTCCCTGGCTTCTTTTTGCTCAAGGCTAGCACTCTGCCACTTGAGCTACAGTGCCACTTCTGGCCATTTTCTGTATATGTGGTGCTGGGGAATTGAACCCAGAGCCTCATGTATACGAGGCAGGCACTCTTGCCACTAGGCCATATCCCCAGCCCCTCTGCTCTCTTCTTTACCTGGCTAATTTCAACTTATTCTTCACATTTCAAATTGAATGTTACTTTCTTAGATATAAGTTCCCAGGACCTTCTTCATTAACTTTATATGCTTCAAAGCACCTGGAAACTTTTTGATACAATACTCTATATTTATAATGCAATGACTTATAAAAAGTACTGCCTCATAAGATGATAAGAACAAAGAATTTCAGTGAACAAAGTTGTCTAGCAGACTTTGAACTCAAGAAATAATGACTGCTTGAAATAATTTGCATAGATGATAGGCTGTAACAGGAAAAATGAGAAGGAAAACCAAAGTGTGATGGGAAAGTAATTCATACAGAAATGTAACTTAATGTGGTACTCAAAGATGCTTTAAAATTTGGAGCTGATTGTGGCAGGTGTCTCTCAGTGATAAATGTGGAGCTTTGCAAGCACATATCAAGAAGTGTAGTAGGGTGGACTGGTAGAAACATGGACGATGACCATCAAGATAGCAAGTAGATATAACAGACATGATGCCCAAACACATTCAGGGACCATCCAACATTTTGAAATTTAATGTCTTAGAAGGAAGAAATAAAATACAGAGTTGAAAGCATGATTCAGTTGGTAAAGTGCTAGCCAATGAGTGAAAGTGACCACAAGTCCCGGTCTTGGAATAAGAAAAGAAATAAAATAAAATGTAATAATGCTAATGAATATACTATAATGAACCCAATGTAGATGAAAATATAACTCTAGAGAAATAAAATTACCAATGACTTGTGAACATCTGAAGTAGCTTTGGGACTTTATGTACAATATTAAGGGCTTGTTTTTTTTTTTTTTTTTTTCTGGTTGTGGGGCTTGAATGCAGAGCCTGGGCACTGTCCCTGAGCTCTTTTGCTCAAGGCCTGTGCTCTACCACTTTAAGCTAAAATGCGACTTCTGGATTTTGAGTAGTTAATTGAAGATAAGAATCTCACGAGGAGTTTTCTACCAGGGCTGGCTTCGAACCACAATCCTCAGATCCTAGCCTCCTGAGTAGGTGGAATTACATGCGTGAACCACTGGTGCCTGCAAATATTAAGTATTTTAAATCCATGAAAAATCACAAAGATAATGGTTGAAACTGTAAGTTGTCCTCTGATCCAGTAGAACCCAAAAAACTGCTGAGAAGATTCTTCAAACTTGGACCTTCCGAGCATTTTGTGTCAACGTGTGGCTTATAGCAGGTTTTAGGAAGGAACTTCTTGGGATGGAGATGAGATTGGCTGGTCTAGATGTACAGTGATCAATTCATTGGTTTATATGGCAACTGAATGTATTACTGAAGGGATAATGAGAAGAGATGGATAATACAGACATTCTAGTAAATATCCACTTTATAGCATATTCAGAAAACCTTCCTTTTCCTGACATAATTATGCATTTTTATTTCTTCAATTATAAACTCCAAGATGGTTGGGAATGTGTTAACCCTATTGTCATACTCTCAGGACATTAAACATGAGAGATGCTCTTGTAAAGGTATTGAAAGTACCATAACTACAACAATATTGCTGGCAACCTATGCCATTCATCAGAATAAATGTCGCAAACCTGAATATGTGACAAAATAACTTTCAACTGAATAATGGTTTGAATATTCTGCAGAACTAATAGTACCTACATGAATTATTATCTGGGTTTTACTGTGTGTGTGTGCATGCACGTGTGTTTGTGTGTATGTGTGTATGTTTCTGTATGCTAGTCTTAAGTTTTAGCAGTGTCTTTAGCACTGTCTTTGACCTACTTTGTTCTACCATGGTATGCTTTCGCATTCCATGCATTTATATTGTAGATTATGTATTTATATTAAACACTAGTTCATATTATTTGCAGAGAACAATATGATTGCATAAAACCGCATACTATGCATTGAGTACAGGGTCTTGTATATAGATTAGTGAATTTATGCACTAACTTTATACACTGGGGATCTGTCATGTCTTGTTCTGGAAATCCAGGAAAGGCATGTTATATAATGACTTTTCTGGGTATTAAGATGGCATCTCTCCTAATTGGCTGGTTAAAGGAAACCTTGTTAAGAAGAGATGATATGTGTATCCAATCCTAAAAGTGTGAATTCTGTCCGGGTGGATCAAAGCAATCACATGCAGTTTTTGTATATCACTGGAAGTAGACTTTAAAGTCTTCATTAATCTTTGGGGCATTATTTTCTTTCTCTACGGCTAGTGATGATTATGTTTTATACCACATTTCAGTTGTCCTTCATGTTCTTTAGGAAAGATATACAAAATGTAGTAGAATGTCCAGTGGGTAGCTCATACCTGTAATCTTCACTGCTCAGGAGGCAGAGATCTAAGGATTGTGGTTCAAAGCCAGCCCTTGCAAGAACATCTATGAGACTCTAATCTCCAATAAATTACCAAATAGCCAAAGTGGAGCTGTGGCTACAATGGTAGAATACTTGTCTTACACAAAAAGAAGCTTAGGGACAGTGCCAAAGTCTTGAATTGAAGCCCTGGGACTGGTACAAAAAATAGCATAAAGGTTATATATTCTTTGATGGTGATGAGTTGAAATAATCACTGTGCAATTTGATGATTAAGTTAGCTGCCTACTATGTTTGAGAGACAAAAGAAAGTATATAAATAAATCTTCCAGAAATTTATGAATTTTGTTTTTTTTGGTTGGACATCTTGAAAAGTATAAAGGACAGTTTGGGCACTGGTAGCTCAACCTGTAATCTTTGCTAATCATGAAGCTGAGAGATGAGGATTGAAGTTCAAAGACAACCTGGGCAGCAAGTCTAAAACTTTTATCAAAGGGGGAAAATGCCAGATGTAGTACTGTGGCTCAAATGATAGATCCTCAAGGAAAAAAAAGGCTCAGGGATAGTGTCCAGGCCCTGAGTTCAAACCCCAGGACCATCACAAAGGGAAGGAAGGAAAGGAGGAAGGAAAGAGGAAGGGAGAGAGGGAAGGAGGGAGGGAGGGAGGGAAGGAGAAAAAGGAAGATATGAAAAATAAAACCTTGCTAAATCATTGAGACTTGATCTTATATTCCCTAGCAGCAGGTAATAATTTCATGGAATGGATATACGGTGTACAGCATAAAATTTCATTGTTGTGCATTGCACTGTTCTACAAAAACTGAAAGGTATCAAAACTCAGCCATTTTACTGGGAG
Source organism: Perognathus longimembris pacificus (assembly GCF_023159225.1). NCBI lineage: Eukaryota > Metazoa > Chordata > Mammalia > Rodentia > Heteromyidae > Perognathus > Perognathus longimembris. The sequence goes on along the minus strand of NC_063162.1, from coordinate 92,162,421 downwards.
TCTTTTGAGGCATGCTGAAATTTCATTAGCAATATCCCTGAAAGAAAATTTAGGATAGAATTTCCAGTAGTGAGCTTCTTTGGCAGTATGAAAGCAAAGGAACTGTTCTCCTGCACCATTCTGCAACCATTCTTGGGGCTGTGTGCAAGCCCTTCTATCCAGGTAGGAAGAGCGGATGTTACTCCAGAGGTTAAAGGTCTGTTTCTTTCCATCAGTTCAAACTGACAGCCATCCGGCATCACCTCCTCCATAGCCAGGCAGCTAGGCCCTGGCTGTCAGTGTGAACACATCTGTTGAACGAATTTATTGACTGGATCTTGTTTTTTCTCTCCCTTTCTCTATTTTTCTCCCATCTCTTTTTCCTTCACACCGTTTATTATGTCACTGACCTGATGAACTTAATTTGTTGACATGCTGCTCTGTGTCTCCCTCAATGCTGGGCTCACATTTCTTCCTACTGTGTTCTTTTCTTGGCAGCAGCCCTTTCCGGAGGCCCCGCACACACGTGCGCTCTCAGTGCGCTCAGCTCCACTGGCTGTGGTTGGCATGGATGGATTAGAGAAGCATCGGCTCCTCTCCAGGACTCAATCTTCCCCTGCTGCCTCCATATTACCTCCCCCAGCAGTGGACCACCCCCTCCAGCCTGGCTGCGCAACTGGTAGGAATCCCCAAAGACTCCCTCTAATAGGCAGGCGAAATGCACCGGGTCTTGTAGGATTAGCCGATTTAAATGCTCTGAATAACTCCAACAGCAGAACGCTTCATTTTAACCCAAATGCAACCCAAATTTTATGAGGTTATATTGGCCACAAGACAAACAGCACATCTGATAAATCTTGGGCTTAGTATTAATAGCCTCATAAATTGTTATCATTCCAGAGTCTGGAAAATGCATCAACAGGTGCATGGTCCCCTTTGGAAGTAAAAAGATAATAATAAAAATAAAAAAAAATAACTACCACATTCTTTAGCAGAGTACTTCAGTCTCTTGCCGTCTAGGATCTTGGCCACTGAGAAATTTATGATGCTTGACTTCTTCATGTTACTCTACAGATTGTCCTTTCCTCAATTTTTTTTCTTGTTTCAGTATTTTTTTGCTGACTTTCCCATACAAATGGCATGTGTCAATCAAGGATACCAAGACAAATCTTGGTTTATTCTATGTATGTTTGTTTCATTTCCATTTATTGTGGTACCTCTGGGTGGGCTTTTTGATCAATCTCTTCCTTAGCCTACAGCTGTGTTTGATATTTCAGAACCTGGTAACAGAAGAAAATAAGCCAGATCATTCTAAGGCCAGAGAAGGTCAAGTCTGGAACCACATGTGAAAAACAAAAAAACAAAAGATACTTCTTCCCTTTGCAAAGAAACTGTGCTGCCGACATGTGTGTAGATAATCATTTCTGTTTATCTGCTGTGCCTCATTCTAGTTCCATGCTTTCTGAAACTGTTGCTGATAAAGTGACAATGCTATAGAGCCCAAGGAAACTCATAACTTGGAAATATAAAGAGGAGAATTTACATAAAACTTCCCTAAAGGCTTTCTCTGTTATGGGATATCTGATTTACTTTTTTATCTTTTTTTTCCTTCAGTATCCAGAATTTTTTTTTCTTGTGGCATCTGTGACCTTTTGAAAGCCTTTGTGATTGTAAAATTTAAAATACCATCTTTGGAATCAAGTTCCTAACCCTCAAAATCATCATCTCTTTAAAAATAAACTTGAATGAAATAGCCAAGTTATTTAACTGTGATAGTGTACACAGGAGCTACTTTTTATAGTATGCTACAGTCACAAGACGACATTCCATACTAGAAGCTACAAGGCTAGGCGTATTTCTTTCACCGCACTAGCTAGAACCTCTGATCACTTTACTTCCTGGGGTCAGCAAAACCTGCCCAGAGATTCTGGACAACCTAGGAATGTCACCTAATATGAGTGAAAGCCTTTGGGATCAATCATGGCTCATGCTACGCTTGTTTAGCAAGCAAGACAAGAGATGTGATGCACAGTATTTTACTTTTTAATGTAGCAAACCAATGGCTTTAAAATTACATACTTCTGTGGCTCATGCTCATATTCATCGCTACTATGGAGGCTGATATCTTAGGATTGTGCTTTAAACATAGATGGGGAAGAAAAGTCTATGAGACCTCCATCTCCAAAATAAGTAGCAAAAAGCCAGACTAGAGGCTTATGTGGTATAGCACCAGCAGTAAGCAAAAAAGGTACCCAAGACAGTTCAAGGTCCTCAGTTCAAGCTCTTGAGTTCAAAGCCCTGCACTGTTATACATACATAAAAATTAATGTATTTCTCAATTTATTTGTTCTAAAGCTCGCTCTTATACAGCCTTAATATTTCAAAGAACAAAGAATAGTAACCATTCTATAATAATATCATTTCCATTGACTAAAATAGGTTCCTTAATTAAAAACTGAGCTTAATTACATATATAGTTTAGTGTGTGCTACTGGCTTTTCTTATAATGCTAAAGATAGAGTTTCTTTCCTTGGCTTAAAAGATACACTTTGTTTTTCATTTTTTGGTTTGTTTGCTTTGTTTTAGGGATTCAAACTCTCGCTTTGCTTTTCTGCTCAAGGCTAGCACTCTACCACTTGAGCCACAACTCCATTTCTGGGTTTTTGCTAGTTAATTGAATGAGAGTCTCACAAACTTTTCTGTTCCAGATGTCGTTGAGTAGAGATCCTTAGACCTCAGCCTTCTGACTAACGAGGGTTATAGATGTGAGCCACAAGTGTCTGGCTAGGTAATTGCTAATTGAAGTTACATGAATAGGAAAGAGATGAGAAGAGGTGAGAGATATACTATGATGCATGTTTAAGAAAATAGTGTTTTGAAATAGGTATGATATGTTGACCATAGAAAACTTCAGGTGAAAGTATATATTACAAATTAAACAATTTAAATGTGACTTAACTATAACCTGATAATTCAAACTGAAGATTAGACCAGTTCATATAATTAGAATCTTTTATATGTCAGCATTCTAGTATTTATCAGCACACATATTCCAAAACTAAGAATTAAGTTTCTTTTCATAATTAAAGTTTGATAATTCATTATCTAACTGGAAGTTTGCATACATTCACATTTTAAATATAATTATTATTAATAGTCATTCTATATAAGTTTTACTCAAATAAGTAAAACATATAGCATAAGTTGCATAGTCAACACTTCAGAATTTTCTAGTCTAAGAGGAAAGTATTGAAAGTAAAAATTACTTTAAAATAGTTATTCTGCTGCCTGGTGTCTAAGTAGTTTATAATATCTATCTATCTATCTATCTATCTATCTATCTATTTATCTATCTATCTATCTATCTATATCTCTCTATCTACCTGCATATTTATCTATTCTGCACATTTTTATAATCTATTTATTCTCAAATTATGGTTTTCTGCTTTTGATTTTTAAAAATAATCTTTAATTCAGACACAAATTCTAATGGCTTTCATTCCCATTAAGGGTTGATATGTAATTTAAAATTAAACATTTTTGCTGGGCACCCATGGCTCATGCCTATAATTCTGGCTGCTCAGGATGCAGAGGTCTGAGGACTGGTTTGCAGCCAGCCCTGGCAGGAAAGTCTGTGAGACTCTGATCTTCAATTAACAACCAGAAAACTGGAAGTGGAGCTGTTGCTCAAGAGTTAGAACACTAGCCTTGAGCAAAAAGGCACAGGGTCAGTGTCCAGACCTTGAGTTCAAGTCCCAGATCAGCGCGTGGGCACACACACACACACACACACACACACACACACACACACACACGAAGAATTAAACTTCTTTCTTTTGACTTTTCAGTGTCTGTCTGTACATATGCTAAAACATAAAAAGTATGTTCTTTGAGAATACATTTATCTTCAGAAGAAAGACATACAATCTTACAATTCAAGATCTGTTCCTTAACTGTAAGAAAGAAGCAAACAACACATTATGAAGGTCAGCAGTTTGTTTCAATCCATGTTATGGAGCTATATATCTTGGTGCAACTAAAAAGTTATCCAGGAACACTTAGACTCATGTGCTTTTTAGGCACATCATTCATCCCTGCGCTATCCATGTAGATCCTCAGTAGCCAGCTACTATGCACCATTTCTTTCTTGTAGAGAAATTACAAATTTCCAGGTAGGAAATGCCTAAGTGTAGATGGTTAAGAAAGAGGAAGTCTCCAATATGTGGTGAAGAACTTGTTTTCTTGTAGCTGCTGTTAGTGATCATGAAGAAGGTGAGTGACAGAGATCACCTGCCACATTCTCATTTGGATTTTATTGTTATAGTTAAATGTTGGTAATAACCAATTTTAGAAGTGCTGTTAAATTAGATTTAAAGATAAGGAAAGGCATTCATATGCATTTCACATAATTAAGGGCATGTGTTTACTTTTTACTTTCTCTTTTTACTCAACTATTCTTGATAATGATGAAGTTTTGCCATGTCTCACAATAGGTAGCAGATGATAATATTGTGTTAGTTTGTGCAAAACTCAGCAAAGCAAAAAAAAAAAAAAGTAATGACAAAATCACTAGCTTCATCTTCTCTATGAAGAATAAAAATATTTCTTTTTCTCAATTCTAGGTTACTCCATTAAATCCATTTAATTAAATCCCTTATAACATTATCCTTTAAGGTAAAGTCCAACAAGAAATAGAATCATTATGCTGAAATAAAACTATTTGTGAAATCCATTAAAATAATCATTTAATGTATTTTGAATAGATGCTTAATTAGAGGAAAAACATAATGGAAAAACAAATATACTTGAATATTTCAATGTAAATACATCACTATTGGCCTTTTCTACAATTTTTTTTTTTTTTTTGGCCAGTCCTGGGCCTTGGACTCAGGGCCTGAGCACTGTCCCTGGCTTCCTTTTGCTCAGGGCTAGCACTCTGCCACTTGAGCCACAGCGCTACTTCTGGCCGTTTTCTGTATATGTGGTGCTGGGGAATTGAACCCAGGGCCTCACGTATACGAGGCAAGCTCTCTTGCCACTAGGCCATATCCCCAGCCCCCTTTTCTACCATTTTTAAAATTAAAGATATTTAATTCTAGGTAATTCTTCAAGTTATTCAGGTTTCAATTTCCAATGTTATTTCCTTTAAAAAAAAAAAAGCCTCTCTTAGTCAACTAAATCCAAACTAATCTGTCATGTTCCTTTATGATGCTGGATTTCTTAGTCAAAAATTAGATTATTTATTACTTTAGGATATTTACACTTTCTAATCTGTAAAGGAAGACTGTTTTACTATTCTCTCTAACACTAGCACTAAGGTACATTGCTAGCACATGAGGTTTACACACACACACACACACACACACACACACACACACACACCCTATCACATTAGATAGAAACCAGTTTTATGATGAGCATTTTTAGCTATCTACTCATAGACATGCCTCTTTACTTATGTGATGCTTCTTTATTTATTCCAGTTTTCCAATTACTTAGTAAGTCTTATTTTCTCCTCTGGAAAGTCACAGGTTTTAAATTTTTTTTATTGTTACCTGTTATTTAAGTAGTTGTACAAAAGGGGATTCAATTCAATGTGTCACTCCTTCAACTATGCTTAACTATTTTGTTTCTGACCTCCATATTTTCGATCTCATTGTGTACTTCTCTTTTTCTTTAAATTCCAAGGACATCTCAAATTTACACTGTAGCACTTATCTAGTTTTATGAAATATGAATTCCTGCCTTTGTTACCTCCAAGATCTATGTTAATTTTGTTGCCTTTTAGATGTCCTTATGATTCCTATGTCCTTATGATTACTATTTATCATATACATTACTTTTCCTTTTTCCATTGTATTTTAAATTTAATTTCATCTTGACCTTTATCTTGGAATACTGTTTTACCAGTCATTTATTTGACAGTTGAAGATTCCAGAACATTTTTTCCAAAATCTTATTTTGGTTAGTCAGGTTCACTGAGCTAGGTAGTATGCATTTATCCTCTATGGTTTCTGTAGAATATTGTCATGGGTTCTGGTTGTTTTTACTTCAGTTTTGATCACTCATTCCTGCATGTAGAAACATCTCTCCAGATATTTAGCCAACAAATGTGAATTGTGTTTGACTTGCCTTTTTTCTAGCCTACATGCTCGTTGGATCTCCTTCTTGGCTCTGTAGGTGAATGGCAACCCTTAATCCATTTCATAGGCTCCAATAGACTTTCATAGAATGTTAGCTGGAAGGCCAGTGGTGGAGATTTCCTCTTTCCATTTCCTTTACCAAAGATACTCCAATAACATTACATGAAAAACAAAATTGTAAATCTTAGCAATCTTCTTATCTAGTAAAAGGTCAACTGATTAATATTTTTTAAAATTACTTTTAGATATTACTTTGCTTGACTGACATATTAAGGTTCGTACGTAAGTCACACTATTTGATCATTTGATGTATGTCACCCAGATTTAAAATATGACAAATTTTGCAAGTAGTAAGGTCTAAAGTGTATGGTAGAAAGAGATAAAACCAAGGCAAGATACTCCTTAAGGAAATATTCGAATTTTAGACACAAAAGATACTCGTAGCTGTGATAGGCATATTTTTGAAGTTGTTAGAAATGACTCTTGTTTCAAAATAGTCTTTACTCAATATCTATGGGGGTTGATTCAAGAACTCCCAACAGATACAAAAACCCTTATACAGAGTGGCAAATATAACTTGTACATATCCCCTGTATACTATAAATTACCCCTAGATTAGTTGTAATGCCTAGTACAATGCAAACAATTATGTAAACAGTTGGTCAAAGATAGGAACAAGGAAAAAATGTACGTGTTCAGTACTGATGTGAACTTTTCCCCTGATATTTCTGAGTCACAGTTGAGTCTGTAACTGTAGAATTTATGAATATAGAGAATCGACTGAGGTCTCTTTTATCCATTTTAGCAATTCTACCACTTGCAGGTCAGTTTGTCATTTAAGAGACATTCTAAGGGATCTCTGACCTCACATTTATTTTCTTTCCTAGAATACACTGATTTAAAAATACTTGTCATCAACTGAGTGCTGGTGGCTCATGCTTGTAATCCTAATGGCTGAGGAGGTCGAGTTCTGAGGTTCGTGGTACAAAGCCAGCTCAGGCAGGAAAGTTTGGAAGACTCTTATCTCCACTAAAAACTACCAAAAAAAGCCAAGGTGGAGCTGTGACTGCTAGGCTTGAGCAAAAGAAACTCAGGGATAGTGCCCAGGACCAGCACCAAACAAAGAAAAACTTGTCATGGACATGGCACTGGTGGCTCATGTCTGTAATCCTAGCTACTTAGGCCAAGATCTAGCAGCTAAGATCTGTGGATCCCAGTTCAAGGCTAGTACAGACAGGAAAATCCATGTGACTCTGACCTTATTTAAGGACCAAAAAGGCTGGAAATGGAGCTTGTGGCTCAAAGTGGTAGAGCACCAACCTTGAGCACAAAAGCTCAGGGACAGCCCAAGGCCCTGAGACCAGCACCCAAAAAAAATAACATTTGTCATACAATATGTTCGTGCATGTCTCACTTCTACTACTAAATTATAAGTTAAACAAGATAAAATAAATCTTGAAATATAAGTATTTAAAACTGCCTATTAGATGTAAGTCCTTGATAAGAAATTCCACGTTACATATTGTATATTATTTTCATCAGTAGCCCAGTTCCTTAGTTGCAGAAATTATTACATTTGTTTAGCAAACATCTTGTGAAAGTGTGACTCTCATGTACCAGAAATGCCTGAGATTGTTCATTGTTGGTAGGTAGAGTGTTTTGCCTAAAGATGCTGAACTCAACATTCTGAACCAAACAACTCTCAATAGTCTTAGTGTAATCCTGTAGGAGTGATTTCTATGGGTAACAAATGACCTACCTATATGTAATGATTAAAGTAAAGAAACATACCACATTTAATTCTTCAAATATGCTCCTTCATTAAGTAAAACTGAAATCCAGAAAACACGAAATACAAAAGTCCAAATTTATCTAAACCGCAACCTAAACATTTCCAGGAGGGTTATATTTTTACATATACTAGCATGATTTAAATGCAGGTAAACATGTGAAGACTCCTTTGCATAATTTAAAATCTTGTCTACCTAATCAAGATAAACATTGCTTAAGTTGCATTGCAAGTGGTAACCAGTCAGGAAGAAAGAGTCAAACCAAAGTAGAATTCCATATGAACCCCAAAGAGAAGAGCAGGCTTAGTTCTCACCCCATAAGTTTTTGTTTCTAAGAGAGAGGGGGGGAGGGGTAAGGCATGGTGATGAAGAATGAGGTTAAAGTCTCACCTTGCAGTCTACCTGTTAACACCTCATTGATACATCATTAAGATGAGTCAGTGGAGGCTTGGGGTTCCAGATTTTATTTATTTCTCCTTATATTCAAATGTCTTTCCAGGAGCCCCTGGACTTTGTATTATAATCTCCAGATACCTGGCAATACTTTCTAGCTACCATAACTTGTTTCACAAGTTTCTGTTTCTTGGCAGTGAAGTTGAGATAAAATGTTTTTAAAGGGGAAAAATTACAATGGAAGTGATTGTGGACGTATCCAGAGGTGGAATTGAAAAGATAGCCACATAGTAATCAGAATGTATACTGTTGAATATTACTCAAAATAGGCAGATACACTTTTGGTTTCCATACTATTAATATATCAATTATATTTTTATAGTTTGAAATTGTAGTTGAAAGTATGCTAAATAGCACCTGTTTATGTAATAGCAACTCATAATTGCTTGATAAATCCGAATTGTTAAAAGACATCTGTGTTAGATATCTAAGATTTGTGTAAGTTTTTCTTTTGAATGTTATTCTTCATGTCTACTTGCCTGCTGAAATTTTTTTCTGGATTTCTTAGTGTCTTCCCATTTGACTATATGCAAAAATCTTGTTGGATTTTGGACAAAGTGAAAACTTGTATAAATAGAAGCTGACGTTAATGCCAATAGTAGAGGTACAAAGGCCTATCTAGTAGAAGGTAGAATATTAACATTAGAGGCCAACATTAGAGGCCAGGTTGATGAGCTAAGTATATTCAGCAGGAAAAGCAGAAAAGTTGTGTGAAGGAAATAGCTGAACTAGTTCTGTAAACTAACTTGTTTATGTCTTTAATCTATTCATTGCCAGCATACTTTAGAGAAGCTTTTCAGAGAACTTTTTTGCAAACATGATTTCAGACCAGGAATTCAAAATCTATACAATTGGGCTGGGAATATGGCCTAGTGGCAAGAGCGCTTGCCTCCCACACATGAAGCTCTGGGTTCGATTCCCCAGCATCACATATATGGAAAACGGCCAGAAGGGGTGCTGTGGCTCAGGTGGCAGAGTGCTAGCCTTGAGCGGGAAGAAGCCAGGGATGGTGCTCAGGCCCTGAGTCCAAGGTCCAGGACTGGCCAAAAAAAAAAAAAAAAAAAAAAAAAAAAAAACTATACAATTATAGTTTGTGCTTTACAAGGTCTAACTATCTAAATAGAGAAATGCGCAAGTAACAAAATTTTGTAGTAATTACATAACTGTTATTGATGCTCTGAAGGAAATTTGGAGGAAGCTCAGAAATCAGATCTTGTTAGATGCTTTGTTAGTGAAGTGACATTTAAAAAGACATTGCAGTTATGTGAGTACAACAGAAAGAATGTCAATGAGTGCTATTAATCAATAGGAAGTTGGAGATTGGGGAAGGAGAAATAGGCTGATAAGGGGGTGAATAGAATGAGACGGTTTGGGCCAATGATGAGGGTAAATGAGGATGAATATGATTGAAATATCTTGTTTGCAGGCAAGTAAATTAAAGAACGAGGCTGGTGGAGCTTGTATTGGAAAGCAGGGAGGAAGATTAGGGAGAATTATAGAGGGGACAAGATTGATAGGGATTCATTTTATACATGTGTGAAAATGTCACAGTGGAATGACCCCCTTGTACAATTCTAATACAAATAGGTAAATAAATAAATACGTAGTCTTGAAGAATGAGAAGAAATTATGTGAAGGCAGGTTGGAGTAATAGAGATCAGATAAATTTCTGAAATAGAGGGAACAGAATTATGATGATGCAACACTGGTAAGGTTTTTATCTTTTGAGGAATGGAGGAAGGAGAACTAGAGATCAAAGGCAGGTGGTGTATGAAAAGAAGGTAAGGGAGGGGCATTTGCTATGCTGTCCTAGGGGAATTTCAATCTCCTCAGTAAAATCCATTAAGTATTTAAGCAAAAGAAGCTACTGACTGCAGTGTGGCCAATGGAATTAAATGGAGGTCTGTTAGCCAAAATTCAATATCTCAGGAGTCCAGATTAGAGATAATGGTTCTTGGGATTATGTATGCTTTGCGTGCAATGGAGATAAGAAATGAATGATTCAAGATCTCTTTTGGAGGGAAAGCAGGCGCTCCCTCTGTTTCTAGGAGTGGAAATGTCAGGAGAACACTAAAGTTCCTGGCATGAGTCACAAGGAATCTTGATGTCTTTTGTAAAGGGAGGAGAACAGTACAGTTTTTCACTTCATGCAAACCAGGAGATATCCAAGTGAAAATTTGGATGGGCAACTGAAGAGATAAGTGTCCAAGTGCGCTGCTCAGAAGAGAGTCCAGGACAGAGGATGAAAATATTAGTTGGTCAAAGACAGGCAAAAAGACAGGTTTTGAAGTCATTTGAGTCTTAAGAATGAGTATTATTTAGACCTCTAAAACAATATTTTTTCTTAGATGTAATTTTTACCACATGGCTTCAAAATGCATATGGCATTCTTCTGCATGAATTTACTACACTCAAGGGAAAATATTCTCCCAGCATTCCTCTAATACAATAATGTGAGCCAAAGGAAGAAGAAAATTTATTTAATTAAACTTACTTTCCAATATAAATTACTAGAACTTATCTGCTCTTAAAGTGATTTTTTGATATTTTTTTTCTTATCATGGACACTTCCCCTGACCCCCACACCCAGAAAATCTACTCCCATAGTAATTCATTGGAAAAGGTTTGATTGGTTAAATAATTTCTTATGCCAAGCAATTTTGTAAGCAACAAGTTTCTTCCCAAGGAATAGGTTTAGGGGTAGAAAGCTTCTTAAGATGATCCAGAGTTATAATTGTCCTCTAACTTGTTGTTTTAAAAAGTCATATTTTATGCACCCTTAATAATTCATTTCATCAAACTCTTATAGAATCTTTCCCATTGTAGGATCTAATTAAATCATGACAGGCTAAGCCTTGGTGGCAGATTTTATTTATTGTCTATGAAAACTCTAATAGACATTGAAAATTGACATTTATTTAATTAGTTTAATATTCTTACTCAGAATTTATTGTGATATATTTTTATTTATTAGTTATATTACACATATATATGATTATATACTTATGATTATATTCTGCAGGAGCAGTGTCCTTTATTGTCAGATAATTCCTCCTCCATCCTTGACATTCATTTCAAAAAGAACTACCTCAAGTATACCAAAATATTTTAAGATTTACACTAGCCATGTTTATGTAATAGCCTACATTTATGTAAGGAAAAAACAGGTTAGCAAGAAGAAACTTTTCTGTACAACCTTGATGAAACTGTCAAACAGAACAGGGAAGGAGTTGGAAATTTTTCCAGTTTATTCCAAGAATAGACATCTAATGTGAATTATGACTGTTAAACGTACTCATTCAATAAATTCATGATTTACAAAAACAGCTCATTTTGTGACTTTGACAAGAAAATTTAAGTTTCTACTGAAGTATTTGCCAAGAAACAATTCACAATGATTTTATGTTCTAGTAATATTAGTTTATATAGGATATATATGACATTTCTTTAAATGTCACCTTTTATATTACTTTACTGTTTAGGAAACTAAAGTCTAGGTTCTGGTCATGCCATGAATTGATGGTTTTTACAAAGACATGATAATATATGCTATAAAATAGCTCTTATATAGACCTGATAACTTTGTGATACAGATTATTTCTCTTTTTGTGAAATTTCCTTTGAAAAGAATGGCTTTTGGGAGTAAGCATCTTGACTAACTTGTATCATTACTCAATCTTGGGCTGTGCTTCCTTTGTCTTGAAGGAATTGTCTACGATCCTCTGATGCTGAAACACCAGTGCATTTGTGGCAATTCCACCACCCACCCCGAGCACGCTGGAAGAATACAGAGCATCTGGTCACGGCTACAAGAAACTGGGCTGCTAAATAAATGTGAGGTAATCCTGAATTGGCCACACTCTTTGACTTGCTTAAATAAATCATGTAAAGAGGTCAGTATTCATTTCAGTAGTAGTAGAAAATATTAACCACATAGTGCAAACAGAGTGATTGATGGTTTCTCATAGACACAAATAGCACAGGACTTACCAGCTGACTCTGGGCTGGACACACAGTAGGTACTCAAGGTGAATGGACTGAGCAGAGCTGGATGTGAATGTTCTGTTGTGGCTTTACTATGTACATTTGATGGCATTCTTATTTACGAATAGGTAACATTCCCTGAGCTCATTTCTTTAGGTTAACTTTGCAAAGTGCAAAGGACTAATTAATTTTTCTTTCTCAAATTGAATTTTTAATTCAAAGATATGGCAATTTAGTCTCATGAAAATGAATACACAAAAAAGATGCACTGTGGAGTTATCAAGAAAAGTCTCTTCATTGAAGTGACTATTTACTAATATGTTTTCAAGTTTAGGGTAGAAGTTTGAACATTTTTTATTTTGTCAGCATTTTTTTAGATTTAATATTTCTTTAGACTTTGTAAATTGCTAGTGAGTCTCGTTTCCACACAAAAAAGTGTTTCTTTAGTTTTCTAAGGCTGATAGACAAATATGAAATCAATTTGTAAAAACTCACCTTGTCAAATTTGCAAAATATGAAATGATTAGCCACTATTTATTTACTATAAATATCTTTTGTTGCCAAATCCACTGACATTCTGCAGCTGAAACTAAAACACTTTCCAAATAAGCATACCTTCCTTATTTTTTCTCTTTTCATTTTAACACTTATTAATTTAAAATCACTTTATAGGATCTATATTACATTATAATCATATGCCCCTATCTGGAATTTAATTTTCAAAGGTAGATGATATCTGCTCCTCTTCTTACAGACTGACATTATGATTTGTCCATCGTGTTATATAGATCAAGAAGGAAAATTCAACATAGCTCTCAGCTGCTTGGGAAAAAAAATGAAATGTATACTATTTTAGTTACAATTATAGTATGAGAACACAGAAACGAGACTACATTAAATCTATAAAGCATTTTTGGTTGAAATTAAATTGCTGGAACAGACAGAATGGTCTTTAGGTAAAATGTGTTTGCTTATATTTCATAGTGTGAGTTGGATTTTTCTCTGCATATTACAAAAATAATTGAATTCTGAATATGCAAACACCATTCACTGTTCATTTTTAAGGATACATATTTTCTTTATAGCTTTCCATCATTTTTTTTTAAAACATCAAACCAGTAGTGATGTTTTCTGGGTCATTCAGCAGTTAAGATTGTGAATGACTAAACCAAAGCACCTTGTACCAACTGAGTCTCACAAGTTTATTGTTTCTTTAGGATAGAATTATCAAAGGGTTTCTTATACTGGAAGTTCTAAGTTTGATTTAATGTATCCTCTACCTAATAACCTCAGTGTGAAGGAAAAGGACCTCAAATTATTGCCTGCTTCTTTTCTGAGTGAAGGCGCTTTATCCATCATGTTCCAGTGCCCATCCATTTTACCTGTCAGAAGGCTTTCTTTCTCTGGTGAATCTTTTGTTGTTGTTGTTGTTGTTGTTGTTGTTGTTGTTGTTCTGGTCCTGGAACTTGAACTCAGGACCTGAGCACAGTCCCTAGACTTAGGCTAGCACTCTGATACTTGAGTCACTGCTTCACTTCTCCACTTCCAGCATTTTTGAGTAGTTTATTGGAGATAAGAATCTGGCAGAGACTTTTCTGCCTGGGTTCGCTTTGAACCATGGTCCTCTTGAGTAGTTAGGATTATCGGACTCAGCCACAGAGCCTAGCTCCTCTGTTGAATCTTAACGTTATCTTTAGACAGTCTACATTATTGACAATGAAATTTGCAGTCCAAACTATTCTCTTTTCTAAAAAAATTCCCATACATTATAGATGAAAATACAAGCAAGGGTACTTATTCATGGTAGGCTAATCTTAAAATGAATTTATTCATTAGACTCACGTTTGTATCTGTTAGAGATGTTTTCCTAATTAGCAACTTTGGGTGGGGGGTGCTTTTGCCAGCTAAGACATTGGTGCTTACATTTTTTCCATGCTTAGGTCTCTGCTGGCTTGCTCCCAACCACTCCAAAGTGCCAGTGGCTGATCACAGGCTTCTAGTGGTTTTCTTAATTTTCTGAAGGAGAACCATTTGCAAGAGAAGCAAAGAATACAGATAAAAGGACTGTATAATGGTTCACACTGTTATTGATGCAAAAAAATATCATTCCTGTCTTCCATACATCACTTTATTTTTTGTCTTGTATAATTTCAAATTAAATTATTCAATTCATGTAGCACTGATTGATGTGATATGGACAACAGGGTGATATGTCAGAGGACCACAGGGATTGGATGATGAAAATGAAGCAAGCAAGCCACAGCTTGGTCGAATAATGAAGAATCTTCAAGCTAGCACTTACTAAGTTAAAAGAGAGCTCAGGCCAGTGGATTAAATCTTAATGGAGACCCAGCACATATGTCTTAGCCATAATGTCACAGTAACACAAAGGAAGCCTAACATAGCTTGATGGCAGCTTGGCAGGAATTTATTTTCTCAAGTAAAGAAATGATTATAGACAACCATTTTTGTTGGTTTTGTTGTGTGTAAATTTTGTTTGTTCTTTGACTTGATGAGATTGAAACCTATTTTTTTTTGGCCAGTCCTGGGCCTTGGACTCAGGGCCTGAGCACTGTCCCTGGCTTCTTCCCGCTCAAGGCTAGCACTCTGCCACTTGAGCCACAGCGCCGCTTCTGGCCGTTTTCTGTATATGTGGTGCTGGGGAATCGAACCTAGGGCCTCGTGTATCCGAGGCAGGCACTCTTGTCACTAGGCTATATCCCCAGCCCTGAAACCTATTTTTTTAAACATGAAATATAACTTTTAAAATAACTGAACCTAATTTGTCTTTAGATACATACGAGTTTAATATACTTTTTTCTCTTCGAAAAGTTCAGGGACATTCAAATGGAAATTGGAAGGCATTAACTAAGTGCATATTATCTTGAGATATTTAGTTCCATACCAGAGGAAAACATAGGGAAAAGTCAGATAAAGCATAGAAACAAAAGGGGTGTTTTTTATGACCAGTTTTCTTTTCTCCATTTATTTTACCCAGAGGAGTAGGAAAAAAAAAAACAACAAAAGAGATAAGAAGATCATTCCAAACCAGCTACTCAGAAGTCATAGAATCTATATCATTGTTCAGTATTCAAGTGATCTAATAAATATTTTGTAAAACTGCCAAACTTTGTAAGAATTGGAGCCTTGGAGAATTAGGGAAAAGAGGAGTGTGATGCGGAAAGTATCTCAGATCTTGTTTTTGAACAGCTTTCCTCCCCTCTGTCTTTATTCAACTTCTTTTTGTATATTGGGGCTAGAATTTCCCTGGGGCAAAAGATAAGAATTTTTCACTTCTGAATCACAGAGATAAAAGTCAGCTTTCCTTAGCCAATGCAGCTGTCAATTTTGCAATGATGAAATAACAGTAAATAACAGAAGGAGATGGTATTTTTAAAACACTAAATGGGCTCTGTCGTTTCAGAATAATAGACTGATCCACAAATCAAAATTTTGTATTGTATTGATTCATTCAACAAGGTATCCAGCTAATCAAAGCACATTCCTTTGTAGCCAATTGTTCCAATATAGATTTCACCTTATTCTTTCATTAGGTATCTGTGTGCTTCTGTCATATCATTTGGTTTTGGTGATGGTTGTTTTTTTCCATGTGTAGATGTGGAGTCAGGCAGGTTATGTGCTAAGATGTATTCCAGTTTTAATGCTGTATGAAATAAGAATACCCAACTTCCTTTGAGCTATAACACTCTTTGCTCATGAATAGACTCACATTTTAGGATGTCTTGGTAGATCCCTTGCTCTTAGTTTGTAAGGTAGAGTATAAAGTACCCTTCTAACTACTCCTGATTAGCAGCCAGAGAAAACTTTAGTCTTTATTATATTAGATTTCAGGGATTAGCTTCTTTTGGCATGATGTGGCAATGTTTTAAAAGCGGTGAGGCGGTTAGTAGTCCTTCATGCCAATGCCATTTTATTTTTTACCTCCTATTGAGTCATTCATATTTTGGTTGGGGATTTTTGTTGAAAACAAAAAAAGCAAAACCAGCAGCTTTCTGGTAACCACAAGAAATAGATTTGGAGGGGTCATTTGGAATCCTCTTCAGAAATAAGCTATGTCTTTAGGTAGCCTCATTTGCAAAGTGTGTATATGGGTGCTCCTGAGGAAAGGATTGCACTTTTCAGTGCACAGACATACACACACACACACACACACACACACACACACACACACACACGACTGACCCATCATCTGTTAGAAATGCATTTGGAGTTGTTTTTCCAGAAGTGCTCCTGACTCCCCGAGCTCCACCAAGCCACCCACAGACATTTGCTTGCTCTCACATTTGTTTGGGGGAATAATAACATTTTAGAGTGCTTTTGTTGGATTACATATTATGTGGAATTTGCATTGCCTCCTTTGACTAATATTGAATAACTTTGCTTCGCTTAATTCTTAAGTTAAAAACCTTAAGCAACATACTGTGCTGAAATGTTTTAACTCTTTTATTCAAGTGCCAACACAAAGTAATTACCAAACAATTCTGGGACACCAAACCAGGCTACTGTTGGTCCTTCTGGGATTTCTCCACAGTTCTAATGAGAAAAGTAGAGAGCAAGTTTAGCATAAGGTCCTAAGATGCCCCACAGCTTGGAGCCAAAGCATTTCCCTGCAATTCTTAAGTGACATAACAATTCTTTTTTCACATTCACATAAGGAAATTTATTAATTCATGGAGAAACACTTGGAATGCACAGGTTTTTGACATCAAGATTGCAAAGTGTTGAATTCTGCCAGTTCATGGAAATTCAATTAAACATTTGTTTTATAGAGTAGTCTAACTAGATGGCAGCACATAACAGCTTACTGTTTTGTTTTATTTTGCACAAACACTTTTTTAAGAGTGTTTGTGTCTTACAATCTAACCACAAAACAGTAAGAAACTCAAGAAGTCCTGTAAGTTGTTATAAGGATATTGTGGTATGGGGGAGCTTTATGTGCAAATTGTTGAGATGTAAGGGGAAAACCAGGGTACATTCACTACTGCGCTGAGACATTTGTATTTCTCCACAAGTGGATCCGGGCAGAGAAGGATAGCAAAAGTGACTATTCAGCTTATAGTCAAACTTAGGTGATTTAGAACTTCAAAATTTCTGTTGCCAAGGAACTAATACAGAAAAAAATCCAACCAAAAGACATAAGAGACTGCTCCTCTGAGTTCGTTTGGAAATTACTGAAGATAAACAGCAACACTAAGGCTTTTTCAAATAGCCTTTTAAAAATTATAATGTTCAAAGAAGATAAAATATTTATGGAAAGGAACTTTCTTGTATACATGATTATGATATTGAAAGTCCTAACACATTAAAATAATCCATTAAGTATTTGTCATATCTTAAAATATGTATAAGACAAGGAATTCAGTTGCATAAAACTGTGAACATTGAGTAGCTCAATTAAGGGATTTTTTCCCCCGTGATGAACATAATAACTTAAAATCAAGAAATATGGATGCTAAAGACTCAAACCTGTATTCCTAGCTACTGAGGAGACTGACATCTGAGCATCATGGTTCTTAGCGAGCCCAGACAAGAAAATCTGTTAAGACTCTGATCTCCAATTAACCACCAAAAAGCCAGAAGTAGAGCTTTGGTTTAAGTGGTAGAGCACTAGTCTTGAGCAATAAAAAGCTCAGGGTCAGCACCTAGGCCCTGAGTACAAGCTCCAGGATTGGCATACACACACACACATACACACACACACACACACACACACACGCACATGCACACACACACATCAATTTAAAGAGAAGTCTTAAAAATATATAGTATATATTATGTGTAGTATATATTGCATATGATATATGTATACATATTATATTCTCTATATAATTTGTTATATGTGATGTATATATCGTATTTGTATATATTTTTTCATTACTTCTCCAGAATATTGCTGTTTTTTTTAGATGTTTTAGAAGCTATTCTATTGAGATGGTTTAAAGTAAATAGTAATGAGTGAGCAAGCAATATTAATTCAGACAAGTGGTAGGTAATGTTTTGAAGACAAGAAAGAACTCCCCATGTTATTTTAATTATACTATAGTTTAAAATGGTAGTCACAACAGTGGAAATCTTGAATTCTATTGCATGTGGTTCCTGACCTAGATTGGCTATTAAGGTTTGTTGGATGGCTCTAACCATCTGGTGCTCAGTCTTAAGTCTAAACAAGGTTAATTAGAATCTCTGGACCCAGAAAGCATACAAAGACAGAATTGATATTAAGGGCTACTTTAATAAAAACTAGAATGGTTAACATAGACTCAACAAGGTAGAGGGAAACAGGCAACTGGATCAAATATTTGGAAATGGAAGAGTAACAGAAGTGAGCGTTTACCTGAAAGATGAAGGTGGTATTAATTCAGAAGGGCAGGCTGGGGATATAGCACAGTGAGAGAGCTCTTGCTTCCTACAAGCTGAGTTTAATCTCCAGAACTGCAAAACAAACAAACAATACAGGAGTGCCTTACCCAAAAGCATTTAAGAATTTGGGAAAGTAGCTGACTGCTTTAAACTTTGCTACTCAGGAGGTGGAGAGCTAAGGATCACTGTTTAAAAGCCAGCCTGGCCTAGAAAGTCTGTGAGACTCTTATTTCTAAGAAACTGCTCAGAAAAAGCCAGAAGTGGCACTTTTGGCTCAAGTGGTAGAGCGCTACCCTTAATAAAAAAGAAGTTGGGGGACAGCACAGAGGCCTTGAGTCTAAGCCCCAGGACAAACAAAAAGAAAAAAAAAAGTATTTATGTTTTAGATATCATAAGATAGGAATATAAGCTGTGAGAAAAAATATCCAATTGTGATCACTTTTACAAGATACGTGCTTCAAGATAGAGCTGGCTACTTTTGAAATTTCTCCTGCTTTAAACATAGGAATATATCACTGCAATTACATATGTCTAAGGAAAATTTATGAATCAAAGTAAAGTGTATTCTGAGTTTTCATTGGTTTTATTTTATGCCATAGAATCCTATCATTTAATGCTAAAAGCAAACTTCAAAATAATTTGTTGAACTAAAGGTCTATAGTCATACCTTCTATTTAGCTTTAGGCATGTTAAATCTGGGTAAGAATTGGGACTGGAATGCAAGACTTCGAATGCATAATGCCTTTTCTTTCCAAGTGACCAACAGAAACAATCAAAATCACTTCATTGCCTCTTTCCTTCTATTTCACTTTATGAGGACAATTTTGAGAAGAGGTTATTATACAATGATGGGTAGAAGTATAAGGAAACCAATTCATGAAGATATCAGAATAAAGAAAGGGCAGAAAGTTAAGAGACCAACCGACTTTATTCAGGAATGAAGGAAGAGTGTCCATGTCTCTTTCAGCATGGATGAAGGGAAATGGTGCACCCCCTTACAACTCTTTAAATATTAGGCATAAAGAGTCAAGTTCACTATGAGGCAGAGGGAAGCAAGATGAGACAGAGGCGGGGTTGGTGAGCAATGTTGTTTTGACTGAAGACTTTCAAGTTTCAACAGCATCTGTGTTTATCAGGGGCATCAGCATTGGATATGGCCTTAGTCTCAGGCTCTCTTCCTGTTGCATTTGTTCAAGGGAAAGAGAAAGGCAGATGGTTCAGTGGGGTCTGCAGAGAGGACAGTTTGAAGATTTAGCTGTCAGGGAGAAGGTGAGTGCTTTAGGTTAAGTCATTCTCCATCAATAGGAAAAATTATGCAGATGGGAAGAATAGTCAAAAAGCATCTTTCATGTAGTATTCAATGAAACCATTGCAGCATATTGGGTATGGGAAATTATATTGTTGTACAGGATCTGTTTAGGAGTGGGAAAATTGGTGTATCAGGAACAATCAATAGGCCATGATTTGACTCACTAAATATTAAGTGTGATATTTATAACACCAGGTAATATCAACACCAATATGTCATTTATAGTCATTTAAAAAAAACTAAGTATTTGTAGTTATGTGATTTGTAGAGGAAAAAAAATTGAAAATGCATTCTGTATGTGTAGGGACAGTGGATAAAATGCTTCAGAAAATGACATATTTCAGTAGAAATTCTTGCTGAATATGTCAGTACTTTGAAAATGATTAAAGAAAATGGAGCCTCCCAGTGGAGTCAGGTACTTTGAGTTGACAAATTTAAGTTGGACATTTTCTCTTAGTTTGGAACCGCCACAAAATGAGCCCTTTCATGTCCTCAGTAATACCAAACCAACGCAATCCATCTGTTCTGCTAAATTATTTCTAGTTCCCTAACCAAAGGCACTGCTTTTTCATGCATTTTATCATGATTTTATGCCCTTTATTATATTTTACAAAAGGTTCTGATTCCTCCAGGGCCAATGAGAACTGATTAGGACACTGGCCTCAATCCAGGCTTTGAACACAGGAGGGGAAGGAATAGAACTCTTTCCTTTTTTCCCTGCTCCTTGGCAGAAAAAAAAATGAATGTATACCGTGTGTGTGCTCTGTGTGTGGGTGGGTGTGGGTAGGCTGTGTTTTATCCTGTCACAGTATGACTTTGTAGATCATGTTCAGAACATTCCTTCTGTAATCAGGTTGTATTAACGGCTTTATTTCAGAGAGACTATTTCTTCAGGAAAGATTCGTGGTGTGTTGTGAGACTCAATGATATGGTAATTTTTAATGATGATTCAAACTTTTATCCTGAATAGAAACTGTTCAAGGGTCTGGACTGACTGCAAACATATTTCTAAGCAGAGTGAGCACTGTTTGAGCATTAGCTCCTTTCTATTCCCAGGAAAGACATTGAACCCAAGTCACAGGGAAGAACACAGTCCTCGCTCATGAAGCCTTATTAAGAAGATATAAGCAGAGCTATAAGATTGTGTTCTGAGACCATACTAGTAAACTATTTAAGATCTTTGTTTGTATCTCAAGCAAGATGAACTTTTTCCTTTTAAAGTATTGAGTGTTCCAGTATGCTCAGAATTCTCAAAAATCTTTTTGGTCAGCACATCATAGATAACTCCACATAGACATCTGGCAGACTAAGTATCTCTGAGAACGGAAACCAGTGGATCCCTAAATTAAGATTAGCAGAGCACTTTACTCTATTTTGTGACTCATTATGCTTCTGACCTTTGACTGTAGAGAGCATCTTGAGAAAGAAATGAAGGAATTAGGAGTACACAGGAAGTAGAAAATAGAAGGGATGAAATGGGAATATCTATATTTGAGCACAAGCAAATGAATGACTAGATGAAAAATGGAACTTTTAGAGATCTCCATATTAGAGGAAAGTTGAACATGACACATTGAAGGCATATAATGAAAAAGTAGCAGAGTGGAACCTCTAAAGAATAACCTGTGTGCTATGAAAGAAAGAATGGAAGGAAGGAAGGAAGGAAGGAAGGAAGGAAGGAAGGAAGGAAGGAAAGATGGAAGGAAGGAAGGGAAAGAGGAAGGGAGGGATGGAGTGAGGGAGGGAGGGAGGAAGGAAAGAAAGTAGGGAGGGAGGAAAAATAGGAAGAGAGAAAGAAAAAGAAGGAAAGCAGAAAGTAAGGAAGAAATAAAAGAAAAAAGGAAAGAAGGAAGGAAGGAAAAAATAAGAAAGAAATGGAAGGAATGGAGTTAAAATGTCAGTATTCTTAGCTGAATCATCCAGAGAGTTCCCTCAGTAATGACTGTGAAATACAGGCCTCAAAATATGTTTTCTTCTAATCCTTTCTATAGGAGGGAGTGTTGTACTTATTGGGCAGAGTTTCATTACTCTCTTTTTGTGGAAATATACACTATCTTGGTGGAGCTTGTTCTTTTATCAGCAGCAGAAACAAAAGGAGTACTTGCTTGACATGATGGGGCAAACCTGTAATCCCATCTACTGGGGAGCCAGCAGGATCATAGTGTGAGTATGCCTCAGGCAAAAAAAGTTAGTGAGAATTCAACTTATTAAAAAAGTTGGGTCTGGCATCCAATGTATTTAAGTAGGGGGATGACAGTCTAGGCCACCTTGAGCACAATATGAAACACTATTTGAAAAATAACTAAAGCAAAAATGAGCTAGAGTGTCATTTAGGTGGTAGAGAGTCTGCTCAGTAATAGGAGGTTCTGAGTTCAAACCCCAGTACTGCCAAAAAAAAAAAAATACTTCTTTCTGGGATATGGTGATATTTACCTGTAATCACAAAACTCAAGCAGGAAAAACCACTTGTTGAATGGTAACTCCTTTGTACAAGTACACATACATGTTTACACACATATGCATGTATCTATATATGTATGTATATATATATATACACATATGTGTGTGTGTGAAAGATAAGAATGCAGATTGAATTTAAGGCCAATTTGGGTTATATAGTGAGATTCTGATTCAAAAAATGTATAAGCCAGGAACAGGTATGGTTGTAATCCCAGCTATTCAGGAGGCTGAGATGTGAGGATTGAGGTTAGTAGTTAGCCCAGGCAAGAAAATTGGTGAGACTCTTAGCTCCAATTAACTACTAGAAAGCTGGAAGTGGCGCTGTGGCTCAATGTGTTAGGAGTACTAAGCACAAAAGCTCAGGGACAGCACCCAGGCCCTGAGTTCAAGCCTCAGGACCAATACAATACAAAACAAAACAAGTTAGAAAAAAGAATACTTTTCCATATCACATGTAACTGTTATTCAATAAGTATTTATTATAATACTCTAATGAACTAATATAATACATTTTGTGAGAGTCAAGAATTGGTAAAAAGAGAAGAAAGAGAAAAGAAAGTAAAAATGTAAGGGCAGTGGTACATTTGAATGGTGAGGAGAAATCTCGAGGTCTGCAGAATAAGCAGGGCTGCAAAGCTGGGCCAGATGCTCATGGCCAGACAGTGATGTTCCACTCCAGGATGAGTGGGCTCAGCAGGTGTCCTCTCAGGATTCACTAGCACTTGAGCTACTGTCTATTACAGTAAATCTTGTTACCAGATCATTGTTCAAACGTGTGATTGATCATTCAGCTGGAAGGCTATGGCATTGTGGGAGAACATGAGAAACACTGGAGACAAATGTGAAAGTACATAATGTGTAAATTTGTACAAATAGTGAAGGAAGCATAAATATTTATTACTACCGATTAAAAAATTCAATTTAGATCTGGAAAAAACATCTTTCTACCAAAAGGGAGTGGGAAATTCAAGGAAAGATTATGATGTAGTCAAAACAAGGCTCTGATGATTAACTACAGAATTGTCATTGTTTAAGATGATCAGTGTTTCATACCATCAACATATGTGAGAGTAGTGGGGGAGGATGTCACAGACCCATAGAAATGAGAGCTAAAAATCCCTTTATTTTGTGGTGTTCATTATTATACGCTTAGGGCTGGTAGTCACAGTCTGCTTTCTAGTGCTCTGTTCTTTCCAACTTCAGATGACTCAAACATGGAGTTCCCATTATTATCTTGGGGGATTTTCCAGACACTGAAATCTTACATTTAAAATTTCCCTGCCATGGTGACTTTCGACTTTCTCCTATTCATTTTATTTATTTTTTATTACCATTCTAGTTCTTTGGTTGTTCTGGTCTTTATAAAATTTTCCCAATTTCATGTTTATATGTAAAACATCTGGTACAATATTTGTTTGTTGATCAGAATAACAACTGATCAGAAAGCCATCCTTACATTTAGTTTGGTCCTCAGCATGAGAATTCTCATCTTATCTACTTGAGTATAATTTCTTTAAAACATATTTTTTCTGGAAATTTAAGTCAGATTACACAATACTAAATAATCATGTCAAAAATAGGACACTGTATACAATAGCAAAGAAAATTTCACAAGTATTGGTTAATTTGGCACAAATTGGCAATCTTAATAAAATTCTGCTTTATGTTACTCCTCTGTTTGCCCTTTAGATGTCCTCTATTCCTCTCTCACTGTGACCTGACCATATATTTTAATGACAAGCACAACTCTGCCTCCTGTCCAGTAAGCCCTGAGTGTCTGCGTAGAGAAGTTTTCCCAACTGCTCCCTTAGTGAACCACAGAACATTCAACAATAGCCCCATCACCTTGGAGGTGGAAGGCTGAATCTGAGATGGTCCTGGTCCTGGGACAGGGGTGTTTTCAAGTCAACTGGTGTATCGGTGGTCTCAGCCATAGGAGAATATCATTACCTGCACATAATTCTCTGAATTTGACTACAGTTCTCTACTTTAAATATCACTTTTCTGACTTGTGGTGATATGTTCTTTGAGGGAAATTAGTAGTTTTTGGGGAATACAGCAATTTCCAAATGTTGCACAATGTGTAGTGGACTCACAGATGCACAGAGAAATGTGGCTAGGAAAAAAATACATCCCATGTTGACTAATTGAGTTTTAATTACCACACAGCTCTGTCTAGGAGGAAGGACCATTCTTTGTTAGATGGAGTGGAATTCTGCCTCCCTTAAGTGTTAACAAAAGAAAGAAAAGAAAAATGTCAGAGTCTAGAACATCTCTAATTGCCTCTAATTGTCGCACAGTGATTTTTGTCTCTGCTTAGTTTCCAATCTGTCACAGACTAACACTTGTATTAAAATACATTTAAAACTAAATATTACAAAGTGAAATTAAAGTCGAAGGCACATATGATTTCATTAGATTCCACAAACTTTTGTAAAATATCTGTCAAATAGCCATGAAAGTTTCTAAATATTTACTCCAAATTTATGTGCTGACCTTACCCCCATTGGATTGATAAACAGATCCCCAACTGTTATGGATCCCAGGGGACCTGCTTTGGGAAACATCAGTTCAGAGTAATGCCACAATGAGAAATACACACATGAAGGGATTTGCCTGGCTGTGATAATCCAGTACATTTACTACAATAGTATTTTTGTGTTAATGAAAAATAAATGATTTTTATAACCTCTTCAGGTAAGTGTAAACTAAGACCATAACAGATTTACTTACCAGAAAAACTGTAGCCAGCTTTGGAACTGTGAGATTTCCAAGAGTCAAGTAATACTTTCTTTGTTATAAATTTGCTTTTTATGCCAAAAAGAATATGCATTATGTGAAATTGCCTGTTTAGGCATCAGCAATCCCATTGGATGTGAACATTGCACACACTCGTTTTTCATGTATTATTATGGTACTTTACCAAGCAAATCAGTGTCACATTCCTGCATGATGAAACTCAGCCCATTATTAATCATCTTAAATGGGACTTGAGGTCTCATTTTCTTCTAAATATTGTCAGTGGAGGACCATAGGTTTCTGTTGTTTTCTTTCAGCGAATTCAAGGTCGAAAAGCCAGCCTGGAGGAAATACAGCTTATTCATTCTGAACATCACTCACTGTTATACGGCACCAGCCCCCTGGATGGACAGAAGCTGGACCCCAGGATACTTCTAGGTCTGTATGGGCCTCCCTTCTACTGAGAGCAGCACATTCCAGAACTATCATCAGTCAGTGCTAGTGTCAATTCAAAATACTTGGAAAGCAGTGTGACAAAGAAATCAGTTTTTTTCCAACAGCATGCCTCTGTGGAATGAATTAAGTATCACAGAAATCAATGCAGATTAAGAAATTTCTGTACTAGAAAAAGGCAATTTATGTCTTTTCTAGGAAGTTTACTTTAAAATTATCTACCATTTGAAAGGCAGATTTTAATAGTGTGTTTTGGT
Source organism: Perognathus longimembris pacificus (assembly GCF_023159225.1). Classification (NCBI taxonomy): domain Eukaryota; kingdom Metazoa; phylum Chordata; class Mammalia; order Rodentia; family Heteromyidae; genus Perognathus; species Perognathus longimembris. The sequence goes on along the minus strand of NC_063162.1, from coordinate 92,136,473 downwards.
TAGTAGGGATGGTATGCATTGTCCAATTTGCTTATATGCTTAAACTGAAAGAAGATCTTTTCATACAAATATGTAAATGAATCTTTAGTTTTCCCATTTGTGTGTGTGATTCAGTTTTTTTCTATGATCTTAACACACAAAGATGACAGTATAATTTATTTTAAATGAAAACTTATCATTGTGCACGCCTAGAACACTACCTTTTAACAACTCAGTACTATCTATTTAAAATATGTCTCACTAAGGGGAATTAAATAACACAGTAAATGGTACCAGTAGACAATAAATAAAACAGAATTTATTTTTTTCACAACTTTGTCATCAAACTTCAAATAAAATTTAAGTTGCAAGGTTTTATATAAACTTCATATACATCTGTTGAAGCAACAGATTAAAAAAACATTAGCAGCAAAATAGTTGAAACAATTATATTTTGTAATAGCCTTTTATAATTGAACAACAGTATAGTACATGGAAATATGTGTGAAATAGTTATATTTTAAGTGTCTTAAGGAACAAGGGCATGGTAAGACTATTTCTTATCCTTTTATTTCAAACAAACCTTATTGAGTCAGTTCAAATTGAACTTTTTCACTAATGTGGTATTATTTTATGAATTATTTATGTTAACTGAGCCTAAAAATTTGAGAGAAGTTATATGACATATAATTGATAAGCAAGATAAAAATAATTATAAGGAAAAGTTAGCAACTATATATGAAAACATGAGCTGCCTTTTACAAGTTAGTGACTAGTACCCTCAAATCCATGTAGTAAATGCCTGTGAATGAAATTGTGTTCTTTTTAAATTTTTTTTCTTTTGGCCAGTCCTGGGCCTTGAACTCAGGGCCTGAGCACTGTCCCTGGCTTCTTTTTGCTCAAGGCTAGTACTCTGCCACTTGATCCACAGTGCCACTTCTAGCTGTTTTCTATATATGTGGTACTGGGGAATCGAACCCAGGGCTTCATGTATTTGAGGCAAGCTCTCTTGCCACTAGGCCATATTCCCAGCCCCTGAAATTGTGTTTTTGAAAGTTTGTGTGGTCAGGTTAGGTGTGGTAGCTGAGGGAAAGTAGGCAGAAAGGAAACATAAAGATGACTTTAGCTTTGTAGAGAAAATATGGGTAAAATATGATGATAAAAGAATATAGTAGAATTAAAGTTATATACTAACACATTCAGCCTGAATACCTATTCTCTAAACATTTGGTTTTTAGTTCTGTTTTTATTTTGTTGTTGTCTTTATTGTTTTTATAAATCTTTTTAAGACAAGGTCTCACTATGTAACTCACGCTCATGATCCTCCTACCTCGGCCTCCCAAGTATTGGGATTGCATGCCTGTGCAACTATGCCTGGCTCTTGATTTTTTGAGGAAAACAATATCTATGCATGCAGTTACTTTATACAAAATACCTCTTATTCACTATGGATACTATACAATAATAATTTTAACATCAATTAATACTTCTACCCAACTAACTACAAAAATGAAGTAAGCCAGACATTTTAATTTGCATGGGTTTATTTTTTTAAAAAGTCAAAATACTCAAGATACAAGGAAGTATACTGGGATGTATCCATGTGAGTAATTTTTAATTTAGTTGAGAGAAAAGAAGCCAGGCACCAGTGACTCACACTTGCAAATCCCAGCTATTCAAGGAAGCAGAGATCTGAATGAATGTTGGTTCAAAACCAGCCCCTTGCATGATATTCATGATGTTCTTATCTACAGTTAACCAAACAACCAGAGTGGAGCTGTGGCTCAAGAGATAGAGTACCATCCTTGAGCAACAATAAAAAGAGGGATCACACCCAGGTTATGAAGCTCCAGTATTGACACACACATACACAGAGAGAGAGAAAGAGAGACAGAGACAGAGACAGACAGAAGGGGGGAAGGAGGAGACCAGGGAGGGAGGAAGAAAGAGAGACAGACAGAGAGAAAGAACAATAAAGAAAAAAAAGCTCTTCCCTGATTTGTTTTTAACTCTGTTCCAAAGGTATAAATCAACTGAGTCATATGACTAGGTATTCTTGGTCTTTACTTGAACAAATTAGAATTAAACAAGTTGTAAATATAAACACATACATTGTAGCTTGAAATATGTTACTAAACAAGTATTCTACATTTTAAGAGTGAAGACCTATTTGGTAGGGAAATTAAATCTAAACTTTGACAAAAATCAAACTTTTCTGTAACATGTCAATATTTTTATTAAAGAAATTTGAAAATTCCAAATGAACTTATTTTAATGAAAATATTAAATTATGTTCCATTTTAAACATTGACGGATTTAAGTTAATTCTAATATATGATTTGGAACTTCACAAAGGTACACATGTGCACATGGTGAAAGTACTAAGTAATAATTCGGGTTTTAACATTTTAATACTAATAAATTGGCCTTCCATCTATTTATTTTAATTAGTGAATATAATATTTGTATAATTGATGACTATAGTGTTAGACCTTATGTACATATGTAATTTCATGGATACCAGATACTGTTCAGCGATCAGGGCAACATTTTTGATACAACCCATCTGTTGCATTCTGTGAAGCCTTAGTTCAAACATGAAGATCTGCTTTGGAAATACTTCTGAACAACTTCAACTTTTCTGTTAGGTTCAATTATCCAGTTGATAGTCTTTCTTCTTAGTCCTAGTGAATTATCCCATTCTATTTAAAAGTTACTTTTTACTCTTTTTAACATTTCGACTCTTGTAGCTTGTATATTATTACTTATTATTATTATTATTATTATTATTATTATTGATGTTGATCTTGGGGCTTGAACTCAGGACCTAGACACTATCCCTGAGCATTTGTGTTCAAGGCTAGCATTCTACCATTTGCATCACAAGCTCCATTTCTAGCTTTTTGGTGGTTAATTGGAGATAATAGTCTCACAGACTTTCCTTTCAGGTGAGCCTTTGAACTGCCATCCTCAGATCTAAACATCCTTAGTAGCTCAGATTATAGGAGTAAGCCTCTTGCACTAACAAACTTGTCTTTTTAGCTACTTCTTTTTTTTTTCATTTAATTTTATTTCATTGTGAAAGGGATGTAATGGAGGGGTTACAGTTATATAAGTAGTGAGTACATTTCTTGTCGGAAAGTGTTATTACCCCTTCCCGCAATTTCTCCCACTTTCCCTCTCACCCCCGCCACCCCCAACTTTATATTTACTTCTAAGAGGTTGAAGTTGACACATCTGAATGGAAAGACATGATCAAGACTTTTTTTTCTTTATACATACCTTTCACTCCTATACCTCACTCAGTCCTTCCCAACACAGAAATGAGGTGTCAGTTCTGAGTTAAATTGATCATTATGCTTGTGATAAGTTTTAGAGTTACGAAGGAGATTATAAATGAAAATTTAGTGCCAAGACCTATCAGTCATTATATCTTAAAAGACATTTGTGGATTAATTTTTAAAGCAGGCACCATTTATCTCTTTAAATACTCCAAACTTTGTATGGTGGCATTTTGAAAACATTGTGTCCAATCATTTCTAGTACGAGGTTTTCCTTAGCATTAATATTCCTATCATTCGCATTACCAGTTCCCTTTATGGTACAACAAGCCAAATTTCAGCCCATTGATGAATTAAAAAATGCAGTGACATTAACGAATTCAGTTATTGTAGCAAATTTAAAATATTTTGCATATAAATACATTTATATTATTGTTTGTCTGTTTTGTATTATGTAAACATTACTAAGTAAATTTTCCTTAAGAGGCTTATCATTTTTTTTTAATTCTCTTAATGCAATGGCAGAGAACCTTCTTCCTACCAAGGACCATTTAGATATTTTAATATTGTTACAGGCCATACAAAATTATCAATATTGGCAGAAGGCTGTGTGCAGCCAATAAGAAGTAAGATTGTTCATCTTGTGACATACCAAGTGATTTTGCAGTCTTATATAGCTAGACAAGGATTGGGAACAGAAAGTTTTCCCAATTTTAAAGTTTAACATTTTTAAGTAGTCTTAACTTTTTTATTATATCATAATATTTCCATCTCTTTTAAATATCATGGAAATGAACTTTAGCTATCAAATAATGTATTTAAATCACAAGTAACCAATGGATTTATTCTTGCAACATATTCAAGGATACAAAAATATCCTTATTTTTTTAAAAGCATTATCAAGCCAGGATTGTGACCTTTTACTCAAATATGCCAGCCCCAACCTACTCTTAGAAGTAAATAAAACGACAAGCTTGCTTGTGCTTTTGGCTTATTCCTATAATCTTAGCTACTCAAGAGGCTGAAATCTGAGCAACATAGTTTGAAGCCAGCCTGGGTAGGAAAGTCCATGAGACTCCAATTATTTATCAGGCCAGAAGTGGATTTGTGGATCAAGTGGTAGAATGCAAACCTTGAGCACAAAAGTTCAGTCCCCTAGTTCAAGCCACAGGACTAGCACATTTGAAAGCAAAAGCAACATCACAAGAAAATGTTAACCTTCTACACAGTGCCATCTTGAAGCTTCTGGAAAAGTTTTACTGATTTCCAGTAATCCAGTGTTAACATTATGCCTTATTATCCTTATTTTTCCCCCAGTAAAGTCTCATCTTTTTATTGTTGTTATTGTTTCTTTTCACAATTCTGGGGACTGAATCCATGACTTCTTACATTCTAGGCAAGTACTTGGTCCCTGACCTACAGCCTCATTGTTTAAAAGTTTTATGATGATCTCTCCATATAATTAAATTTATTTGTTTTGTTCATGATTTTTCTTTATTATTTTCTAACTGCTAGTAATGTCATTTAACAAATCAATTAATATAATTTATTATTTCCAAAACAATATTTTTCTCATTGGAAATATAACCTACCTAAACATTTACCAATATGCCGTGTGGATTCAACCAGAAATTTTTTTTTTAATTAACGACTTATTTAATTGGTTATCAGTAAGACACATGAATGGTGTAGTTAAATGATAGATTTTTACCTGGTTCTATCACTGATCTGGTGAATGACCAATTCAAGTCCTTCAGATCCCTTTGACTGAGAAATGGCAATGTACTGTCTTTACCATTCAAGTCGATTTTAGTGCTAGAGGTTTAGGAGCTCTTTTTTTGTTATCTCTATTCACAAAGTAGATAATGTAGAAAACTGAAGTTCAGGCTAACAAAATAATCACAAAAATCCCACAGTGTCAGTTCTAAGATATATCACAATGAAGACGTTTGGCAGATGCCATTGTGGGGTTGTTGTTTTATTTTTATTTATTTATTTATTTTTGCCTATACTAGTCTTTCACCTCAGGGCCTGACACTTGCTTGGCTTGCTAGCTCAGCTGGCCCTCTCCCACTTGCAATAGAGTCTTGAGAGAGGCACTCTTGTGGGATTTTCTGAGCAGGTCTCAAATCACGATTCTCTCAATTTTAGTCTCCTGAGTATCTAGGTATGAGCCACGAGCACCTGGCTTGGAATATCATTTCGGAGAAGATATTTTTAAATTTACATCGATATTATATTTACATTGATTCAGATTCCTGAATGGGATTATCTTTCTTGTAGTGTTTTGTCTAAAAAATTGTGAATGTTGAGGCTTATGGTATACTTGACTTTATATCTTAAGAAAATTCAGCTATTTCTAGCTTATAAAGAACAATACTTAGTTAATTAAATAGAAATTATAAAAAAGTAAGTACATTTGAGACAATATCTTAGTATATTAAGTAGTTAAAAAATGCTGATGTGTGGTTTTATAAACCCCATGGCTTAAAATACCACTGGAGGAATATATTCAGTAAGTGGTTAATATACGTCCTAGAAATCATAATGTTTTGAAATAATAATACGCAATATGAATGTGTTGGTCAATTAAAAAATTGGACCTAAATTTTATTTGTATGTGTCCATCCATGTGCTATAATATATTTTCCATGTAACATTTATATTCATTTGCTGTGAGATCTTCCTGGGTATACATAGATAAGACCATACTGATATTAATTTTACTGAAAGTTGGTCTTAAATAGAAGTAACATCTTTCTGAGTCAAATGACAAATGCCATGTAACATAATATAACAAATTAATAAATGCTAATAACAAACTTACTGTATTTATAGTTTTAATCTGTGTCTTTTTCATTTCTTCTTATCCTATAGGTGATGATTCTCAAAAGTATTTTTCCTCATTACCTTGTGGTGGACTTGGGGTAAGTATGACTTTTTTATTTCTTTTAAATATCACAGACTTACCCCCTTCCCCAAAAAAATCCTTTCATGTTTTACTACTCAGTTATATGTAATATTGCTTTTCAGTAAAGATATTAGCCTTCAGAACTGGCAGTATAATTTGCAAAGCAAATTGCCAAATGTACAACTCTTTGTTCAAAAGTCATTAAGAATTTTGAGATAGTGGCAACATAGCACTCACCGAGAATGAGGAGGACATCCACCATGCTGTGAGTTCCTGTGTGACAGGTCACAGACACAAAGCCAGCTTTGAAAACCTTTGTGTGACTAGAAAAAAAGTTAATGCAAGAGGTTTTAACACAATTTTGCAGCAGAATTCAATTTTCAATAGAATCAGACTAACTATGCACATACATTATATTGCTGGTGAAATGGAATAAACTTCAAAAAGTGCTTTGCATCATGGGACTTCTTGTGTGTGAGCCCCTTGAGGCCATTTTTTGTCTTCTATAATTAACAAAGCCTTTTGACCCAGGATATTTATACCATATTTCAAGGACAAATTTGCTCAAATCCAGATACATATGAAGAAAAAATGTCTACATTTTTCCCTTTTTTTGTGGATGATTAGAAAAAAACCCTGTAACCTGCAATCTATTTAAAATTAACCCTTACCAGCAACAAACGATCACTTTGTAGAGAGTCCATTGACTTATTTTTCCCTATAGCTACTTTTATAGACTTCAGGCATTGTGAGATGTTAAATAACTCACACTCTAGGCTTACTTCTATGCAATAAGAAATGACAATAATTTCACTATAATAAAATATAAAAGACTAAAAATATGATTGAACTTGCCTGATCATGTTAGGACAGTGTAATTCTAGGTCAGGTTCCCAAGGTCCAACGTATTTAACTCAATTAGGTTTCTTGGAGATGGAAGGAAGAAAATAAACCTAGTCATATACCTATCAGGTTTTCAACAATTCTTCATTGTAGCTAAATCTTTCATGGGAAATTTATACACTGTCTGATCATTTAATTATTTTAATGATGCCAGAGTTAGGATGGGATATCTTTCTGTTTCTTCATCTGTAATTTTGATCTCCTTAGAAGGAAGTAAGGCAACTGCAATCAATATCCACTTGGAGTTTATAGTTTATCAATATACACCTGAGTTTCATGAAGCCAATCAAACATGGTCACTATTTTTAATACCACATTTTAGAGGAGAAACTACTCAGAAAACTGAAATGATTTCCCACAGTCATGTAGTTAAGGTGAAAGACTGACTGAAAGAGTGGGATTGATATGCCTGTTTTCATGAAGGCATGTCAAAAGAGCCTTGAAGATTCTGCTGTGGTTCTCCTCTTGGCCAGACTGAATGCAGGCCTCACTACCAGCCGAGCAGTGTTGCGTGTAGTATAGTTTCTTTTGTGGCAACTCACTAGTGACTTTAGCTTTTTGACTCTTGACATGGGACAATCATTACTCCACATTAATTCTTGTCCATTTTAATAAAACCTCCTGTGGAGCCGGGAGCTTGCAAAATCATTGTGGAAGGATAAAGTAGAGGAAAGGTGACTTTTAAAATGGATTTTGTTTTATTTTGTACATATTTCCTCATGAGTGGCTACTTTGGAAGATTCACTGCTTTCTTACAAATGAGGCAAAGATGAAAACAATGCTAACGAATACTTGGTGAGATCGATGACGGGAGGGAATTGAGCTTGTTAGAACCCCAGTCTAAGGGAGAAGAATGACGACAGGGTGACTCAAAAGGGGATGCACTGAACACAGAAATGGACATGCTAAATTGTAACCTCCTTGTACAACCATTTGAAGTTAAACATTGTTTTAAAAATAATTTTTAAATGAAGTAAAAATTGTTTTTAAAGTACAAAAGTTTTTATGCAAAAAATCAAACAAAGCAACAATAATAATAAAGTCTCACTTATAAGCGCAATTACTTCATGACCCAGAGCTTAAGTAAGGATGAATCCTTGGAATTCACCTCCCAAATCTAACTTGGGATGTTCCCCTAACTCACTATCCCTTGAATGTGAAATGCTTTTGCTCTATGGCTCTAAGCCCATGCCAGGCTAAGTTCTTATTCTCCAGGCAGAATGAATCTCTTCAATGAATGAATCTCTTCTTAAAAGTGCCTCAAAATGCATAATGACTGCTGCTTCTGGCCTGCATATCTAGCCTAGAAGTTCCTGTCTGATGAACCAGGTGGTAGCAGCAGTAGTATTGGGGAGAGGTAATGTAGGCAGGCAGTAGCAGGCAACATAGGTTAGGCTTACTCCACTAGTGCTTTAGAAATTTGCCTATGTATCTTCTGAAGGCATATAATGTGGGTCCAGGAGATGGAAGGAGAAAGAGGGAGAAGGGAGGGAGAGAAAGAGAGAGGTAGGAAGGCACATGCTTGTACTTGCTTCACTTTTAAGAACCAAATCATGTTCTTGACAATTCAGGAGCCATCTTTGTCCCTCAGATCTCAGATTTTAATGCAAGCACTAGAGAAAATTCTAGGACCACTGGATTTGAACCAGTCTACATTTTCACTTCCAAGCTAATCTCAGACATATTAACTATACAGTAGAAATCCAATATTGACTTAGAGTGGCTCCACTGATGGGCTACCCTACAGGAGTTTGGAAATGATTTCAATTGCTTTCATCTCAAAGCACACTTCTGGTTCAAATTACTGACAGTAGATCCATTGCTTTCAGTTTCAAAATTTCTCAATGATTCTCAGTGATTTCTAATATATTCTAAGTAAGTTCTAAGTAAATTCCAGTAACTTAGAATATGTAACTTCATTCAGGATGGATTTAATATAGAACTACTAAATATTGACCGATTGATTGGCTTTTAAGGAGATAGCCTGAGTGAGACATTATGAAATCAGAAAATCCCTACTTCTTTATTAAATGTTCTCTTAAAAATTGCTTATGGTAATTGGTGCATTGGTCAAGCAGTTCAGTGAACACATGGTATTTAAGATGCTTTAAAATGTGCTCTACAGAATGGCAGTTTGACCAACCATCTTAATGCTTCCAAGTTTTTGTGTGTGTGTCTTTTTTTATTTAGTTAGTATGATCATTTCTAATTATAATGTGAATGAACCACAAGAAAGTGTAAAAGAATATTATATATATAATTATAAAAGAATATTATATATAAAAGAACATATAAATACACACACACACACACACACACACACACACACACACACACATAGTTTCCAAGCCCCTGGCTTGACCATTGTGTAGTGAAACAGAGAATTAGGAGACTCTAGAAACAATAGCCAGGGCAGGACCAGCTAGCTCTAACTCCTCAGGATACATCACTAAAAATAGTGATCACTTTCCCGGCCATCTGACCTGCTTCTGTGTGAAGAAATCTTGAAGTCATTTCTCAGCCTTATTTTCCCTTCTTCATTTGATAGCATTCCCTTCCCCCCCTCAAAAAAAAAAACCACAAAAGCAAGGACGAGCAGGCTTTTATGATAATGTCGTCATCAGCTCCCAGCTTCAAACGGTTCTGCGGCTTTTGAGTTGTCATTTATAACTTGGAACTGAATCGACCCATAATTCCCCTGATACACTTAGAGAAATTGATAACAGACTCTGCGCTTCTTTTATGGCTCGGAGGAGGCAACTCCAATCACATCACTATTGGCAGGCGATATTATTTTTTGACATGGTTGTAAAAGTATAAAGGGGCTTATGGCATTTGTTTAGATGAGGAATGGGCTCGCAAGCTGTGCTGGGGTTTACAGGCCCAGATTACTGAGAAGCAAAGGGAATATGATGTTTGCAAACAGGATATGATTTTATATAAGTTTGGGTTTCATGCTCAGGTCCCTGGGGAATGCCCTGCAGACAGCAGAGAATTCCACTTTTATCCTGCAACAGGACAAGCTCCCAGTGCCAAAAGGCAGAAAAGAATCTGGTCAATGGGCAGTGTCTGTGCCTTGATTGGAAAGAGGAGGAGCTGTGAAGAGACTGGAACATTCTCTGGGAGGAATGAGAAGGAGCAGAGTGTAGGCAGCATTTGGGGCATTCGGCTTGTCTAACTTGTCAAAGAAGTGTCAGAAATGGCTTTCTGTGCAGTTGTAACGTGTTCTCCCACAGCAGTGTGGAGACTATGAATGAAAAGCCAGACTGTTGGTTTTTTTTTTTTTTTGGCCAGTGCTAGGCCGTGAACTCAGGGCATGAGCACTGTCCCTGGCTTCTTTTTTGCTCAAGGCTAGCACTCTGCCACTTGAGCCACAGTGCCATTTCTGGCCATTTTCTGTATATGTGGTGCTGAGGAATCGAACCCAGGGCCTCATGTATATGAGGCAAGCACTCTCGCCACTAGGCCATATTTCCAGCCCCATAGACTGTTTTTTGTTTTTTTTTTTTGTACTGGCACTAGGGTTTGAACCTCGGGGCCTGGGTGTTGTCATTTAGCTTTTTTGCTCAAGGCTGGAGCTTTACTACTTGAATCACAGCTCAGGCTTTTTGATGGTTAATTGGATATAAGAGTCTCATAGATGTCCCTGCATGGGGTGCCTTCTAACCATAATCCTCATATTTTAGCCTCATGAGAAGCTAGAATGAGCCACCAAGGCTCAACTAAAGTTAGCCTTTTATTACTGGTTTATTTTGTCCATATTCTACTTAATTACACCTATATCTGACACTCTTATGGTACCAGGGGTGTTAGTTTTGCCATTTGGGGAGGAAGAGATATGGGAAATATTAGAAGGAGATATGGAAAGTAATGAGATGTGATTGAAGGACTCAATTGCTGAAGGTCACTGCAGACATTTAAGTTATATCCAAAAAATATCTAGAATGTGTGTTTGAATGAAATATCTTAAATTTTCTTTCATTTTGTCAGAATTAATACATACATTCTTCTCTCTGATATATAAATTTACATGTATGTATGTATACATGTATGTTTACAACAGAAATTATGTACACATGTAAACTTAGAAGGAAATTTTGTTGTTTCATACCACATTTATATGTTCATATTGCTCAGTTCTACATATTACACTTTGCTGGTGTTTCACCACAATCATTTTCCTTGTTAATAGCAAACCATTTAAAGTGTTTTTCTGATTATTTTGTTTATATTATGTGGTAAATCTGAAGATCTTTATGTGTTGACTAAATCTATGCACAATTGGATGTAGTAAAAGGACTTGGTGAGTGAGATATTTGGCTACTCTTGTTGACAGCCATCTGTGAAAAAAAAATCAATATTTTCTTAGGTATAATTTGTGCCATGGGATGAGGAATAAAAGGTAGGACAAAGGAGATAAGACTTGTTGTTAATGCCCAGGTAACAAGCAGGAATACAAAGACTAAGAAGACAAGACCACCGCTTTTAATTTCTCATGACTTACACAGTACCTGGGTTGGTTAATGTGTTACGTGAGGGCCAAAAAGGGCTTCCAAACTAGAACAGGTGGAAAAGGAGAATGATGGTTATTCAAGGTTTCGTAAGCTAAATCTTGAAGACCACATCATGGTGAATGTGTTGCTTGCCTTGTGTACAGAGATGGGGTATGAATGTAAGGTAAGGGGGGGTAGTCAGGCATTAAATTGTTAGGTCACTCTTATTGATGATGGCTCTAAGTTGTTGCTCATTGATAGAGAATTCTACACTCCTCTCAAAGTACCAATGGTTAATGATGCCAAGCTTCGGATATTTTTAAGGTTTTTTTATATTGACTCGAGAACCTCTCTCTTTTACCATTAACTACCTTTCATCACGTGTCAATCCCATCCCATTACCGTGAGCAGGCACCATGGCTTTGGTTACATCAGCACAAAGAGGAGGGAGGAAGGAGTTGCATCTGTTTTTTTCACATGTGGTAATCAGGATAATGTTGATTTCCCTCCTATGATGTGCAGTTCCAACCTGGCTTGCAATCAGCCTTCATTTCCTCCATTCCTGCTATCAAACATGCATCTCAGTGCCTTCCCTCCAGCACAAAGAGATTCATCCTGATTTAGAATCTTGCTTTTCCCCATCTCTCCTTCCTAATTGTATTTGGGTTTTCATTAGCTTTAATCTTGATGATAAATGATACTAGCAGGAACACCTGGACAAAAGCAATACTGACAAGTTGCTTTAGTGAAATTGTTTGAGATTTATGCTTCATGATGTGCATTCAACCAAAAGATCATATTGCCCTGGACTTGGAAAGTAGAGAACAAGATATTACTCAGGCCAAGGGATTCCTTCTAAATAACAAAGCAAGCTTCCAGTATTGCAGAGATTATGCTAATTATGTACATGTACTCAGTAATCATGGTAGGACATTTTAGGCTTCTCTCAGTGTTCAAAGCAGAATGTGAAAAAATTTTATAGTCACTGGCCACCATTGCAGGAAAGAAGAAAACTAGAAAGAAAAACCTTCACTTCTTTTTTAATTCACTTAGTGGTAGCATCTCATGGGTGATTAAGTCCTTCAGGATGCGTTGACATTTTGGCTAAGCACAACAGGATGCACTTTGAAATAAGAATACTTCATCCTTTTCTTGACAGTAAATATGAATGTTACAGAGCTAGTAAATTGGTTCTGTTATAAACAAAATAAGATGATTGAAAATGCCACCAGCAAAGATTTGCTCTTGTGTTTTTTACATTCTTGGGACGACAGTATCTATAAAGACACACACGTAGGCACCCACCTCTATACATGTGCACTACTGTATCAACCAAAAAGAAATATCAATAGCAAGGAGAAAGGAATTTCATTTCTGAAATTTCTTTTGCTGTAATCTTTGTGTTTTGTAAGCATTTTCTTCTCATGTTTATGTGTCTTCATTGTGAACATTGAGGTAAGAAGAAATAAACTACAAGCATGGGGGTTGCTGGAAGTAAAATGGCATGTATGCTATCTCTGTTAAGAGATCTATGAATTTAAAATTCTGAGAAATTAAAATCTACTGGAATAAATTTAGACATGCAGTTATCCACTGATAGTCACTTCTGATTTTTACTTCTGGAAAAAAACATAAAAAATTTTAAGAAAGAGTGAAACAAAAGTGAAAAAACATAAGTGAAATAAAATTTAAAGGAAATGAAGGAAATGGGGCCGTCTAGTGAAAGGAATCTGTAACAGCCAAAAATACAGGTAAACTGAGACCCAGCTTAGCCATTCATTTTTATAGGAAAATCTTCATTTTCATATTCCTGCCTTGAAAAGTCCCAGATCCACAAATACAACTTTGTATCAAGCTAAATGTATGTGTATACACACACATATATATATATATATTCTGTTGATATACATCTATATTTCAATGAAGTGTAACTTCTAATTTTTTTTTTTTTTTTTTTGCCAATCCTGGGGCTTGGACTCAGGGCCTGAGCACTGTCCCTGGCTTCTTTTTGCTCAAGGCTAGCACTCTACCACTTTAGCCACAGAGCCACTTCTGGCTTTTTCTGTGTATGTGGTGCTGAGGAATCGAACCCAGGGCTTCATGCATGCTAGGCAAGCATTCTACCACTAAGCCACATTCCCAGCCCCAAGTAACTTCTAATTTTACATGAATATACAACAACACAATGTTTTTCTTTGAAAATATAAACTAACATGAGATAAAATCCCTTATGGAACTTACATTTTAGTGTAGAGAATAAAACATACACATGAGATTGAGTGTGTGTGTGTGAGATTGTGTGTGTGTGTGTGTTGAATATTAGAGAAAAGAAATAAGGGAGAAGTATGGAATCTTGCAGGGTTTGGGGCCCACAGAACTGGTGCTGAGTGAGGAAGCACTGCCCTTAAGGGTAAAAGGTAGCTTAGGAGTTCTGGCTTTTTATGGTTAATGACTGAGAGGAACAGACAGTACTAGTACTAGTACTGAGAGTGGTGAAGAACCCATAACGATTGATGGAATGGCTGACCAAGACTACTCTGAGATCTGGGGCCCCATCCCCACTCTGCCTGTGAAAACATGGACAAGCCGAGTAAGATTATTGTGTGTACAACATACAGAGGGACTAGGCTTCTTTTTGATCCCTAGATTGGGGTGTGTCATGTAGGAGTGAAAGAGGAAGTTGGGTTTACCAGAACACTCCAAGACCCTGAAATCTCTCTTAAGATCTGGCCAGGAAGGTTTGGAGGAGCTTATGGCAAAGACAAAAACTTAGGCACATAGCGGCTGGGGATATGGCCTAGTGGCGAGAGAGCTTGCCTCATATACATGAGGCCCTGGGTTCAATTCCCCAGCACCACATATACAGAAAACGGCCAGAAGTGGCGCTGTGGCTCAAGTGGCAGAGTGCTAGCCTTGAGCAAAAAAGAAGCCAGGGACAGTGCCCAGGCCCTGAGTCCAAGGCCCAGGACTGGCCAAAAACAAACAAACAAACAAACAAAAAACTTAGGCACCTAAGCATTGTAATTAACAAGCAAGTCCTGGGTTTTTGAGGTCTGTCTGAGTGTCTCTGGATCTTTGCAGAATTATGTGCTTTGGGATTGCCAGTTCCAGAGGGAATGCTGTTTGGTCATTCCCATTTAAATTGTACAGCTAAAATTAGATACGGTATTCTAACACCTGCAAGTCTAATGAAGAAGTCCTGGCTTATTTGACATTTCTCAGGGCATTGGCATATGTTTCTTAATGATTGTTGGAGCCTAAGCAGGATTCAGGGCAAACGATATGTTGATTATGTCTAGTTAGTCTGTGGACCAAAGGATGATTACTTCTCAATTTCCAAATGTCTAAATTTATGTCGCATATACTCAGTCTAAGGAACACAACCCTGGAATCTGAACTTAAGGAAAATATTTTACTATTAACTACCAGTCCCTAAGCCCCAAGCATAATCCATATGGATCAATACACATCAGTATAAATTTTTGAGTAATTTCTTTAGGATTATACTCGAACTAGCTAAGTAAAATAATCTTACATTTTGACCCTAATAGTGTGTAGATAATTATCCTAATGATACAATTTATTTTTTTTTCTCATTAGGTGATGGGACAGATAAGATGCTCTACAATAGACAAGTCCAATTAGAGTCCTTTGGAGCACATCTTATTAATGTTCTATGGGCTGGTTCACTGCCTCTCAGCAGAGTGAAGCCATTCCTTATATTAAGCTTCCAATGATAACTCACATCAATCTCTTTTAGTCTTCTCAGTAGTCCCAGGGGGCTTATTACTATGGATATAATTAAGGTGTATTGTTCCATGGAAAGGGTTATTGAGGCTCAGAGAGGTAATATGTTCAAATCACAGGTAGAGTAGGTGTTTGCGGAGAAATGGCCTGAGTCCCCCAAGCTTGTAACCGCAATGCTATATGTTCACAGCTACCATAATTTCAAGCTTATATCACTGTCAACACTCCCTTCGCAAATGAGAATAGCCCAAGCCATATGAAAGATTTTCCCGTTACCAAAAGCATTCTCTTTTTTATTAAAATTCCTATGAAGTGTGCAGTCCATGCTTTCAAATATCAATTGGGGGTAAAAAAAATACACCTATGTACACACATTGCAAATCTAACCAGAATACTTCAAAATATCTTCCTTGGATCAAGCCACTAAGAGATGTAAGGGGTGGGATAAAGAGAATCCCATTTCACACAAATTCAGAGTTAATTTTATTAAGCAGTTTTTAAAATACACTGTCTAATAAATAACAGGATTAGCATAGTATGAAGTGCCCTTTATAAAGTATGGAAATCTGATTAGATGACACAGAAGCAAGAAAATACTAAAATGGTATTTACTTGGCTTTATCTTTAACTCTGTTTTGGTAGTATTGTACAGCAGTTCACTGAACCTGGGAATAAAAATAATAGGGACTCTTAAATTCTTTGACTGACTATGTAGCCCACAGGAATCCATATATTACTTGGCAAATCTATGAGTCCACCAGTATCTTAAATAAGGATCCTTGGAGTCTCAAGATGCAGTGCTTTTGCCAGAATAAACACATTTCTCTGCTTCTTCTTATTGCTGGCAAGTAAATAGCAAAGGGATATGTTTGCTGAAGATGAAGAGTGACTACAAACAGCACAGGCAAGGTCAGTGGTGCTTCCAGAAGGCAGTTGATTATAGTGGGAATTGTTTGTGGTAGAGCATTAATGCACTCAGCATGCCCCTTGTCTCCTCCAGCTGCCACATGAATAGTTCACGCCTTCTTTCCATATGGAATATCAGTCAGAGTATTCATTCATCATATCCTTGGTTTTATTTGGAATCTGAATGTCTTCCCTGTAGCTGCTCTGTTTCTTTTTCATCTCACCATGACTAAAGAAGCTAAGGTGTGGCCATTATAACGTGCAAGTGATCCCGAGGGAACCGGCTGTCATTCATGTCTTCCTCCCAGTGTTGAACAAAAGAGAGAAAGCATGTGGCTTCACCCACTCACTGTCATCATAAATCCATTTCAGCTACATTTCAAGCATCTCAGGATTTCAGCAGAACAAGTAACATAAAGTGAATATATATATATATTGAAGAAGCTGGCATTCTGCATCATGTGGGAGAAAAGACAACAGCCATCATGACAGGCTGGAGAGATAAACTCAAGACGAATACAGTGAAGAAAACAATAGTCCTCAGCTCAGAGTTAAGACTTTCAGCCTTACCCTGCATGAGGACACAAAGGTGGCTGTCCCAGTTTGGTATAAGGAGCTCTCATGAGATTTTGTGTATGCTTGTGGTGGTACCATGGCTTGAACTCAGGCCCTCACATTGTAGCTTTATTTTTTCATTCATGGCCAGCTCTTGAGTCATACCTCCCATCCAACGTTTTGGCTAGTTAATTGGAGATGGTAAATTTTCTCCCTCAGTTGGCTATGACCCTCAATCCTACAATCTCCATCTCTTGAGTAGCCACAATGGAACCTGGCTCTTGTGAGATTTCGGTGTTGAAGAACTGTTAACACAGAACTGTTTCTGAATGATTTTTTGGTTTCAGGGGAAGAGTTCTGCCTAGCTGGAGTCAGAGATGCTGCTAGCAAGGCAAAGGCTTTGCTAACTATTATTCACTTATCTGATTGTCCATTTATTGATAAAGTAGAGATAATTAAGCCTTCCTCACTACATGATTATGTGGGTCGAATGTTTTAATGTAGGTTGTCAAGGCAGTGTCATGTAGAAATGGCCCTGGTTCCAAACTAAGAGGCAGCTCTGAATAGGTCCAGATTCACAGACGGCAAATGGGCTGCCTTGAAACCCTGATGTCTCAACTGACCTACATACCTACTTGATGGTCTGGAGCTATAATTACATCATTTGCGGGGGAACTAAGAAAGGATGGGGCGGCACATTGCTTTCAGAAGTCCCAGTGATGATGCATGAGGGCAAAGAATCATTCTTTCTTTCTTCTTTTGGTGGAACTAGAGTTTGAACTCAGTGCCTCAAATTTATAAGGTAGGCATTCTATGGTCTACCACTGAGCCATACCTCAAGCTCTAAGAACCTTAACTTAAAATGACGAAATCTCAATTCATATCTCTCCATTGTTGTTGTTCAAAAGCGCTTCTCAAACTACAAAGCACAGTGTCTAGTTTATCAGGATAGTATGTTTCCTGAGAGCCCGCATGTCCCACAAGTGCTCAGGTGACATCAGTGCTGCCCCTCTATGGACCATACCGTGAGTGATCAGATCTGGTGACCAATCAGGTGAACAATTAATTCCCAGCTTGCCTGGGACTCACTTTCTTTGCCTATGAAGTAATGTATTACCTTAATTTAAAGGTGATTTATTATACTTCCTGGGGATTAGACATGGTGTGATTGTATGAAAATACTTTATCCAAGTTTAAAACAGCTCTTTAAATAATACATTTTTCTTGAGAGATCAGACAGCAGAATCCCATTAGCTTCTCATAGAGGATCTATTTGGCTAAGTCTCAAGACAGTCACTGGTCAGGGAAGCTTTTATAAGAAGAGAGATCCATGACAAGAGAGGTTATGAACATTGCAGATGCCAAGAGATGATTTAATGAAGAGCCATTATTGCAAGATGGCACCCAAAGCAGGCAAGTAAGAGCTAGATGCCTCGGCATGGTGCTCACTGAAGAGGAGAGAAGCTAAATCATGGAGGTATCACACTGGTGGCATTTTATACTGTATTTTAGATTTTTTAACTAGAGTAGAATTCTGTCAATAAACGTCTAGTTATAGGATTCACTTGTTTTCAATCATTAATTAATTACCTTAAATCTTACTAAGTTTTCTGTTTTGTGTCAGAGCCTGAAGATGGAGTGAGGACAAGAGACATCCATTGTACCTCTGTACCCTAGTCACTAGAGATCATTAAGAAGAGCATTATGGAGCGTAAAAATATAGAAAAAAATTATTAGCTAAGGCTGCCATAACAAAATTCCAAAGACTGAATGGCTTATACTGAAATTTCTGGAGACTAGAAAAAAAAAACCTAAGACCAAGAGGGTGCAGGTTTGGTATTTTCTAAGGCCTCTGTTCTTGTTTCAGAGATGTTCAGCTTCTTAGTCTTTCCTTAGGTTTTTCTCTGTGCATTTGCATGCCTGCTACCTTCTCTTTATAAGGACTTCAGTTGAAATGTACCCATCCTTAAGATCTCACCTAACCTCCATAGCCTCTTCAAAGGCCCCATATGCAAATCCACTCACACTATGGATTAGAGATCTAACATAAGAAATTAAGATGGACACAATTCAATCTATAACAATATCAATGTCCAGAATTGACTTTGGTTGAAATCCCAGCTCTTTATCAATTGCTTAACTTTGGTCATTACTTTACCTCTTAATCATTAAGTTTCTTTTCTTGAGATACTAATTAGTGCTGAATTTATTAGACTATTGTGAGGCATAGAATTGATAACATTTGTAAAATACATATTGCTGTTCTATATTTAGGAGATACCCCAGTCTCATTGACCATATCTTCTTTATTTTTTTCCTATTTTATTTTATTTTTTGGACATAACAGCATTTGAACCAAGGCATTGTGCTTGAACTATGTGGTCTATCACTGCTCATATAATACTTTTGTTTTAGTTTTTTTTAAATCAGATATGATCTAACAATTGTATTGTGGGTGATCTACTTTCCTATGCCTTGTGTGTGCTTGGAATTGCATATATGAACCACCACATTTAGCATGTTTGTTAAGATGAATGTCAGTAACTTTTTGCTCAGTCTGGCCTTGACTTCATATTCTCAATATCTGACTCTCACATAGTAGTTATTATAAGTCTAAGCTATCATACCCATTTGCATCTTTGCTGATGATGGCCAAAGAGGTTTGTTTGCTTTTTCCTTTTGCAAAGTAATATATTTGGCTGTTTTATTTTTTCCACTGAGTCTATGAATAAGTTTTTGTTTCCTTTCTCTCTGACCCTCACAATTCCTGTTTGTCCTTATGTCTAGAAACAAAATATCTTTTAGAGCCTTAAACTTTAGCCCTAGGAATAAAGGATTGAGAATGGAAAATACTATGCTTATGTAATATCAGGATAACAATTCTATTTCACAAAATAAACAGATAAGACTTGCCATTTTATACAATGATTTTTAGAGCTTAACATAGAGTAAGCAAGTCTAAACAACTAAAAATATAGTGTTTTTGACATGAACGCAAGTAATAATGACTTCAGTCATTAAAAAGAAACATTTTCAACATTAGCAAATCAACATGATATATATAGAGAGAGAAATATTTGACCCACAGTAGGTGATTCTTTTAAATATATATACTTTACCTGATGCATTGCAAAACTTTAAAAGGTATTTAATTTCTTTTCCAGTTAACTTTTCTTCAGCATGCCTGCAATGGCAAAGAGTCAGTACTGTGATGAAAACCCTCTGTTTCCTTGTTGAGTCTGGTGTCTGTCAGTAGGTTTCTGGGGGCATCTGATCATTATTTAAGCTTAAACTTAATTATTCAGACATGCCCTGTGACCCTAGCAGCATAGCATAACAGCAAGAGCTTACTAGACTTGGGCTGGGCAAGAAGTTTTAACTTCCCAATGTTCAGGGTGAAATGCCCAAGGTATCCAAGCAAGCATCAAACACCACATTAGCCATGCACGGCGCATCAAAAACCTGTTTTGTTAACAAGCCCAATAAGCATTATATGTAACTCTGGGAATAGTTCCGAAAGAAATCAACAAGCTGAAGTTAGATTATACAAAGAAGACTGTGCCTAAATTCCTTTTCTTCTGAGTCATTCCCTTTCCATTTTAAATAGCTTCACATCCACTTTCAGGACAGGTAGCTTAATCTCTATCATGTGTGGCTTTTCAGAGCATTAGCTTTGTTTCCAGTGCCAATGATTGAGCTTTGCTGGATGTGCTTGGAGAAGCCAGCAAAGGCCCACATTCATTCAGGAAACTGCACTTGAACTAGATCCATATGTTGCTTTAAAAAGAAAAAAAATGAAGCTTTCTGATTGGAGGGAGTTTCTGGCTTCCAGCATTATCATAGATGATTTTTGTTCTTTGATGTTTTACTAAATAGAAAGTAATGTTAGAACCAAAACTCTAGGAATTTTTTTTTCTTGGTTAGCATTCCCTTAGACCTTATTTGCTTCAGTGTTGTCTTATACTATGTGAAGCACTTGTTGTGAATTGTCTAATTTAATACTAACAATCACCCTAGAAGAGAATGGTATTATTGTCATGTTACTTAGGCTTAAACTAGTTCATCAACTTGCCCAAGTACCAACAGCTTGCTTAGGGAAGTTCAGAGTCTCAAAGACTCTAACCCTAAAGTCGATATAATAAGCAAGGTATGGTTACACTAAACAAAGATTCCAGTGTCACTCTTGGAGAGTGGGACAAGTAAGAGAAATTTTTTGCCCAAGGTTGGTTCCTTGTATTTTTCTTTAAAAAAAGTACAATTGAAGGTGACAATTTTTCCAAATCCTGACCTTTTGGGGATGCTCTATGGATAAATTATTCATTTATGTACTAATTAAACAAATGAATCATAGCCAATCTCCCATGCATTTACTTGTGGCCTCATCTTTACTCTGTTTTCTTTTATCAAAATACGGTTGTTATTATTGTAAAATTTAGAAGAAAAGTCAACTCTCGATGAAATCAGTGTTTCTCAAATTTATTAAAGGCTCAAGGATAAGACTGGGTTTAGTGTATGATTTCTTATAGAGCAATATTTTACAAAACGCCACAAATACAAATTAGTAAAAGTGAGATACAAAAGATTCCAAATGAGGGGCTGGGGATATGGCCTAGTGGCAAGAGTGCCTGCCTCAGATACACGAGGCCCTAGGTTCGATTCCCCAGCACCACATATACAGAAAACGGCCAGAAGCGGCGCTGTGGCTCAAGTGGCAGAGTGCTAGCCTTGAGCGGGAAGAAGCCAGGGACAGTGCTCAGGCCCTGAGTCCAAGGCCCAGGACTGGCAAAAAAAACAAACAAACAACAACAAAAAAAAAAGATTCCAAATGAAATACTTTATTAGGAATATTTTAATGAATGCAGCAGACTATACTCTGGTTATATCTTGCAAAGACTGGAATCCCTCATGAATATCCCACCCTGAAGAGTTCCTGAAATTACCTTCCCAGTACTTGTTCAGAGGAATTTCCTTGAATGCTAAACTTTGAAGTCCATGACACAAAGGATCAGTCTTTGGACTGGGTGTGTTTCTCAGTGATAGAGATTACTAAAGAGATAGTAATATATGAGTACATAAATAAGTAAATAGATAAATAAATAAATTCCATTCTGGACAGCAGAAGGAAGGCATAGACCTAGCTGCCATATTCAGCATAGGTAGTTATGCTGGCATGGGATTTTATTTTAAAGTGAATTCATGTCTGTATTTGAGAATGCAATATTTGGGCTTACACATGGAATTCCATGCCTTCACTTCCTTAGGACCAAATTTGATTGGAACCTCCTAGCCTTTTGAGGCAATACTGTCCTTTAAGATACTGCTCCATTCAACTACAGTTCTAACCAGAACTCTAATCAGTCTCTCTAATCAGCAATCTCCATCCCCACATCCTTAGCCTGTTATATTATGTGACATCTGTGTTACCCAGGTGGCCTTAGAATTCACTGAATGATCTTCAGCCCAATGTTTATGTACCAGTCTCCCTGCTTTGTCCCTGACCCTAGACTCTGCTTGGTCCTAATATGTTTATAGTGGTCAACCAATCTCTTCAACATCAAGGAAACTTTTCCACTTAAGTGGTACCTGCTCCAGACCAGAGGAAATATTGGGAGAATTTTCAAGTTTAAATAATGATTAATGTAAGTTTAATATATAAGTTTAAATTGTCTGTCGAGTGTCCAGGAATTTTTTTTGAGGTCCTACAAAATTCTGAGTTGGTCTTGGATTTTTACCATTTCCATTTATAATTCCAATTCATAGTGGATAAAGAAACAGTTAAAACTATGGTTTAAGAAGAAGTATTTTACTCATCTTTCAAGCTACTCACATTTGTTCAAAAGAAAGGAGTAATTTGAAGGGTGGGTTTACCCACCAATTGTATATTGTCAATCAGCATGATGAATCATGGCTGCTAAGGCAGCAGAAGCTCCATGTTCTTTCCTACTCCGCTAGTGGAACAAAATTCCCATGAATAATTTCAAGCGCCTTGTTTCAGTACATAAAAAATGCCTGAGTTGTGTGTATGTGTGTATGTGAATGTGATTGTTGTTACTATATGTCCATAATTACATGACATCCCTTGAACTTTTCTTTTGCCACAGATGATATGTTATTATCTCTTTTTCAAAATCGTTGTACTGCATTCCCTTCCTTTGATGTGCCAGAGAAGATAAGGTGACATTAGAGCAGGATCATAGGAAAACCTCCAAAATTGTTTCTGGCTCTGTCACTAACATTGATTAAATCAAAGTCAGAGCAGTGCAGAAAAGTAAGATGATCACAGCATCCATTTTATTCTGCGTACTGAATTATTTGGGTAAATTCAAGAAAAGTACAATGCTGTTAAACTTATATTTAGCTGTATTGCCAAATCAAAGAGGAAGAAATATTTCTTAATAGTAATAACAAATTTAGAGAACACTTTTCCTCCTGTTCCTTCTCTTTCTTCCCTCTGTACCTTGTCTTCGACCTCTCCACTTTCTTTTTATAAATCTCTTTCCTTCTCTGTATAGTCAATCTGAGTGATAATGCTATCTTCTCAACTAGGCTTTATCAGATGATTTTGTAGCTGTGACAACATCATAGTGTGTATTTGCACATATCAGTAGAGTAGATCAATTGCTCAGTTGGCCTGGCATGGTAAACTGGAAGTGAATAAGGCTATGCATGTGTAACACAGCATACTGTTTTAATGTTTTGCATTGCAAGGTGCTGTAGATTATCCAGGGTCCTTAGGGAAGTAGAGCTTGTGAAATAGGGGTTTGCTTGTTTACCTGCACTGTAAAACTCCTGTTTTATACTTTCTGCTGTAGCTGGAGGACAGGCATATACCACCATGCCTAAACATTTCTGTTGAAACGAGCTCTCTCAAACCTTTTGCCTGGGATGGTCTTGAACTGCAGCCTTCTCAATCTCCTCCTCTCAAGAATCTAGGATTATAAGATTGACTTTCTTCCCCTTGGGAGGATATATTTTTTAGATTGATACTATTCTAACTCATTCTTGTTTTAAAGTGTCATTTTTCCTGTTTCAAGTCTTTTTTCTGTTCAAATACATCCGACAATATAATAATGTACAAAACATAAAGACAGATTTAGTCGTCTGCTGAGTGGTGATTTTACTCTCAACTTCTCTCTCCATGCACCATAATGTACTCTATTAATAGACAAAAATGTAAACTGGAATACATTCTGGTGCCTTCATATCAAACGCTGGCTCCCTTGATGACTAAACCTTCCTCAGCCTCTAAGATGACACGACTCTCATCCTTTTTTTTTTTTTTTTTTTTTTTGGCCAGTCCTGGGCCTTGGACTCAGGGCCTGAGTACTGTCCCTGGCTTCTTCCCGCTCAAGGCTAGCACTCTGCCACTTGAGCCACAGCGCCGCTTCTGGCCATTTTCTGTATATGTGGTGCTGGGGAATCGAACTTAGGGCCTCGTGTATCCGAGGCAGGCACTCTTGCCACTAGGCTATATCCCCAGTCCCTGGACTCTCATCCTAAAGCATAGTTCTACTCTGTCACCAAGCTCCTCACACAGGGAGACTTATTCACGTGAGAGACTCCATCTAATTTGTCTTAACTCCAGTTTGGACACATGTTAAGCTCCTATATATTTATAAAGTGTGTTAGACTATGAGGTACTCTTTCTAGATAGATACCATTTTACTCTGGTAAAAAAATCAAGCTCTAGGTACACACACAACACATCAGACTACTAAAAGAAATATTTCAAAGTAGAAAGTACACTGCATTTCTAATGCCACATATTAAAAACTTGGTAAAGACTAGAGGGATTTTGAGGCAAAAAATGAGTATCCCTATATTAATTTTAATATACAATTATACCCTTCTAGCCCCTATATACAACCTGTCTCTGGGAATTTCTGCCCAAAACCTTGGCTAACTTTTTTCCTCTTCCAGGATATATTGCTGACTTTGGTCATGAGATACAGCCTAACTTATCTTCTTTCATAGCAGAATAAGTATATATTTATTTTTTCCCCCAAATACACTGATCTTTTCCCCAATTAATAACATGTTAATCTCTAGAAGTTTGAACATCTCCTAAAATGTCTAGGTGTTCATGATCAATGTATTTAACCTTGACCAAAACTAAAGCAGCTGTCATTTCCACAGATAAGGGGAGCATGGCACAGAGATTTTAACCAGTTAATGGTTCGGATGGAGCCACAATCTCACTCTTAACAGACTGAGTCCAGAAACAGCTGTCATCACTACTGTCCTTTTATTTAGAAGGTTTCAGTTCTTTTATTTGTGTACTCATGCTTGTATACATGGAGTTATTTATTTTCTTGGGTTCTTATTTATTTATTTTGTCGGTCATGGGGCTTGAACTCTAAACCTGGGCACTGTCCCCGAGCTCTTCAGCTCAAGGCTAGTGCTCTACCACTTGACCCACAGGACCACTTCCGCTTTTCTCTTGGTTAATTGGAAATAAGAATCTTACAGATTTTCCTGCCTGGGCTGGCTTTGAACTGTGATCCTCAGACCTCCGCCTCCTGAGTAGCTAGGATTACAAGTGTGAGGCACGGACACCCCACCTATTGTTTCTTTATTGTCTTTGATTCTCCTTAGATGGTAAGAACTGTATGGAGCAAAGAAAGGGCACATGAAACCACTTTAAAAACTGCTTTGTAATTTGTGAATGTTATTGTTATTTGTTGTAGTTATTTGTTGTAGTTGTTTCATGTGATTAGGCCTCTTGAATTTTATTCCCTTTTAGTTTTAAATAAAAAGTTTTTACTTGGGAATTTCCACCTTTGACCAGTTTAGGAAGGCTTTATATTCACAGACATTTTCTTCCATTTCCTGATATTTCAAGTGATTTCTCTTTTCTGAAACTAGCTACACTTTGCATCTGATTCTGAAATACTTTACACATAGACTATGCAACACATACGATATTGCATTATGATGTCACAAGTCATTGCTATTGTAATTGTCACATCCTTAATACATATATATGTATATAACATATACATATATAGTCTTATTTTATGCATGAAAAAGAGCAAAAATAAATAGATTTTACAGAAAGGGAATCCAGAATGTTGGGATATATGTTGGTAATAAAATTCTCTAATATAGAATCAAATACGTATTTTTCCTTGTCTATTCAATTTAATAAAACCAGCATACACTGAAACCAGCTGAAAACCTCTCACTAAATATTAGAAAACTTAAGCTTCTCCTTTGCAAAATCAGATTGCATCTTGAAGTTTACTATTGCTAATGTTTTAAGTGAAGAGGACCACACACCCCTTCCATTTCATTGAGCACCTGAGCTGTGGTTGCTACTTCCTGTTCCCTGCCTGCTACTGCTACCTGCTTAAAAAATGTCTTTGACTGCCCATAAACCTACAGTCAGAAAGGTATTTGAATTTTTCCCCCTCCAGCACTTGCAAATCCGATTTTTATGTAGAACTAAATGCTCTTGGTTTTTACTCCATCTACTACTGAGGTCTGGTTTTTAGTAGGCCTGTAGCTAAGCCAGATCCGGCCTATGTAATGCTGTTTGTAATGAGAAATCTAAACAGGGAATGGCAGTGAGGCATGGCAGGAATGTGTTTCCATTGGAGAAGTCAGTGCAGAGAAAGAGTATAAGCAAAGCCACGTCCAGAAGGCCTTTCAGCTGGCCAAGACGGAAGACTAATGTTATTGAACATAGCTATTACCCTGCCAACCCTTCCTCATAGATTTTCTTTCTCCCTCCCTTCCCCTTTCTTTTGCTCTCTCCCCCCTCCCCCTTCCTCTTTCCTTCCTCGCTGCCTTCTCCTGCATTTTCTTCATTGCTTTTCTTTTGATTCTACTGACTGTTTGCTCAGGTGGACAGTGACACCATTTGGAATGAGCTGCACTCGTCCGGTGCTGCACGCATGGCTGTTGGCTGTGTCATCGAGCTGGCTTCCAAAGTGGCCTCAGGAGAGCTGAAGGTGAGGTCTGGGTTGCATTAAGTGTGGGAAATTCAGCAAAAGAGCTGAAACAGAGATGTTGTTGTTTGGGAATTGTGGGGAGTGTGGTGTGCTAATAAAAGGCTGGAGGTGAAGGGAAGAGGGCAGGGAGATGGTCACTAAGGTGTGATAACAACTCCTCTGTAGGTAGGTAATGGCTGATCCTGCTCAGAGAGCCCTCCTCCTTGAGAATATTCTATACTCACGGCACACTGGTGCATTTTTTAAGAGCATAAAAACAGTGAGTAAAGTTATGGTCCAGGTTAAAAACACCCTTGGTATATACATGTCTGTCATGCCATCCTGGAATTCTCCTTTGAAGTGATTTAAAAAATATGATTACTGGGTAGTATGTATAAGCTCAGAATACCACCCAGAGAGAGGAGGGGGAGAAAGGTAAATACCAGAGGGGAAGGATTGGGAGGAAGAAGGAAATTGTTGATTAGGAGGGTAATGATCCACAGTATGTTTTTCCATGAAAGAACTTAAAAAAATGAGCTATGCTTTATTGTTCTTTTTCTTTTTATGGTCTCCTCTTTTCTACATCATATGAAAAGAACAATGTCCAAACCCCAGCATTTCCCAGTCTAAACAATTTATAAAAGCCAGAGACCTGACAGACGTTGACATTTTATTTGGTATTTTAACAGTGCTATTTAAAGGTATGCCATGTGTGCCTTGAATGCAGCTACCCCCAATAAACTTTGTTGGTGCTAACATGGCTTTTTAATGCACTAGTTCACACACTTCATAATGCAATCTGGATGGTGATTGATCTTATATTTTTAGCAACTGTGGGACTTAAGGGAAATATATCTGACCAACGGCATATTCACTATGAGCCTTGTAAATATGAGAAAATCTATTTAGGGAAATTTTTCTTTATGTCTAATGAATTTTATTCAATTACACCTAACTTCCATGAGTGATTAGAAATGTGGGAGTGGAGTGCACACTTTATTTGTTTTGTTTTTTTGCCAGTTCTGAGGTTTGAACTAAGGGCCTGAGCACTGTCCCTGGCTTCTTTTTGTTCAAGGCTAGCACTCTACCACTTGAGGCACAGTGCCACTTCCAGCTTTTTCTATATATGTGATGCTGAGGAACCAAACCCAGGGCTTCATGTATACAAGGCGAGCACTTTACCACTATGCCATATTCCCAGCCCCAAGTGCACACATTATAATGCATCATTGGAACTATAACTTGAAGTCGAAGTCTGCAGAGGTAACTTGATGAGGGTTGCATAACGATAATAATAGGACATCCTATGGATGACATGATCAGCAATCAGACATTAACTGCTCACCTTAGCAAATTTATGGGACCACTAATTAATGTGGTACTTAATAGTTAGCCTTTCCTTTGGTGATTACAAAAAGTATTTTAAAATGGAAGGTAATCACTTTCATGAAGAACTTTAAACTGTCTCTCAATAGCAGTGTAAGGATAATTTATGAATAATTGTTTGAGTAGTGGTATATGCCACAGTAAATAAACATTTGAAAAGAATTGTTGAGGACATTATTTTCAAATAAAGCACCACAATGGACAGACCATAATACTATAATTTTTAAGGTTAGGTTGGCACAAACACTCCTGATATCAAAGAGAATTAGTGTGCTAACAGTCACAACTTATAGTTGTTTGCATTTGTGGACATCTAAGAGATAATGCAGAAATAGTCTCAAGAAGAAGGCCAACATAATATTATACTCATAAAAATCATCCTTACTATTCTCACTGTGTGCAGAGTTGACACATTCATGTATACAAAGATTTGAATGATAACTTAATTTTATTTTTGACAGGTAAACATTTTTAAATGGCCAGTTACAAACCAAATGTCAGCAAAATGTAGTATGAATGTGCTGACCACCAGCTGAACTAACATAGGCTATTTATGTTAAGTTCAAGAATTCATACAAATGCTTTTCCCACCCCCACACCCCGTTAAGGAATCAGTACCCATGGTTTAAAAAGAAAGGAAAAGAACAGAGAATAGAGCCAATCTAACAATTGAGAAACATTGGATCAGGTGTTGCCACTTAATTACTGTCCTGTGTGGCAAATCATGTGACATCTCTGGGCTTCAGTTTCCTGTTCTGTACAATCAAGCGGAACTGATCAGGTTGAAATTGGTTCATGGCACGGACACTGAGCTATCTGCAAATGAAAGCAGACCACAGTCTCAAGTATGCATACTAAGGAAAGCCACAGGATAGATACTCCAAACTATATTCAATTGACTTTGATGAACATTAACTTTCTGATTGTCGAGATGAAAGGGAAACTCTGAGATAATCAGTATCATAACAGAGACATGACCATGCTCCAAGGTCAAGAATGAACTCTTGGTTATTGTTCATTTGGGTTGGTGCTTATGGGGATGGCCCACATTGACAATGCCCATGCCTAGCCTAACTGCTACCAGGAGCTTGATCACTCATATCTTATGGGTTAATTTCTTTCCGACCTTAGCTTTCCAACATGGGAAAGTTTATAAAGAGTTGGGCATGGTGGCTCAAGTTATAATCCTAGTTACTTAAGGGATGGAAGTTGGGAATTGAAGTTCAAAGCCATCCTAGGCAGAAAAATAAAGGACAGAAAAAAATAAAGGCATTCGCCACTGAGCATCGTGTCACTTAGCTTTCCTTCCTAGCTACAAAAGAAAGAATGAGTAAGAGGCACAATTTATGCTGGCCCTGTCATAAACTGAAACCCTATCTCAAAAATAACCTACGTGGATCCATTTGGAATTGATTCTGGTGCAGGGTGATATATAAGGATCTAGTTTAAGTTTGTTACAAGTGTTGAACCAGTTTTGCCAGCACCATTTGTTGTAGAGGCTGTCTTTCTTCCCTATTTTGTTTAGCTTCTTTATCAAAGATTAAGTAGCCATAGGTCTGAGGGTTCATTTCTGGGTCTTCAGTTATATTCCATTGGCCTGAGGTGGCCTGTTCTTGTGCCAATGCCAAGCTGTTTTTATTATTATAGCTTTGTAATACAGCTTGAAGTTTGGTATTGAAATTCCTTCAGCACTGTTTTTTTCTGCATAGGATTGTTTTTACTATTCAGGGTCTTTTATTGTTGCATATGAATTTCTGTATTGCTTCCTCTATTTCATTAAAGAATGGTCTTGGAAAAAAATCATACTAAGTGAACTGAGCCAGATCCAAAGAAACATAGACTCTATGGTTTCCCTCATTGGGAATAAGTAGTACATGTCTAGGATAGTCCTAGCAGAAGATTTCAATAGCTCAATAGCTATTTCCATATGCATAAGATGATGCTAAGTGAAATGAACTTCAAGTTATGGAAACATGTGTTTTATCATTGTTGTTGTTATTTTCAACATACCATGTGAAATTATGCCCTTTTTTCTTTTGCCCTTTTCCCCCCATGATTTTACCCCTGATATCACTATAACTGATTTTAGTACCCTGGATATTGTATATACATGTATTGGAACTAGGGAAGGGAAAGGGAATACCAGAATTGAGAGACAAAGGATAAAAAGAAAAACCAATCCAACAGCAATACTTAAAAACTATATGGTGTAAATCAACTGTACAACTAGTGGGGAGAGGGGAATTGGGAAAGGGGAGGCAGGGAAGAAAAATGAGGGAGGAGGTAACAGGTCAGATAAGAAATGTACCCACTGCCTTACATATGAAGTTTTAATCCCTCTGTACATAACTTTAGCAATAAAGAAATGAAAAAAATAAAAATAAATAAAAAGTAAAGCAAAAAAATAACCTATGTGGAAAGTTCTGGTCAAGTATCTCAAGTGGTAGAGTGCCTGTCTAGCAAAAATGGGGTCCTGAGTTGAAACTATAAGGCCATAAAAAATGCAAAAAAACAAACAAACAAACCCCAGAACAAACCCAAAACAAGCCATCATCTCTTTTTGCATTTCTATGCCTATGCTCCATTCTCAGGTGTTCTATTATCCCAAAAATCAATTGCCTAATATAATAACATTGGCACAGTATAGTAATATAAATATTATTCAGACTATACGCACTTATCTCATAAAACACAGAGGAATTAAAAGCTTTGTTCAAGAAGGATGGGCCTGAATGAAATGCTGAACTACTGAAAAATGATAAATGGAAAGAGATCACTGAACTCATACAGCATGGACATCTAGGAAAGTAGAAATGTATACAGAACAGGAAAACTCTGGAGATGGAATATGATTACTTGTAACACAGCTTGATGCTGAACTTGAGTATGACCACTCCTTGCTCCTTATATTATCTGTCCCTTTTCTACCTTGAAAGACTAATAAGATGGAGAAATTACAAAGATGATCAATCAAGCAAAGTAGATTGGGTTTTGTATTGATACTTAAATGTTACAAGTACAGCTAAGTATACAAGCAAATCAGTATGTATTTGACATAAAATGGGAAGCCATAGTAAAGGTAAGCAGAAATTAAGGAACTTTCAAGTTTTCTAGGTTTTTAACAAAATGCATGCAGACAGACAGACAGACAGACAGACAGACACACACACACACACACACACACACACACACACACACACACACCACAAAAACATAGCGATTCTTCAAATCTACCCAAGCCCAAATTGGCTATACTGGTACCTGGTACTGTGGAAAATGACTATACTGATACCATATTGAAAATGCTGTAATTCTTCATATTTCAGAAAACATATTATTTCAAAATAGTTTTGTTATTTTTTTAGAACAAGCTAGAAGGTAGCTGGACATCAATAGGTATACCTCTAATCCTGGCTACCCAAAAGGTTAAGATTTGTAGGATTATGGTTTGAGGCTACTTCAGGAAAATCCCTGTAACACTATTTCCAAAATAACTAGCAAAAATTCGGGTTGGCAGATGCCCCTTAGTAGACGAATGGATCAGGAAAATGTGGTACATATACACAATGGAATTTTATACCTCTATCAGAAAGAATGACATTGCCCCATTAGTAAGGAAATGGAAGAACTTGGAAAAAAATTATACTAAGTGAAGTGAGCCAGACACAAAGAAACATGGACTTTATGGTCTCCCTCATAGGGAATAATTAGCATAGGTTTAGGCTAGTCACAGCAGAAGATCATAAGAGCCCAATAGCTATGCCCTTATGAACACATAAGATGATGCTAAGTGAAATGAACTCCATGTTATGGAAACGGCTGTTATATCATTGTCGTAATAACTTTCAACATGCCATGTGAAACTGTAGCTTCTTTTCTTGATGATCCTCTTGTATCCCCTTCCTGTGGTTGTCCCCGTGCTATCACTGTATCTAATCTGAGTACCCTGGATACTGTTTATACTGGTATTAGAACTAGGGAAGTGAAAGGGAATATCAAAATCGAGAAACAGAGGATAAAAAAAATGACTTCAAAATCAATACTTGCAAAAGCATTTGGTGTAAACCAACAGAACAACTCATGAGGGAGAGGGAAAGGGGGAGAAGGAAGGGGGGAGGAGGGAGAAGGAAACAAATAGTACAAGAAATGTACCCATGGCCTAACATATGAAACTGTAACCCTTCTGTACATGACTTTGACAATAAATAAGTAATTATTATTAAAAAAGAAATTCGGGTTGGAAGGACAGCTGAAGTGGTAGAGTACCAGGTAAGTAAACAAGCTCGTCAAGTACAATGCTTTCAGGTCAAACCTGTACCAGAAAAAAAAAGTGTGCATAGAAGATTCAAATATCTCTATAATATAAACATTATTAACTTTCAAAAACAGTTCAAAGCTTTTCAGTTTTAAGTTCACTTTGATGCTATTTTGAAAATAAATAATACAGTCTTCATAAAGCAAAAAAATGCTCTAACTGTACACCCAATTTTGTCAAATCATGCTAATAATAATTGTCAAATAACAATTTTGTCAAATAACAGCATCAACCACAAAAATCTCAAACCATCTGTTTTCTGAATGAAAAATAGATTTTTTAATGTGTGGGTATTTTCATGGCATGTTGCTAATAACACTGACTCTTTATAGAGTAAGTTAGATCGGTCAGTTTTTAAGTCAATAGACATTACTTTCAAAACGTCCTCCTGAGGAAAATGAGGGAGGGGGTAACAAGTATGACAAAAAGTGTACTCATTACCTTGACTATGCCACTGTAACCCCTCTGCACATCATATTGTCAACAAAATTAAAATTGAAAAATGTCCTTTGAAGTAAATACTATCAGTAGGAATCTAGCTCAAGGACATCAGACAATCTTTTAACATCCTATACACTTGTTCATAAGCAACAAATACATAAATCTCTTAATCCTCTGCTCTAAAGTACTCCATCAGGATTTTTATTAAGGTTGCACAAATATGTATATAAGGCAAAAAGTGCTCAAATTATCCACTCTAAATGTCTTACCTCATTTTATAATGTATTATTTTATAAAGGGTAAGAGATAACATTTTAACTCAGAAAGCATTAATATAAAATAAATATCCATGATCCCTCTGTCCAAATTTATAAAACTTGGTTTACACTATTAATGTTCTCTCAGTACTTATCTCTTTTCTATAATTCTGAAGCATAAAAGGAAAATTATTTCTTCTCTTTAATAGTTTTAAACATGTCTTTAACCAATAGGAAATGGAATTGTCATATAAAAATGGAATTAGATGTATATTCTTACTCAGCTGTCCTTTCTGTCTACCTTAAAATAATTTGTTCATATGATTCTATGACTCATGTGTTCTTTGTGCAATGAAGTAATTCATTATACCCGTCATTTGTTTCTTCATTCATTAGGCACTTTAGTTATTTCCAACATTTAGTTCTTTAAACAATGCTAATGAATACTCTTGAACATGCCTGTTCTCTATTGTGGTATTAGCTAGCTCCTATTCTGGTCACATAATACATTTTAGAAGCTAGTACCAAGAGGAATTCCAACATAACTGTGCCACAGTAACATCAGCAGAAATGTCAGTTTAAACTCTGAAAGTTCTTTCCTCCAGAAGACAATGATAAAACTGGCAAAGATTGTCAGGATGAATTTTGTCAAACTCAAGATAGCAGCAAAAGGCTTGCAAAAAGTCAGGAAGCAGGTTTCAGAAAAGAAACTGGCTGAATCTCAATAAGGCCAATGAGATTTCTGGTATTTTAAATTGCTCTATTCCTATCTTCTTTCTAGTACCCTGCCTTAACAAATAACAGCTGGTATTCACAGAGAAAATCAATATTGGCATATTCTTGGTTTCTGGAGCTTCTTCAAGGAGTCATTTCCAAAGAATTGTCATTATTTGGTCTGTCTGGAGCTTCCCTGCAGGATTCACTTGCAAAGCTCTATTTGACCTCAAGTGGGGTTCACTCAGTGTGAAAGCTTTAGTTCCCACTCAGAAGCACTTACTGGAGAAAAGTAAAGGCAAATGATGAAATTTGCCCGAGGTGGTGGATAACTGTAAATGACAGACAAGCAAACAATAGACAAAGCTTCAGAGCAAAACTGAGACTGAGGCAGGAGATGTGTGTGCAAAAAACAGCAATCGCCTCATCAGATTCCAGAGAATCTGGAGGGCCACACACATGTAGGGCTATGTGGATAGCAGTAGATTTGTTGTCATCTCCCAATTTTCATCTATAATTTTTATTAATCTAGACTTTTGTCTTCTTTTTAGTTAGATTGACTTAAGGTGTATCAATCTTGGAACCAGTTCTGTGTTTCATTAGTTTTCTTTCTTTTTTAATAATTACTTATTCTTATTTATTGTCAAGGTGTTGTACAGAGGGGATTTTCTTGTAATTATTTTACTCCAGAGAGTACATTAACAAATTCAAAATCATTAATTTCTATTTGTTCAAATTCATATAGTTGTTCTGTTTTTCCAGGAACTTGAGGTTAATCACTATGTTACTTATTGAGATATCTGTGAGGGTTTATTTTTTTTAAATAGGCACTCATAGCTAAAAGCTTGATTAAAAAATATTTTTATATTTTTACATTGTCACTAACCAATGCAATTTATGAATACAGTGCATCTTGATCAATGGCACCACTTCCAACATTCTCACTGACCCCTCCCAATTTACCTCTTCCCTCACTTTCTTAATTTTTAGGTTATGTATTGATTATTTCCATGTAATAAAGTAGTTAATACATGCAGTACATCTTGGTCTATGTCATCACTTCAACATCCTCACCCTCTTCGACCGACCCCTTCCCATATATTTCTCAAATCTGTGGTATATAAAATGAAATCTTGCCTGCATTCTTCTCCCCTTCCGCCCAAGATTTATTCTTAACAGTTCTATTGCTGTACTACAAATGTTCTAGTAAGTTATGTTTAAATTTTTCTCTAGATTCTAGAAACATTTGTTTATCTCAATGACCAAGTTGTTATATAACAAAGTGTTATTCAGTCTTCCTTTGTTTGAAAATATTCTGTGCTTTTTTTTTATTGTTGTGTTCTAGTTTCATTCCATTGTGGCCAGATAGAAAACAGTGAGTCATTTAAATTTTCTTACATTTAATGAGACTTATTTTATGTCCCAGAATATAACCTATTTTGGTCCAAGTTCCACAGCTGGCAGAGAAGACTGTGTCTTGTGCAACTGCTGGATAAAATCTTCTGTAGATATATGTTAAGACCAAGTGGTCTATAGTGTCACATAATTCTAAATTTTTTTGCTGATTTTCTTTTGGTCTATATGACTTAATTGAAGATGAGAATAGAGTATTACAGTCTGTCACAATCATCATGTTTGAATTTATCTGTGTGCCTTTTTGCCATTGTAATCTTTTCTTTATCTCTCTGTCTGTCCATCCATCCATCCATCCATCTATCTACCTAATTTATTTTTATGCCTGTTTTGAGGCTTGAAATTAGAGTCTGCGCCCTGTTCCTGAGATTTTTTTTTTTTTTTTTGCTTAAGGTTAGCACTCTTTCATTTGAGTTACAGCTCCTCTTCCAGCTTTTTTGGTAAGCCCTATTATCTATGTTTTAAAGTCTGGTAGTTTCTGTTTTGTTATATTTGCCACAGTATTAAAATATTTTGGACTTTTAATGAATTGTTACCTTTTTTAATTTGAGGTTATCTTGTTTGCCTCTAATTCATTTTGGGTTGAATTCTACTTTGTCAGATATGAGTATAGTTACTTCTGCTTGATTTCTTGTTCATTTACTTGGTATACTGGTCTTTTTTCTACCCTTTTACTCCAAATCAATATTTGCAGTTTTTCTTGTCCATAAGATGCATTTCTAGTAGGCGATAAATGGTCAAGTCTTGCTTTTTAATCCAACTTTCCCTTTTATGTCTTTTGACTGGAAGGCTGAGAGCATAGACATTGTGTTATTGTTAAAATGTAGCATCTGAGTGCCAATAAATTTACCTCTATAATCCTAGCTACACTGGAGGCTAAGATCTGAGGTTCTCAGTTTCAAGTCAGCCTGGGCAGGAAAATTCCTGACTCTGATCTCCAATTAACCACTGACAAAGCTGGAAGTGTAGTTGTGATTTACATGGTAGAGCACTTGCCTTAAGAGAAAAAGCTAAAGGACAGTGCCAAGGCCCTTAGTTCAAATGCCAGTACAAGCACTAAACAAATAAAACACTAGTTGCTATTTAAAAAGCTGACTAATTTACAGAGATGCCAGCAGGAGATGGAGATTATGTCAGAGTGATAAAGATTGTCCCAGGTAACAGATGAACAAACATCACACACATAAAGATAAACAAACACAATACACACCGTATGCACATATATTTATATATGTGAATATAGATAGCATTAAAAACTAAGTGTCTGTCCTACTAGCTTAAGTGTAGGATTAAAGAGAGTACTACAGTGAGTACTGATTATAGTAACAGAAGCTGCTGTACCATTTCAAAAATATTTTGCCAGCAACTTGTCCTTTAAAAAATAAGTTTTATTGTTGTCTACTTCAAATGGTGCAATGTAGGGATGCCATATTTATTTTTGCTCCAGGTTGACCAAGTTCCCAATCTGAAGGCAATGGGTGTTATTCTAAAAGAAATCTCTTCAATCAATCTATTAAAACATAGTCAAATAGGGCTGCCGCTCTCCAGTTCATATGACAAAAGACAGAGACCATTGGTGTGATCGATGGAAGAGTCTTTAAAAGAAATTTAAGGAGCCTGCATATGGCAGAAGAACCACAGATACCTATCTAATCTCTCTCCAAGAACCCAGTTTAACTACAACAGAGAAACTTCTAATCCATGAAAGTTAGTGCAAGTAAGTTATAACAGTATAGAGACTAGCCAGGAGGGAAAAACCGAGACAGCTGGATTAAGAAAACAGATTTGAGCTCTGGGTAGGACAGCCTGGTGCGGGCTCCTTGTGGACTGAGATCCTCACCCACCACCAGCACACACTTGCAACGACGAGGAGAGAAATCCACCAGATGGGCAGCAGACAGAGGAGGTTCACAGGCTGATTGTGAACAGCCCAAAAAGCCAGAGGTATAGTGAGTACACCACAAAAGACAGTCTCAGGCATGCTCATGCCTACAGAACAGCATTTAGAAAGGAACCCTCCACTCACCACCATAGTGAAATGCCATCTTTGTCTCTAGCATAGATGGGGCCAGAGCACACTGGAAATAAAGCGCTCCAGGGGAGATCAAGACGAAGGGGGCCATCTTTGAAAAGGGCAAAGGTAACTGAGCAGGGAGTGAGACCTGGCTCCACCCAGGGGAAGGTCTCCAGGCACAGGTGGGCGCCTCAGGGCAGCTTGGCTTAGCCATAGATAAACACAAGAGGCATACCGCCCTGCCCACTGCCACTGCCGCTGCCTCTTCGGCAGCAACAGACTGGTCCCCAGGACCAAATATTGTCCCCAGGGAAAGAGGGCACCCAGCTTCTACCTGCAAACCATGGCGAACTACACAGCCAGCTCCACCCAGGAGAAGGTCTCCCCACCCAGGCGAGAGGAAAATCCCCTGGGAAACCTGCTTTCAGCCCAGGTTATGGCAGCCTGAGGAGCCTGGCCAGCCCACAGCCATTGGCCCCTCCAGAACAGCTGCAGGCAAACAGACCTTAGACCATCTCAAGGAAACCAGAGCCTGGAAAGAGGTCTCAAGACAGAGACAAAACTGCACAATTAAGGAAGACATCCTTTCTCCCCATTTGTGTGCTAGTTATTGAAGTCTTCTTTTATCTTCTAATTTCTTTTAGTTTTTATTTTTATTGTTTTTACTTTTTTCCATTTTCATTTTCATTCTTTTTTATAGATATATTTCTCTCTTTAAAATCACTTCCTTCTGATTACTGCCTTTACTGTTTTCTTGTTGATCTCCAGCCATATTTCACTGCAACCCTGCCTTTTCTTTATATTTTACACTTCTCCACTTTTCAATCTTACTGAAATTAAATAAAAATCTTCACCCTCCACTCTTTTTACTACCTCATTTCATGTCTCCCAATTTCCCCTCCTAAATCTACTGCTATGGCCTCCAGACTCTATTGATCCCTGGTTATTGGCAGGCTAGAGGGCATCTTCAGTTAATCTGAGTGAGTCAAAGGGGTTCTTTTTTTTTTTTTTTTTTGGCCAGTCCTGGGCTTTGGACTCAGGGCCTGAGCACTGTCCCTGGCTTCTTCCCGCTCAAGGCTAGCACTCTGCCACTTGAGCCACAGCGCCGCTTCTGGCCGTTTTCTGTATATGTGGTGCTGGGGAATGGAACCTAGGGCCTCGTGTATCCGAGGCAGGCACTCTTGCCAGTAGGCTATATCCCCAGCCCCCTCAAAGGGGTTCTTTAGAGAAATTTTACCAGCTCAAAAAGAACTAAAAGCAAGAACAAATCTATTTATGATTGTAACAGTATATAATCTAGCTACTGAATACAGGGCTCAGGGTTAAGTCCTACTTTAAAATTATAATATGTGGGGATTCTAAATCTGCTGCTACATACAACAAAAAAGAGAGAGAGGGAATATACCTGTCTATGATTGTGAAACTCTAAGATTGGTACAACAGGATTTGGCAAGGTTTGGTTCAGGGCCTAAACAGTGCCATGGGGCGGGGGGGTGGGGTGGAGGCTAGTAGACTAGCATTCTTAATCCAAATGGGCAGAAGAAACACAAGAAATATGTCAAGACAGGGAATCCATCTCCCTCTCTAAACGAGCAGGAAACAGAGCATTCAATCAAAGTCCTAGAGGAGAGCCCTCAAAATGCTCTACAAACTCTGCTGACAAAAATGATAAGTGAAAAATTCAAGTCTCTTCATACAAGTAATCTAGAGCGTGAAGAGGCCAGCCAAAGAATAATTCGTGAACACGATAAAGTCAACCATAAGGTAATAGAGGAATTTATGACTTCCACAAACAGAAATATAAATGAACTCCAACAGAAAGTAAAAGAGTCCTATGACATGATAGCTAATCAGCTAAAAGAAGTTGAGAGACTGCACACAGAACCAAATTAATGAAGTAAAGAAATCCATACAGGACCAAAGAGAGCATTATAGCAGAGGCATGAAAGCCATTAAGAAAGACTAGTCAGAAGGAAGGGAGACAAGAAGCCAAGTAGCTAGCCTACAGAACAGACTGCATGATGCAGAAGATTGAAACTGAGGAATTGAAGATTCACTAGACTGTATAGAGAAAGAACAATAAACAATACAAAATCAATCCAAAAAGCAAGTTAGATAGCTTCAGGAGCTCCAAGATACAATCAGGAAGCCCAATATAAGGCTAATAGGTATTGAGGAAAACCTAGAGAAGTAAGTTAATAGAATAGACAATTTGTTTAACAGAATACTAGCAGAGAAATTCCCAAATATCCAGAAGAATAGACCCATCCAGATACAAGAAGCATTTAGGACCACAAACAGACCTGACCAGAATAGGACATCTCATCAACATATTGTAATGGGAACAGGATCAATAGAGACCAAGGAAAGGAACCTTAAAACAGCTATGGAGAAGAGAACAATCACATATAAAGGAAAAACAATCAGAATTACCCCAGATTTCTCAGCAGAAACCATGAAAACAAGGAGAGCCTGGAATGAGGTATGCCACACCCTAAAAAAAAAAACAAACTACCAACCAAGAATATTGTACCCAGCTAGACGCTCATTCATAACCAAAGGTCAAATAAAAGTCTTCCATATCAAGAAAAAATTAAAACAATATATGTCCACCAAATCAGCATTACAGAATCTCCTTAAAGTTGTGCTACACATTTCAACTTGATCATGATTTAGGCAGAGACAGGATCCCTAAATAGAAATCAAGTTATTAGATTAAAAACAGAGAAAATACAGCCCCTAAAAGATAGACATATGAAAGGAACAATCACTTCTCAATCTTATTTCTCAATATTAACAGACTTAACTCTCCAACAACACAGATTTACAAGTTGGATCA
The DNA here is from genome assembly GCF_023159225.1 of Perognathus longimembris pacificus. Classification (NCBI taxonomy): domain Eukaryota; kingdom Metazoa; phylum Chordata; class Mammalia; order Rodentia; family Heteromyidae; genus Perognathus; species Perognathus longimembris. The sequence continues at coordinate 92,096,387 of NC_063162.1, read as the reverse complement.
AAAAGCAAGATCCATCTTTCTACTGTGTCCAAAAAACATCTTGCCAACAAAAGCAAACATATTCTAAAAGTGAAAGGCTGGAATAAAATCTATCAAGCAAATGGCCCCCATAAGCAGGACGGAGTTGCAATCTTAATATCACATAAAATTGACTTCAAATTAAAAGCAGTAAGAAGAGATAAAGAAGGTTACTACATACTAATAAAGGTATCTCTCCTACAGGAGGATATAACCATCCTAAACATCTATATTCCAAATACAGGAGCACCCAACTTCATTAAACAAACACTAAGGACTTTAAAAACACTCATAAATCCAAACACATTGATTGTTGGAGACTGGAAAGGAGTGTGGAAATTCCTTAGAAGGCTAAACAAAGAGTTCCCATACAACCCAGCAGTCCCACTTTTGGGCATTTACCCAAAAGATTACAAGCAGGACCACACTAAAGCCACCAGCACAACTATGTACATTACAGCACAATTTATCATTGCTAAAATATGGAACCAACCCTGATGACCCTCAGTAGAAGAGCGGATCAAGAAAATGTGGTACATGTACAGAATAGAATTCAATGCCTTTATAAAAAAGAATAATACTGCTCCATTCATAAGGAAATGGGAGGACTTGGGAAAAAATCATACTAAGTGAAGTGAGCCAGATCCCCCAAAAAGCATGAACTCTATGATCTCCCTCATAGGGAATAATTAGTACATTTCTAGGATAGACATAGAAGAAGATCACAATAGCGATACCTATATGAACATGTAAGGTGATAGTAAGTGAAATGAACTCCACGTTATAGAAACAAGTGGTGTGTTGTAGTTAATTACAACATGCCTTGTGAAATCAAACTTTTTTTTTCTCTCATATTCCCTGCCTGTGGTTTTACTCTGGCTATTACTGTAACTGATTTTAATACCCTAGAGTCTGTATATATGTGTATGGGAACTAGGAAAGGGAAAGGGAATATCAAAATCAAGAGACAAAGGACAAAATGACTAACCATTGCAATAACAATACTCACAAAACCAATTGGTATTAACCAACTGTACAACTCAAAGGGGGAAGGAACTGGAGAGGGGGAGACGGGAAAAATGAAGGAAGAGGTAAGAAGTTGGATAAGAAATATACTTGCCTTACATATAAAACTGTAACCCCTCTGTACATCACTTTGACAATAAAGAAGAAGAAGAAAAAAATGAAATTTAAGTATTCTGGCTATTCTACTCAGTTCCCTTCCTGTGCTTTCCTCCCACATAAGCCAATGTGCAAATGGTGAAAATGGAGTCCAAGGAAATCATTCATCTCTGCAAATGGAGGAGTACCTTTTTGGCCTTGATGTTGATTATCCTGAGCTACAGAAATGCACAGGATTGGTCCAAACGGGTCCCAAGGTTGGGCTTAGTTCACTAGAAGGAATAGTTTACTAGAGAGCCTTTCAGAAGTTTAGGAGCTTATGTAAAGACAGAACCGGCTTGAATTGTACTAAGGAGCGCCAGGGACTTCTAACTGAATGTGCACATGGGAAAAAGTCTTGGAGGAAGGTGAGCAACTGTACAAACAGTGACACTGGCAAGGATATTTTCCCCCGTGTGGGTCAGAGAAAAGCAGATGAGAGATTCTGAGTTCCACCAATGAGTGCCCGGTCCAAAACATACATTAAGAAACTCAGACTCTAAGCCACTGAGCAAACCTGCAAATGCAGGTAGAGGCCATTTGAAGAACCCAGAGAGATCTCCAGAGGAACCCATGAATCTAGTGTCTTGATTTGTTTTCTTCTTCCCATTCTCCAGAATTAGAGGATATTAAAAGCTAGGCATGATGGGAATGGAACAAGAAAGGAACAGTAGAACTGACCAAATATTTCATGGAAATAGATACATCAAGTTTGCTCTCTGCTGGTTCCTGATTCAAACTAAATGTAACACCCAAGTTTTAAATTAAATTCAAGTGGACACTATCTAAAGATGAGACTGTTTCTAAGTTCAACATGGTCTAAAAAGCTGTGAATTTTGCCAGGTAGACTAAAGAAGTACCCATTCTGGGAGAAAAATAATTCTGTTTTCTTTTTATATCATTCCTAATTAAGCCCACTCTATGTACCTGTCTATTACTTTATTGCTACTATCACAAATTACCCCAAATTTAGTGATTTAAAACAAGGCAAACTCATTACAGGTGCAAAAAATGAAAATTCTCCAAAATCTGAAGGTCAAAATTGTACAGTTATCACTGAACTAAAACCAAGAGCCAGAAGGGGAAGCTGAAGAGTGGAGCCTGGCTCTCTGCTTTATTCGAGTTATGCTGGAATTTATTTCCATGTGATTAAATATCTGAAATCTCCATTTTCCTTGCTACCTGTTACCTGGGTGATGTTCCTTGCTCCTGGAACCCTTAAACCATTGTATGCACACAACTGATACACTACCACCACAACTAGAGTAGTATGTCATCATTTTCTGATTTTTTTATGTACTGAATCTCAATCTGAATCTTTCACTTTCTCTGTCTTTTAAGAATACATTTCAGTATTGCTTTGTTATGTTGAGATACATTCTTTCTATGCTTGATTTGTTTTTATCATGAAAGAATGTTGCATTTTGTTAAAATATTTTGTGGTATTTTCTGAGATAATCAAATGACCTTTACTGTTTGTTTTTTCAATATGGCATATTATGTTCATTAATAAGGATATATGTAATTATTGAACCATCATTCCATCCCAAGAATAAATACCTCCTGATTATGGTGTATGAAAATGTCTTATTAAATTTTGTTTGATAGTATTTTGCCTCTATCATCATAGTGGCCTATAATTATCTTTACTTGTAGTATTCTTTCTTGACTTTGAAATCAGAGTGAAATGAGCCTTGTGAAATGAGTTTAGAAGTGTTCCCTTCATTTCAATTTTTAGAGAATCAGAAAAAAAACAAACCAGCATCAGTTCTTTAAATGTTGGGTTCAGCAGTGAAGTGGACAGCCCTAGGCTTTCCCTTTGTTGGAAGATTTCTTTTTTACTACTGATTTATTTTCTTCTATTATTCTTCATTTTTTATATATCTTTATACTTCAATCCTCATAGGTTGTAATACTTTAAGAAATTTACCCATTTCTACTAGATATCTCACTTGTGGCATGCAATTATTATAGCAGTCTTTTATAACTCTGTTTCTCTGTGCTATCACTTACAAAACTTTCATTTATACTAATACTTGAGTATGTCTCCTTTATCTTATTTCAATTTATTTAGCTTCAGTTTTTTTAATCAAATTTGTTTTCTTATGAAAGGCCAAGTTTTCTCTCTGTTGATTCTTTCTTTTGGTTTTCTAGCTTATATTTCTTTTATTTCTGTTCTAATCTTTATTTTTTAAATTTATTTTTAGCTTCTAACTTTGGCTTTGTCCTTAAGGTGCAATGTTAGATCCCTTGAAGTCTTCCTTTTTTTCTTTATGTAGGCATTTATCACTATAAACTTCCTTGTTGGAATGACTTTTGCAGCATCCATACGTTTTGGGTTGTTATGTTTTAATTTTTATGTCTCTTAAGATAAATTTTAAGTTTTTTCAATCACTTTTCTGACCCATTGGTGGCTCCAGAGTATGTTATTCAATTTCTACATATTTGTGAATTTTCTGATTTTCCTTCTGTTACTGAATTCTAGTTTCATTGTGGCCACAAAAGATAATTTTTATGATTTCAGCATTGGGGTTCATGCTTGTAAATCAGGAGAACAGTATCTAAGGATCGTAGTTTAAAGCTAACCCAGGCAGGAAACTCCAGGACAGTCTTTATCTCCAATAAAGTATTCAAAAGGCTGAAAGTGGAGCTATGGCTCAAGTGGTAGAAAGCTAGTCTTTTTTTTTTTTTTTTTTTTTTGGCCAGTCCTGGGGCTTGGACTCAGGGCCTGAGCACTGTCCCTGGCTTCTTTTTGCTCAAGGCTAGCACTCTGCCGCTTGTGCCACAGCACCACTTCTGGCCATTTTCTGTATATGTGGTGCTGGGGAATTGAACCCAGGGCCTCATGTATACGAGGCAAGCAAACATATGATTCAGAATAGAGAATAAAATGTATTCTACTTCTGTGAGACAGTAGGCTTTATGTCTGGCAACTCTTTTTTGTCATTAGTGTTAGTTCATTTGCTTCCTTGCTGACTTTTCTTTAGGTATACTTTATACTTTAATATTGGGAATAAGGCAAGCATGCTTGTTGTTGCCCCCCTCTCCAACATAGTACCATAAGTCCTAGCTAGAGCAAGTAGAAAATCATATTATAGTTTGAAATAAGGAACAGTCATCAAGAGTACAGTGGTGCATAAAACCAGGTACATAGACCAATGGAACCAAATATAGAGCCCAGAATCCAGCCCATCCATACACAGCCTACTTATTTTTGGTTGTGAAAATGGGGAACATAAATCGGATAAAGATAATTTCTTTAGTAAATGGCACTAGGAAAACTGTATGTCCAGATACAAAAGACTTTTATAGCACATATAAAAATCAATTTAATATTGATTAAAGACTTAAATGTAAGACTGAAGCCAAAGAATTCTTTGTAAAGAAAAATCTCCTTGATGAGAGTCTTGGCAATGATATTTTGGTATTATGCCCAAATTGCAAGCAACAAAGCAAAAACTGACATTTAAGAATGTACCAAACCCAAAACTCTCTATACTGCCAAATGACACAATTAACTAACTGATAGGAGAATCTATGAAATGGGAAAACTATTTACATGTCATACTGCTGATAAAGGGTCAATTTCTAAATTAGAAAGGAATTCATAGAACTTAATATAATAGTCTGATTAAAATGGGCAAAAAGCCTGAATAAACATTTTAAATATTTCTCAAAATTAGGTATAAAGTTAGTAGCTACATGAAAATGTACTCAACACTACTAATTGTCAGAGAAATGCAAGTCAAGAAACTACAATGAGAAATAAGAAGTCACCTCATACTTGCTAGGATAGCAATTTTTAAATACGAAGGTGAATATTGGTGAGAATGCAGACAAAAGAGTAGTGCATACCATTGGTAGAAATGTGAATTAATATAACTATTACAAAAACAGTATGTATATTCGTTAAAAATTAAAAATATATGTGTACTGTATAATCCAGCAATCTAATTTCTGGGAATAAAACCAAAGAAATTGAAATAAGAACCTCAGATTCCTTTGTTTTTTTATATTCATTGAAGCATTATTCCAAATGACCAAAATATGGAAATAATCTAAATGATCATATATGGCTAATGAATAAAGAATATCTGCTAATAATCACAAAATATAGTCATTCAACATTAAAAGAATACAGTAAGAGCAGAGGGGAATGGTGTGCGAATAGAGACATAATACTACAAAGTATACGAATGAAAATAGCACTAAATAACAATGAGGGGATGGTTGGAGTTGCATCAGTGGGGAAGAGAATGAGGGAAGGGTAATATTGATTAAAAATACAAGAAAGTTCTATAATTTCTGACAACATGAATGGATGAGGGGGAAATTGCATTTTAAATAATCCAGATATGGATAGCTAGAGACTATATGAACCCACTAAAATATGGAATATAAAATAACCAAGTTCATAGAAGCAGATAGTAAAATGGTGGTTTTCAGGATACCAAAGGAGATGGGAAATAAAGAGATTATAGGATCAAAAAAAATTAGAAAGGAAACATGTGATTTCATTGAGCTCTTCTGGAAAATGTGAAATAATCTGTCCATCTCCTAATCTTTCATCTTAATCACATCTGAAAACTTTCTTCTACCATTTTAAGAAAATGTATCTGTAGATTCTGTGAATTAAGATATGGGAATCTCTAAAAATATAAATTTTACTACAACCAATTTTCTAAAATCAAAGTAGATTCTGTCTTTAATTTCCTTAGAGTATATGAATGAAAACACTTTACTAATACATTAAAGTTTTCTTAGGTTTTTTTATTTTGAACTAAGTAATATTTTTTGTAAAGGTATAGTGTATACTGAGTGGGAGTATAGTCTATCAGTAGTATGATGTCCTTTGACAGTATCTATATCTGGCTACAAATTATAAAATACTTAAATATCCATAGAAAGTTGTCTCACACCCTCAAACAGATATTCATCTGCTTTTCTCATCATACTCTATTTTTCCTGTCCTGGAACCTCATATGTGTGACAATTTTTCTGGGCAATTTCTTTCACTTACCATATTGCACTTATATTTTTCTGTCACATAGCAATACCTCTGAGCTTTGCATGTATTAGTTATTTGTTAACTTTTTTTTGCTGAGTATTATTCTACTGTATGAATATTACCTAGTTTGTTGTTTCAGTTTTGTTTGGCACAGGTAGAAATAAAGTCATTGTGCAGACACTTTTCCAAATTTATTTTTGAACATATATTAATATTTTCTATGAAGAATTCTTAGGAATGAAAGAAATAATTGTCACTAGTTAAAAAGAGTATGTGTGCTTTATTGGTAACTAGAAAAATGTTTTCCAAAGCAATTAACTGCTATTTTATCTATACAGTGATCAATGATGTCATATCTTTCTTTCCTAAGAGTAGTAAACTTGTTTCTACTGTCCTTGCAAGTCTGATTGGAAGTCTATTTGTTTGCCCATTTTCTCAAAACAAAAACTACAACAATAGAAAAACAAGTCTTCAGTTTGTAAAGACTTTACTGTTTACTGACTTTACTTTTTAAGTTTTTTACTTCACAAATTTGATCGTTAATGTTTCCCTTTTTTTTTCTGTTGAATTTCCTTTGCTCTTCTTCTAGTTTGTATTATTTGTTTATCCACTGGTTTTGAACTTAGAGTCTCACCTTCACTAGGTTACTGCTTAACCAATTGAGCCCCTTCCCCATCTCCTTTCTGCTTTAGTTCATTTTGGGCTTAGACTTCCGTCTAATCAGGTCTAGAGCTATGATTTTAACTCTACCTCTCCTGGCTAGGTTTATATGAGTGTGCCACCATTCCTATCCCTTGGGAGGGAGGGGCTGTGGAAGGACCAAGCAGGCTGATAACCTAACTCGCCACAATCTTTATTTGTCCCACAGTATTATAGTCACACAGGCCAAATATTGGCTTAACTTCTTCTGGAAGTGCAAAAGGTCAATAACTATTAAAAATACATTGTAGATAGTGGTTTTCCTGGGTACAAGTATATTTCACAGCCCTGGTTAGCTTGTTATTTGAATAATCTTGCTAACCTCCCCCTCCACAAACAATGATCGATCCTCTTATCTCTGCCTCCTGGGTCACTGGGATTACAAGTCCTGTTTTCTAGTTTTAGTATGGGTGGTGAAGCCAAAGATTTTAGATTTTTCTGCTTTTCCATAGAAGTATTTTAGTCCTTTACCTTTCTTCCTATGATACTTCTACTGTATTTGGTATAGTGATTTTTAATGTTCATTATGATTATAATACTTTCTAATTCTCCTTTTGATATCTTCTTGACACAAGGATTATTTAGAAGTGTGTTCAATAGTTTATGACTAGCAGGATTTTTTTTCCTGGACAACTTTCTGTACTTGATTTACAATTTAATACACCTAGTATAAAGAAAAAAATATTCTGTGTGGCTAAATGTTGTTCACATTTAATGAGACTTTGATGGTATAATTCTCTTGGTATCCTCATACCCTGTTGTATTTTATCATGTATTTTCTTTGACACACATTATAGATCCTTATATTAAATTATTAGTAACTTTTATTAACTATCTGAAAAAGTTTAATGTGCCTGTGTATATATATATGTCTATAATGTACGGTGTGAGAGAGAATGTGAAGAATGTATGTATAAACATATAAAATAAAATAATTCATTATATTAGCCCATATATTCAATCTTTCTGCTGCTCTGGATCCATTTGGGCAGATGTAGGCTTCCATCTGGAATCATTTCCTTTCAATCTGGAGAATTTCCTTCCACATTCCTAGCTTTGCAGTTCTATTGGCAACAAATTTCTCCCATCTTCTGTTTATAAAAAATAGTTTTCTTTGAATGATATTACGTAGTTTATTATTCTGTTGACAATTATTTTATAGTTTTCAATCTTGACAATGTTATCTTCTTTCTTTTGGTAGTAAGAAATCAGTTGTTATCTTATCAACGATTTCTTTAGAGATTCAAGCATTGTTTTTCTAAGTGCAAGTCCTGAGGCTTGATATCACACACTGGATAGTGTTCCTTAATATTTTTGCCCAACAATGACACTCTACCACTTGAGCCACACCTCCACTTCTGTTTTGTTTTGCTGTTTTGTTTTGTTTGCTGGTTAATTGGAGATAAGGGTCTCCCAAACTTTCTGGAGCTGCTGGCTTCAAACAGTACAAGAAATGTATCCTATGCCTAACGTATGAAACTGTAACCTCTCTGTACATCAGTTTGATAATAAAAATTTGAAAAAAAAATTAAAAAAAATTGCAATCCTTAGATCTAGCTACAATTACAGATAAGAGTCACCAGTTTGAGAGACACAGGGTAAAAAAAGACAAACAACTACAAAAGCAATACTTGCAAAACTGTTTGATGAAAGTGAACTGAACACCTCAGGGGGGGAAAGGGAAAGGGGTCGAGGGAGGGGGTTATGAGGGACAAGGTAACAAACAGTACAAGAAATGTATCAAATGCCTAACGTATGAAACTGTAACCTCTCTGTACATCAGTTTGATAATAAAATTTTGAAAAAAAAAGTCACCAGTTCCCAGGATGGCTGGTTGTTTTTGATTTTTAAAATATAGGGGAACTTTTAGCTAATAGTTTTCAAATTCCTTTTTTACCCCACTTTCTTTGTCCTCAATTTCTGAGGTTCTGTTTTATACTAGTTGATCATTTCACATAGGTTGCCTGCCTGCCTGCCTTTCCTTTCATCCTTTCTTTCTTTTTCTTTCAATTCTGGGACTTGAAATCAGCGCCTTGTCACTTTTCCTGAGCTATTGTGTTCATGGCTAATGCTCTGCCACTTTGAACCATATCTCCATTTCCTTCTTTTTTATATTTTTGGTGATATTTTTGATGATCCTGTCTTCTTTTCCTTATGCATGGTGTATTCAACTGTATGTCTTCATGAGGGTTAGGGCATGGGTACAAAGTTCAAGGGAAAAGGGGTGAAAAAGTGCAGCAGTGGAACTCAGTGGACATTGATGAAAGTGAACTTTACAACTTATGGGTGGAGATGGGAGGGAGGACTGGGAGAGAGTGAGGGAAAAGAAGGCACTGTACAAAAGGAAATGTACTCATTTGATTCATGTAGTTGCAATCCCTCTACATAACACCTGTATAATAACAATAAAGTAAATTATTTTTAAGAGCAAAAGACCACCCCCCCCAAACAAAAACAAACAAACAAGAGTCTCATGGACTTTCCTGACTGGGCTAGCTTCAAACCCTGATCTTCAGATCTTAGCCTCCTGAGTAGGTAGGATTACAGCATGGACTGCCAATGCCTGGATAATATTCATTTTTAAAATTCCTGGTTAGCCCTGCTTTACAGATTCCATCTCTTTAAAAATTTATTTTCCTTCTTTTTGCCATTCTGTCTTCTTTGCTCTAAGTTCTTTTACTTAATGCTTATTGTAATTACTATAAATTCTTACCTGATAATTCCAAATGGTGTGGAATCTGTTAACATTGCCTTCTTTTACCCACTTATGAGTGCTACATTTCTTTTTTCTTAGAATGTCTTTTAATATTTGATTATATGGCATTGTGTTTAATACAATAGAAAAATGCTAGAGCTGGGAATATGGCCTAGTGGCAAGAGAGCTTGCCTCCCATACATGAAGCCCTAGGTTTGATTCCCCAGCACCACGAATACAGAAAACGGCCAGAAGGGGCGCTGTGGCTCAAGTGGCAGAGTGCTATCCTTGAGCAAAAAGAAGCCAGGGATAGTGCTCAGGCCCTGAGTCCAAGGCCCAGGACTGGCAAACAAACAAACAAAAAATGCTAGAAAAGGTCTGTTTATTTAGAGTTTCTTTTAAAACCTTATGTGCAGAGCTCCTCAATGTTTTCTTTATAAAGCATTCTTTTGTATATTTATTTGTTGTTGCGTTGGCAGGGCTTATATTTTTGCTCATATTTTCTCCAATCTGATGTGGATATTTAAAACAAATTCATATTTGTGAATGTGTTGAAGTTCTTTTCTGTTGCGTTTAATAACTCATATGCAAAATGGACAAGTTATCAAAAATTAGGATGGAAGCATATTGAATTATTTCTTTCACTGCTCACTTTCAATGAAAGGAAGAAGCAAATTCATTGCTAAAATACTATCTCCATACCCACTGTTGATTGGCTCTCTGAGCATTTGAAGCAGGAGATACCTTAGCAGTTTGATGCTTCACCTGAGGGGAAAGTGCCTTGCTCTCTCTCTCTCTTTTTAACTTCCTGTAGTGTCTGGTGCTCCAATTATTTCAGAAAACTCTTAAGTAAGCCAGTTTAAGGGGTGAAAAAATATTAATAAATCTTGAAGTAAAAGGTGAGTGTGTCCATTACTTAAATTCTATACTCAAAAAAACTCTTACCTCACAGGGTAAAAAAAGACAAACAACTACAAAAGCAATACTTGCAAAACTGTTTGGTGTAAATGAACTGATCACCTCATGGGGGGAAAGGGAAAGGGGGAGAAGGGAGGGGGAAATGAGGGACGAGGTAACAAACAGTACAAGAAATGTATCCAGTGCCTAACATATGAAACTGTAACCTCTCTGTACATCAGTTTGATAATAAAAATTTGAAGAAAAAAAAACACAAAAACCTCTTACCTACCTGTCCTGGCTGTGGGATTCCTACCTTCACTCATCTGCTTTGTGGATAGCTAATATTTCAATTTCTAGTTTGTAGTTTTAACTGCCCACTCCATGGTAATTAGATATGCTTATTTCCAGCCTCTTCATCTGGCTTTTGGCTTATAACTACCCAGATTTTATTACTTTATGTGAGGTTTAACTCATAGTGACTTGCATTTATTTTTATATCATGAGAGTATCAATGTTTGTCTCCTCTCTAAATCTGCTGAGCTTTGTTCAGTCACTGACACTTGTAGGAGAAGTTTTAATGGTGCTTCAAAACTAACTAAGGTGGAAAAGAATATGAAATAAAATCTATAATAAGTCTAAATAAAGTCTAGCCTTAGAAGTAAGCATTTACTTCTATGGTTTTTCTAATCTTTTTCTCCTTAATAAGTAAGCTATGTTTATCTTATTTTTGATAGATAATTTTCAATTTTTATGTTGGTTTGTGCATATTACAAATGTTTGCTTTCATTTTTGTTTCATTCTCTGCAAGAATTTTTCTACAATATGCAAATTGCACACATCATGCATTCCCAGAGAACATAATTATTTCACAAATTTATAATTTATATAGCAGTACATTTCATATACACATGTATATAAAATCTCAGGATAAAAACTGGTCAATTCATTTATCATTGTTTCCCAAATATGTTATGCATATAATGCTATATAATTTAATTTGCATTTAACTGTTTAACATTAACTACATTGATCAGATATTAATAGTGCCAGTTCTTCTTATAGGATACAGCTATGGATGAATACAACTTAATGCAAAAAGAAATTCACAATAAAAAAATATGGCCAAAACACAACTATCTATCCAATGAACTTAGTCAATGATATTTACACATGATAGTATTCACACAATGAGTATTTCTAAGCGTTAATCTCAAAGTATTTTACATTTTATATATTCAACACTTTTTAATTTTGAAAATTTGTATGCATTAAATAACACTAAAATACTCTTACCATTCTGCTAATTGAATACAAAATGACTTCAGTAAAATATGAGCATACTGACAAAATAGGTATTACTGTGGGATATTGATATAGTCCTATCACTTATTGTTTTCTTTGCTTAGACCTTGATCATTACAATTGTTTTGCAATTATCTTCATAATTGGCTATGATTATCTTTTTAAAAATTTCTGGTTCTTAAAAGAAAAAGAGAAAGATAAACTCTTTTGCTTTAATTCTTTTTGCTGAATTTTTTTTTGGTGTGTTAAAGCTCTAGTTACATGATAAAAAAATCTGATTTTTTTGGTTAATGTGGTCCAAAACCAGTCATCTTTCAAAATAATTTGGCCAACTGAATTGTTGGACCTTGTGTTAAACAAAACCACTGACTGATAAACTAAACAAATTGCTTCCAGTGGGTTATTATTGCCTTACCAATATCCACATCCTAATGAGTTCCTCCCTCAAAACAAGACCTTCTTCATAGTGGATCCATTGTTACTAGTTTTATAAAAGGCTCAACAAAAAAAAATTACATGTAATATAAGCATCATCAGTTGCTCTGTCTCCCTCCTACCCAGACTTAAATTCCATGAGTGCAGCTAGTCCGGTCTATGGCTAGTTTTGCCAGGCTTAAGGCTGTATGAGTTGTGGTCCCCAGATGCCAGGCTTCCTGGAAACAGTTTTCCAGTGCTGTCAATGTGTGCCGTCCTCTGAGTGCTTCACAGAGCAGGGCTGGCAGCTCTGCATGTGCTTGGGGTCCACCTTTCAGCTAAAAAGCTCACATCGAACTCCTGTTTTCTTGGCTCCTTTGACTTGACTCAAACAAAATTATATTCCTGTATGCCTTATTGTTTTCTCGGCAAATCCCTCTACTTCTCTGAACCCCCCAGACTCAACGATGTTTGAGACAATTTTTCTTTGTGAAACTTTCTTCCTTCGGAGATTGGAGACTAATAGCATTGATTCTAAGGAAAACTTCCTTTTCTAAGACTGCAAGTATGTGCTATTAGAGGCTATTCGTGTGTGTGTGTGTGTGTGTGTGTGTGTGTGTGTGTGTGTACAGCAATTAATGGTTTACTAATTTGAATGTAAACTTGTACAGGGAGGTTAGATATTGTTCCAAGATGTGTATCAGAGATGATCTTTTCCTCCTAAAGACTAGTGTGTTAGATAAACCAACTATCTATGGTCTTAATAAATGTAATACATTTCTTTTTATTTTTAAATAGGTATGATTCTGGGAAATTAAGAATGGGATACATTCTACTTACACTCTACTGTTGCTGTTATATAAATCATGTGGAGTTACTTTTCATCATGGAAATTAGTGCAGCTAAAGAGGAAGAACACAGAATGACTTAAAGACCCACAGTTACTATTGAGTAGGGATTTGAAATGGGAGCTGCTAGATGACATGTTGAATAAATGATGAACTGTATCATAGTCATGATGGTCAACATGAGATTTTTAGGTGATTTAGCATCTCATCAACATTACTTGCCTAAGCTATTGCTGAAAGTAGAATCTGAGCCCGATGTTGCACCAGTTCTTACACGGTAAACATTATTAGGGAAAGTGAAGCAGGAAGGGGGGAGTATGTGCTTGTTCTTTGCTGTTCCCAAGATGATTTCTGATCATCCAAATCACCAAAATGCTTCATCAGAAAGTGAAAGGAAGAGAAAGTGATGTTCATGCAAATATTATATATGATCTTACCCCAAACCTTTAACTTCCACTGATACAACAAAGATACTGCTTTTTCATTTCCAGTGAATGACTCAGTTTCTTTCAATATGAGAATGGTACATCATAGCAATATAACTTACTGTAAAGAGCACCAGTTTTGAGTGGAGTCACGTAGTTGGATTAAATTCATATAGCTTCCATAGGCACTCCACAAGATGGTAGAGGATTGTGAGTGCCATTTCTTTTTTCTTTTTTGCCTACCTCCACATTGCTTGAACACAAGAATAAATTCCTTAGTAATGAAGTGTTTAATGTGTTTATATAGTATTTACAATTTTTGTCCTATCAACAGGAAATATTATTACCCAATGAACACACAAAGATAGTACTACTAAGACCCTAAAGATAGTACTTCAAGCCCTAGATTTTCAAAACAAACTTTCAAGGTGATGAGAAAACTTTAGGATCTTCTATCCATTTATATCCTTCAAAAGTCATAATTATATATTCACTGTATTTTTTTCAAATGTTTATTATCAAACTGATGTACAGAGAGGTTACAGTTTCATATGTTAGGCATTGGATACATTTCTTGTACTGTTTGTTACCTTGTCCCTCATGCCCCCCTCCCTCCCCCCGTTTCCCTCCCCCCCCCAGGTGTTCAGTTCACTTACACCAAACAGTTTTGCAAGTATTGCTTTTGTAGTTGTTTTTCTTTTTTTACCCTGTGTCTCTCACATTTAGTATTCCCTTTGAATTTCCTACTTCCAATACCAGTAAACAGGGTTTCCAATATACTCAGATAAGATTACAGAGATAGTGTAGGTACAACCACAGGAAGGTGATACAAGAACATCATCAATAATAGAAACTACACATACACATAGGACGTTGAAAGTAGTTACAACTGTGATATAACAATTGTTTCCATAACATGGAGTTCATTTCACTTAGCATCATCTTATGTGTTCATAAGGGTATAGCTATTGGGCCTTGTGATGCTCTGCTATGGCTTGCCTAAACCTGTACTAATTATTCCCAATAAGGGAGGCCATAGAGTCCATGTTTCTTTGGGTCTGGCTCACTTCACTTAGTATAACATTTTCCAAGTCCTTCCATTTCCTTACAAATGGAACAATGTCATTCTTTCTGATAGAGGCTGTATTTCTAACTTCTTGACATTAAACAAATTAATTTGTAGAATCAGAAGTCTGTTCCTATAACTAACTTCCTCTAACTGGTATGAAACTATCATGGTTTATTTCCAGTACTCTTTTTGTTCTATCACCCAGTAAAAGATTTGGATTCATAGTAAGTAAGCTCATTGAGATGCTAGAAAGAGCATTTATAAACAAATAGGGAGAAAAACTGTACCACTTTACAGAGTTTTGTAAAGTACAAGTTTGGGCTACTTTCAGCACTTTTTTTATGAAAGGGGAGCTACTAGGGCTTGAACTCAGGACTACACTCTCATTCAGCTTTCTTGATCACTTCTGGCACTCTACCATTGGAAACATCCCTCCATCCTGGCATTTTGATGGTTGGTTAATTGGAGCGAAGAATCTCAAACGCCATTCTTTCCTGTCTGGGATGGCTTACTGGATGTGGTCCTCCAGGTCTTTGCCTCTTGAATATTTAAGCATTCAGCAATTAAAGAAAAACAAAAACCTAGAAGCAAATGGCCTTTACACAGGCATGTTAGATGATTACAGTTATAAGTATGAAACTAGATTAAAAGATCCTGTTAATTTTGGTTTTATAAAACCCCAACCAATACATGGATAAAGAATTCTTGTAAAATCCTTTGTGAAAATTGATGATAATGCATCAACATGAGTTTGTTTGAATTTGCTAGGACTGTGGCTTTTGGCGAAATAGTTCAACTACATGAAACATTGCCTACAAACTTCTAGTTCCGCAATTGCATTGAAAATAACAACTCAACCATCAAAGCTTGCTGAAAAACTTTTTTTTTCCCATATTGTGCTTGGTTTGAATACGTTTTATTTCACTGACCACTGATACTTTAGTACATTTAGAAATACTTTAGCAGTGATACTCAAGATAGGGAAGTAATGGCTGTGCTCTAGATTTTACTGAGAAAATTTAAAAACAAAGCCCCAATCAGCTGTTCTGACATGCTCAATTAGTTTCTGGATTGTTGGCAGCTACAACTCAGAAGAAATCATGTTTCTCCACAGGATGGGTTTATATGCAAAACAGAAACATTTCAAAAAATTAAACAAAAGCCCAATAGTTGAACCTTCAGTTATAACAGACTAGTCATGTCGCCTTTCATCACTCCACATGCACTTTTCTATTCTCTTCATTGTAGTTCCACGTTTATCCAGAATTAATTTAGTAAGTGACACAGTTCTGGATATTCTAAGTAGCATAGTTTAAGCATGAATCCACTAATCGCTATTTCTTAAAGTCTGCATAAATAATATACACATCTCTGTGTTCAAGTGTGTATGTATTAGGGATTCTTGATATACAATGTGGTTTCACTACAATGTTTTCATCAGTGGTGACTGGACCCCTTGTTTTTCATGATTCAGAAATGTGATTTACTCTGGAAGTGTTGGAATTTTTTTGGATTTTCTTTTGTT
Source organism: Perognathus longimembris pacificus (assembly GCF_023159225.1). Classification (NCBI taxonomy): domain Eukaryota; kingdom Metazoa; phylum Chordata; class Mammalia; order Rodentia; family Heteromyidae; genus Perognathus; species Perognathus longimembris. Next base: position 92,080,323 of record NC_063162.1, on the reverse strand, counting down.
TGCTAGTTTTTAACCGTCCATTGACTGATTACCTACTTGCTCATGAGGGATCAAAGAAAATAAAACCTATGCATTTCTGCTGTTCACTGGGCAATCAAAATACCTGCAACAAATGTTATTTTGCACATTCTGACTTTGATATACCATCATTACCATAGGAATAGACTTGGATTATACAAAGTAAGAAAAGAAGAATTTCACAGTGGTTTCAGTAATTTCCTTATTGCCTTCCCTTGATTTGCATAGGAAAACCTTCACTCTCTATGGTGAGGTATACAAAAATAAGTTTGACATTTTGATAAATTTGTTCAGAGCATTTAAATTTCACCAGTTATGAAAATAGACTAGTCTAAAATGATTATAGTCTCTTTTTCTCAAATTTGTCTTTATATACAGACAAAGTCATAGAATTTTTCTTTCCTGGAGTTTATATGGTTCTATAGGACAATCCTGTTTCTCTACATGCTGATGCCAAAAGTCACAATACTTCTTCCTTTTAACTAAGGGAGAACACCCATTTCAGTAATCTAACCCACTAAAACCAAAGTTGGGATGTGAGCACATCCAGTACTTGAAACAAAATTGTTGCTGTTGATGATGTTCAAATAGTACTACCAAAGCTCTACAACCCACTTAGTCATGCTCATGATTTGAGAGAATATAAAGACAGAATAGAGCAAAATCACATTATTAAGATGAAAAATGATTTCACCAAACAGTATCAAACTACAAAAAGTTCTGTGGTTTGCATTTGCTAAGATTAACTACCTGATCTTTATAACCTTCAGTAGAATATATATCAAGTAGCAGTTCCACAAGGTAAAGTACACAAAAATCAAAATTTTAAGGAATAGCATCACATTACTAGGTTTTTATACTATAGTCTGAGATGCTCACAAACTGAACAAGAGATGATTAAGTAGAAGGATTATATGCACTCCAAACAAACTTTTTTCAAAAATGCAAATTATTATCTGTTCTTAGTAGAGTTAATGGCAGAATTAAAACACTAAGTCATCAGTCTTTTTACATACTGTATATATTTTCTATTTTTTTTTGAAACAAGGTCTATGTGGCCCAGGCTAGCCTCAAACTTATGGTTCTTCAGCTTCAGATTCCTTGAAAGATATGCACTGAATATTTGAAATACTCAAATATGAAAAATATGAATATTTTTTCATTGAATACTTTTAAATTTTCAGATATGAAAAATATTCCTATGTTCTTGACATAAGGTAAAACGTAATTTAAGTGGTATGATGGATAGCAATTCTTTGTCTGGACCATCAAAAGATGCAGAAAATTATATTTCATCCAAGTGTGTTAGCTTTTTGTCATTATGACCACTATCTGAAGAGACACAATGTCTGTCTTTCTTCCAATTTCATGCTGTTTTTGTTATGGTTCTCTCACATAATTTAAAGTCAGGTATTTAAATACTTGCAACTTTCTCATTTTTGCTCAGAAGTGGTTTTGGTATTAAAGATCTTTTCTTTGCTTTCATATGAATTTTACAACTAATATTTTTTCTATTTCTATGAAAAATTTGTCGAGATTATGATGGGGATTGCATTGAATCTGTAGAATATTTTTATAATATGGCTATTCTAATAATATTAAGTTTTCTAATGCATAACCATGGGAGGTGGAATTCTCAATATTTTATTGTCTTCTAAAATGGCTTCAGTTATTTTTAATGGTTTTTATTATAGAAGGTTTTCATTTCTTTAGTTAATTTTGGTTTATTGATTGATTGGTTGAAGGATTGAAGTTAATTTGAATGGGATAGGTTCCAAGAAATCATGATACTGAATGAATTGTCCATATGAATACTGACAGATAATAAGTACTTCAGAAATGATAGACAAAAAAGTAAAAATTTTAAGACAATTGTAAGAGGAATCAACATAATTATTAACACATAAATTTGAGTAATAGATGCACAATCAGTAGGAATTGGTTATGAGCTAAAATGAGATGGAAGAAGGATGGAATGAAAGAGCCATTAAAGACAACTCATTGACTTCTGATTTGGAGCAATGGGTGAATAGAATATTTTGTGATTGATAAGTTTAGAAATAAGGTTAGAAGATCAGAAGTTTGATAATGATTATATTAAATTTGAAGTGATCTTGAAATACATAAGCAAAGATGTTGAAAATGTGGGCTGATATACTGTTCTGCTGCTCAAGTCATTTCATCCTTGAAACAGAAGCCTACAAGTTGCCTTTTCTTTAAATTTATAGCAGTAATGACATTGTCTGAAAAATGGGAAAAAGAGGGGAAAAAAGAAAACCTAAAATGTGGCCTTGGTTGGCCACAATTAAGTGGCCTACTATTTAATGAACAGGAGACTGATTACAAACTACAAAGATGGTAAGAATGCTATGAGAGTATGCAGTTATAGATGTCATGGGAATAACTATTCTAAAAAGATGTAGCCAATGGGGATGAAAGCTAATGAAGTGCTGATAGAGTGAATGAATAAAAATTCCCTTACTGGATTCAGTGGCAGGAAGGCCATTGGTGACCATTTGTGAGACTTTAGTAGAGACTTGGTTAGAAGATAAATTAGAGGAGGAAAAAGGAGTCACAGATGAGGAAAAGGAGAAAATAGAAAGTAGTAGATACTGCCTTTCTGAGAATTTGGTTGAGACAAGGGGAAGAAAAGAAATGTGGTAATTGAAAAATTGATGGAACCAAGGATACATATTGCAGGTCCATCTGTTTCCAAAAATGGTAGAAATCTGAGGTTATTTGAATCTTAACAAAATGGTTATAATTTTAAGGGAAATTTTCATATGAATTTAAGGGTTTACTAGACAAATGAGAGAAGTGTATGAGAGGGTAGGGCCCAAATGTTAGGTCTTGAGCCAGAACTGAGAACAACCTAACCACTTCTCTGCTACCACAGGAGCCACAGGGAGCTGGAGTGTCAGGATTGTCTCAGTCATCTTATTAAGTCTATTTTATCTTTTACTGGGTGAGCTAATCATTCCAAATCTTCCCTCTGGAAGTGTTGTACAGGGCAGGTGCCTTTAAAGGGCTTTTATGATCTCAAAGCAACAGCTAGAAACCAGAGCCTCCATTCTACCTTTTCCCTCTGACAGGTATGTGAGTCATGCCAGCAAAGGGAACCCTGGCAGGTTTCAGCTAAGCAAAGGGGATCCGAGAAGAGATGTGGATAATGTAAGGGTTTGGCTGTTCCTGAAAATACAGAGGCATATTTAGGTGGGTCTTGAAGGTGAAGAGCTTTATTGAAATTGGCAAGGAGGAAATAGTCAAGCTAAACTCAATCAGTTTCAAAAGTGCTTTACCAAAAGGCTGAAGAATAAGACAGGAGTGTGTAAAGCAAAAGGCAGACCCTTTGTTCATGAATTTTGGCTACAAAGAGGAAGACTGAATTAAAGTTATTTTTATTGTTGCCATTTTGCCTTATATAACTTGTGGAATTTTGTTTCCATTTTGTTCCCCAACATGAACTCTAATTGGATTGACCTATCTTACCTGACATGTATTTCAATGTCATTCTCTTGAGTTCTTATGCTTCTTCTACACAGAATGTTCTTTGTTGCTTTTCATATATACATAGAAGCAGATCTTCCAGCCTTATTAACATTTACCTCCCAACATTCTCTAGGTTTTGTAATATTTTTTGCTGTGAAAATAATTCAAATTTGTTATAGGCCATTTAGAAAATATATGAAAATCCAAAGTTAATAGCATATGTTACTTTCCCTTTGACGTAATTATTAATCTTCTATAGCAGCAAATGAGTGTCAGCATAGAGCATTCTCAACATTTCAATTTTCTAGGTGGAAAAAAAATAGCTTCTTATTGGCTATTTAATCTGTGTTTATTTGATTACTAATAAAATAATACTTTTTATTTCTCATAGCTCTTAGTCACTGGATACTTTGCTCTTTGGATTGCCTAATCATATCCCTGGTCTAGAAAATACAATTTTCAGCTGAATGTTGAAAGTTTTATTACATTGTTAGTCTAAAATTCATTACATCAGTTATATTTTCCATGCCTCATATCTGCTGTGCTTTTCACCCTCACTATTGTCTTCCCAATGAACTGTATTGCTATCATAATCATTGCAAAATTCTCCATTCTCAGAATACCTTTAATACTCTCTAATCTCACACTATAATCAGTCTAAAGATTGCTATGAATTCTTGGTAGTCTCTTGAATGTCAGAGAGATAGTAAGCACATTAGCGATAATAACAGGACATGTTTATCACCATTATTGTGACTGTACTTGGCATTCTGTTATTTCACTTCTGTCTTAATCCATTCTCTGCTGCCACACAACCCATCACAGGTTTCCAATGGTCAGGTCAGATAGGAGAGGCTTACTCTCATCTTCACAGTCTACACTATTGTCATTAAACAATAGAAGATGACTTGGCTTTCAGTTGTAGAGCTGGGGAGTCCAGGAACCTGCAGCACCTCCCTAGAGCTTCCTCCCTAGTTAGTGCATGGTGAAAGGCTGAGGGAAAATAGAAGAAGTTGTGATTGAACCCATCCTGTTCATCAGGAACCCAAGATGTATCCCCGAGGACAGTCCTCCTGACCAACTTGCCCCTTAATGATCCTACCTTTTAATACAATTCCTTGGGGTCAAGATTTCAATGTTTAAATTTGGGAAAGGGGGCATAGTCTAACAATAGTAACTCCTAATGTGGTCTGAAATTATCATTCTATACGCTGGCCAAAAAATATATCAAATTAACTCATTGCATGTTAATTACCATAATAAGAATGTGTCAGTATGTTTAAAGATCTAGGGCATACATGGCTTCTTCTCTTTATACCTTTTTGCTTGCATTAAAGATTGAGGGAGAAAAATCTCTAAAGTATATTTATATTATTTCAAAAGGTTTAGGATTATATATTAAGGCAACATTCTTCTTGGCACATGTTACTTGAATCATAGTTAAGTGAAAGGTGGTGTGAATCGTGTGATAGATGATTATTTTTCACATCAGACAACCCAACTTTTCTGAGCATGCTGGCTTTGCAAGGATTTATGGTTCCCTGACTTCATGCTGGAGTTACCTCAGTCAGCTTTCCGTGATGCATTCCAACTAATCTGGAGGTTAAGGCGTTTCTTGATCATGAATAGATCAGATTGCTGCTCAGACTTGGATTTTTTTTTTTTATAAAATTCCAGAACTTGGACTAGAAATTGACTTAGAGAATCCAATAAAGTTGCAAGTCTTGGCAGTCATCCAAGATAAGTTTATAGACTGGAAGAAATATGGGCTTTCCATTGTTCTCTTTTTCACCTTTTTGAAGTTTCTTTTGTGTCTATGTAAGTGTGTGAGTGTCGGTTTATCATTTTTCTGAGATTGTAATGGAAATAACCATTGAGGGAACCCAGTTAAAGAATTTTCACTTTGGACTTCTCCTCATCTTTCCAAACTTTGACCCAAACCTGCATCAGGACTGAATTTCTTTTCTCTCTGTAGCATGTTGATGTCATAAAGTAAGAAGTTGTTCTTGAAATGAATCACGTGAGAATAACAGCTGACATGTACGTTTGCCAGCTAGGTACAACTCCCACATCTCAGGTCTCCCCCTGGCTCTACGGGATCCTTCTTGAGACATGATCTGAGAAAACGTGATCCTATATTTTATTTCTCTGTCCCTCTATGACATGGTTAAGGAGCCAGAAGTCAAAGGAGCCAGAAGTCATGTTTGAGAGTGAGCCTGTAAGAATCTGTCCTTGTTGAGTGTTCTTGATGAAAGTGTGGAGCGTGGAGATGAAAGTAAGCCTCTTCTACCTGACCTGACCTTTGGAAACCTGTCTTCTTCTTACAGAATGGGTTTGCCATTGTGAGGCCCCCGGGCCATCATGCTGAAGAATCTGCAGCCATGTAAGTAGCAAAAACTTGCCCATCTCCTAGCGCCATGATTCCTGGCAGTCACCTGCCCTGTGCATGTTTCTGAAGCTTCTAATTGTTAGCAGATGGACTGAAAAAAAATCATTCGAGGTACTCCCAGAAGCAGATTTATGGCTTCAGAGATCATATAGCATTTTACAAAATGCTCTGAACATTATTTATAATGGTTTTCCTGGATGATTTGCTTTCTTATTTCTCTGTTCTTCTTTATTCCGCAGGGGGTTCTGCTTTTTTAATTCAGTTGCAATTACTGCCAAGTACTTGAGAGACCAACTAAATGTAAGCAAGATATTGATTGTAGATCTGGTATGTATTCCCAGCCAGAGCTGGATTTTCAATGACTCTAACTAAAAGGGAGGGGATTTGTATTTCTCTCTTGTCTTGCCTTTTGCACTTGCAAACAACTGAAGGGTGTGTTTCCTTTGAAAGTGCAAACTCATTAAATTCAGGATAGCAGTTTTGAAACCATAAACATTCACGTTTCACTTTCATGGTGTTAACTGCAATTTAATGAGAAGAAGGCGCAGATCAGGGCAACTTTTATGATCCTTAAATGAATTGATACTTCCACAGTTAAAATAACCCTAACAGAACCCAAATTTACATTTCCCTACAGAATATAGACTTTAAATAGTCAGATGTGCTGGAAAGAATGTTGTTTCTTTGGTAACCAATTGGCTACTTCCCCTGGTTAGCAATCATGTCACTTGTTGTGCAACTGTGGTGTTATTAAAACAAGTCAGAATGTCATTCTTTCTGAAAAGATCTCAAGTCTCAGATGCCAGGTTGGGATCACTCCTGCAGGAACCCTCAGTGATTCAGAGTCATAGACATTGGATTTAGCCTAGCATTTTAACATGATACATTCTTACACAATAGTTATAATTTGTTTAACAAATGGTTGGTTTAAATGCAGATGACACTTGGCAGGTTGACTAAACTATATTCCTGAGTAATGAGCTAGAGATCTGCCCATAGAAAAAGACCAACCCAAGAAAGAGCAAAAGAGAGCTGAATGGTGATTTATGAGCCACGTTTTCAGCTTGCGTCCAGTTCAAGAAGAGGTGTAATAGGTTGTCTGACAAAGCATAGACAGGAAATGAACCCTGGCATCCCAACTGAACCTGCTACATCTGTACTTAATTAATTTTTGCAGGTGATAAAAGATTTAAAGGCAAAATATGTTAAAGGCCTTTCTTTTTTTTTTTTTTTTGAAGTGCAAGGCTCAATAGTCTAAGTCTTGCTCATATCTGCACTCATAATTAAATCTTATTGGAAGTCATGGCCTTACCCTCCAGCCCTCTGATTTAGTTAACCAGGCACAGCAAAAGGTTGAGGGAGCACAAACAGAGCCATGTGAAGAAATACTTAGTTAAGGTAAACCCAAGATAAAAGGAATGGGAGACTGATAAACATGACTAGCTTTGCATGGGAATAAATTTATTGGTTTTTTTTTTTTGTACACCATACTGTTGTCTTTCAGCAAACACATTTTTCTGTGACGAATATAAAGCCTAACTTTGCATGTACTTTGCAAAGATGCTCAAGTTTTTCTTGTTGTGTGTGTGTGTGCACACGCGTGTGCACGCCAGACCGAAGGCTTGAACTCAGGACCAGTGCTATGTCCTTTAGCTTTTTCACTAAGACTTGAGCAACTCTACCACTTGAGCAACAATTCAAGTTCTTATTGTTTTAGTGATAAACTGGAGATAAGGGTCACACAGACTTTCTTGCCAGGGCTGGTTTTGAACCTCAGGCCTCAAATCTCAGCCTCCCAAGTAGTTAGAATTACAAACATAAGCCACTGGCACCAAGCTTAAGTTTTAATGTAGTCATAACTGATGATCACAAAATGTGTTGAAAGCTCATATCTACTGCGTGTAGCAGAAATGTATTCACATTTTGCACTATGAAGGTACCATTACATTTTTTTGTATGCATTCGAAAGAATTTTTTAAATAGCTATTTGCTTTTTAACAATTATAGTACATTTAGAAAATGAACATAGTCTGCAATGTCTATGCTAGAAAGATAAGTAAAAAATGTTTTTGAAGAAAAGCAGGATGAATACTGAAGTTTGTGTGCTCAATGTTTCTAAAAACGTAAATTTTATCAAAATTTTATGGGAGAGTAACTGGTCCACTTCTCTTTGTTGTTCAGATCCTTTTAGCATTTTCTTTCTGAGAAATTGTCTATACTTACCGTTTTGGGGTTCTACAACAATAATCAATTGAAAGCATATTGGTCATATCCAAACTCATAAATAATGAATTATAAAATGGATTGGAAAATTACAATATGTAGTTTATGATTGGCAGATTCTTTGTACTGCAGAGGATTTTTATGTACAGTTTTTCTTTGTACATTAATATATGAATAAAAGTCTACAGGATATAATCTGAAACAATTTATAAAATAATTTACTTGGTAGCTCCCAGCAGTTTCCTGTAAGCTTGCCGGCCTTTGATTATGAACTGGCTTCATTATCCAATCATAAAAGATTCTCATTTCCCAGCAGGCTCTAGCAGACGAGAAGTTTTTATTTCAAATTCTCTCCGTGTATGAAGTTCTGTCCAAAGGGTTGCCTCTGAGATCACCACCAGCTCACATATTCTTACTTTCAAGTCTTCCAATTTCTGCAGCTGCAGGGCTACTTAGAGGAAATTCCTGTTTCTCCCAGCTGCTGAGAAGGAAGTTTTAAAGTGCCACGTGGCGCTGAGACCTCTGTTCTCCCTGGCTGACAGATCTGTTCTGCAAGTTAGCAAAGGAGAGGAGAAGAAAGTGTTTCAATGGGACAAGTCCTTCATTCTTATGTGTCCAAAGCCATTTACCATACTGGTGGCATAGTGAAGGACCTTTACAAATTCTGGGAGAAGGCAGAGATACCCCCTGTCTAACAGCTAGATTCAGCTGTTTTATAAGCCTAGTAAACTCCTTGCCAGAGTAGTGACTCACCTCCCATTTGGAATTACAGCCAAATTCAGAGATGTTGAACATTTTAGGCAGGTAGTATTCTAGTGGATCTATAAACCTCATTTATTTCACTTCCTCTTTCTCAGAAGATCACATATATACACACACATGCACACACACAAACACATACTGTGTTTGGATTGGGAGCAGGTGTACTTGCTTGTCAACTTGCAAAAGAACCAGCCTCTGAGGTCAGTGCAGTCAGTACCTTGTCCTACAAGCAGATTATATTGCAGGACTCATGAAGCTGTTGGGTAAAGTGGCTTTTGTTTATAAAACATTACTCCTTCGGCTCTTTTATTTAAAAAAAATGTTACTGCCACTATAGAAAATTATAGATTATAGAAAATCTATAGATTATAGAAAATTGCATTGTAGTCATATACATGTAGATTTTTGTGACAAGCTCTTACACTAAATAACTGTAAGTGATAAATATCCTAGTAAGCTGGTGAAATGTGATTTATTCAAAACTACTTTACATACAAGTGAAGGTATATTGGTTCTACCTTTTTGTTCAGAATTAATTTTCACAATGTACTTTTTTAACCAGAAAAGTATTTAAATGGTTTTTCACATTTCTCAGAGTATCTTGAATGCTTAAGGTCTATTTGGAGAATTTTAAAGATTCACTTCATTTCATTTACATATTAATTTCTCATAAACACCAGTAATTTTTCCCTCATGTTAGTCTAGTATGTATTTGTTGATATGGATAGACAAGTCTCCAATAATTTCCAATAATTTCAGAATTTGTATTAATATCTTAAAGCAAGGAAAACTAAAAAAGCAAAAATGAGATGATCTAAGCTATACTGTTATAAAATTACTACCCACAATAATATGCATACATGGGTTGAACTTTTATCTTTAAATGCAGAATCATAGATGGCCCATGTGTTAGAATGGATTTGTGTATTTTAATGAGTAATATCTGTTGAAAACTTTTCTATATTGATGATAAAATTGTATTTCTTATGCAGAAGTATGTAAGTACCTCACATATCTTTCAAGAGCAAATGATTTGATATGTGAGGCAAATTATCATCTTTTTCCTCTGTCTTCTTAAATAAAACTTTTCAATGTCCCCAGAGAAACTGGGATGATCAATGCAATTTACTTCTACTTTATTTTTTATTTATTTTTATTTTTTTTCTCAAATTTTTATTATCAAACTGACATACAGAGAGGTTACAGTATCATACGTTGGGCATTGGATACATTTCTTGTACTGTTTGTTGCCTTGTCCCTCATGCCCCCCTCCCTCCCCCCCTTTCCCTCCTCCCCCCTGGTGTTCAGTTCACTTACACCAAACAGTTTTGCAAGTATTGCTTTTGTAGTTATTTCTCTTTTTTTACCCTGTGTCTCTCACATTTGGTATTCCCTTTGAATTTCCTACTTCCAATACCAGTAAACACGGTTTCCAATATACTCAGATAAGATTACAGAGATAGTGTAGGTACAAACATAGGAAGGTGATACAAAACATTATCTATAATAGAAACTACACATACACATAGGACGTTGAAAGTGGTTACAACAGTGATATATCACTTGTTTCCATAACATGGAGTTCATTTCAATTAGCATCATCTTATGTGTTTCTAAGGGTATAGCTATTGGGCCTTGTACAATTGTGGATACATGTGTGCCCAGATCAATATGTATCTTGCAATTCTATTGCTATTGTACATGGGAAGTAGAAATATTAGAGTTGTTGGCTTTCTAATATCTTTTTACCCATCTTCTAGATGTCCAGTAGTAAGCACAAAAGACTCTGTGTCTTAAATTGGTAACATAAAAGGAAATAATTTAGCTATCCCATCTCCTCTTTGTATATTCAGAAATCCAGGAATTAATATATATTCAGTAATTTATATTTTTTTCTGGTGTGTGTATCTCTAGCTAGCACAAGTTTCCAATGACCTCATTATCTACCTAGACCTATGATTCTGTATTACTTTTGTGTGTGTTCTATACAAAAGGAGAGAGTGTTATTAGATGTCTGCATCATAAATGGCAAGCTCAATGCAGCTCAATGGAACCTACTGAAAATGTGGTGATGTGTTCTGGAATGCAGACCTGCAGGTTGGTGTGGGCACAAAGTTCTAAAGACTAGGATAAGGAGAAATAACACACAAAAACTTCATCTCAGAAAGCTGCTACAAGTATCAAAGATATAGTTCCCTTCCCATTCAAAAAAATCTGTTTTGTTAAAATGAATGCAAAATTCATAGGGCAATTATATATGATAATGACCCAAAATTTGTCACTTCTTTTTATTAATTGTAATATGACATGTGTTAGAATAGATTTGAAAAATAGGAAAATTGCCCTATGAATTTTGCATTCATTTTAACAAAACAGATTTTTTTAAATGGGAAGGGAAGGAGAGTTGTATGGGGGAAGAAAAAAATCAGAAGGTGGCTGGGAAGAGACTATATATAATATTAAAATTAGACAGCTTGGACAAGATAGTATAAAACCCCTAGCTCTCATCCTCCATTGGCTCAAATAACAAAAGCTAATGAGCTCATGGCCCCTGTGTCTTCAGTTTTTGCTGTCATTATTTTACCAAAATGAATGAAGTCCTTTCTGCATCTGGCATCTCTTTTGAAGTGACGCTAACTGCTAGGGGATTGCTAACCGAACTGCAGGTTTCAGGAAAGCCAATTTATTCAGCTGGTTGCAAAGCCTTTGACCTTAATGGTGGGACTTGGCAAATCAATGCACACATGTATGTTTAGTGTTCTGTCAAGAATTGCGAAAATGCCCTATAAGCCATAGATCCTTCTGCAAAATACTAGTTTGGAGTTTAAACATTAGTCTTTTTTTTCCAGAGGCCAATGAGGCTAGTTAATTAAGCCTGAGGGGTTATGAACTGTTGGCAGTTAATAAGTCATAAAATTCCTCCATAAAACAGGATGCGAGATTCCATCACCGAAGCAAAAGAGTACAAAGAGCCGGTGTATAAATATCTAATTGTACCAAAGGACTGGGCTTTCTCAATGACTGCTCATCTGGTGTCTCCAGGGCATGCTCGCTGTGGTTTCCTGATTTTTAGAAGCCAGTTTAAAAAATGAGTGCATTAAAGCGTAATTTGCCTGAAAGTTCAGGAAGTAAAGCGGGGGGCAGGGGTGTAGGAGCAGGCTGAAGAAGGAAAAGAAAAAGAGGGACAAGTGAGAAGACAGACCATGAAAAAGAGGGGAAGGGTAGGAAGACAGGCAACTCGAAATCAGAAAGGTTGTCTCGCACAGTTAGACACGACTGTATTTGTCATCTGTTTTCTTTTCTCTATAGGATGTGCACCATGGAAACGGTACACAGCAGGCCTTTTATGCTGACCCCAGCATCCTGTACATTTCACTCCACCGCTATGATGAAGGGAACTTTTTCCCCGGCAGTGGAGCCCCAAATGAGGTTCGGTTTATTTCTTTAGAGCCCCACTTTTATTTGTATCTTGCAGGTAATTGCATTGCATGATTACCCCTAATTTTCTTGTCCTTTGCTGGTGTTTTAAATTACACGAGATTACTCGATTGTCCCCAAGGACCACGAACCAGTGCAGTACAAGTGCATAACCCAGAGCACTCGTTGTCAAGCAAGATTGGGCTGACTTAATGCAGTGTTTGATGCTTATGTCAAGACTTCCCATGGGATTGTTTTCTTCTCTTCTGGCTTTACTTCCCGTGCCTCTCTTGTCTACCCATGGTGGTGTGCTTTTCTCTTCTCAGGTTGGAACAGGCCTCGGAGAAGGGTACAATATAAATATTGCCTGGACAGGTGGCCTTGATCCGCCTATGGGAGATGTGGAGTACCTTGAAGCATTCAGGTTGGTACCTTTCCTTCTGCAAGTGGCAGATTAGGAAATGGCACTTCTGAAACTTCAAACGTGAAGGACAAATGTAAATGTCTAACCAATGTCAAGGTCTGCTACAGAGCCACGCAGGGATTTGTATAAGTGGAATATCAAGATGTACTTGTTTTTATGCAGGTACATTGGCCAGGGGCCCAGATAGCCTCGATCCCTTCCCTCATTAAAAAAAAAAAAAAAAGGAGGGAGGGGGTCGCTGGGGGGGACACATTATTAACAGTTCTGTCTGGAAAATTCTGCCAATATCATATGATGTGACTTAAAATAGATATTAGCATAATACAGCCTCTGAAAAGCCCTTCACTACCTATTTAACTTTGCTTGAGCAGGCACTACCCAAACCTCCCACACTGGATCACTGAATCCCTTCCTTCCACAGAACCTGCAGCACTCCTGGTGCTGAGGGGCCAGCTCACCTTAAATGGATCATCTTTGTCTAGACATTTGATAGGAGAGTGAATGAAGTTTCCATTTTTCCCTCTATAGCCAATCAATGAGTTGCTTTTAGATTCTCTAGGAGTAACTGACATTTATCCCTGCTATAGTCTTCTTTCTTTTTCCCTAAGAAAGGAACTTTAAAAATTAATTTAAACAAGAAATGTAAAACTTTCAAAATGGAATTTAGAAATGATATTTCTTTCTCTGAAACTGTGTGTGTGTGTGTGTGTGTGCGTGTGTTTGGAAAGTTCTCAGTTTTAAAAGTTTTAATTGTGTCAGTATTTGTTCTACCTACAGGAATTTAGAAAGATTTTCATCTGTCAGAAATCCACAACGTGTTGAATGCTTTGTTTCGTTGAAAGCAAAAACAACTCCAAGTAGAAATAATTGAGAGATATTTAGAGTTTGAAATTTGCCATGTATATATTCCCAGGAAAAAATTCTTGTTGATATGCATTTGAGACATAAGGAAATGTGGGAATTTTTTCAGTAAATGAAATTCTGGTGTATACCTCATTTTCTTACTTGATGAATGTTTCATGTCAGAAAAGAAGACCAGGAAAAAAGGCCAGAAAATAATTATTTCTTTAAAAAGTGTACTTTTAATTTTATTAAGGTATGTTTTAAAATGTAATTTATTTATTATTGATACATTTGTTTATGGTGACATTCGGGTTTAAATGTAGTGTCCTGTGCTTGCTAGGCAGACACTCTATCCCTTGAGCCACACCCTCTTTTTTGCTATAGATATTTTCTTCATAAGATCTTGTCTAGTCTTATACTATGATCTTCCCAACCTCCGTCTCCAGAATTCCTAGGATTGTATGTATATATCACCACACCTAGTGTCCCAAACATATTATAAACAAATATATTCAACTTGGTATTTAAGATGAGAAGGGGAATTTTACTTACATTTCTACTTTGGGAGAACACAATTCTTAGCAAAATTAGATAAATTTATGAACTGTAATTTTACATATGTGTGAAGACATTTTGCTTTAATTAGCAGTAACATTTAAAAATCTTATCAAAATTCTCTTAATACCTTGCAAAAACTTGTATGAGATAATAGACTGTAATATTCTACTACATATGAAGTTTTTGTCTGATTCTCAAGATGACCTGAAAATAAGATAGTCATCCCGAAAACATTCACTGCACACAGGTATATTCCAGGCACTCTGGTGAGAACTTGGAATTCAGAGTTGTCTTTGCTCTCAGGGATGATAATTTTGGATAAACTCATTGCTATTGTTTGCAGCATCCCAAAGGCTCATGTGTTGTGTGGCTCAGTCCCGAATTATGTGCTCTGGGAAAGGGGTGAAACCTGATGAAGTTGAGTCTTAGTGGAAATAAATTAGATAATTGTGAGCACGCCATTGAAGGGGATGTTTGACTACAGTCCCTTCATCTCTCTCATTTTTACTTCAGCCCTTGTGAGGTGAGAAGTCTCCTTCATCACACACTACTGACCATGATGCTCCACCTCCCCACAAGACCAACCTACCACGCACTGAAGTAAACCTTTCCTCCCTATAACTTGATTATCTCAAGTTAATAGTTGATTATTTCATCAGAATGGAAGAAAGTTAGCCAACACCTTTAATTTTCTTAACATAATCCTATTTCCTGATATTTAACTAGAACATCTTCTGGCATTTGTGTGTGTGGAAAGTGGAGATGGTGCATCAAGTAAACTACATTTCTGTTTTCTTAGTTGTAACTGTCTCTAGACAGTGATAAACCTCTCTGGAGGGACATCCTATTCACTGTGAAACCATATTCATGGTGGAATGGAAAATGGCTGTAGATTTTGCCAGCCAAAGTCTGTCCTATGCATCACCCTTGTGATTTCTATCATGTTCTTTTACAGTGGAAAAATGAAAATTATACCAAACCAACATTTTTATTTTGCTATGAGATTGAAGGATGATTAAGAAGAAATAATGGAATATCCATTATATCTAAAATTATAGCTAAATTATTTCAGATGACTTGTTTCTTCCTTCCAAGCAGTTATCATTCATCCCTGAAATAATTGAAGGGTGTACTTAAGACTCTTCATGAGAGTTTTAAAAATAGTAATATCAAATTTCTTTTATGTTCAACTAAGATATGTTTCCAAGGCTACAATTTTATAATAATTATGACTATTTTTATTGGGATCTTATATGCCAAGTCCTAGATTGGAAATGCTTTTTAGCATTGTGGCTAATTCTTAAGTGCTTTCTATAAGTCACAGCAATACAAATTAGAAGAGGTCAGCTAGGAAGTCGGTTTATATATGCCATGCCACTTTGCTACTCTCCATCAATTTGGTACAAGGAATGGTAAGGCATAGTAAACTATACCATAATGTAAGGGCCTTTGCTCCCCAAGTGCCTCTCATCACAACCCATAAATGCCTAGCGCACAATGATAGAATTGCAACTGATGAGTGGGAGAAGATTCTAACAACAATGTGAGCATTGGAAAACTCTGATTTTAAGTGATGCTAGAAAAGCCTTGAAGAATCTTTGGTCTCTCAAGCAGTATGCTTTACAAAGAACTTTGAACATCCATTCGTAGGGCTGTATGCATCCCAGATGCCTTCTCATCATGTGACAGATGTTTTGCTGAATGCCTGCTAAGCAGTTGCTATAACAATAATTTCAAAAGAGTCTTCCGATGCTTCTAACTTCTTCAGAGTACTGCAATCAGAATAGGCACATTGCATTTTGTTTCTAAAGATCAGTGCTTTAACTATCTATCAAAACTGAGGTGATTGTCTTATATAAGACCATTGACAAGATTTGATAAGAGACAATGTGAAGCTCATGCCTCTAATTATATTAAATAGAAAAAATCATCTCCAAATTTTGTTATGAAGTAGCATTTCCTAGTGTAGAATTAGCATAGCAGTACTTGCAGTTTTGCCTATTTTATTGAACAAATGAATGAACGAACAAATATACCAATGAATGAAAGGATGACAATCATTTTCCAAAAAGAAACATAGATACTAACTATATCCATAGATTCACACAACCATAGATAGAAAATATTTTGGGAAACTACTGCATCTATAAAGAACATACAAATATAATAATAATAATAATTTATATACCATTTATGTTGCATTATGTATTTTAGGAATCATAAATTAGTTAGGGATGATTCAAAGTATCCTAGAGTCAGATAGGGATGTACATCAGTGTTAGATTGCTTTCTTACCACCCAAGAGGACCTGAATTTGACCCCCAGCACTAGATAGATTAAATAGATAGTTCGATAAATAGATAGATAGATAGATAGATAGATAGATAAAAAAGGCATATAGGTAGGTGTGTACATAGGCCACAAGCAAGCATTATACCCCATTATATATAAGGGGCTTGTACATTTTCAGTGTTAGTAGCTATGGACGAATATTTCCATGGATACCAAGGAGAGATGACTGTCCATGCCCTTTGAATTCAGGAGGTATTTATGAAATGATAGGTGACTCATTTGTCACTCAGGAGATCCACCTAAGAAAGTCTCAAAGAGGTTATGGTTAGTTTGTTTAATTGTAAACTAGTTCTGATTGGAGAAAAAAAAATCACCTCTCCAAGAATATATGTTCTACTGTGTAGCTGATTTAATTAGTATTTGCCATGGAGGAGGATTTCCAAAAGGCAAATGATCTGTAAATGTCAGCTCTTCAGAGATGTTCATCTCAGGAGAAAAGGTGGCATATAATTCATGACTCTGTTTCACTGAACCACCAGTATCAGTTGAAAAGGGGATTTGAGAGAGTACTCTAATATAGAAAGTAATTGTTTAAGTCAGGAATTTTGATATTAAAAGCTGCCTATATTTTCTTTCACTATTAAGTTTCTATGTTTTATTACATATGATGCACTTATTAGTATAGACTTTGCTAAAGTAATTGGCCCTATATGTAGGCATACCTTTTAGAAGGGTAGTAATTTTGCTACATAGTTAACCAGTTGAACCATTTGAACACATCTAAATAGGTATTGTAGCTTGTGTCTTTCCCCTGTTTGGGGTTTATACCTGTTATTCTAATGAACAAGCAACCTTTAACTCCACTAAGTTGAAATTTGGTTAGAAGCTTAATCAGATATCACATGTATTCATTCAAACACTCATTCTGTTCCTGATGGTCTTTGAAATACAAGTTGTGGCTTCCTACAGCTCTTCCCCTACTCATGACAAAAAAAAAGAAAGAAAGAAAGAAGAAAAGCAGCTTGTTTAACTCAAAAGCAGAGAAGGCTAGGAGGATAGGATAGGATAGGATAGGATAGGATAGGATAGGGTTTTGCTGGGTTTGATTGTTGTATTCATTGAGAAAGTGCTTTTAAGATTAGTCAATAATGATTAGCCTAGGAATTTTCTTCAAATTCCTGTGTTTATCACAATATTACAATAGATAATTGTGCACAACATACTTTACTAAGTACAATACCTTATTCTGTCATTGCTATTTTATCATACACACACACACACACAAAGACACCATCTTTACAATTTTTGAGACGCAAATTCTAGATATTCTTTCTATGTACACAGACTAAGAGCTTGTTTACTTCTATATTAGAAATGAAATGAAATATAAATAGTTTCTCTCTTCTGGTAAAGACTACCAAGTCCATACTGTTTTATTTCTCTTATTTTTGTTCTATTTTAATATAATTTCATATTAAGTTGAATGGAAATAATATCACCTGGATAAAACAATACATAATGTTAAAAAATAATAACAACAATACAGAACATTCACTCAATATATAATATTTGCCAACTGCTTATTTTTTTTAAACTTGAGATGTTCTTCCATTAAGTATTCTTATATGTCAGATGAGACAATCAAGAATTTTGAGATCTGGCAGATTTCCTGATGCAACCCAGCTGGTAAATTGTGATCAGAAATTCATTGGCGGAAGGCATCAGACACTACTAGTGAGATAGAAACTACAAAGTCTAGTTCCTTTCTTAGATAGGGTTCAGAAAACAATAATTTATTGAGAAATTCTTTGTAAATGCAGTTTTTTAAAATTACATCAGACATTTTGTTCGGACATTGAATCTGATGACATTATTTTTTAAATTAAAACCTACCTCCTAGATTTTTTTTGGCTTGTCCTGGGTCTTGAACTCAGGGCCTGAGCACTGTCCCTGGCTTCTTTTGGCTCAAGGCTAGCACTCTTCCACTTGTGCCACGGTACCACTTCCGGCTTTTTCTGATAATGTGGTGCTGAGGAATCGAACCCAGGGCTTCATGCATGCTAGGCAAGCACTCTACCACTAAGCCACATTCCCAGCACCCCCCTTCTGGATTTTTTAATTTCTCTTATTTCATAAATTGTATATCTAAGCCACTTCTATTGTACACTTCTCTCCATCTGTAAGAGAGCCTATTAAGGTAAATCCTGGCAATGCCTTTTCCTTTCCTTTACATAGTGTCTTGACAAGGGGAAGTAAACTTTTCCATCTTTGTTAAAGGTAATGTTTGCTTTCTATGTATTAATCTGGGTATTTTAAAATCTTTTTTTTTTTTTTTTGGCCAGTCCTGGGCCTTGAACTCAGCACTGTCCCTGGCTTCCTTTTGCTCAAGGCTAGCACTCTGCCATTTGAGCCACAGCGCCCGCTTCTGGCCGTTTTCTGTATATGTGGTGCTGGGGAATTGAACCCAGGGCCTCATGTATACGAGGCAAGCTCTCTTGCCACTAGGCCATATCCCCAGCCCTAATCTGGGTATTTTTAATAAGGGATATAACTAAACTTCAAGAGTTGCTAAATTAAATTTTAATAGAATACAGAGTGATAAGTGAACTTTCCGATCCCATGTGAAATAATGATTTGTTGTCATCTAAGAATCATATACTGTCAAATGACGTGGGGTCTTCTTTTGTCTACAAAAGCTGTGGTAGATGCTTTCCAGCCTTGCAGTAGATTTTCAATCATTAATGACAAGCAGCTATATTATACTCATGATAGTGTGTTCTTTCCCAAGGTTGTTGAAGCCATTTTGGAAAAGATGGTAGAATTTCTTGAAACAATTTCCCAATATGAAATACAGTATATATCAAATTGGTCCCACTATCATCTTCCCAGACCATTTATCATAGCTCACAAATCAAGCCCACGTTTTCTCTTCCTGAAA
Source organism: Perognathus longimembris pacificus (assembly GCF_023159225.1). Lineage (NCBI taxonomy): Eukaryota > Metazoa > Chordata > Mammalia > Rodentia > Heteromyidae > Perognathus > Perognathus longimembris. The sequence continues at coordinate 92,060,970 of NC_063162.1, read as the reverse complement.
GACTCGCCTAATAAATAAGATGTGGGCTTCAAATTCGAACTTGTCAATCAATCTTGGGAACAAAGCAGTAATGACTTTCATCTATTAATATTTTATTTCAGTAAAGAGCAATGCATTTCAATTTGTCTGGTGTGAGCTACAATTATATTTTATTGTCGGTATTCTGTTCTCCCTGTTTAGCACATTGAGATAGTTCAAGAAATTTGACTGAAACAGGTCACCAGGAAAAGATCCTTAGGAATAAATTTTAGAAAGCTGTCAGCTGTATCTACTTTTAAGCTCCAGAAATAAACATAGTTCAAGAACATTTTTTCCTCTCTCATCCGTGCAACATATTGTACCAATTTTCATCAAAAAATTACAATTTCTATAGGTGTGTGTGTCTAGATACCCTTAGAATTTCTGCTCCTTGACCCTAAGAGTAAATTGATCTTATGCACACCTGTCCTCCTCAGGAAACTTACAAACTTGATTTTTGAGCTGAGCATCAAAGAGATATGATATTATTCGACAGAACAGAGCTCAGGTAAAAAGTCCACAAAGTATCTTGAAACATCTAAAGTTTTAAAAAGTGAAAGCTGTCTGCAAAGGAGAACTATCAAAAGCAGTTTAAAATGCTATAACCTACATTTATTATTACTTTAAAAATTCAGATAAGCTATAAACATTTTCATATGGTATTTTCTTCTTGGCTGTAGAACACTTCTAAAACAGATAATTTCTAGGAATGTCTGTGCTTTTCCAAATAATGAGGAATAATTAAATAAGAATACTATGTTTAACTCTTTTCCTTTGCAACCCTTTCTAAGAAAGTTTAATATTGTAAAAATGATTTGTGTAGAAATGGTATTTTTTAATTTTCAAGATGAAACACTAAAATAAACCCCTGCCTTCAATAAAATCCTCTAAATATATGTCTGATGCTCTGAGATATTAGGAAAAAGTTCTTTCCATGAGATATTATTGAGAAATTTTAAAACCAGAAACAGAAGATTTTTTTTCAGATGGCCAAAGAACTCAGATTATTTTAATGATCTTATCTAGTAACAGTGGATTTGTTGAGTACTTATTTATAATATGATGGAACACAAATATAATCTGAAAATTATGGAGCCAAAAGTACTTTTTTTTAGTGAGTTCTTGACAATTTTGCTTTATTTATTAGTACGATAAAGCTCTGGACCAAATAAAATTCATTTATCCTCTATTTCATTGGAAAGCTAAAATTTGTATGTCTTTGAGTCTTTGTGCACTTGTTTTCTCCAAACTGAATAGTTCTCTTCTCTTTCCATGACTTTATACCTAAGGTTTATCCTAACTAGATTTACAAAGATGATAAGTAATATATGAATAAAAGATTGGCTGTTATTCATATACCATAGATATATTAGTTTATAGTTCCCTTTTTGAGAATTAGATAAACATGATGTTTTACTAGTGCAAATTTACCCGTTGACTTTTCCAGGCAGAGGAATTATTCTCATGAAAATTATATTCAAACCAAAGTTGTTCAGATACAACATCTAAGGGGTTTGGTTGCAATTCATGTGTTTTCTGTAGACAGAACCTTCACTGAGGAGAGGAGTTCAAACCTTGTATGGCATAAAGCATCTGGAAGATAAATTCTGTTTTCCATATTTCATCCCCATAATTTGATGTCTTGTAGATGAAACTTATAAATCAACATCTGTTCTCATTTATGCAGGCATTTAAACTCCTCTGGCACTCTTCTAGAAGGGTAAGGGCTTATCCTTGTATCTGGTATGAATCTGACCATCTTTCTTGTGGGCATCACAGTACTGGGTATTGCTTGTCTAAACATCTATTATGAACAGAACTGATGTTAAGCTATATGAAGGGCAGTGAGCCTATGAACTGTATGGGAAAGCTAGCAAAGTAACATTCTTATACATTCTTATCAATGTGTAGTTCATCTTTCACAATATGAGATTCATGAGTGCATATCAATGATGGAGTCAACTTTGAAGATCATCAGAATTTTAATTCTCTTTGTATCTCATTTTGAGGATATTTTTTACATTACAGAATACTTGTGGAAACAGCCATACAAACAACACTTGCATATTACCTTTCTCATTGAAGACACATACCATTTTACTAAAAAAATAAAGTGGTTGTTCATTTAGGATGTAAATTTTTAGTTGGTTAACTATTTCTTGAAATCAAAGCAATATTGGAGATACTGAAATGGACTGAATTTCAGAAAGAACTAAGTATTTTTAATGGAGTGGTAGCTAAAGGTAAATAAATGAAATTTATTCAAAATCAAGAAAGAGGGGCTGGGGATATAGCCTAGTGGCAAGAGTGCCTGCCTCGGATACACGAGGCCCTAGGTTCGATTCCCCAGCACCACATATACAGAAAACGGCCAGAAGCGGCGCTGTGGCTCAAGTGGCAGAGTGCTAGCCTTGAGCGGGAAGAAGCCAGGGACAGTGCTCAGGCCCTGAGTCCAAGGCCCAGGACTGGCAAAAAAAAAAAAAAAAAAAAAAAAAAAAAGAAAGAGAATAGAACAAGCCATATTTATACTTTAAAACTTTACAGCCCAAAGAGAACAGTCAGTCATTCAGCTCTTTCGGTTTTAGAAAATATCTCAGATATTAGAGGTGCCCTGCTGGCCTTGTGATTTTGTTTCATGACCAACTTTCCTCCTTTGCACACATTTCTGACCTTTTAATTCACTTTTATGCCCAAAATATCCTTGGTGAAAGTACCATTGAGGAAATCATGTAGTGATGCTTCCTTCCTCTTTGCCACACAATACCACATCACGACAGGTGAAAAAAGGTCCAGGCAGAAATAATTCAATATGAAGCCAGATGTCAGTAGCTCAGTTCTTGAATTGTACCTACTCATGAGGCTGAGAAATAAGGATCCTGGTTTAAATCCAGCCTGATGGAAAAATCCCAAGAGACTCTTATTGACAATTTACTTCAGAAGGCAGGAACCAGAGGTATAGCTCAAGAGTAGAGCACCAGCCTTGAATGAAAAAGGTTAAGGACAGTGCTCTGGCCCTTGGTTCAACGCCCCCCCCCATACCATTACAAAATGATAATGAAAGTAATAATAATACGATCTACTGTGGGTAATACTTATACAGTTTAAATGAACAAATTAATGTCTAAATAACTCAGTGAACTAAAGTCTGCCAAGTATTTATAATTTAGTTTAGTTTTTGAAAAGTCAAGTATATATACGGTATCCATAGGGGAAAAAAATAATGTATTCATCTCAGGAAAGCAGGACCAGTTGCCTATTAATTTGCTAGTGTTGATTTAAATAATCAACCAAGTATTGTTTAAAAATTGCAATGATATTTGATTTGGTTCAGTTAAATGAACTTCCAAAGAAATTGGAAAGTAATGAGATCATCCCATTGTCAGAGCTTGAACACAAAATTCTTTAGAAGGGCTTATAGGACCCAATTTAAAATTTTGTTGTTTCATAATATCTTTAGAGAAGTGTATTGTTCCTTGTAAAATACCCACATGCTCTCCCTTGGAAAGCCTCCAGACTGTAACTGAACCACAAGGTTGCCCCCTGGTGCTTTATGCATTGTTTAATTGTTTGCCTTTGGTGTATGTTTTTATTAAAAGCCTATTATTTAAGATAAGACCAAAGTGTCATTTTAAAAACAACAGAAGCAGAGCCATTCCGTCTCATGGTTCTTTTTCATAGGTGTGTTAGTGTACACTGGATGAGCTAATGAGCCTGGTGAAATTTCTTTTCTTGTAATACTTCAAAAAGAGCAACAACAACAACAACCAAAACTGCATTTTTTGTTTCCTCCAATAAAACATGACTGGATTGGCTAGAGGAGCTGTGGGTCTGCATAGCTGTGCCTGGAGGAAGAGAGAGAGGGTCTTTGTGTGTCCATCCATTCTCTCTGCGTTTTGTTACAGTAGGAAGAGGAGGAGTTTGGAGTCACATGCATTCTGTTGGGAAGTCCCTATTATTCCTTCTTCCCCACAATCCACTTGCAAGATAGGTCTTTAACACAGATCATTGAGAATATGAATTAGGGCTGGGAACTATTGCTAAGCCTGTCGTTCTAAATATTCTTTTCCCTGAATATTTGATTTTCTGAAGTTGCATTACCTTATCACTAAGTTCTTGGAGGTTGGATCTGGAAAAAAAAATTTAAATTTCCTGGCAAGTCCTTGTCTCAGAGAGCAAGCAAGAATTCTATTAGTCCTCCTCTTCTTTGCAAGCCAGTCCATGGCTGGGATGCAGCCTCAAGCCAAAAACTAAAAGGCAATGCACCTTGATAAAATTTCTAGGGTTTAAATGATCTCATTAAATTCTGACTCTAGATATCAAGTAGACATCTGAGGAAATATGATTATTGACAAAATGTAAGCCTGTTATACACTATATCACATCAAAAGGAGAAGGGCCATTAGGACATAATTACATCAGAAACAGTATACACATTTGGCTGGTTTATAAACTGTCACTTTCAGAAGGCCGAAGACATATAAAAGTTTCCAAAGGTTCCATTATGACCCTATTTCCAACAGTATTCTCTGACAACTAAATAAATTACTGCATGTATTGGACCTTTGAGGCTTGGGGCAAAGAATGGAAAAATTATTTACAAAAGCTTGAAAATATTTAATCACTAGAGGCAGGGGGGCAACGGTGTTTTAATTAGCAGGTCCTCGGGCCATTGGCTGACTGGAGGCTTTCTCAAACAACCACACAAATGCACTGAATAGCTGTTTGCCAGCCTTAGGGTCAGGCCTGAGATGAAACAGATAAGATAATTGGCTCTAATGAAATCCAGAAGGCCTTGGCTTTCTTGTTTGAGCTTGGATTTGAAAAGTGCGTGTGGAAGTGAGGCTTAATTCAAACCAGAACTGAGCTAGGCCCGTTTCTCAGTGACTTTGATATTGTTTGAAGTTCTAAAAGTGTTCGCCACACCACTAGCCTGCTGGGCTGGGCCTCCCTGGTACCCTTAATTACTAAGCTTTATTGCTGACTTTACTACACAGGAAAGGGGCCATTATATGTTCCATCAACATCAGCTCTTCTCAGATTGGAGGAAAGGGCAGGGTTAAAGGCCACTGTAGGAAGGCAGAAACTTCACTTTGAGGTAGTCAGATCATTTACCAGTGTTAAATTTCACCATTATGCACATACATTCCTTATGACACAGAAGCCCAATTTCCATTTTTTAAACAAATGATTACTTTTCAAAACATTTTTGTTTGTGCCTCTTTTTTTTTACCCAGAGAGAACATTTATATTTAAGGGTGAAATGACTGCACACGATATATTAGAAAATCATAACAAGAGCAACACCAAAAATGCCCACAACACTTCCCAATTAATCATCCCAGCAAAAGGTGTGGTTGGATTCTGTAATAAGGAGGATTATTATAAATGCCCTCTTTGAAGTGGAAATAAGTGAGAGACCCTCCTGTGGCGTGAGAGTTGTCCTGACACCCGGAGGAATAAAGACCCCTCTGGAGACTTTACAAAATTAAATCCTAGCTTCTAGAGTCTCTCACAAAGAGGCTGTACAAAAGCAGTCCCAATCCACTTTGAAGCCCAAGAATCAAAAATGAGGAAGTTGCCCTCTTTGAGGTCAGATGCAATGTCACTGAGAATTCTGTTTTCCCTCCATCTCCTGGTTGCTCTCTTTGTGACAATCCCACTGGTAGGGATGGACGATGTGTCTGAATGAAGGGTTACTCAACCCTTAGGCCTCTCAAAGGAAAAGATCTCTCATACTATAAAAACCAATGGGCATTTGATCCTGGCTTATTTCCTGTACTTTTTATTACCTTTGGGTAGGAGAGTCATGAGTGATACCACCAGAATTGCTTCTTTATAATTAAGAGTTAAGTAACTATGCATTATTTCAATAAATCTGATGTTAATGTGCTCCAACTTCATGTGAGATCTTTCTCACCACTCACTGAAAACTTTTGAGTATTCTTGTGTACCGAACAGACTGGATATTTGCTTTCCACTAGGACAAAGGTTGCTCTGTCTATATAACCATCCTGAGAAACCAGGGAGAGCAGTGTTGGGATGAGAAACTGAGACTATATCCACCAGCCTCTCCTAAGAAAAATCAGAGAATCCCTAAATGGATTTTTGTCAATGGTGGATCACACTGTATTAGCTTGGGATAGAAGAAATGAGAGTATTCGCGTTTTCAGCTTACTTGAGATATTAGTTCATTATTCATTAGTTGAGTGCTCGTGCCTTTGCTCCAAATTTACTTATTGAAGTCCTAACCCATAATGGGATGATATTTGAGATGGGCTTTTAGGAATAGATGTGGTTCTCAGGGTGGTGCCTCACATTAATGGGATTGGTGCCTTTATCAGAAGCTGTGCTAGAGAGCCTTCTCTCACTCCTTCCAAGGATGCACATAGGGCAAAGGCCATGGGAACACACAGCGAGAGAGGAACTCTTTGCAAGCCAGGAACTGGGACTTCACGATGCTGGCATGTCCATTTCAAGCTTCCAAAACTATGAGAAATCAAATTTCTGATATTTAAGGCACTTGGTTCTTATCTTGCTGTAGTAACCTAAAGAGAATAAGGTAGACACTGCAAGGATCTTTGCAAGGCCAAACAACCCACAAGTGGCTCTAAATTTGAGATGCCAAGACAAGCTATAATGAATAATAGGGTTTCTCAATCATAAATGTCTTATGTCTTATGTCTAATGAAAACCCTCTTCTTTCAGGAGATTCGCATCTCCCTTTCTTCCCCTTTCAAAACAGATCATTGGAACTAGTATTCTGCAAAACAAAGTGTAAAAAAAATAGGTGGTAAAATTTGCACAGTGAACATGATGACAAAAGAATAAGATAAATCTGCCCATGAGAAGAATCTCACAATATATTAAGCATGACAGCAATATGTGATATAAACTTATACTATTAAATAAACAGAACATTTGAGCAATCCATATTCTTCCAAATAGTCTATCTATTTCTTACTGCTGGGGGAGCTGTTAAGATAAGGAAGGCAGGAAAAGAGAGAGAAAGAAAGAGGAAAGGAAAGAAAGGGAGCGACAAGGAAGGAAATGTTTAACCACTGACAGAAAAGGAAGAAGATAGATTCCTTTGATATCCTATTAAGTGGCTCAGTGAATTTTCTTAGGATAAAGTTACTACCACTCAAAATTATAGCAAATTAGTGATAAATTTAGTCCCTGTATATTTTTAGCTTAAATATAGAAGCATATCTCTGAAAAGTACTTTGGACCAGATACAACATGTTAAAAATGTGAATTTATTTTTGTTTGTTTGTTTTGTCTTTTTTGGTGCTGGGGATTGAACTCAGGATGTTTCACTTGCTAGGCAAGTGTTTTGCCACTGAGCTACATCCCAGCCCCTTATTTTTGTTTAAACTGTTACAATTAACAACTAATTGTAGTATATAAATATAATTCGTTTAATGAGTAGAACAACTTGTAGACTTACAGAGTATAAGGCATCATTTACTATTGATAGTTATATTTGTTTGAGAAAAAGAAAGAGAGAGTAGTTTATTTTGTGTCAAGACAGATCATCAATTAATTGAATTTTTTCTAGTGAGAAACCATATTCTAAAATAATATAGTGAATATTAAAATGTAATACCTCTCCTAGTTAAAAAAGAAGAACAGGGCTTTGGGAAAAGGTTCTTTGATTACCCTGGAATAGTAAAGTCATTTTATGTCTAAAGATAGTACTTCTAGATATCACTTTAATAAACCACAGCTATATATGATGCATTTATCCAAAATATATTATAACTATCAAAGCAGTAAGTCAGCAAAGTCTTCACTCACTTTTGTGAAACACTCCTTTGTTTTATTACACGTGTAAGTACTCAACTCATGTCTTTAGGATAATCATATAGGTTGAATTATGTAAGTGAAAAAGGCAAGAAATATATTATTTATGTTAAAACATTCAAAGTCATGAAACAGAATTATGACAAGTAGACTTGTATGGGAAACAATTCAGTTCCTGAATGATACTGAAAGAATGATGCTCTACTTAGCTACACTGATTCTTTTTTTTATCTTTTTTAAAAAATGGGGGTACAGTTACATAATAAGGTATTGAGTGCATTTCTTGTCTTGTTATACCCTCCCTCATTTTTCTTTCCCTTCCCTAGTTCAGATAAACATATTACACTGACTCTTAATCCAATAATGAGATATGCTTTGGCAATCATGGTGCTCAATGCTTATGTCACATACTTATTGCTTTGGGAGAAGCAAAGATGGTTCTCTTCTCAAATTCATAGTCAAAGGAAGGCTCCTTCCCTGCAGTGAAACAAAAATCTATATATGTTTTCTACCGTGGATCACTAACATATTTTTCCTGTGCTCAAGTACCTGAAATAGTACCTTTCTTGTGAAAGTGAGAAATGCCTGAATTTACTGTAACATGCCATTCATCCACAGACATGCTTATGAATAGGGAATGGTTCATATCAAGAACACACAGGAAATTATGGCATGGTAAGAACAGACAGACCTATGGATGTACTCATCATTAATTCGTAATGGAAGCTGGATTGCACTTCTGTCTCTACTGAGTCTATTACAACAAAATATGAGGAAGTAAGTGACTTATAAATGATAAAAGTTGATTACTCACAGTTCTGCAGACCAGGAAGAGCAAGATCAAAGTGCCAGCAGATTCTGTGTCTGGTGAGGGCCCATGTTCTAGCTTATGGATGGCGTCTTCTAAATGATTGCTCTGGGTAAGACATTTCTCTAAGGATTCCATGAAAGAGGATGAGTCTTGTTCTTGAGGACTGTAGCTCAAGATCTATTCACCTTTCTAAAGCTCTTATCTCATAACATCACCCCATTTGGGGGTAGCATATCAATATACAAATTTGGTGGGACACAAACATTCAGAGCATAGAAATTCCCAATTCCAGCATGAATGAATTTTGAAGCAGAATGAGACTGAATGGATCCTGGTGAGTGGCCCTTCTGCTCTCAGCAGCTTTCCACCAGAAACATCTGGAGTACACTACCTGCCCCTGCACTTCCTTTGTGGCTTTGCTTTTGTATTATCTCTTAGCAATTACCGTTCTTTAGTTGCCTTCCCATGAAACTGCATTTTTAATTTTCAAAGGGTAGACATGAAAGGTTAAGAACTAAATTCATCTGACATAACTTTTCTGAAATGTTGGTTGATGTAGTGATTTATCTTACATCATCCAATCAACTTTTTAAAAATTCCATTAACATCAAATGTCTGTAATTAGTTCTTTCTTTTCAAAATACATCTAGGAAAGTAAACCATTTTCCATTTTCTTTCTTTTATGGAAACATCAGTTCAAAGTTAGGTTCCTGGATGCTTAGATTCTTTCGACTTTCTTCCTTTCAAAATATCAGCATTCAGCAATGACTTCTTCACTTTATCGTGACAGATGAACTTTTGAGGAGGCATAGCATGGGGTCTGAGTATGCAGGAAACTTGTTTCTAGGTAGAATTCTTCTTGTCATGATGGCTGAAGGGTGGAGCAATGGAACAGCTGGATTTTGTCTTATTGATCACTTTTTTATTTAAAGTTGCAGTGCTTTGAGTCAAGAGATACATCTTTCATGAGTTTGAATGTGCACAAATCTGCCATACGAATAACTATACAAAGCTTAACAAGGAGCTAGCTGTATGGACAACACTTAAGTATCCAATAAGGTTGGTTGGAAGTGAAAACTACTGAGGCAATTAGCGAATGGACAAAGCTTAGAATACTGACAGGTAGTAAAAGAACAGAGACAAAGGAAAGGCTGCTGATTCAAGCCTAGCAAGTGTCCTGACTTTCTGCAGGCCTGCACAGAAGCCTGGGGATGAATCCTGTGACAAAAGGATTCCAATCAACACAGACATACTAAAATTTCTCCTTGGAAGCTGATCCTCATATATGCATCTCAATCATGCCTAATTGTGTAATTCCAAAGACATTCAAAAGTAGCTACACAGAGTTAGAAAGGTTCATTGTGAGTGAAGAACATTGTAATTTAAGTTTCATTAGCTTTATGATAAATACACTTTACTTCATAGAATGTTAATGCTTGTATTGCCAGTCAATGAAATGAAACAAGAGTTAACACACCAGATACGAGATTTAGTGGACTTGTGAGTAGTAGTAAGCAGAGAAATGTCACAAGACTAGGGGATTTCTTAAGGAAACAGCACCATTGTGGTAACTGGCTTGATATTGAAAATTATCTGGGGTGCTTTATTTTCATCTGAAGACACAGGCTGAGGTGATTAATATAAAGGATTTTGCTCTCTTCCCAGTATATTTTAATATTTTAACAAGTGTGTGTGTGTTTGTGTGTGTGTGTGTGTGTGTGTGTGTGTGTACTACAAAAAGGAGCCTGAAGCAAATATAATGAAGCCAATCTGAACTGCACAAAAGAAATCATAGTAGGAAAGTAGGAAGTAGTGAAGTAAGGGTGGGAAGGGCAGCCAGTGTTTCCATGGAATATACAGGTCTCTGTTGGTTCGGGTGAGAAGTGACTGCACCTGTTTGTGAACATGTTCAAAGTCTAGACTAAGGCAACTTCAGAGCTGGCCTGGCACTTTCCTCCTAAGGGGGAGAGTTGCTTTAATTCAGTTCATGTGTTGGACATTTCATCTTAACCAGAGTGATTTATGTTAATGAAATGAAACAGAGAAAATACCCTTGACATTCTAGTCTCCTTTAAAAAATATTAAATAAATATGTCCAGGACTTTTGCATTATTACATTTATTAAAACAAATGGAAGACTTCAATACATACCAGAATAAATTTTCAGGTGACCCTGAGTAGGGTTAAATCTATCAGGGGAAAAAATGAATTTTGAGGCTTCTTACCAATTCTGAAAGTTCTAAGCAGTGTCAGTAAAGAAAGGTTCCAACATTGAACTTTACTTCTAAGGCAGTTTGCTCTGTGATATCAAATATTCTTTTGTTTAACTTCTGAAAACCAATTCCTAAATCAGAAACTATAAATATATTCAGAAAGTCTTTATAAATCTAACACTAGTTTTCCTTGCTATTTTGGGAATTAAACATTCACTACCATTTCCTTTAAAATATCTCATCTATACTATGATAAATGAACTTTACAACTTGGGGGAGGGGAGTAGGGAAGGGTAAGTGGGCAAAAGTGAGTGAGGGCGTAACACTGTTCAAAAAGAAATGTACTCATTAGCTCACTTATGTAACTGTACCCCCCTGTTCATTGTCTTTTCAATAACATATTAAAAACTTAAAATTATCTCTTTAAAAAGTGTTATAATTAAGAGATTATATTGAGTCTTTGTTGTGCCATTTCATTAATATATAATAAGTCATTTTAATAGAACTAGAAAGTATGCAAAGACTGCAATTCATATCCCTCTTTAGATACATTGACATAGACCATATAGAAAATGATTTTGTAATTAAATTCTATGGAAATTTAATTAGTCAAATGTATAGAGCTTAAAATGACTTGATTTTCTTTTTTTTAAGTTATACATCTGATGAGAAATGATGTACAAAAATAATTCACATTCTGGGCACCAGTGGCTCACCCTGTGTAGCTCGGAGGCAATGATTTAAGGCTCGTAGTTCAAAGCCAGCCTGAGCAGGAAAGTGTATGAGGCTTCTATCTCTCATAAGCTGCAAAAGAAAAAAAAAGTCAGAAGTGGAGGTGTGGCTCAACTGATAAGAGTACTAGCCATGAGCTGAAAAAGCTCAGCATAGCACCCAGGCCCTGAGTTCAAGCCCCAAGACCAGCACCAAAAACAAAAACAAAAACAAAACAATAACAACAACAAAGAAAACCCCATATGTCTGGTAATCTTAACTGCTGATTGAATTTTAATTGTCCATCATATTTTTTTCAAATTTTTATTATCAAACTGATGTATAGAGAGGTTACAGTTTCATACGTTAGGCATTGGATACATTTCTTGTACTGTTTGTTACCTTGTCCATCATATTTTAAAATTAGACAAAACCAAAATTAGACAAGGAAGAGGAAATTTCCTTCCTAAGAAGTTACTGACATGGTCTTAATTCCATCGGTATAAGTTTCTACTTTTGGAAGTAATTTGAAATTCAAAGTTTTCTTGATATTCAAATAATAAAACTTATACTTTAAAACCTCTTTCTGTCTATTTTGTGTCATCAAACTTCATCAGAAATGTTGCAGAAATTAGCCCACTGTTATGAAGATGTGCACACTTAACATGTGTGCCAGTTGACATGCAGTACAAAAGAATTGAAGAAAAAGAAACTTTCCCAGCATATTTCCAGTTTTCCAGTTGCTAATCATTATTGTGATGTGTTAGCAGCTGGAAGACTGAGTTTCATTTTGGATATGTTAGATCAATATAAAGTAAATGATGTCCTGTGGGGCTCATGGGGAAACTGAGTGTGATGATATTGACACTGGTCCTTCATTGAGTTCTGAGGTAGCCAGTGTACTTGTCACAGAACATAAGCCTTCTGCATAAGCATTATAAATTACACAGATATGGAAGAAGGAGCAGAGTCATAAGGAGGGGAATAAAGAGAAATTAAAGATGGCTGTAAGAGAAAAAGACAAAGGAAAATGAAGACAGTATAAAAACTTGAATATGGGATACTTTTTAAAAGGAGGAAAGTAATCTGAATGAAAAATGCATATAAAGTCTAATAAAGAATATGTAGTCAAATTAAGAGTGATTTAAAAAATATGGATAAGGACTTTTATGACAATAGCAACAATAAGAAAACATTATGCAAAACTGCTGTTGTGATTCACAAAATGAGGATATTGCCTTCGTCAGTATTTTGATAGTGTACTCACTATGTACTCAAGGACATTTCCAAACTGACCAGGTCTTATGCTGTTATTATTCATTATTTTGAATAACACTAAGGTTTAAATGCAATTAGATGGAAAATTATTGACATCAAATTTCCGAAGTGGAAGGAATTAGCTAGAAGAGATCCTTTAACCCATGTGCTTTTCTGTACAATGGCAGAGTCAGAAGCTAGAAAATGAAAGTGTTAAATTTGATGTTAAAGATAGATTGCATGGTGTCCAGCCAGGGCTTACTTATATACAACACATTTTTCTAAAAGTACATTCCCAAAAGAATCTACCTCATCAAGTACTCTGTTATTATAGAGAAGGAAGCTTGAAAGCTTGACTAATTGATTATTGGTTGTCCTTTGTGAACTTGACACAAAAGTATATTTTTTCTATTTAGAGAAGATAGTTGTGATTGCTTTTTTAACCTGGCCAATTGTCAGTAACTCTGTCCTGCTTATTCCTTTCATTTCCAGAGCTCCTGTAATTTGGTCTGTACTATGAGCATTTCCTTCTGCAAGGGTCTGTTCTCAGCTCCTGGCAACCCCTGAGTTTACAAATGGTGGTCATGCTGAGCTTGGGCAACCCTTTTCGGCTGCTTGTGGTTGTACTGCTTCTTAATATTTTAAATTTAATTAGCCTGTGGTTGCTAGCCCCTTCATTTTCTGCTTGCTACTCTCTTTGTTAATGCTTCCCTAGCATTAGTCAGAGGGCAGAAAGGGGAAGAGAAGAGAAGAGGGAGAGTGATCCTTTACTAAACCCAGGCCAAGCTGTGTAACCAAACAGTAGCTTATTCTCCTACCTGTTTGACTTCTGTTTCCCAGCTTCTATGATACTATAGGACCCTTGTAGTAACAGAAATATTCCTTCTTTTACTCCCATGCAGCATTGTCTTCCTTATAAACATGCAGAGAAACACAATGGCTAAAATAATTGCAAGCATCATAGGCTTTCACTCTAATGAACTTGACTCTGAACTGGGATGTCTAACTAGGAAGAATTTAGCACAGATCACATTAGGGTTGAGGTTTACTTTGCACAGTCCCAACATCTGTTGTATTTTTGGAGTGAGGCTTTGGTAATGGGAGAGCAATCCTGCTGTTCTCTTACAATGTGTGTTTAGAAAGAAGGTGCTGTTATATTTTAGTTCTAAGAGATATTGCATCATAGGCTCCTCTTGAAGGCTCATTATTCCCAGAAACTGACTGATTAGATTATTTTTACTGTGCATTCATTTTCTAAAATAATTTGACAAATCAGAATGTAATTTGCAGTTTAGGTCAGTTGGATGGCAGAGGGACTTTAAAACTTGGTCATCTCCCCACCACTCATGGTTTCTTACCCAGAAATGGCCCCAGAAATGTATTGATAGGATTGATCTTAGAAGCTATGTTAACACAATCTGGTTTACTAATGTTGAATCTGCATGTGGAAAAAAAGCCTATTTTCTTTTTTTTTTACTAATAAGTTCATTTACTATCAAAGTGATGTATAGAGAGGTTACAGTTTCATATATGTAAGGCAGTGAGTACATTTCTTACCAAACTTAATACCTCCTCCCTCATTTTTCTCCCACATTCCCCTTTCCCAATCCCCCCTGCCTGCAGAGTTGTACGCTGGTTTACAGCATATTGTCTTCTAAGTATGGCTCTTGCATTGGTTCACCTTTTACCCTTTGTCTCTCCATTCTGATGTTTCCTTTCTTTTACCTCGTTCTGATAAACGGGTATACAATACCCAGGGTAGCAAAATCAATTACAGTGACATCAGGGGTAAAACAATGGGGAAGAAAGACAAAAGAAAAAGGCATAATTTCACGTGGTACATTGAAAATAACAACAAAAATGATAAACCACTTATTTCCATAACTTGGAGTTAATTTTGCTTAGCATCCTCTTAAGTGTTCATATGTACATAGCTATTGAGCTATTGTTATCTTCTTCTAGGACTATCTTAGACATGTACTAATTATTGCCACTGAGGGAAAACATAGAATCTATGGTTTCTTTGGGTCTAACTTACTTCACTTAGTATGATTTTTTTTCTAAGTCTTTCCATTTCTTGCAAATGGGGCAATGTCATTTTTTCTGATAGAAGCATAAAATTCCATTGTGTACCACATTTTCTTGATCCATTCATCAACTGAGGGCATCTGGCTTGGTTCCATATTTTAGCAATGACAAATTGTGCTGTGATGAACATAGTTAGGCTGGTAGCTTTAGTGTGGTCTTGTTTGTAATCCTTTGAGTAAATGCCAGAAAGTGGGTTGCTGGGTCATAGGGGAGCTGTATGTTAGGAACCTGCACACTGCTTTTATTTATTTATTTATTTATTTTTGGCCATTCCTGGGGCTTGGACTCAGGGTCTGAGCACTATTCCCTGGCTTCTTTTTGCTCAAGGCTAGCACTCTTCCACTTGAGCCACAGAGCCACTTCTGGCCGTTTTCTGTATATGTGGTGCTGGGGAATATGGGGTGCTGGAGGTTGAACAACTTTACGCTCCCACCAACAGTGTTGTAGGGTTCCCTTTTGGCCACCTCCCTGCCAGCATTTGTTGTTATTAGTTTTCTTTATAATGACCATTCTTACTGGGATGAGATGGAATCTCAATGTTGTTTTGATTTTCATTTCTTTTATGTCCAATGATATGAGCACTTCTTCATTTGTCTTTTGGCTATTCTCATTTCCTCTCCAGAGAAGTCTTTTTAAATCCTTAGCCCATCCATGAAGGGGGCAGTTGTTTCCTTGAGGATTTGTTTTGGGTGAACTTAATTTTTTGAGTTCTAAGCATATTTTAGATATGAGTACCTTGTCTGTTATATGGCCAGTGAAGATCTTCTCCCAATCTGTGGGCTTTCTATTTATATTGTTAGCTATGTCCTTTGCCATGCAGAAGCTTTGCAGTTTGATGCAATCCCATTTATTCAAATTTTCTTTGATTTGTTGTATTTCTGGGCCTTTACTAAGAAAATTTCTACCTATGCCAAGGAGCCCAAGTGTTTTTCTTATTCTTTCCTGCAATATTTTCAGGGTATCTGTTTTTTCTTTGCAGTCTTTGATCCATTTGAAATTGATTCTGGTGCTGGATGATATATAAGGATCTAGTGTTAGCTTGTTACAGGTGTTTAACCAATTTGCCAGCACCATTTGTTGAAGAGGCTGTCTTCTTCCATTCTATTTATTTTCTTTTTTTATCAAAGATAAAGTGGTCATTGATATTCAGGTTCGTTTCTGGGTCTTCACTTCTATTCCATTGGTCCTCAGGCCTTGTGCCAGTACCAAGCTGTTTTTATTACAATAGCTTTGTAACAGAGTTTGAAGTTGGTATTGATATTCCTCCAGCAGTGTTCTTCCTGCTAAGGATTGTTTGTCCCATTCAGGGTCTTTTATTACTCCATATGAATTTTTGTATTGCTTCCTCTACTTCATTAAAGAATGGTGTTGGGATATTGATGGGTATTGCATTGAATTTGTAGATTGCCTTTGACAGTATTGCTTTTTTCACAATGTTAATCCTCCCAATCCATAAGCACGGGAGGTTTTTCCATTTCCTTTGTTTTGCTTTAATTTCCTTTTTCAGATTTTTAAAGTTTTCACGTAGAGATGTTTTTCTTCTTTGGTTACAGTTATTTCTAACTTTTTAGGGGGTTTTGGGTTTTTTGTTTTTTTTTTTGGTGGCTATTGCAAAAGAGGTTGCTTTCCTGATTTCAGTCTCACTCTTCGCATTGTTGGCATTCAGAAAAGCCATTGATTTTTGAGGATTTATTTTATATCCTGCTACTTTGCCAAAGTTTTAGATCAGCTCAAGTAACTTGGGAGTAGAGTCTATGGGGTTCTTTAAATACAAGATCTTGTCATTTACAAAGAGAGAGTTTAACTTCATCTTTCCCTATTTATATCCCCTTTGTATTTGCCTCTTGCCTTATTGCTCTGGCTAGGAATTTTAGTACTACTGTGTTGAAGAGTAGAGGAGAGAGTGGACATCCTTTTATTGATCCTGATTTTAAATAAAATGACTTCAACTTTTCACTATTAAGTATAATGTTAGCTGTAGGTTTGTCATACATGGCCTTCATTATATTTGGCAATGTTCCCTGGATTCGTAGCTTCTCCAAAGCTGTAAATGGGTGTTATATTTTGTCAAATACTTTTTCACCATCTATAGAAATAATCACGGGATTCTTGTCCTTATTACTATTGTTGTGGTGAATTATGTTAATTGACTTGCATATATTAAACCAGCTTTGCATCCCTGAAGTGAATCCAGTGTGATCATAGTGTATAATTTTTTTGTTGACTTGAAGTCAATTGTCCAGAATTTTGTTGAGAAATCTTGCATTGATTTTCATCAAAGAAATGGGTCTATAGTCATCTTTCTTTGATGAGTCCCTGTCTGGTTTTTCAATAAGGGTTATGCAGGCCTCATAGATGAATTTGGTAGTGAACGTTCACTTTCAATTTCATTGAAGAGTTTGAGGGGTATTGGTGTGAGTTCTGTTTTGAAGGCCTTATAGAATTTCACTGTGAATCTGTCTGGACCTGGGCTTTTCTTGGATGGGAGATCTCTTATTGCTGTTTCTAGTTCATTACTTGATATGGGTCTGTTTGGTTGATTTAAATCTTTATGGTTATATGCTAGAAATTCATCCATTTCTCCCAGATTTTCAAATTTGTTAGCTTATAGGTTTGCAAAATAATCCCTTATGATATTCTGAGTTTTGGTTGTTTTTGTCATGATTTTTCCAGTCTCATCTTTGATTTTGCTTATTTGGGTGTGTTCTCTTCATTTTTTTTGTAAGATTTGCTAAGGGTCTGTCAATTTTGTTCAAAGAACCAACTCTTTGTTTTGTTGATTTTTTTCTATGGTTTTATTTTTTTTACTCTAATTCATTTAATTCTGATTTAATTTTAATTATTGGCTTCTGTCTATTGGCTTGGGGTTTGGCTTGTGGCTCTTTTTCAACTGGCTTCAGGTGTATCACTAAATTGTTGGATTGAGATTTCTCCAGTTTGTTGATGTAGGCACTCAGAGCTATAAATTTTCCTCTGAGTACTGCCTCTCCTGTATCCCAAAGGAGCTGGTATTTTGTTTGTTGTTTTTGGTTAAATACCATAAACATTTGAATTTCCGTTCTGATTTCTTCAATGACCCACTGGCCATTCAACAATATGTTATTCAGTCTTCATGAGTTTCAGGACTTTCTATGATGGCTTATAGTGTTGAGCTGTAATTTTATTCCATTGTGGTCAGAGAGAATGTAGAGAATGATTCCAACCTTTCTAAATTTGTACAGATTTGCTTTGTGACCTAAAATGTTATCTATTTTAGAGAAGGTTTGTACAGTGTTTGTATAGGCAATCTTTCACCACTTCAGCTCTTCCTTGATCCTCTTGTTTTTCAACTAAGATATCCCATTAACTTTGTCTTCAACTGTAATCTTCAGCCTTCTGAGTAACTAGGATTATATGAGACACTGATGCTTAGCTTTTATAATACTGACAAATTTATATTATATCAAATTACAAAAGCAATGCCCATTCATTATGGAAGACATAGAAAATAAAGAACTTTGTAAAGGACAAAGTAAAATCCCTATACTATTTCTATTTGATATAGGCTGAAATAAGTTTGCATATTTACTTATCTTTCACTGGTATTTTGAGTCCTGAATTCAAAATCAATATTAGCATTTTCTTGTGTCAGTAATTATTCCTTAAAATGTAACTGAAGTAAATTATAAACCATTCTATTAGTTTGAACAACTTAAAGCAGTTTCTAGTCGTTGCCTTGGATACCTTCTTATCCAAAACAATTGATATTGTCCATGGCTATGAATTGTCCTCACCTTGGTTATGGTCTTCATTCCTAATGTTTCTCCTCATTTCTGTCTTTCACTAAAGCAAAGGTGACAGTCTGTTGCCCTTAGTGGTCATTTCTAGGTCATGACCAGCACACCTTTGAAGGATGTAATAGTCTCATCTTTGCACTGACTGATCCTACATTTTTCTCCTCCCTTTCAGCCTTGTCTTTTCCTTCTCCTTAAGTCCAGTTTTTCAACCCTCATTCTTGACATGATACTATTCCATGAAACTTTGTACCATTTCTTTTATCTGTCATAGTTTCAACAATTTCATGACTGGAATGTGTTCTTCTCTTGTCTGGAATTATTTTCTTTTAGTGGATAATTGTTTTCCTTCCTTTAAAGTAGTATTTTTTTAGCTGTGAGTTACAGCTCATTAAGAGGCTATGAAATCAATTTAGTGGATCAGGATTGGCATTTTAATAGAATATAATGGAATGTAACAGGAAAAGTGTAAGTATTGTTTCACAAAGCATGTTTTAGTTGTGGTATATGGGGATTGGTAGATGTGAATGGCATCATCATATGGAAGATATTTCTTGACTATGGGTTGTGGTTTAAAACTTTTGAAACCCACTAAGCCATTATTTTACCATCAGTTCAAATAGAATATTATCTATTAAGGGAAAATAAAAAACTTCTGTTTCTGTGTCTATATATAGAACTATTATTTTAGAACTAGGATCATTTTAAACTGAAAAAAAATTGCCTGTTTAAGAGAATGCATTAATTTACAGTGGGGAAATTTTGTTCACAGATCTGTTTCTGAAGCAGAAGAACCTATCCTAATACTATGAAATCCATCACTGGGCATTTGGCATTGTGATTCAAAGTAGATGCACATGTATGTCTGGGAGAGATACTAATGAACAAGCCACTGGACAAGTCTCTAAATAGAATAAACTTGTCAAAGTCATCTTCCAGTCCCTCTATTCTCAAATGAGAATATTACATAAGCCAAATAACTTGAACATATTTATAGAATATCTGGTGTTGGGGAGAGTTTTTGCAAGGAATTTGTCTTTCATATGAGGGTGCTTTGGTGTTATACTGACAGCTGACAAGAAGTATTTGGTGCTAAGATAAATACACATGTAGAAAAGAGTCTTCACGCTTGTTGTCTGTTGAAATCGCCTGCTGTGCCAGTTATCTGCTGCTTTTAAAAACATCCAGATTTATAGAATGAAAAAAACCACCTAGGTATTTGTGTGTATAAAGCCAGACATCTGAATATTTTGTCATTTCTTATCTAGAATATCTGAATATTACTTAGCAATTGTTTTCATGTAATTGAACTGGTAATCAGTCACCTAGCTCAATCATACATATGTTTGCATAGTTGATAAAATAATAAATTTTAACTGCTTTATAATATTACTATAGAAAACATATTTATTGGTGGAATTAATATTGGAGCTGAATTTGTGGATGGCAATTGGGTTTTGCTGCATAGATATTGGTAGTAGGTCAAATTTCTACCATCTCATAGAAGGGGGTGGGAGGTGGTATGCCTACTTCCTTTCTAGCTTTCAGAAACATGCAAGTGATTAATTAGATGCATAGGATGTGCCTTAATTTCCTTAGAGAAACATGCCATTAAGAAAAATTACACCTTTTATTCCATTAATAACCATTAAAGGGGAATAACATTGTCAGGTTTCAGAATGTAATATCTTTGAATTCAGGAAGATGTGGGTTTGAATTTGAATAGCAAGTAATTTAGTAAATCAACACAAAGAAATCTTTAAATGTCAGAGTCTCTGTTTCCTTTGCTATAAAATGAAAGATCAAAATACATACTTTCGTGTCCACTGTAGACTTGACATCATCATAGGGAATATATAAGCTGCATAACTTCCTGCCTGATGTGTTAGAAAGGTTGAGATTTTTGTTGCTGTTACAGCAAGGAAAGTTAACTGGGCCTCTTCATAAATGTGCAGTTTATTACACTTTGGGATTAATCCTACTCACTTTTTATTTTAGATAGGATGGCATGACTTGTGTCTGTGTGGAGGACATGGTGGATCGCTGCACTGCTGAGCTCCAGCCAGCCCCCACTTCATTTCTTTCTTTATTCTTGGTGTCTTTCTGGCCAGGCCTCAGGGAAAAAAGTATTTAAGTTACTAAATGAGCTTGCCTTTTGTCTTGTTCAGCTCACATTGTTATTCAATTAAAAAAATCTTGATGATGCTGCCTTCCTCAAAAGGCCACATCAAAAGGTAGAGTTCACCAAAAATAATACACACTTTTTCCAAAGACACAAACAGTTCCTTGAAAAGGATGTCATGCTGTAATTTGTTTTGTGAATTCTATAAACCACAGAACATTTACTTACTGTAAAGTTTGACCTTTCTTTTTCCTTCTTTTTGTGTCTGCAAAAGTTCCCTGTTCTCTTCTTTGGAAAAGGAATATAAAGGTTAACATATCGTGTGTGTGTGTGTGTGTGTGTGTGTGTGTGTGTGTGTGTGTGTGTGTGACTTTATTGGAATCCTGAGTTTAATTTTTAGCCAGGCTCCTTGGCTTCATGTAATAATATTTTATGGAACGCAATCACTTGTGCAAAGACCCACAGAGAGGCCCACTTGAAACTTTACAAAAAGAATATTCTAGGCTGTTCATGGGGCAATGGGAAATGCAATATGTGTAAGCTCCACACAGCACCTCACTGAAAGCAGAAAAAATCCCTATGACCGATTTGATGGTAGTAAAATCTCTTTAGGGATTTTTTTGGATAAAGAAAGTAATAACAAGAAATGGGCACATAATTAAGTTTCCAAAGTTCACATGTCACAAGCATCTTATTATCCCTCTGGAGAGAAAACTTACTACTCACTTAGGTAGACAAATTTTTAGCTGTGAGCCCATTAAAAAAATTCAGCCTTTCCATATTCTCTGAACAATTCTCTGTTCTTTCAGTTATAAGAAAATTTTACTGTCATTTGTGTTCTATTTTCTGTCCATTAAAGCATTGTTTTACTACTACTAGGTTGCTATAGAAATGAAAATAAACAAGGATTTAGAAAGATGCATGTCACAGGAGCTTATTTGGCCTCTCTTACCAGGATCATGTGGATTGTGTTTCTTGAATATATGTTTTTCCTTGATTCTTTTGTTGGTCTTCAATTAAGAAAATAAAATTTAAATTTGCGGGTTCCAATTTGTGCAAATACTTCCCAAAGTCTTTTTCAATTCTTTTCTCATCTTTAGTTAGAGAACAAATGAAGATTTTAAAACTGAAAGAAATAAAAGAAAAATGAAACAAAGAAGGAGTAATCACGGAAATAAACATGAATTTAGACTTGTTTCAATTATATTTTTATTTTTAGTGTTAGTATTGGAGCTTGAACTCAGGGCTTGAGATTTGTAAGCTCTTTTAGCTCAAGGCTGGCTTTCTACCACTTGAGCTGCAGCTTCACATTAGGCTTTTAAGCAGCTAATTGGAGATAAGAGTCACATGGACTTTCCTACTTAGGCTAGCTTTGAACCTCATCCTCAGATCTCAGCCTACTGAGTAGCTAGGAGTATAGGAATGAGCCACCAGGGCCTGGAGGGAAATTAGGCTTTTAGCTCCCTATAGAGATGTAAAGTTAGCATCTCTGTAGGAACCTGGTAGAACCCTAAGAAAAATTGTACCTATCTTGATGATTTACAGGTAATTTTGAGGAGTTTTTTTTTTTTTTAAAAGGAGAATTCTAGTACATGATACTAGAGATCTTATACCCTCACTCTATTGTGGCTCAGCATTGGTATCTAGGGCTCAATGTTTTGTTATTTGTAGAAGACTAACTGCTTTTTTTTTTTTTTTCAAATTTTTATTATCAAACTAATGTATAGAGAGGTTACAGTTTCATACATTAGGCATTGGATACATTTCTTGTACTGTTTGTTACCTTGTCCCTCATGCTCCCCTCCCTCCCCCCTTCCCCTCCCCCACCCCCCCGGAGGTGTTCAGTTCACTTACACCAAATAGTTTTGCAAGTATTGCTTTTGCAGTTGTTTCTCTTTTTTTTTTTTTACTCTGTGTCTCTCAAATTTGGTATTCCCTTTGAATTTCCTACTTCCAATACCAGTAAACACGGTTTCCAATATACTCAGATAAGATTACAGAGATAGTGTAGGTACAACCACAGGAAGGTGATACAAGAACATCATCAATAATAGAAACTACACATACACATAGGACGTTGAAAGTAGTTACAACTGTGATATAACAATTGTTTCCATAACATGGAGTTCATTTCACTTAGCATCATCTTATGTGTTCATAAGGGCATAGCTATTGGGCTTTGTGATGCTCTGCTATGACTTGCCTAAACCTGTACTAATTATTCCCAATAAGGGAGGCCATAGAGTCCATGTTTCTTTGGGTCTGGCTCACTTCACTTAGTATAACTTTTTCCAAGTCCTTCCATTTCCTTACAAATGGAACAATGTCATTCTTTCTGATAGAGGCATAAAATTCCATTGTGTATATGTACCACATTTTCCTGATCCATTCATCTATGGAGGGGCATCTGGGTTGATTCCAGATTCTCGCTAAGACAAATTGTGCTGCGATGAACATTGTTGTGCTGGTGGCATTACTGTGATTTTGTTTGTGGGCTTTTGGATAGATACCCAAAAGTGGGGCTTTTGGGTCATAGGGGAGTTCTATATTGAGCCTTCTGAGGAATCTCCATACTGCTTGCCAGAGTAACTGCTTTTTGTCTCTTACCTATTCAGATTTTGTGTGTGTGTGTGTGTGTGTGTGTGTGTGTGTGTGTGTGTGTGTGTACAGATTCTAGGCCTTGAAGTTGGCCTGCATGCTGTCCCTGAGTTTTTGTGCTCAAGGCTAGTGCTCTGCTACTTGAAACACAACTTTATGTCCAGCTTTTTGTTGCTTAATTTGGGGGGGTGGTAATGAGTCTCATAGACTTTCTTGTCCAGTCTAGCTTTGAACCATAGTCCTCAGATCTGTCTTCTGGGTAGAATTACAGTCATGCATTAAAAGTGCCTGAGAAGATCTGTAAAACTTATTCAGTAATATTTATATAATGGTATCTATAAGATCACATGTAAGTTATTGGACCCACAGTTTGAATCATGAGAAAATATTTCTGGAGCACCACTCATATAATTACTGTCTCATGTCGGCATGTGGTTTTTCTACACTTTCATACCATAATGACTGAAAAGGGACATAAACAAACATGTTTGTATATGTATGTGTTTAGAAATGCATTGCATCTTTATTTCTCAGCAAAAACATGTTTGTTTCATAAAACATTTTAATATTAACTGTTACCTGACTTCTGAAAACTCCAAATTAAGCAAGTCCCAGATATTTCTAATTCTGATGTGGGGGATTTTTCTAAACCAGACTCTAATATAAAGCTTATCAAAGCAAATCAGTGAATTTTATCAATGTGTGTATATATCACACAATAATTTCTTTATCCCAAAACAGGCAATCTTATAATTTTGAGCAGCTTGCCATTCCTTTTAAATTTTTTCTTTATTATCAAAGTGAAGTACAGAGGGGTTACAGTTTCATATGTAAGTCAGTGAGTACATTTTGTTCTTTCTTTTTTTTGCCAGTCCTGGGCCTTGGACTCAGGGCCTGAGCACTGTCCCTGGCTTCTTTTTGCTCAAGGCTAGCACTCTGCCACTTGAGCCACAGTGCCACTCCTGGCCATTTCTTTATGTGTGGTGCTGGGAATCAAACCCAGGGCTTCATGTATACAAGGCAAGCACTCTTGCCACTAGGCCGTATTCCCAGCCCCCAAGTGAGTACATTTCTTGTTCAACTTGTTACCTCCTCCCTCATTTTACCCCCACCTTCCTCCTCCCCTTTCCCCTCACCCCCCCCATGAGTTGTACAGTTGGTTTACACCAAATGGTTTTGTAAGTATTGCTTTTGGAGTGGTTTGTCTTTTTATCATTTGTCTCTTGATTTTGATATTCCCTTTCCCTTCCCTGCTTCTAATACACACATATCCAGTATCCAGGATACTCAGGTGAGATACAGTGATAGTGAAGGGTATAACCACAGGAAGGGAATACAATCAGGAAAATGTAGTACATATACACAATGGAATTCTATGCTTCTATCAGAAGGAATAATACTGCCCCATTTGTAAGGAAATGGAAGGACTTCGAAAAAATCATACTAAGTGAAGTGACCCAAACCCAAAGAAACATAAACCCTATGGTGTCCCTCATAGGGAATAAGTAGTACATGGTTAGGTTAGTCATAGCAGATCACAATAGCCTAATAGCTATACCTTTATGAACACATAAGATGATGCTAAGTGAAATGAACTCCACTTGCTATGGAAACAAGCATTATATCATTGTTGAAATTATTTTCAACATGTCATGTGAAACAGTAACTTTTGGGGTTTTTTGTTGTTTGTTTGTTCAGCTTGCCATTCTTAAATGTAGACCTCTTTCCCTACACAGGTGGCATCATTTCACATTCAGAGGAACAACAAAGATTTCACTGTAAATATAATAGTCATGTACTTAATAGAAATATCCCAAAATTCAGAGAGAACACTGAGAAAGCTTTGTCTCCCAACTCTTTATTCAGAGCCACCATGGGCAGTATTTGTGAATTGGTTAGCATGTTACATGAATATATATGAATACACACATATATATTCCTAGCTAGAATACATTGTATACAGTATGATATATACATGCTATCTCTAAAGTATTGGTTAGATATTATGTATTATATATTGAAATGCATTATTATGCACTGAAATATTGTAAAGAATTCTGAAAAACAGAAAGTCCTATAACTAGCATTGGTATTTTATTGTAATGAAGCAATGAAGACCACATGTCATTCTTAAAACTTTGGTCTCTGTAGAAATGACAATCCTGTCCTAGGATTATTTCTCATGTGGACAAGAGTGAAATGGTTTGTTCTCCATTCTAGAGTCCTGAGGACATCAGAGGAAAGATATTTCACAACAGCTCTGAAAGAATCAGAGCAATTCAGTGGGGAGGAAGCAAATATTTTTATTATCAGAAAAGACACTGAGCTGAAGGAGAAAGAAAAGTAGATGGAGAAACGTCCCTTTGACATAGCAGCTCTGAGAAATAAAACAAATGAGGGTGGAAGAGCTGTGTGTGACCTTAGAGATCACCTATGTGAGGTCCTGGCCCGTGGTATAGTGAGAAAAATTTCCACAGTTTATTAAGATAAAACAATTAGGGACAATACCAAAACTAGAAATCATGTATTGAGGAATCCAGCATCTTTCCTCTCCACTAATATTTTACACTAAAGGCAAAGAGCTCAGTTTTGAGATGGCACTCAGTGGGCTGAATTTACCCCCTCCCTAAAGGCTTTTGGAGGAACCCCACTTCTCCTCCTCACTCTCACAATGTTCCAGTGTTCACCAAAGTAAGATAATCAGGGAGCAGTGTTTTTCTGTGCACTGCCAGAATTCCTAATTTAATGATTTAATTTGTGTAAATAGAAAGAGTTAGGCCCCAAGAAACAATTCTAAATCAATAAACAAAACAAGATATGATAAATGAAACTTTAATTTGAGCAGAATTCTGGAGACAAACAAAAAATCTATGTGGCCACATGAGAAGAAAGTAAAATAAAAACTAAACTGTACAAATGCATATGTAGCTGTGTCTACACACACACACACACACACACACACACACACAACATTGTCTGAAGTTGTGAATGGTTTTAATCTTCACAATCCCCCAAAATATATCATTTTTAAAAAGGTAAATTAGAATTCTAATATACTTATAATTATCATCCTTATTCTGTATCTGTTCAAATGAATGAATGAATGAATATTGTGTGCCATTTTGGAAGATAAGTGTTGTGGAAGAAAAGCAGAACAAACAGAAGTCTTAGGGTAGAGGTAGGAAATGTGTAGTGAAAAGTTCTTACTGAGATTATAGAAGAATAAAAATTTGGGCAAGGCAAGGGAAAGAGGACTCCAGGCAGGACATGCCAAATTCCTGTGGCCATGGTGAATATGAGAATGCATACAGGAGCACAAGCTTCTCTTTGAGTTCCTGAGTTCAGTTCTTTATAGTAAATCTCTAGAAGTTGTTTGTTGAGTCATCTAATACTTATATATTTAAGTTTTAAGGAACCTTTGCATTGTTCTCCACAGTGCTTGCACCATTTTTACATTCCCACTGGTAGTGCAAAAGGGAACACTACTACACTGTTGGTGGGAGTGTGAACTTGTTCAGTCATCTGGAAAGCAGTATGGAGTTTGCTCAAAAAATTAACATAGTGACCGACCTCTATGATGAGAACTTTAAAAACATGAAAAAGGAAATTAAGGCAGAACTAAGGAAATGGAAAAATCTCCCATGCTCCTGGATTGGGAGGATTAATATAATCAAAAGGGCAATATTGCCAAAGGCTATCTAGAAATTCAATGCAATACCTATTAATATCCCAACACCATTTTTTAATGAAATAGAGGAAGCAATCCAGAAATTTATATGGAACAATAAAACACCCAGAATAGCAAAAACAATCCTAAGCAGAAAGAACAGTGCTGGAGGAATTACAATACCCAACTTCAAGCTGTATTATAAAGCTATAGTAATAAAAACAGCTTGGCATTGGCACTGGAACAGGCCTGAAGACCAATGGAACAGAATTAAAGACCCAGAAATGAAGCCACAGAACTATGCCTACTTAATCTTTGAAAAAGGAGCTAAAAAATAGGATGGAAAAAAGACAGCCTCTTTAACAAATGGTGCTGGCAAAACTGGTTCAACACATGCAACAAACTAAAATTAGATCCTTATATATCACCCTGCACCAAAATGAAATCCAAATGGATCAAAGACCTCAAGATTAAAACAGATACCCTGAAAACACTAAAGGAAGGAGTAGGAGAAATACTTGGGCTCCTTGGCACAGGATGGAACTTCCTTAACAAAGACCCAGAAATGCGACAAATCAAAGAAAGGATGGACAAATGGGACTGTATCAAACTGTAGAGCTTTTGCAGGTCAAAGGACATAGCTCGCAAGATAACAGAAAGCCCACAGACTGGGAAAAGATCTTTACTGGCCATACAATGGACTAAAATATATACAGAATATATACAGAACTAAAAAAATTACATTTCTCCAAGACAAAACTGCAAAGAACCAATAGCCCCTCATCAAGTGGGCTAAAGACTTAAAAAGAGTCTTCTCTGATGAGGAAATGAAAATGGCCAAGAGACATATGAAAAAGTTCTCTACATCACTGGCCATCAAAGAAATGCAAACCAAAACAACATTGAGATTCCATCTCACCCCAGTAAGAATGTCCTACATCAAGAAAACTAACAATGACAAATGTTGGAGGGGATGTGGCCAAAAGGGAACCCTACTTCATTGTTGGTGGGAATGTAAACTGGTTCAGCCACTCTGGAAAGCGGTCTGGAGATTTCTCAGAAGGCTAAGCATTGAGCTCCCCTATGACCCAGCAGCCCCACTTTTGGGCATCTACCCAAAAGACCACAAACAAGAACACACTAAAGTCACCAGCACAACAATGTGCATCGCAGCACAATTAATCATAGCTAGAATTTGGAACCAACCCAGATGTCCCTCAGTAGACGAATGGATCAGGAAAATGCGGTACATATACAGAATGGAATTTTATGACTTGATCAGAAAGAATGACATTGCCCCATTTGTAAGGAAATGGAAGGACTTGGAAAAAATTATACTGTGAAGTGATCCATACCCAAAGAAACACGGACTCTATGGTCTTCCTCATAGGGAATAATTAGCACAGGTTTAAGGCTAGTCACAGGAGAGGATCACAAGAGCCCAATAGCTATACCCTTATGAACACAAAAGATGATGCTAAGTGAAATGAACTCCATGTTATGGAAACGACTGTTATATCACTGTTGTAATTACTTTCAACATGCGATGTGAAACCATAGCTTCTATTATTGATGAGCCTCTTGTATCCCCTTCCTGTGGTTGTACCTGCACTATCTCTGTATCTTATCTGAGTACATTGGAAACCATGTATACAGGTATTAGAACTAGGAAACTGAAAGGGAATACCCAAATCGAGAGACACAGGGTAAAAAAGACAAACGATTACAAAAGCAATACTTGCAAAACTGTTTAGAGTAAATCTACTGAACAGCTCATAGGAGGAATGCGAAAGGGGGTGGAGGGGGGAATGAAGGAGGAGGTAACAAACAGTACAAGAAATGTATCCAATGCCTAAAGTATGAAACTGTAACTGCTCTGTATGTCAGTTTGACAATAAACGTTAAAAACAAACAAACAAAAAAAAAAACTAAACATAGAGCTTCCCTATGATCCCACTACTGGGCATTAACCAAATGACCACAAACAAGGACATACTGAAAGGCTATTTCCCAATGAAAGAATATGTCCTGGCCATCCCAGGGGACCATGTGGAGATAATCAGGGACAGGAGAGTAAGGTTCATAAGTAGTTTTATTAGTGGTACTGTATCTCCTATGGGAGAGGGAGCCACATGGCATCTACACCTTATCCAGGTGGCAGCTTCTCTCTGGGACTGAAGGGGAAGTAGGTAGGTCTTAACAGTGAGTAGGGGAGGCTCATTAGGTATGGGTGGATCTGGGGGCTAATGGGAGGAGCTGAGGACCTGAGGCAGGGGAAATGCTAACATTCCCCCATTTGTTTTTTATTAATAACTGGGAAGGGGTACCAGGCAAGGAATATGGGCTGAGGTTATTTCTTCTGGAGCTACTTCCTGCTGTAAAGGGGCAAAGTAGTCAGGGATCCCTGATTTGTCATTCGTCCGGGTACCAAGAAGTATTTCTTTGACAGTTTGGTTGGTAAAGGTCCTCATCATTTCCATGAGAATGGTTATTAGAGCCAATGTGTGTCCTGATCTCAGCTGCCTACCTCCTGCAGTTTGAGCACATCAAGGAGTCACTGGGGCTGGGTCTTCAGGATCCAGATCTGCTCTAGGCAGAGCAGTGTAAGTGAAGCCTCCAGTTGCCTATAGTAACTGGATGTCCTTGAACTGCAAGTTCCCAGGTAACATCCTGGGTGAGGGATGTTATCCTATTAAAAGAGACTTTTGAAAAGGTCAGGCATAAGGCTGACAAGTTCACAGGACCAATTAACATGAATGACATGGAAGAACACACCCTGGCCACAAGCCAGTAAAGTTCCATTGGAGCATAAACCCAATTGTGGCCCATTACAAGGAAGTAGGACTAACTGGACTGGGGGCAAGAAGGGACTGTTTAGCGCTGTGTGTGTGTGTGTGTGTGTGTGTGTGTGTGTGTGTGTGTGTATGCAATTGGGTACTGGACTGGTTGGGAGTAACCAGAGGCTAATATATATACAAATAGCAAGTAACAAAGGCAAGAATGCAAGTTCCTGTTCAAATGGAAAATGGACAGGTATGGACATTAGGTGGGCAAGCAACTATTCCTCTTACTCTCCCAGCTCTGATTAATTTTAAAAGGGCAATTTTAAACTATCTCCATTTAAGATGAGACTTCATCTCCTCTTACTCCTTTCCATGGTTCCTTGTTGTCAGGATTGACCTCGTCTTGAAGGTCTAGGTGCTCATTGCTTAGATAGCTTGTCCCAGTTGGCATTCACAGGGTTTGAACTCAAGGCCTGGACACTGTCCCTGAGCATTTCTGCTCGAGGCTAGTGCTCTACCACTTGAGTCACAGTGCTGCTTCCAGCATTTGTCTGGTTCTTGAGCCATGCTTCTGGTTTGGCTCTTTGCTGTTTAGTTGGGAGATGGAGTTTTAGAGGGATTTTTTTCTGCCCGGGCTGGCTTTGAACTGAAATTAAAGGACTCTTGGCCATAAAAACCCTTTTGTATTTCCAATTAAAGCAACAAGAAACCAATAGGAGTAGAGCTTACCTGTAACTTGTTGAGAATTGACCAACAAATACTTGCCAGAGTTTTGTAATAACAAAACTCAGTAGATGTGATAGGAGTCTTCAAACAACTTATTACCACTTTAGAGTTCTTGGGCTATTTAACCACTAGTATTGTGCCAAGAATCCAAACATGGCACCTTTTTGCTATTTACCAAAATGCATCTAACTGCAAAATAGCATAAAAACCAAATCATATCATTTAACATTAAAGGGCAGATGGAAGAGAACACGAATAATAATCAAGAGGGCAAAGGGTCAGGACAACCCTGCTGGGTTGCCTGCAAATTTCTACACAGATTGGTTAAAGACATTTGAAAGCTCCCAGTATTCCCTGGTTTCTTACTCTGAGTATTCTGGCTTCTGCATACTGGTGCCCTAGTGGTTTAAACAGGGTGACAACTTTAAAAAGATTTTAGAAGGCTTGGGCCTTTAACCATCTTCCTAGTCACAAAATCCACATAGACCAAAGGCCAACCAAGTCTGCTGTCTGCAGCAGCCACGACAGTTTCTGAGACATGGAAGGAGAAGACACCTATGCTACCCCAATGCAAACCTGTGGTCACCAAACACAACTCTGATGCTTTTAACCTTGGAGTAAGAGTCACAGATATGTGTCTTAACTTACTGCACACTTGAAGTCTCGGTTGCAGCTCTGTCATGATAGACCTGCTATAAACCCAACTCTAATCTTGAAAGTATACACATTTCTGAGCCTTTGAGGATTGAGCGACTTGGGACAGGCAGAGCCAGGGCAGGAGCACTCTAGGCATGTCAAAATCTTCACAGGAACACCACCAGTGATTCCTAGATTCCCCAGAAAGTTTCCCATGCAAAAAAGGCAGAATAAGAAATCACTAGTAGTGAAACCAGGCCACCAGGGCCACTGCACTGTCTGAAATCTTGGCGCCAAGTTCCGAGCCCCACTCCCAAGGAAGGCCACTGGGCCGTCCACATTAAGCCATAGGGAAGGGAATCGGCAATTATGGCTCCAATTAGCTGTTTATTCCCTCACAGTTGACAGAGTCCCACTGGGATGCTGGTGGGTATCTCTAGCTCAGCTCTGCTGGTCACTCATCAAGAGTAGGGGACAGTGTAAAGCTGCTGAAGTTTGAGCCCAATCTTAAGCCTCATGCAATCTAATTTGACCCCAAATTTAGAACTCCATGTGGTCCCTTCCTGGAACACTGGACCCCTGATATTTTACAGGACTTAGATAACTTCTGTGAGCGCTCAGGCAGATGGATCTCTCTCTCTCTCTCTCTCTCTCTCTCTCTCTCTCTCTCTCTCTCTCTCTCTCTCTCTTTCTCTCTCTCTTCCTGCCTGTGATATGGGATCATCGGCTGGTACCAGCTTCCAAAGGTACCAATGTTTGTTTAACATGTGCTTTAAAAGACACAAAGGAAGGTTTTCTGTTCTTCTTATTGATGTTTGTTAAGCTTGGAGATTCTGTTAAGTTCTGCTTGTTTTTGGCTAAATCCTAAGTTTTCTCTAGCATTGACCATGTGGTAGACAATAGAATTGGTTTTAACAAGGGCGATCTTGGGTTCCAAAATCTCTTAGAGGTGGAGTTGCCCCTCCTCCCCCCAGGTAATGGGTGTGCCGAATTCCTAGAGGCAGGGCAGGGATGTGGAGACTCAAGCTCACTGTAACCCTGCCCCCACTATCAACTCAGTAACTGCCACCTTGCAATTCAATACTCCAAGGTGAAGGTGTCTTGCTGTGACCCTGTTAAGGCTCTGACCAGCTCCGCCAACATTATGCCATGCCATGTGTCTGTGTTCTGTTGGTGTCCTGTCTCCCATCTCCTGGACCTTCTCTGGTCTTAGCATCCCACTTAAGCTCCCCATTGGAGCTAAACTGGTTTCTCAAAATGTGGCTTCTCCATTTCCTCGCCGTATAATCTGTAAAAATTTTTGTTTGCTGGAAAAGTTTTTGTTTTCTAACTCACCACGTGGTTCTGAAATATAGGCAAAATAATGTCATTTTGCCACTGGAATTCCAGAAAACTTACATGGCCAATTAAAAAAAAATCTAAGTGCACCCCAAAGCTTTTGCACAAGTGTCTGTCTGTCTGTGTGTAAAATATGTAAAAAACAAAACAAAACAAAACAAAAACAAAAACAAAAACAAAAAACAAAAACCTGGCATCATGGTTTCAAAATTACTTGCTTTGATTATAAGGTGCAGATGCCATGTTGCTCTCTCTCCCATGGGAGATATGGCCCCATTAATAACCCTCTTTATGAACCTTCTTCTCCTGTCTGTGACTATCTCTCCATGGTCTCCTGGGATGGCTGGGACATACCCTTTCACATACTACAGCTATCAGCATAACCATGTTCATTGTAGCATTATTTACCATAGCTAAGATATAAAATCAACCCAAAATGTCCCTCAGTAGATGAATGGATCAAGATGTGGTATATATACACAATGCAGTTCTATGCTTCCATCAAAAATAATGGCATTGCCCCATTTGTAAGGAAATGGAAAGGCCTGGAAAAAAAGAAAATATGAGTAAGTTCTAGGGATCAGCTCTACCCTGTTGTGTGTGTGAAATAACAACACTAATTTTATAAGTAAATTTTCTTTAGGAAAGTAACTCTCATGTCCCTTTTTTTTCCACAATAGAAAAAAAAAAGAGAGTAAGAATGAAAGAAAACAGGAGCATGAGGGAAAGAGATAGGGAGAGCCAGAGAAAGAGAAAGGAAATTTAACTAGAAAATTGAAAGTAAATTAATGTTACCACCCTTATTCAAAAAATTTGAGTATGTTTTACTCATAGTCTGAAAAGTTTACTGGTGGTCCTTAGGGGATTAAAGGAGGGAGAATGTGGAGTTACTGAATAATTGTTTAATGCATAAAGAGTTTCAGTTTAGGAAGATGAAAAACATCTATAATTGGATGATGGTTGCATAACAGGGTGTGTTATGCAACTTAATACCTCTGAACTGTGTGCTTCAAAATGGCTAAATTATATAGTTTTATGTTAGGTTCATATTGCTACAGTAAAACCTTTTTTGTTAAGAAAATCCTTTTAGCCAGGATGTGTCAGTCATGTTAGTGACTAGACTTCCGGCAGAGACTGGTAAGAGATAAAGTCAGAAAGGTTCTGGGTAGCCTCATTCTCCAGAGGCATTGGGACAGTTAGAAAGACAAAAAACAAAAAGAGGAATCTACCTTCTGGTAAATGACAGGGTACTGATTAATTATTTCATCTTGCTGGATGCTGTATTAAGTATTGTGGGCAAGGTTGCAGTAGGCAACAGGGGACAGTTTGGAAATGTGTCATCTTATATTATCTGACCCTTTGAATCCATGATGTACAATATGACCTAAAGAAAAAAATGCAGGCTGGAATTTTCACCTATAATTCTCACATTCAAGATTATAATATGCCATTATAAATTATACAGGGGACCAAAATCTGCCATCTCAGAGGTGACATAAATCAAATCATGGTACTGCCTATTCAAATCTTTCCAGTTTCCTTTCTTGTTCAGAATGAAACAAATCCCTACAATAGCCTCCAAGGCTCTCCCTCAACTGATGCCCTTATTCTGTTTCCATTCATCTTCTCTTTCCTATATTGAGGGTTATCCACAATGACATATTTGTGATGCCACAAATCCACTGAGGACCAGACCATTTCGGTGAATTTGCACTCACTGTCCATCAGCAGACACTCTTCCACTCTAATCACACTTGACCCTCCTCTCCCCATACCCGTCACAGTTCTCAGCTCCACATCACCAACTCACATTGTCCTTCTCTGTCTTCCCAGGCCTAATGGTGCTCCACTCCCTTTACTTTCCATAGAATTGACATTTTACCCTAGCCCCTAGTGTGCCATTCTTATTTGTTTATATACTTCTCAATTATTCAAGTCCATGAAAGCAAGATGTGATGGAATTTGTTTGCCATGAATCCTTTCCTACTAGATAGCCTGGCATACCACTAGTGCTTAGTAAATAGTGAGTAAAAAAAAGAGGTGTTGAATTTGGTGATGTATTTATGAACTAGCATACTCTCCAGTCCCAGGAACACTTGATTCTGCCCCCATTTTGTGCTCTCCGGCTTTCTAAACAGTAGGCTCTCTCCTGCCTCTGTTTCAGGCACAGTGGACTTTGGATCCCCGTGCCCTTCAAGCTCCTGTCCCAGTGCTGCATCACATGCATTCTATACCTGGTCCTGCTCTCCGGCCCTTTCAAATGTCCTCTATGCCCTATCAATGCGCATGCCTTTGTTTTCCATTTCCAGTGGCTGAGCAATCTCTTCCCCCATCATTATGGCAATCTCTTAGTATATTTTCCACACTTACTTTCCATGTCCTTTCTAGTAGATTAGGAGGAAGTCTGTTGGTTCATCCTTGCCCCTTACCTCCTCTCCAGTGTCTCTTACTGCATTGTCGATGCTTGAGATTACGCTACAAAGACCTGCTTTTCACCTGATCTTTCTCCTCCTTGGATCTTCTTGAGGGCAGAGTTTCAATCTTGGAATCTCGGCTTCATCTTAGTGTTTGTCAAAAAGTAGAGACTGGATAAGAGACTGATGGGTGAATTCAATATTGGTATGGGAACCCATGCATTAACAGGCATAGCAATGCACTAAAATTTCAGGTGCAGACTGTCTAGCAGAACCGTTTTTTCTTCCTTAATATCAGAGCAATGTTCCTCCAGTCCTGCCTTTTTGCAATGTCAAATGAGTGGGTGGCATCTGAGCAAATGTTGGAGTGAGTCATTCAAAATGACTAGTGAAGTTCAGCTTGAGGACAGCATTTCACGTGATTCAGTGTCAGTGTGGCCAATAGTTTGGCCATTGACTAAGGATAGTCCAGAGGTCTGATTCTAACTCAGTAAGCTGAGACTTTCTGAGAATCTGAATCAATTGCTCCAAATTTCATGAAACAATATCCCAGATGGAATTCTTTTCTTCTTACTGTGTTTAAAATCTGGCCAGATGGTCTATGTCTCTCTTTATGAGAAGTCATAGTCTGTTATTTTTACAAGGTTGATGTTCACTCACAAGTATGGGTCTGGGATGGAAACATTTTAGGGAAGAAGAAGGAAACCTGCTCTTCAAGAAGATTTCACCAGAGTTAGTGGTCAGGTACAGACAAAAATTATACATGCCAATATTATGGCTTCAAGCGTTTGTTTGCTAGTGGAGAAATGTACAGACAGATCATCAGTGGAATTTCATTCTCCTGTGGCAGAGCAACTATTTTTTGGCTCATATCTGTGTCTTTAATTTATTTCCTTTCTTTGAGAAGAAAAAAAAAGATTCTCAAGTAACTTTTGCAGAAAGGGTGTGTCATAGTTAAATTTCTGAGTTCTTACATTTCTAAAAATATTTCTAATTAAGTTGTATACTTAAGTACTAACATGTAGCGGCTGCAAGTACAATTTAATGTTGAAAAAAAGGATTTTCCCGTAAAATGTAAAGACAGCCATTGGTTCTGATTAATACTTGTCTGTCAATATCATTTTCTGGGGCTAGTGATAGGGCTCAAATGGGAGACTGTAAGGTATAGCAGGCAGGCAACCACACAACACTGCCAAGCTCTGAGTTCAAACCCTGGTAATTGGCACACATATGCATACACACAAATGTCATTTTCTGTTTCCTTTAGGGTAGTCTTTTTTTTAAATAAATATCTGAAAATGTATGGAAATATTTCTGAGAATATACTCTTCCTAGATACAGCTTGACAATGTTTAGAAATGTCAAATGCAAGCTCTTGAATATTTTTTAAATCTCAAAATCATCATTGTTAGTTGGTAGTTTCTTCTTTTCTTGGCTTTGTTGCAAACTCATCCTGTTCCATTGAAGACTCCACAAGGATTTTCTGTGTCTCATAGTTTCCCACCTAGTTTATGTTTTATTTCATTCACTTTCTCTTTTGAGGGCTTATGGGAATTTTGTTCTTTTGAAAACTTCTATACATTTTTGAGTTCATGCAATTATACTTGTATCTGTATTTCCTGTCCCTTCAGGAGAGAGTTTATCTTTGTGTTAGAACTAAAATATTTTCTTGTTACCTTTTCAGAATAGTGCCTCTGTTGCTTCAGCTCTCAGGGTTCTGCCTAATCAGTGTCATGTTTATTTTAGTCTTTTTCTTTGCCAACCTTGTTGGGTGTTCTTATAAGTCAGGAAATGTCTGATCACCCACTGATAGTTGAGAAAGTAGATGCAATGCCTTTCCTCAATGGTTGTGTCAATGGGTTAACTATATGTCCATACCCCAACCAAATGCTGTTTTATTGGTATTTTATAAAATCTAGTGATTCCTGATTCATAGATTATAAAATAAAGATATGATGATCATAATATGCCTGAGCAGTCTCTGGCTTGTCCACACATAACCTTCTATGTCGTAAAGAGGCCATCTGAATGGTTAGCCATGTTGATGGCACAGGGGAAAGGCAAATAAGGTCTTACAATATACAGTCTGGTGCTTGTGACTGGCTGATACTTCTTGCTTTTGATACTGCCTTTCTTTCCCTTTACCATACACCCTCCTCAGTGAGATTCCTTTGGTTAGTGTCTCTCATCTGTTCACTAGCATGTATGGGTCAGTAGTTTCCTTTTACTTCATTTCTTGGTATGTGCCCAGTTTTCCTTTACTAAGAATTGGAGTAAAATTGGTTTGTGAATGTTCTCCTTCTCTTTCACTATTGTTTCATCTGTTATTGTCAATGTTTTATTTTGAAATAATATTAAGATAATGAAACGTTAGTAGTATAAGTTAATAATAATATGTATATCACCCACCATATACAATAATTATGTTCTCTCATGGATAAATAGTAAACAAGAGACATAAACCTATTATATACATTTATGTATACCACTATATGCACACCATTACATATAATATTTACACATACCACAATTGTGGTATATCTATATTATATAACTATATATGTTGTTATACATGCTGTTATATATCATATATAATTGTTATATATAGTTGTTTTGTATATATATGTATGTGTGTATGTACACACATACATATATATACACACACACTCATATCCACACTCACAACCTACTTCAATTTCATTTCATAACTATTCATCTGTTAATGGGCATATAGGCTTATTCTATAATTTGCCTATTCTGAATAGTGGTGCAATAAACCTCAATGTGCAGGCATCACTGTTGTAATAATGATTCAATTTCCTTCATATATACCCAGAAGTAGTATAGCTTGATCACACACTGGTTATATATAATTTTTGAGAATCCTCAGATAACAAATGCATAGTTTCTAGACTAATTTATATTCCCACCAACAGTGGATAGATTTGCCTTTTCCCTTCATCCTTGCCAACATTTGTTGCTTGTTTTCTTGTTAATAGCCTTTGTGACTGGGATGAGATAGAATTGAAGTGTCAATTTGATTTATATTTCCTTTATAACTAAATAGCGGATGAACTTTTTTCTTGTATTTTTTATACTGTGGTAATTGTTCCCTTTGTTGTGCAAGTATAATGATGTAATACCAATTTTTTTCTTACTTTCTGAGCTATTAGAATCTCAATCAGTAAGTTATTGTTGGCATTTATTTCTTGAAGTATTTCCCTTCTAGGCATTTCAAAGATTTGGGAAATTATATACACATTTCTAACTATTACTGGGGATTCTATTGTATAAAATTGATTTACATGTCGGTTTTGTGCCAATCACAGTCTTTGGTACTTTGTGTCTGTTATATACTTTCAAATCTGGTATTAGTACACCTCCATCATTGCCATTTTTGTTAAGATAGCTTTGTATATTCAGGGTTTTTATGGTTCTATATGAATTTTCAGATTGATATTTCTATTTGTGTCATGACAGTCCTGAAGTATCATTGGAATTTTTATGAAGATTTCACTGGATCTATAGATTACTTTTAGAAGCAGTCATAGTATTAATTCTTCTGTTCCATGAATGTGGGTGGTCATTCCATTTGAAGCCTTCTTTGATTTCTTCTTTCAGTGTTCTATATTGTACAAGTCTCTCACTTCATTAGTTTATTCCTAGACATTTTAATGTTTAAAGAAATTTATAAATTGAATTGTTTCTCTGATTTTGTTTCTAACATGTTATTGGTAAGAAAGAAAGCTATCCTGAAAATCTTTCTGAACTATAAGATTATATCACCTTCTATGGTGACAGTCTGATTTTTCCCTTTTCTATTTGTATCCTTTTTCTTTCTTTCTGTTGCTTTAGTGCTGGATAAGAATTCAAACACTATTGAATGAGTACTACGTATGAACTCAGCCTCATTCTAGACTTCAGGGAAATGCTTTGTGGTTTTTTTTTTCCTCATTTAATATGTTTTTGTCTATACAGCTCTTATTATTTCTCAAATAACATTTTTATATTTCTACCTTTTTCAGGGATTTGATCATGAATGGCTATTAAATTTTATCAGAGGCTTTTCTGCGTGTATTTGAGATGATAGATAATGTGATTGTATTTTTTTTTTTTTGTATTTATGTAGGTTGTGTGGCTTGTACTCAGGGCTTGAGCACTGTCCTTGAGCCTCTTTGTGATCAAGGCTAGTGCTCTACCACTTGAGCCCCAGTGTCAATTCCAGTTTTGGTTTTTTTTGTGGTTAATGAAAGATCAGAGTTTCATGGGGACTTTTCTGTCCTGGTTGGCTTCAAACTGCGATCATCAGTTCTCAGTCTCCTGAGTAGCTAGTATTACAGGCGTGAGCTACTGATGACCATCTATTCTTGATTTGCTTTTTACATTTATTGGTTTGTGCAGGTTGAACTAGTCCCTTTAAGTAACAGACCCCCACTCCCAGCTCTTAGGTGAAACCTGAATAACACTCAGGGCTCAGAGCTCTATTTCTGTAGTGACGTTCGGGTAATAGGGCTTGTTCTTCACAGTAGAAGAGAGTATTGAACACTGCACCTTCCACTTGGCAAGTTCTTCAGTGGCTAAAGTTCTCAGTAGAGACATGTCAAGGTAACCCTTCCTTCTTTACTGCTCCTCTCATGGCCATCTCCTACACAAGGCACTGGCGAAGTATCCCCAGGATCCCAGAGCACCAATACTTCCTTGTTTCTGAATTCATTAGTTCTTCTGCATTTAATAATTCATGTTTTTCTGTAAAAAAACAAAACAAAATGGGATGTCTTTCTCTCCTCCCTATCCAGTTATTTATCAGTACAATAATTTGTGTTGTTTCTGAAATTAGTTCAGCTGTGGAGTGCTCTTTCTCACTAATTTATATGTCTTGACATATCCTTAACTTACTTTTTTTTTTAACATTTTGCTGTTTACAAATGCCACATTGTGTTTCAGAGTCACCTTGTACATTTTCTGATTCAAGCTGTTAATCACTTCTCTGAAAAATTCCTTGTTTCTTTTAAAAAAAATGATATTGGAAAACAACATTGTGATAGTAGCTATTTCTTCTTATTGGAGTGCCATCTTAATTAGCAAATATCTAACAGCTTAGGCAAATATACTCTTTGTGTGCCATCTTTAACTAGATAAAACAAGTCTATATACAAAAATTTAAATAAAAGCCTTTAAGGATTTATTCTTTTAAAAAAACGCATTTTTTTAAGATTTGATAATCGTGTATATTTTTGATCTCTCAGATGCCATCTTAGTCCATTTTGTATTTCTGTAACCAAATATCTGAACCTCCATAATTGACTAAGAACAGAGAATTCTGCAGCTAATAGTTCTTTCTGGAGGTAAGACATTTTAAGACTGTGGTGTTAGCACCTAGTACAGCTTCTAAGCTGTGTCTACATAGGGGAAGAGTACAAGAGTACACGTAAGATGGAGAAAAGACCAAACCCCGAATATATGCTCTATTCTTTCATCAGGAACCATTTCAGTGATAATGGCATTAATTCATTCTGATCATTCTTAGAGAACCCCTCCTTAATACTGCAAGAATGGCACATACATTTCAACATAATTTTTCAAAATGCATTCAAGCCATAGCAGATACCATGAAGCATTCTGCCCAATTGTTGAAAACTACCAATAAAGGCTTTTAGGTTATACCCACATCATGTATAAGCTTGAAGAATAGATTTTGTTTGATAACAGTGAAGTTTCTAGAAAGAGCATTGAACAGTCTAGTAAATCTAAACTGCTAAACAGATAAGTCCAAACATTTCTGTGAAGATTCCTAAAATAATTGCCAAAATAAGGAGATTGGTGGTGTCTTAGTTTATCAATTTATCTTGAAGAAGTACAGTAGAGTTCGATGTAAACAACAGGAAAACAAATAAGATTCAGTTCAAAATGAGAACATTAAGTCAACATGGTACAGCGTAGTAGAGACTCAATACATACTTATTGAAAGGAATAAAAGAAAACTTTACTAGTGTTACTCTCTATCAGCATCTGTTGCTTTTGTAGCCAGTGCTTCAGTTAAATAGGACAAAGAATGTTTTACAGCATTACATCCTATCACTCAATTGTGATGATTCACAGATAATTCACTCAGCAAGTGACCATTCATACACAGTTCTGGGAATGCATACTTTTAAGCTGAAGGAGTCCATTCAATAAGCTTTTTTTTTCTTTCAAATTTCCCATCACGGGCTGGGAATATAGCCTAATGGTTAAGTGTTTGCCTCAAATTTCCCATGTTCCACTTATTTTGGGAGTGAATTCATATTACAAAAATTGCTTTTGCAAGATGAAGCATTTTTCACGGCTTTGTAAAATTATAAACTATGTTTGCCACTTCAGAAATGACCTACACAGCAATATGCTATCTACTTAAAAAAAATCATTCATCCTCCAAGAAAGTAAATAAGTGGTTTATCATTGTTGTTGTTACTTTCAACATACCATGTGAAATTATGTCTTGTTCTTTTGTCTTTCTTCCCCATAGTTTTATCCCTGATGCAACTGTAACCGACTTTGGTACCCTGGGTGTTGTATATACATTTATGGGAACTAGGGAAGGGAAGGGGAACATCAAAATAGAGAGACAAAGGATAAAAGACAAACCAGTGCAACAGTAATACTCACAAAACTATATGCTGTGCAACTCATGGGGAGGAGAGGGGCCAAAGTGGGAGAAAAATGAGGGAATTGGATGAGATAAGGGCGTTGGATAACAAGTTGGATAAGAAATGTATTCACTGCCTTACATATGAATCTGTAACACCTCTGTACATCACTTTGACTATAAATAAATAAAAAGAAAGAAAGTATATTGGATTCAACAAAATAAATAGATTGTTAGAAGAGAGTATTCTAATAATTATTCTGATAATTCAGCAACACAGGGCTCTTTTGCTCATATGGTCATATGTGATAAGTTTTATGAAAACAATAATGAATAGTTGATTCTATTATGAAGTGAATGAATCTGATCCATCCTTTAAATAATTTAGCTGTAGTAGAGCTTCTTAATAGAAAACAGGATGAGATTTTACACAGTAACTAATACTGGGTTTTTACTTAGTTTCATTGAGGACATATCAGATTTATGTGGTTGTCCAGTTGTTGTAGGACTACTATATAAGACTCTTTCATTACACACATGCCATTTATAAATGAAGGATGGAATTTGTAGAATAGCAGAGGAGTGACTGAAAACGATATTGAATTAATTCATATCTCTAGATAAGATTCACTCAGATATTTTCTACTGTGTAAGCTAAATAACTACTTACTTTTGACACAATTAAAAGTTTAAATATAAAATTAACATGTACCTGTTAGAAACATAGCTACAAAAATTGACAGTGAAAATTAATATTAAAGAAAACTAATATTAAAGAACACTATTTTCATGAGTTTCTGCTATTTCTCACAAGCATACAGGAGAGCTCTTACTACTTTTAAAATTCAAGATAGTTTACACTGTCTTCACTTTATTAAATAGTTTTTGAAATTTAACTTTTTGGAGGGCATGACGGTCTCAAAGGCTACATGAAATAATAGATTTTTAATGTTTTCCCCCCAAATTCCTGGAGCATCCTTTGGTCATTCTTTCTTAGAATAAGCACAAGGAAGGGGTTAGGGAGCTTGGGGAAGGGACACTCCAGCCTGTCTGAGTGAGGCCAGCAGGGGTTTCTGTCAGGGATGAGGCTGTTACATTCCTGGTGTGTCTGACCTTACACTCGCTTAACATTATAGTCTGGATTCTATTAAGGGAATTTCGTGTTTTTCCTTTGCAAGAGTCACCCCCTACCATGACAAATATTTTAAAATATTTTTAAAGTTGAGAAAGCAAACTTTTTCCCCAAAGAAATTTATAGTTCAAATTTACACCAAGTTCTCACTAAGTAGAGCAAGCTAAACTTTTTTTTTTTTT
Source organism: Perognathus longimembris pacificus (assembly GCF_023159225.1). NCBI lineage: Eukaryota > Metazoa > Chordata > Mammalia > Rodentia > Heteromyidae > Perognathus > Perognathus longimembris. The sequence continues at coordinate 92,018,073 of NC_063162.1, read as the reverse complement.
TTTTCACTAAAGCTTCGACTTTCCTCTGTAAAACATTAGTCACTCCCTTGGAAGACGCAAGATTTTTCTTTCTTTTTTTTTTATTGGCAGTGGGATAAAACAGCTACAGATGTGCATGTAATAGGACAGGCTTTAGATTGTACCTGCAGAGCAAGGTTTTTTTTTTTTTTTTTTTTAATTTGGAGAAAAAAGATGAAAGAAAAAGAAAGCTGAATGGGGATGCTAAAATAACAGCGATTCACTATTAAGGAAATGATAAGTTTTGATCCATTCAAGCAGTGTTTCCTTTCTTCCTTTTCTTTTTTCTTGGGTATGTTTTTGAGGTTGTGCCAAGTTGTTTTCAATGAAGAACTTTTAAAGGTATTCACCATTCCCATGTGTTGCCTTTTATTGTACAGGACTGTCGTAATGCCTGTGGCCAACGAGTTTGATCCAGATGTGGTCCTGGTTTCCGCTGGATTTGATGCATTGGAAGGCCACACCTCTCCATTGGGGGGGTACAAAGTGACCGCAAAATGTAAGTACCACTCAGAAGTTCATGAAATGCCGCTGTGATGTTATTACATCATTGACTTAGAGATAGACAACCCTGTCTGCATCAGGGTAAAAACACTTTGGTGCAATGCTTGAAAATCACTCAGATGCCATTTATTGCTCTTTCTAATTCATGTCTGAAGAAATTGGCCTTTAAGAAATACAAGATGGTTTCCTTTAGTGGAACTGATGAGACATGTTAGAACCTTGATACTTTTCAGAAGTCTTGTTTTCCACTAAAGACAAAAGTGATGGAGCTTTTAATTTAACTATGCTAACTGACCTGAGAGATCCTATGTAAGGAAAAGCTACTGGGTTTTTACAAGGGGAAAAGTCATTGATTTTTAATCATTACACGTGGGAAAGAATAGCTATTTTGCAATAATGTATTGCCCTTCCAGGTTTGGATACAAAAGTGTGGTCCCTGTGCTAAGAAGCTCTATTCCATTGATGGCAATCCTCAGTTTCTTTTACATTAAAACTTGATTATAATCTTTAAGTAATTGTACAATTGTGTTGCCATTTACAAAGCAATTTATGAATATATCTTGATTAATGTGCTCTTCAGTGTACAAAGATGAGCATTTTGGCTATGAGGAAATGAATTTTGTTTGATTGCATTTAGATAACACGACTCAGTGCAATCTGACTAGAAATGAAACTTCCTATAAGAATAATTTACTTATTCTAAGTGTGAAGCAAGGCATATGTATAGCTGATGTATACAACTATATGCTGACACCATGGCTATTTATAAAAATATGTAAAAATTACACAAAGAATGGGATCCACAGTTGTATATTTAAGGGAAATGGAAAAGCAAACTAAACAAAAACAATCCAACAATTTTATGTGGGAGGGATGAGTTTGGAACAAGTGTGCTGTATTAATTTGAAAAGAAACAGCATCATGCCAACCTTTGTTTTTAGTTGGCTTCTCATGTGAGAGAGTTTTCTGCACTCTAATTATTCCAGTAACATTGTTAGGTAGTCACTATTTTTAACATCTATTATTTACCCAGTGTTCTGGTGCCTTGTTGTCTATTGAAAACATATTAAAGCAGTCAACTCTACAAAGGCAAAAAAAAGACATAACAGTGCATAATTTTGGTAAAATTGAATAAAGAGGTGTTTGCTCATATCGAATATCTTTATGGTCTTTTCATTGCTATTCTTCATGGAATTCAAATAGAAGTCAGTCTTTCCATTACAGATAAACCTCGTTTGGATCAAGACTAGTGAGTAGTGTAGTTGAAATAAAGAAAAATAAAATTGAAATCCAAATTAAGAAAAACCCAAAAAATGCAAAACACATGGAGAGCAAAGACGCAAATCTACCAAAAAAAAAAAAAAAAGTGTTTCTTGCCATTAAATCCAACAGTCTCCCTCAGGAAGGAAGAATGTCAGTCACTGTGTCTTTTTTCCTTGCCAAGGGGATGTGTTTTAACATGTCTATTTCTCAAAACTAGCTGGAAGAAACAAATCTTTTATTTAAGTGTTCATATTTTTCCAAAGTAAGTTCAAATCTCAAGTGTCATGTTGGAAGGACGAATACAAAGTAGTAATAGCAGGGCTATTTAGTTAGAGGTGGAATGGCCTTGGGTTCTTATGTTAGTGCTGTTAGATTTCCAACATTGTGATGAAATACCTGAGATAATCAACTTATAAAGATGGAATGGTCAGTTGGACAAGTGCTTTATGGTATATAGTGGGTCAGATCTGCTCACCTTATAATCAGGGAGCCAAAGAAAAAGAAAGAGGCAAACCCTCTCAAAAGTACACCTCCCATGATTTAAAGGCCTGTACAGGACATTCCTTTTAAAACTTCCACTACCTCCTCATACTTCCATGATAAGAACTAAGTTTTCAACACATTAACCTTTAGGGGATATTTAAGATGCAAGATACAGCAAGTACAATGCAATAAGACCTCCAACATTTCTTTTATCTATTTGCAGTTTGTATTATATGTTCATTCTATTCCAGGTTAATCTGAACATAAAATCTTTCCTCCTATTTATAGCCACTACATATCTATTTCTTCCCTTAGATATCTTTTGTACTTAAAATACCATAGGATTTCCTACTAAATGCCTACTTCCTAAGAAAAGCAAAGTGACATGAGTTTTAAGTGATATAATAATTAACTGTTTGTTTAATAAGGAATGATACATAGTGAGGAGAAAAAAAAATCTTAGAATCCAAAGGTAGTATAATAGAGACTACCTGAAAACAATTCACATATATATGTATAAATATATATACATGTATAAACATATATGTAGATATAAACATATATATACACATATATATGTATATATATATATACACACACACCGACCCCCCCTTGGTCTTGGGGCTTGAACTCAGCCGGATGCCATCCTGAGCACTTTGCCCAAGTTAGCATTCTACCACTTCATTCTACCACATTCTAGCAGCTCCACTTCCAGTTTTCTGGTGTTTAATGGAAGAGAAGAGTCTCACAGACCTTCTTTCCTCAGGTTGGCTTTGAACTGTGACCCTTAAATCTCATCCTCCTGAGTAGCTAGGATTATAGGATTATAAGCGTTAGCCACCAGTGCCCCACCTTATCCACATATTTTACAGATAAGGAAATGAAGTTTGCTTTCCCATATGAAAATTATGAGAGTTAAGAGTGACATGTTCATCATGAATATGTGTAGACGAAATTCTGTGAGGCACTTGCAGGATTTTTTCATTGAGAACCAAATCATTTCTGGAAAAGGATAATAGAGAATTTGGATGCATATTTTAGGAAGGCCATATTGGTGCCTTTGTTTTCACCTTCACAGTTTATGATAGTATTCATAACAGAACTTTACCTCTGGACAGCTATACAGATCACTACAGGGAAGCCTTAGTTTACCAGCTCTGTTTTGTGGAGAGGCTACTAGCTTAACTGCATAGAGTCTGAGACAACTGGGTCTCTCCATACATCCACCTCTAAATGTCTCATCACTGGCTCTTTTTGTTTGCTTTCTAAACACTTAACAGGTGCAGATCTCTTACCTTGGTCTAGAAGTTCTAGACAGAGAATTAAAATTGAGCTCTCACTGACCCATGCCCAAAGTCATTATATCATCATTGGTGGAAAGCCCCCGAACAAAGTTAGAAACAGGCTAAAAAAATAAAAATTTCAAGTCATGAAAGAAATAACAATGACCAGGATTCATTGTATTCATGTATTACTTGGTTGAAGTTAAAGGGAAATAAATAAATAAATAAATAAATAAATATACATATATATATATATATATATATATATAATAAATCTCAAGTCAAAAGTAGGTGCAACATACAAAAGCAAATTCCTCTTCTAAAGTTTTTCAGTTTTGGCTAAACTTGCTCCTGCTCCAAGTGAAATATTTGATGATTTTAGTGAGCCATGTCTGACATGTTAAAGTTATATTTTCTTGGCACATGGACTAATCTTTTAAAATTGTCTTGAATATTTTGAAAGGAAAGAGAAATGGATTCAAAGTAACAATGGCTTTTGTTTATTTCAAACATCAAATTAGCTGTTTGACTAAACACAAAGTACAAAAGTTGGTTGTTATGCCCAAATTCACAGCACAAGTTTGGAGATGGTACAAAATTAAAGGCCATCATGACTAATGAGATTTTTCTTTCTTCTCTTCTCTCACTTTAAAAAATATATTATATTCTTTGCTATGAAACTACAATAAAAACTGGTATTTGAAGTTTGAAGTTTAAAGCTTTATTTAAAATGAAGTATCTTGGGTACTTATTTATCCTCTATGTCCTTTTCGTAGTTAGGGTCAAGGTTAAGATCTAGCCCTAAACCTGGCATCAAACTTTGACTCCAAGTGATCAGTTTATTTTTCTAAGTCTTCTACTTTGGAACTAATTTGTCTTCAGGTTATAGCTTAGGAAGGTTACCATGACCAGTGAGTCCCATTTTCAAACAATGAAAATGATTCTTTATATCATAGCATCATACTTTACAGTGTTCTCAAACTTAAAGAAAAAATCTTTAAATTAATTTCACAGCAAAACATATTTTTTCTTCCCTTGTAACACGTGCATCCTTTTCTACTTTTGCTGGAGATTCATGTATGCAGATGGCCTTTACTGTGCGAATAAGATTCTTTTACTTTTTGAGAAGTCATTGTGGATGATGGCGCATCTCTTAAGTAGTAAAACTAAATAAAAATAAAATTATGAAACCAATAAATAAATATAGTGAAGTTACAGATCAATTATCAGCACTCAGAAAACAATGTCATTCTACGCAAAAGAAAAAGGGAGAGAGAAAGAAAGAAAGAAAGAAAAAAGGAAAGAAAGAAAGGAAGGAAGGAAGGAAGGAATGAAGAAAGAGAGAGAGAAAGAAGGAATGAATGAACTAAAGAAAGAAAGGAGATAAGAAAAAAAGAAAGAAAAAAGAAAGAAGGAAAGAAAAGAAAAGAAAGAGTCTAAAGAGGTAAATAAAACAATCTCAGAGTTCTAATTTGGGCTTGGACCTTCCAAAAGTACACAAGGTTTTATAGACTGTTTTCTTGACTGAAAAAGGAGTATTGATTTCATCCTGGTGGTAATTCTATCATTTGAAATAGAATAAAACCATCAGGGATCATTATTTATGCAGAGAAAGGCACTGTGTTGAGTACTTAAATTCTCCAATTTCATTTTTACAATTAAGTGAGAAAATATAAAGTACCCTCCCTTTTGATATCCAAAACATTATTATTCTCTTTGATTTTACTTAATTGAATTTATTGAAGATGATTTGCAATCATTGAAACTAGTAATTTTAGAAAAATTAAGTGCCTTGCTTGAGTTTCAGAAATGAAGAATACCAAAACCACAACCCGATCTTGTTGTCTCTTGATTTCTACTGTGTAGTAGGAAAATTACTTTATTTACCAAAAATATCCCAAGTAAATGAATGAAGTTCTAATTATGGTGAAAATTCTATTCTTAATTGTGAAAATATAGAAAATTAAAAAAGTTTTCCAATGAGTTTACTATATGAATAAAACTGATCAAGTCAACGAAGCTCTCCCCTATACTGTCCGTAGTCAGATTATCTTCTTTCTCCCATGAAGTAGAGAAGTGGTCAGAACCTTAGTTGTGGGTTCAGCATTGCATGTACCTACAAGTAAATCACTTTGTTATAGTCCCAGGAGGACCTGGCCCCCAGCAAGGGTGAAGGGAAGTGGATTGAAAGGCATTTGTAAATCACTGTAACTTAGCTCACTTACATACATGTAGCAGCTGACATAAATAAGCAGCACAGCTAATTAAAAGAGAAAATGTTAGCAAGGAAAAAAAACCATACATCTTAGATTTGGGAATGATTTATGATCTTGAGTAAAGATTTATTCAAGCCAGTGAGTTCTCCGTCTTTTACTATTACCTCTCCTTCGTTTTCTCACCCAACTGCCTGCCCTCTGATACCACAGTAAAACTCAGAAATCAAATTGTAGAGGGATATTTTCCATCTGCAATTTTTAGTTATGATGTCATAAAACAATCTGTGGGCTTAGTTGACTACTATTTAACTTTGAAAACAAAATTACTATGACTGTGCCATAAATGGAGCCAGATCAACCTTGCTAATGGAAAGAAAATATCTAAGCAGAATTTTCCCTGAAGGATGGTGGCATCTGTAACTGTGCATGAAAATATATACTATATTTCATTAGCACAAGTGTGCATTTTCTCATGTTTTAATTACGTAGGAAATTTGAATATCACTTACATTTAATATCATTTTATTATTAGATTGACAATGTTTTCTTATTCCAATAGTACTATATAAAATAGTGGTCACCCATATCCAGCATTGAAATAGAAACGGCAATAAGTGATCTCCCATCCAAGAAAAGCCCAGGTCCAGATGGATTCACAGCAGAATTCTACAAGGCCTTCAAAACAGAACTCACACCAATATTTCTCAAACTCTTCAATGAAATTGAAAGAGAAAGTTCACTACCAGATACATTCTATGAAGCCAGTATAACCCCTCATCCCCAAACCAGGCAAGGACTCATCACAGAAAGAGAACTATAGACCGATTTCCCTGATGAACATAGATGCAAAAAATTCTCAACAAAATTCTGGCTAATCAACTTCAACAGGCCATCAAAAAAATCATACAACATGATCAAATTGGATTCATCCCAGGGATGCAAATTTGGTTCAATATACACAAGTCAATTAATGTAATCCACCACATCAACCGGAGCAAGGTAAAGAACCACATGGTTACATCTCTGGATGCAGAAAAGGCATTTGATAAAATCCAGCACCCATTTATGCTAAAAGCCCTGGAAAAACTGAGATTCCAGGGGACACTCCTGAATATAATAAAGGCAGTCGATGACAAACCAATAGTAAGTATAATTCTAAATGGTGAAAAACTAAAGCCATTCCCTTTAAAATCAGGAGCAAGGCAGAGATTTCCACTCTCCCCCCTTCTCTTCACCATAGTACTAGAATTCCTAGCCAGAGCAATTAGGCAAGAAGAAAATACAAAGGGGATCCAAATAGGAAAAGATGAAGTTAAACTTTATCTCTTCGCAGATGACATGATCCTATACCTAAAGAATCCCATAGACTCTACTCCCAAGCTACTAGAGCTGATCCAAAACTTTGGCAAAGTTGCAGGGTATAAAATACACCCTCAAAAATCAATGGCATTTCTACATGCTAATGACCTGCCGAGGCTGAAATCAGGAAGGCAACTCCTTTTGCAATAGCCTCAAAAAACATAAAATACCTAGGAATAACCTTTACCAAAGAAATGAAATACCTCTATGATGAGAACTTTAAAAACATGAAAAACAAAATTAAGGCAGAACTAAGGAAATGGAAAAATCTCCCATGCTCCTGGATTGGGAGGATTAATATAATCAAAATGGCAATATTGCCAAAAGCTATCTAGAAATTCAATGCAATACCCATTAATATCCCAACACAATTTTTTTAATGAAATAGAGGAAGCAATCCAGAAATTTATATGGAACAATAAAAGACCCAGAATAGCAAAAACAATCCTAAGCAGAAAGAACAGTGCTGGAGGAATTACAATACCCAACTTCAAGCTGTATTATAAAGCTATAGTAATAAAAACATCTTGGTATTAGCACTAGAACAGGCCTGAAGACCAATGGAACAGAATTGAAGACCCAGAAATGAAGCCACAGAACTATGCCTACTTAATCTTTGATAAAGGAGCTAAAAAATAGGATGGAAAAAAGACAGCCTCTTTAACAAATGGTGCTGGCAAAACTGGTTCAACACATGCAACAAACTAAAACTAGATCCTTATATATCACCCTGCACCAAAATGAAATCCAAATGGATCAAAGACCTCAAAATTAAAACAGATACCCTGAAAATACTAAAGGAAGGAGTAGGAGAAACACTTGGGCTCCTTGGCACAGGACCGAACTTCCTTAACAAAGACCCAGAAAGGCTACAAATAAAAAAAGAATGGACAAATGGGACTGTATCAAACTGCAGAGCTTTTGCAGGTCAAAGGACATAGCTCGCAAGATAAACAGAAAGCCTACAGATTGGGAAAAGATCTTTACCGGCCATACAATGGACAAAGGCCTCATATCTAAATTATATGCAGAACTAAAAGAATTTCATTCTTCCAAAACAAAACCGCAAAGAACCAATAGCCCCCTCAACAAGTGGGCTAAAGACTTACAAAGAGACTTCTCTGATGAGGAAATGAGAATGGCCAAGAGACATATGAAAAAGTGCTCTACATCACTGGCCATCAAAGAAATGCAAACCAAAACAACATTGAGATTCCATCTCACCCCAGTAAGAATGTCCTATATCAAGAAAACTAACAATGACAAATGTTGGAGGGGATGTGGCCAAAAGGGAACCCTACTTCATTGTTGGTGGGAATGTAAACTGGTTCAGCCACTTTGGAAAGCAGTATGGAGATTCCTCAGAAGGCTAAGCTTTGAGCTCCCCTATGACCCAGCAGCCCCACTTTTGGGCATCTACCCAAAAGACCACAAAAAAGAACACACTAAAGTCACCAGCACAACAATGTTCATCGCAGCACAATTAGTCATAGCTAGAATTTGGAACCGACCCAGATGCCCCTCAGTAGACGAATGGATCAGGATAATGGGGTATGTATACACAATGGAATTTTATGACTTTATCAGAAAGAATGACATTGCCCCATTTGTAAGGAAATGGAAGGACTTGGAAAAATTATACTAAGTGAAGTGAGCCAGACCCAAAGAAACACGGACTCTATGATCTTCCTCATAGGGAATAATTAGCACAGGTTTAGGCTAGTCACAGCAAAGGATCACAAGAGCCTAATAGCTATACCCTTATGAACACAAAAGATGATGCTAAATGAAATGAACTCCATGTTATGGAAACGACTGTTATATCACTGTTGTAATTACTTTCAACATGCGATGTGAAACCTTAGCTTCTATTATTGATGATCCTCTTGTATCCCCTTTCTGTGATTGTACCTGTACTATCTCTGTATCTTATCTGAGTACATTGGAAACCGTGTATACAGGTATTAGAACTAGGAAACTGAAAGGGAATACCCAAATCAAGAGACACAGGGTAAAAAGACAAACGATTACAAAAGCAATACTTGCAAAACTATTTAGTGTAAATCTACTGAACAACTCATGGGGGGAAAGGGAAAAGTGGAGGGGGAGAGGGGAATGATGGAGGAGGTAACAAACAGTACAAGAAATGTATCCAATGCCTAAAGTATGAAACTGTAACTGCTCTGTATATCAGTCTGACAATAAAAATTTAAAAAAAAAAATAGTGGTCACAAATTTTTTGTACCACAATTGATACCATCTCAGATTCAAAGAAATTTGATACTTTACTCCTTGAGATTATTTATTAAAATCCAAGCCAAATCCATAAAAACTATAGTTTTCTAAATTATATTTCCTTTATATATATCTAACGATTAATGAAATTCTAAGAAAGCATTAATCAAACTGAACCAAACAAACAAGTAGTAGATTCCCTTATCTTTTGTTTGTTTCTTAGCTCACACACAAAAATCTCTCTTCTTAGCCTGGAAGTCCAGGACACAGGCTCTGACTATTATGAAGATAACTGTAAGTAAACTTGTTAGTTTCTGTGTTAGTCACTCTCCACTGCTGTGAGAAAATGTCTGAGAAAAATCACAGGGGTCATTTATTCTGAAGGCTCCATTTGTCATAGTTTTCATTACCTACATTCAATTCTGAATCCTTTTGTGAATTAATGCACTGATTAGTTCAAAGTCATGATCTGATGAATTTCCAAAAGTCTCACTTCCTATCATGCATTGGAAAACAGGTCTCTAGAGCATGAGCTTTCAGCATGACATTTCATATCCAACCAACAATATCTCTGATTTACTTCACAACCTGATCACTACCAAAAAGAATAAAACAACGCTTTAGGTAAAGTCATAGATAAGTGCCCACAGTGTAAAGGAATGACCCCAGCTTGATCGTTCAGCTGGGGCTGGTACTCTACCACTTGAATCACACTCCAGTTTTCCAAGTTGTTTTAAAAATGCAAGGTCTTTCTCTTTGCCATCTTGGAAGGTGATTGTTAATAAAACTGAGAAACAGAACTAACAGAAGAAAACAGATCAAAAAGGCTAATGTCAGTGCCAAGAATATAAAGGTACCTCAAAATTAACAGAAAGGGAGCAAGTCTCACAGAAGGTAGCTTCCTGTCTTCCTCAGAGAAACTGTCAGAGGCCTCCACTCTGCCACATACTCCACAAAGGCCATCTACAAGGAGGAAGTGCTAGCAGCTAAGTCAAGACTTGAAAAGGAAAAGAAGGTTCTTACTGCTGTCACAAGTTATTTGGAAGTGACAAGAATGGCAGTACCAGATCACATGATACAGGCTTGAAGATGGATCTCAGACTGTTGATTCAGGCATGAAAGTCCCCAATCCTATGAAACACCACATGAGAAAACTGCAAGCTGGCATGACGAGATCTTATCATCCTTCCTGCAACCAAAAGGCAGGCAGGCAGGCAGGCAGGCAATCACCTCCTCTACCTGTGACTGAGCCCTTTCCCTCAACTGAATTCCTCTGAGTAAAACACACCAGAAATTTGTCATTGTCACCGCCACAAAACTTGATATGATCAATGGGATTATCCCCAAACACCTCACTGATATTTACCTACTACACAAACCTGGGCAGCTGAGTGCAGTGGTGCACACATGTAATCCCAAAACTTGAGAAACAGGAGGATCTTGAGTATGAGTCCAGTAGGGGGGGTTAAATTGAAAGTGTGTGTGTGTGTGTGTGTGTGTGTGTGTGTGTGAGAGAGAGAGAGAGAGAGAGAGAGAGACAGAGACAGAGACAGAGAGAGAGAGGAATGACAGTAGATAGGTAAGACATTTGACAAAAAGCAAGAGAAATACAAGAATAGAGACCCACACAAGGTTGGCCCAAAAACCATGCACTTAAAGAAATTGCAAAAAAAAAAACCCAAAAAACCAAAAACCAAAAAAACAAAGCTAATAATCCATTCCAGGGATCTGTTGCTGCTCAAAAAGAAGGAACTAATCATTGCAACTCGATATTCTAAATATAAAGTGCACCTTTGCCTTTTCTTCAGACCTTGATAGCAGATTGTCACATGAGAATTTATTGCTATGTGACCAATTATAAGCTCTTATTTTTTAATCATCTTTTCTGATTTTTAATATGTAGAGTTAGTTTTAATCTGAAGAAATCCCCTGTATAAAAAAGCATGTTTTATGTAATTAAGAGAAGCAAAAATACATTATACTCCAAAACTCCTTTTCACAACTACTTAAATAAATAAAGTTTCAGTGATTTAGCAAACAAGCCCAAATGAAGATTTCTACACTTGTAAACACAAAGCTTGCTAATCTCTGCCTTGCTGATGGCCTGTTTATCAAAGTTCAGCTTTTGTTTTCAGGAATCATTTGTTTTATACTATATAATAACACAATCTATGGATCAGGTCTTTATTCTCTTCTATTTTCTTCTTTTCTCAGCTTTGGTAAATGTTTTCTGTTGCAACCTCTCTGTTTCAGAAATGACTTTTAGCATGCATACCTCTCACCTCCAGGGACAGCTCAGCACTCTGCCTGCTGTTCCTTCCCTGTGCTCTGGGCAGGGCCAACCTCTCACTACACTCCCTCTCTGCCCTCTTCCCCATCATGTTCTTGTTAGGGTCTTTGCACAGGAAGATCCTTCTGCCTAGAAGTCTCTTTCTTTTGGTATTATTTGACCACCATCTTCTTGGCTCAGATTTCACTTTCTTGGGCCACCTTAGTCAGTGATTCCGCTCCATAGTCCTCTTCCAGCACCTTCCCTGGTCTGTATTGCTAAAACTGTGCTACTCAAGGTTACCTACCATGTGTTTTCATCTATCATATATCCACCATTACCTTACCTATTGCCCATTCTGAATTTATTAAATGATTATTCCCTTAAAAAGTCTCAAATGACCTAGGGCATGATGTACAGCTCAAGTGGATGAGCACCTGCCAACCAAGCAGAGGGCCCTGAGTTCAAATTAGGTTAATTAAATAACTCCTCCAAACTAGCCCCCAACAAAAATCATGACTTGAGAGTAAATTAAATTAATTAAAAATAACAAAACTGCCAAAAAATCAACTTAAACCTAATTCAAAATATATGTAAGTTTTCTGAAGTGACTCTGTCCTTTTCCTTTTTTTAGTTGAACATTTACTGCAACATATTTCATTAATAACCATCCATGATGTATCATGTGTGCCGATACTAAAAAATGAAAAAAGGGAATAAAAACAACTAGCTTGCTGGGCAGCTTTAAGCAGTGGTTCATAAAGATAAACTCTGTGCTGTCACTGTCTAGCACTTGGCTCTGCTGCAAGTTACCTTTCCCTCTTGGGGCCTTAGTGTTCTCACCAGCAAATGAAACTGTCGAACGCATGGATTGGGGAGATTAAGTGAGATGACCCATTGAAGACATTCCAAACTGAATGGAATTCAACATGCACTCAGCAAACATCCAGAATTAGAAAGTTGTAATACTCAGTGGTGTTTAGAATAGTTCTTTTTTCTTTCCTATTTTAGGTTTATTTTCATTCTATTTTATGGTTTTATTTTGTGCAGGTATGATGGCTTGAACTCAGGATCTAGATGTATGGAGTCACTTCTAGCTTTTGATGGTTAACTGGAGATGAGAGCCTCAGGGACTTTTCTGCCTGGGTTGTCTTCCTACCACCATTCTCAGATCTTAGCCTCTGAAGTACCTAGGATAACAGGTGTGCATCACCAGTGACCACTTCAGGACAGAGTAATATTTGCTAGCACATTGTTTTTGTCATGGGAATTGGACAGGTCTAAGTCAACAGCAGTTTGACTTAAATATTTGAAACTGGCAGGTGACACTGAAATAATAACTGTTGGGCAAAGCCTGAAATATATATGAGTCATAGAATTTGGAAGCAAGTATCACCCAATGGATGGTACTTCTGTATAACAACAAAGGGTCAAGCTAGATAGCCAGGCATAAGTAGATAGTACAAACTGATGATAGCTCATCACCTAGCAAACTTACTCATTTAGTAAGCACTTCCAAATGTATCTCAAAGATTTTCATTTAGAGGAAATCATCATATTGCTTAAGATAAAAATAAGCAATTAAATGGAAGCAAAGCTGAGCTCTGGTGGCTCATGCCTGCAATCCTAGCCACTCATGAGTCTGAGATCTAAGGATCATAGTTAGAAGCTGAAAAGTCCATGAGATGCTTATTTCCAATTAATTTCCAAAAGCCAAAGTGGAGCTGTGACTCAAGTAGCAGAGCACTTGCCTTGAGCATGAAAGCTCGAATGCAGGACTCAGGCCCTGAGTTCAAGCCCAGTGTGATACAGGAAGGAAAAAGAAACCTGAGGGAACATTTCTGTTGATAATTGGTATTATACTAAGAGCATGGTGATTGGCTATCTTTTTATAGGCAGTTTTTGTTTTTGTTTGTTTATTTTTTTGTTAGCAGTATCAGGGATTGAACCCAACACCTCTAGCATGTTAGGTGAGGGGTCTTCTACCACTTGAGTCACACTCCCAGACCTTTCTGTTTATATTTTTAACATAGGATCTTGCTAATTTTTTAAATTTTTATTGTCAAACTGATATACAGAGAAGTTAAAGTTTCATACTTTAGGCATTGGATACATTTCTTGTACTGTTTGTTACCTCCTCCATCATTCCCCCCTCCTCCTTTCCCTTTCCTCCCATGAGTTGTTCAGTAGATTTACACTAAACAGTTTTGCAAGTATTGCTTTTGTAATCATTTGTCTTTTTTACCCTGTGTCTCTCGATTTGGGTATTCCCTTTCAGTTTCCTAGTTCTAATACCTGTATACACGGTTTCCAATGTACTCAGATAAGATACAGAAATAGTGCAGGTACAACCACAGAAAGGGGATACAAGAGGATCATCAATAATAGAAGCTACAGTTTCACATCGCATGTTGAAAGTAATTACAACAGTGATATAACAGTCGTTTCCATAACATGGAGTTCATTTCACTTAGCATCATCTTTTGTGTTCATAAGGATATAGCTATTAGGCTCTTGTGATTCTCTGCTGTGACTAGCCTAAACCTGTGCTAATTATTCCCTATGAGGAAGACCATAGAGTCCGTGTTTCTTTGGGTCTGGCTCACTTCACTTAGTATAATTTTTTCCAAGTCCTTCCACTTTCTTACAAATAGGGCAATGTCATTCTTTCTGATAAAGGCATAAAATTCCATTCTATATATGTACCACATTTTCCTGATCCATTCGTCTACTGAGGGTTTGGTTCCAAATTCTAGCTATGACTAATTGTGCTGTGACGAACATTGTTGTGTTGGTGACTTTAGTGTGTTCTTGTTTGTGGTCTTTTGGGTAGATGCCCAAAAGTGGGGCTGCTGGGTCATAAGGGAGCTCAAAGCTTAGCCTTCTGAGGAATCTCCATACTGCTTTCCAAAGTGGCTGAACCAGTTTACATTCCCACCAACAATGAAGTAGGGTTCTCTTTTGGCCACATTCCCTCCAACATTTGTCATTGTTAGTTTTCTTGATATAGGACATTCTTCCTGGGGTGAGATGGAATCTCAATGTTGTTTTGATTTGCATTTGTTTTATGGCCAGTGATGTAGAGCGCTTTTTCATGTCTCTTGGCCATTCTCATTTCCTTATCAGAGAAGTCTCTTTTTTTAAGTCTTTAGCCCACTTGTTGAGGGGGCTATTGGTTCTTTGCGGTTTTGTCTTGGAGAAATGTAATTTTTTTAGTTCTGTATATATTTTAGACGAGGCCTTTGTCCATTGTATGGCTGGTAAAGATCTTTACCCAATCTGTAGGCTTTCTGTTTGTCTTGCGAGCTATATCCTTTGACCTGCAAAAGCTCTGCACTTTGATGCAGTCCCATTTGTCCATCCTTTCTTTGATTTGTCGCATTTCTGGGTCTTTGTTAAGGAAGTTCTGTGCTGTGCCAAGAAGCCCAAGTGTTTCTCTTACTCCTGCCTTTCTTGTTTTCAGGGTATCTCTTTCAATGGATCTTGCTAATTTTGCCTATCCTCAAATTGGGATCTTCCTTCCTCTGCCTCCTGAGTAGATGGGATTACAGGCATGTACCCACATGCCTGGCATCAAATCAGATTCTTTCAATTATAAAATAAGGAAATTTTCTCCAATATTTCATAAAAGTGTATTTAGTTTTGAGCCATAAGAGAGAAATTTATCTTTGATATTTCTGCGATGTAAACTTTAAGTGATGACAGAAGGTGAAAAGGTAAAAGAATGAGTAAAGATAGGGATAAAAAAGACAAAGGTAATCTAGAAAATTAGGCCAATGTAATGAACTCAGTTTTCCACTTACTTCATGGTTTAATAACTCTTCCATGTAGAATGTTTTGGCAAGTGTTTCTGATGTGAATTTTACACCACACATTGATGCACTAGAGAAAATCCAGCAAAACTCATTCAGCATCTCTTATCTCACTTGCTCATTGAGTTACCAGCTCTGTTTGTTTATTTGCTGATTATTTTGGATCCACTATAAACAGTTTTCTCAGATGCTGTTATTTTTAGACAGAAATTTCTCTCCATAGTACTGCCTTTAAGTACCATATTTCCTTCCTGTTTTAGGTTCATTATCTAAATAAAGCACACAGAAGGGTCCCTAAAACCACTTTATTACTCCTGTAGAACGTGCATGTATTAAATGGAACTAACTTCAATAACTGACAAGCACATGAAGTACCTAAAGAAAACAGGAGTGTCCGGCTACTTGGGATGGTTCCAGGAAGGTTGTCTCCTTTAAAAGCTGCATTTTATGAAGGATCTGTGATGGTTATTGGAACTTTTCCTGTTGTTTTACTCAGTAGTCTCCAGGGGACTATTTGGCACCAGGGTGCAAAATGAGATCAGCAATTAGGGAAAAGACACCACTGTAGGCACTTAAAGAGTAAATCACAGGGAGTACCAGACTTCATAGCTAGGAAGGACCAGGCCAAAGCAATAACCTAGGTATGGCAGGGAGTCTGGCTGCTGCTTCTCTGCAGTGCTCTTGGGGGCCCGGCTCCTTGTGTGAATGCCTCCAAAGATGGTGTTCAGGTATTTGGAGAGTGAAAAAGTCATGGCATTCAACTCATGATCCCAACGGGCTAGATCACCAAACATTAGTAGTTTTATCATATGCAACTTGGTGATAAATTTCTACATTATTTATCTAGAGACAACCATAGGGTTGTCTTTTGTATAGAATAAAGACACTGTTCCATAACAGCCTAGAAGGTCTCTGGGTGAGGGACCATGCACTCTAGGGAAGCATAGAGAGCCTCCAGCATATCTATTGATGAAAAACAGAAAAAAGTAAATCCTAACTTGTAACCGTAGCTATACTTCCCACCTTGAGGTCTCCTACATCTGCTTCCTCCTTCTATACCCACATTACCAAGAGAAAAAGAAGGAAGAAAGGAAGGAAGGAAAAAAGGAAGGAAGGAAGGAAGGAAGGAAGGAAGGAAGGAAGGAAAGAAGGGAGTAAAGGAGGGGGAGGGAAGGAGGATGGGAAGGAGGGAGGAAAGGAAAGAAGAAAGGAAGGAAGGAAGGAAGGAAGGAAGGAAGGAAGGAAGGAAGGAAGGATGGAAGGAAGGAAAGAAGGATGGACAATTAGGAGGAACAAGAGGAAATGCATTAGAGTGTTGTATTAGAAAGAACACTCACTAGCAAATAGTAGACCCATGTTCTAGTCTTCATTTAGACACTTCATACCTGTTTAAAGTATCAATATCTTCAGACCTCAAATGGAAAGTAAAGTATTTGAAGTAACTAACATACAATGCTTTAAAATTCTCCACCCAGATTAGCAAGAGCTGCAAGCATGTAAGTGCTTATAATCTATAATGAGCAAATTGCATTTACTGTTTTAGTTTTATAACACTTTAAGGTTGGTGTTGTTACTGATTCCTACTTACAAGTGAGGCGTTAAAAGTGATTTAAGCTCTGGGTGCCAGTGGTTCATGCCTATACTTCTAGCTACTCAGGAGGGTGAGATCTGAGGATCAAGATTTGAAGCCAGCCCAGGCAGGAAAGTCTGTGAGACTGTTAGCTCCAGTCAACTACCAAAAAGGTAAAAGTGAGGCTGTAGATCAAGTAGTAGTGCCAGCCTTGAAAAAAGTGCTAAGGGACTAATACAATCACACAAAGAAATTATTTAAAACTATCCATACTTACGGATGGCCTAGAGTTAGGTTTAACAGACTATTGAATATTAGAAGTTTTTTTTATATTTGTTATATTTTTGTCTGAAATTGGCCTTGGAAATAAGAGGCAGTCTCTCTCCCAATCGATTTCTACTGTTTTTCTTTCAATGTAGAGTGATGTTTTGTATACAGAGAGCAGAAATTTCTCTGTCTAGAAAAACTTAGGCCAAAGTACCTTTCAAAAGTTAAACAAGGAGTTTATTTCACTTAGCATTATCTTATACATTCATAGGGGCATAGCTATTAGGCTCTTGTGATCCTCTGCTGTGACTAGCCTAAACCTGTGCTATTTATTCCCTATGAGGGAGACCATAGAGTCCATGTTTCTTTGGGTCTGGCTCACTTCACTTAGTATAATTTTTTCCAAGTCCTTCCATTTCCTTACGAATGGGGCAATGTCATTCTTTCTGATAGAGGCACAAAATTCCATTGTGCATACGTACCACATTTTCCTGATCCATTCGTCTACTGAGGGGCATCTGGGTTGGTTCCATATTTTAGCTATGACAAATTGTGCTGCAATGAACATTGTTGTCCTGGTGAGTGATATGTCACTGTTGTAATTATTTTCAACATGCCATGTGAAACCATAGCTTCTATTGTTGATGATCCTCTTGTATTCCCTTCCTGTGGTTGTATCTGCACTATCACTGTATCTTATCTGAGTACATTGGAAACTGTATATACTGGTATTAAAACTAGGAAAGTGAAATGGAATACCAAAATCCAGAAAAGCAGGATAAAAAGACAAACGACTACAAAAGCAATACTTGCAAAACTGTTTGGTATAAACCAACTGAACAACTCATAGTGGGAGAGGGAAAGGGGAAGGGGAGGGGGGAATGAGGGAAGAGGTAACAAACAGTACAAGAAATGTATCTAATGCCTAACGTATGAAACTGTAACCTCTCTGTACATCACTTTGACAATAAATAAGAAAAAAAATGTTGAACAAGGAAAACATGGGCCCCTGTGCACTTATATTCTCATTGGCCTTATTGAAAGTCTAAGTGCAAATGAAGTAAGAAAAGGAGAGTGATTTTAGAGAAGAGAATTAGGAAGGCTATGTAGTGAGATCTGCCCCACGTAGGACTGAGGAAACTTCCTTCTCCATGGAGAAATAAGCATAAGGTTTTTATGCAAAGAGTTGAAGAAGTTAAAATCAGTAGTTTTCCCTCCACCCTGCTTGCTTCTCTTCTTCTTTCTTTTCTTCTTCCTCCTTTCTCCTTCTACCCAGAGTGGCTACTTCTTGGATTTCATATATGCTCTTTCTGTCTGTAGCTGAATATTGATGACCTGGCGTAGTGTTTCAAGTAGATAAAAGGATTGAAAGAGCACAAAAAGGAACCTGAAGTTCCTTTTGTCTGAAGTCTGGGACAGCCCATATAGATAACCACTTTCCAATCTCAGCTCTCTCCCTATGTCCTAGCCCTTCTTTTCAAGTTGAAAGTGATGGAAGTGATAGGAGAACAGAGATAAAACAGAAGATTCTAAGCACCTGGATGATTATTTGCAAAAGCAAGTCACCTACTCAGGGCCACAACTTTGAGCCATGCGTTTTGTGTTTGGAACCACTGGACTGCAGGATGAATAGGAGCTTGGGGCAGAATGCCTTGGCCTGTGGCAACGATTGCCAAGGGGAATGAAATCTGAAAGAAAAGAAAGTGGTTAAGTCTTCTTTTGAGGAATTCTGTGTAAAGGAATCAGATAAAGCAGTGGCAGAGGGCATGGAGAGGTTGAACTGCTTTTGCTTTTGATGGTGTTGGGCTTCATATGTGCTAGCCTGGCATTATACTGCTAAACTACAGCTCCCGACCTTTCTTGTGCATTTTTCCCCCTAAGAACTACAAGAGTTTTTTTCTCACTTCTTATTAGCATAACTTTATTAGCATTAACTTTATAAGGGTTGTTATTGTGGTATTTCCATATATGCATATAATATACCTTGATAAATTATTCCTTCTTATACCTCTCTGCTCAATTTTAAGACCGTTTTAATGAAAAATATATGGAAATAGATATCATTGTGCTTAGGTAAATCAGCCAAACTGAAAAATACAAATATGTTATATTCCCTCTCATATGCAGAATCTAGATCTAAAAATACACAAATGACAGAATTATAAAACAGAGTATTATGCTGATTTTTTTTCCCCGATGCTCCAGTTCTAGGGCTTGAACTCAGGCCTAGGTGCTTTCCTAAGCTTTTTTGGTCAAGGCTAATGCTTTATATGCTGGCTGTTTTTGAGACAGTTTCTCGGTTCCTGCCTAGGTATGTGCCTGGACCACTGCATTCTTATTTTGGGGAACAGGCATGCTTCACTGGGTCAATCTTCTTCGTTTGAGATGGAGTCTCACATTTCTCTCCAGCCTGACCTGTAAACATAATCTTTTCAATCTCTTTTCTTTTTTATTTGGTAGAACTGGAGTTACTGGGGAGTTCTAAAAATCCAGCACCCTGGAATAAGCTGACAGGTGCATATTACCACGCTTAGCTATTGATTAAGAAGGAGCATTGAAAACATTTTTCCCAGGCCAGTCTTAAACTGCTAGCCTCTCATTTTCAACCTCCAGTTAGCTAGGATTATACGCATGAACCATCAGCATCCAGTATTTTTTTTCTTCTTTATTGTCAAAGTACAGAGGGGTTACAGTTTCATATGTATAAGGCAAGTACATTTCTTATCCAACTTGTTACCTAATCCCTCATTTTCCCCCACCTCCCCATCCCCCCTTGAGTTGTACAGTTGGTTTACACCAAATGGTTTTGTAAGTATTGCTGTTGCAATACTTTGTCTTTTTTTGGGGGGGGGGGGGCAGTCCTGGGCCTTGGACTCAGGGCCTGAGCACTGTCCCTGGCTTCTTCCCACTCAAGGCTAGCACTCTGCCACCTGAGCCACAGCGCCCCTTCTGGCCGTTTTCCATATATGTGGTGCTGGGGAATCAAACCCAGAGCTTCATATGTAGAAGGCAAGCACTCTTGCCACTAGGCCATATTCCCAGACCAATGGTTTGTCTTTTTATCCTTTGTCTCTCAATTTTGGTATTCCCTTTCACTTCCTTAGTTCCAATACATGTATATACAGTATCCAGAGTACTAAGATTAGTTACAGTGATAGCAGGGGTAAACCCACAGGAAGGGAATACGAGAGGAAAAAAAAAGGGGTACAGTTTCACATGGCATGTTGAAAATAACTACAACAATGATATACCACTTGCTTCCATAACTTGGAGTTCATTTTGCTTAGCATCATCTTATGTGTTCATATGGGCAAAGCTATTGAGCTATTGTGGTCTTCTGCTCTGACTATCCTAGACATGTACTAATTATTCCCTATGAGGGAAACCACAGAGTCCATGTTTCTCTGGGTCTGGCTCACCTCACTTAGTATGATTTTTTCCAAGTCCTTCCATTTCCTTACGAATGGGGCAGTACCATTTTTTCTGATAGAGGCATAGAATTCCATTGTGTATATGTATCACATTTTCTTGATCCACTCATCTACTGATGGGCATCTGGGTTGGTTCCATATTTTAGCAATGACAAATTGCTATCTCCCAATTTTAAATGAACATTTTAAGAATGGTATCAGCAAAATAGGAGCTGGGAATAATGTTCGAAACTGGATTGGTCAAGATTTGGAAGCTACTCCATGCAAAAAACAAAAGTGGGAAGACCTATCTTAACAAGTAAATTACGTGTAGTAGAACATAACTATAATCCAGGTAACAAAG
Source organism: Perognathus longimembris pacificus (assembly GCF_023159225.1). Taxonomy (NCBI): domain Eukaryota; kingdom Metazoa; phylum Chordata; class Mammalia; order Rodentia; family Heteromyidae; genus Perognathus; species Perognathus longimembris. The sequence goes on along the minus strand of NC_063162.1, from coordinate 91,997,020 downwards.
GAGTTCTCAGTGGAATGATTGAGGTCTAAGGCTGGAAAGAAGAAAGCCATATCCAAAATTTAATTAACACAAAAAGGTTCAGGGCCAAGGTAGTGGAGTACCTACCTATTGATCACAAGGCTTAGTCCAAATGTCAAAGCTATCAAACAATAAAATCAACTAATCATAGTAAAATAACAGCATATGTACATAATGCTATTACTGAGTCAGCACAGAAGGTAAATTGTGCTATGATGGAGAGACAGAAATCTATGTAGAAATGCACTGGGCTTTGTTTCTTGAATGGTGTGAGACTTAGTGCACATATGAGAAACTGGGCCTTTGACACCCCATAACAGCTGTGGGGGATCCAGGCTATGGGCCTGGTTGCTGAGCACCATAGACCTGCACTGTGGGAAGAGCTTTGAAGTGTGTTTCTGATTGACTTTTTTTCTCATAGAAAGGAAGATTGGCATGATCACTGAGAATTAGAATGAGGAGGAAACTCTGGAGATCTGAAAACTAAAAGTATGACATAATTGTTTAGCAGAGTAAAAAGGAAATTTGCCAGAAGACAATGAATTGCAACAGCTTTAATGTCCAATGGTGTTTCCTGGACCTCACTTTGCAGTGGACCAACCAAATTCAGCAGAAAACCCAGGTGCCCACTAGATATAATTGGGTACAGCCATCATTGAGGTAGAGTTCAAAAGGCAAGTTGCTTGTGTTAGCTAGTCTAAATTCTAAGGTAGTCAAAGGAGCAAAGGGAGAAAATTAGGAAGATAAGAGAAATTAAACTGGGGCAATAGTGCCTCATGCTTGTAATTCTAGCTACACAGGAGGCTAAGATCTGAATATCACAGTTCAAAGGCCCTTGGGGCAGGAAAATCTGTGAGATTCTTATCTCTGCTAAACTATCATAACCAGAAATAGAGCAGTGGCTCAAGTGGTAGAGCATTTGCCTTGAGCAAAAAAGTTCAAGGACAATGCCTAAATCCTGAGTTCAATCCCACAGGGTAGCACAAAACAAGAAAAGAAAAGAGAAAAAGAAAGAGAGAGAGAAAGGAGGGAGGGAGGGAGGAAGAAAGGGAGGAAGGGAGGTGTCAAGGGAAAGAAAGAAGGAAGAAAGGTGAGAAAGAAGAAAAGAAAAAAGAAAAAGAAAGAAAGAAAGAAAGAGAGAGAGAGAGTAAGAGAGGGAGGGAGGAAGGAAGGAAGGAAGGAAGGAAGGAAAGAAGGAAGGAAGGAAGGAAAGAAGGAAGGAAGGAAGGGAGAGAGGGAGGGAGGGAGGGAAAAAGAAAAGAAAGAAGGAAGGAAGGAAACATCAGTAAGACAAATGCATTGCTGATTTCAGAATGATTGATTGTTGGAAGTACAGATACAAGTTGAAAATATAGAAGTTAATACTAAGAGAGGATACTAGGAATACTGGGACATGATCATGAGAGTGAGTCACTAAGTCTCATTCTAAAGATCAATTCATGAATTGAGTCACTTTAAATTTTATTAGGTCCATGGACATCTTTCTTGTCTGAATGAATCTTTCTTTTCTTTTTTGCTGGTATTGGGGCTTGAACTCAAGGCCTGGATGCTGTCCCTGAGCTTCTTTGGACTCAAGGCAAGTGCTCTATCACTTGAGCCACAGCACCACTTCCAGCTTTTCTGAGTAGTTTATTGGACATAATGATGCTTATGGAAATCAACTCCAAGAAATAGAAACAAAACTTTTTATTGCACTTTTTGAAATTATTTCCTTTTTCTTTTTTGGTTTATTGCCTGCTGTCACTGTTTCTGATTATATAAGACCCTTCGTCTTATATAATTTTATCTGAAGGGAATGGGAATCACAGAAATGGTACAAAGGTGAATCAACTGAAGTGATACTAACTAGACACTATGAAAATGAACTTTACAACCTGCAGTTAATACTGTTAAAAAAGAAATGTACTCATTACCTTACGTAACTGTAACCCTTCTGAACATCACCTTTACAATAAAATTTAAATGAAAACAAAAAACAGTCACATGGACTTTCCTGACCTGGTTGATTTTGAACTGCAATCCTCAGGTCTCAACCTCTGGAATAGGTAAGATGACAGGCATGAACAACTAGTGCCTGACTTCTGAATACATATTATGCTTCCTGTGTAATTAGAAATTTTTGGCACTATCAAACTGTCTTAAATTTAGAAATCGTTGACAATAGGCCATACATTCTCTTTGGATCAGTTTATCGCTTTGATTCTCTTGTAAGGCTAGAGTTGTGGTTCATATTTTGTCTGAGGCTTACTTAAACTTCCTATTTAGAGATTTCAAATGCAATCCTAATAATGAAAAAAGACTTTACGTAATTATATTTAGCCACTTTTGAAACTTATTCTCAAACAGGAGGGGTACTAATACAATAGGAATGGTTTCTGCTTTAGCAGGCTATAAAACATAAAGAAACTATATATTTAAATAATCAAGAAAACCTTTAAAAAGATCAGGTAAAAGTTTCTCTTTTGTAAAAGAAAAAAGTTTCTCTACTGCAAAAAAAAATCCTCCTTATGTTTAGGAAATTCTATGGATTATGTATTTTTTTAAAAGGAAATATTTTGTGAAATATCAGTTCACCATTCCATTTAAACTTTTACTAATTTTTCATTAAACAGATATTTGCATTTATTTTTGAGATACAAATGTGGAAATTCTTCCACCTAATGATGTAAAGATTGATTGACATTCAATGATAAAAAGTAGACAAATTGCTTTAAGACATCCTGTCCCCCCTTCTTCCCCTCCCCCAATTGTATATTTACTTCAACTTTACAACGACTTTGATGCAACAGTCAGTTTGGCCAGGCAGGATTCATTCACCATTACCCTTAAAAGCACATGGTAGAAACTTATCTTCATTAAGTGCCCCTGGATGTCTGGCACCACATAACTTAACCAGAGAATTCAGTAGCGTGCATCCAGGGGATGCTTCAAGTTCAAAGGGAACAGAGACAGCCTGCCTGGTGTTGCATTTCACTCAGGTTGTTAAAACAGCCCTCGACCCCCTTCAGTGTCTGCTTTTGCATTCTTGACCATGATCTCCTTTGTCCCTCATGAGGAACACAAAGCATAACAAAGCCCCATGTTAGACCTCCTAATTTTCACAATGTGTTTTAGGATTTTATTTGTAGGTATAAAAGTCCTTCTTTCTCTACAAAGCTCATTTTGTTAATGAGGGAGAACATGCGTCATTCTCCACTTGCGAGGACCTGTGGCTCATTAGAGCAGCAAGCACATTGCCTCAGCTCCAACTCTGTCAAAGTTCACATTCTCTTACTGACACTTTTACTGCAAAGGATGTCTACAGAGGAAGAATGAAGGCAGATAAATTAAGTTCTAGCTTGTTTAGTGAGCAAATTTATTCTCAGTTCTGAGACCCAATGTGACCAAGAAATAATCAGAGTTTCTGAATACTCCTGCACTCACCAACATCTTAGGTTTAGCATTTTGCATTCATTCAAACCCCCGCCCCACCAAATGCAGATGCTAATGTTTTTCTTCTAGTTTAAATCAAGATCTGTAACTTTCTTGAATGTCCCAACGTGAGTTTCATAAACATTTTCTACTTTAAAAAAATGTGTAGAGACAGGTGAAGGTGGCTCATGCCTGTAATCCTAGCAACTCAGAGGCTGAAATCTGAAGTTCACAGTTCAAATCCAGTTGGGATAAGAAAGTCCATGGGACTCTTTGATTAACCACCAGGAGAGAGAGAGAGAGAAAGAGAGAGAGAGAGAGGGAGATAGATAGATAGATAGAGAGAGAGAGAGAGAGAGAGGAGACAGAGACACAGAGAGAGACAGAGACCGAGAGAAAGACAGAGACACAGAGATACAGAGAGAGACAGAGACAGAGACAGAGAGACAGACAGACATGGTAAATATATGGGTAAATCTATGTCCTGTAGATACGATACAAAGAGACATTTGAATGCCATTAGGAAAAATAAATGTCATAACTAAGTGATCACTTAATGACTAATTCCTCAATATAATGAAGGATTAAAACTTTAGAGGGGCTGGGGATATAGCCTAGTGGCAAGAGTGCCTGCCTCGGATACACGAGGCCCTAGGTTCGATTCCCCAGCACCACATATACAGAAAACGGCCAGAAGCGGCGCTGTGGCTCAAGTGGCAGAGTGCTAGCCTTGAGCAAAAAGAATCCAGGGACAGTGCTCAGGCCCTGAGTCCAAGACCCAGGACTGGCCAAAAAAAAAAAAAAAAAAAAAAAAAAAAAACAAGACCCAGGACTGGCCAAAAAAAAAAAAAAAACAAAAAAAAAACTTTAGAGATTGTGTTTTGTCAAAACTTTAGGACTTTACACCATTTCTCCCCTTTACTTCTTAGAATATAATTGGAAGATTTAAAAAAAATTAATATAACTCATAAAATTCTTGTACATTTTACCACAATTTGTTTAAAAGGTGCTGTGTGGGGTTTATATTTGAACATTAAATAATCAAACTTTTAGCCATGTTGAGTTAGAACATGTTCTGCTAAAGAATATTTGGTTGGATTGCTTGATTTGAAAGCTCCAAAGGTGAAATGATGGGCTATATTTTTTAATAATTCTCTGTACTTCTAAAACTAATTAGAAAACAAATGTTCTCTTTTGCTTATAAATGTCCTTTTAAATCTGTGTTGTTTCTTTTTTTAAATACATGTCCCCTCACTTTCAGATAAGATTCTAGCCATTGGGAGCTACATGTTGGTTTGATGCCATTAAAAGATCATGTCCCAGTATAGTCTTTCTATACATTGCTTGTTTTTTTTGCCATTCCGGGGGCTTGAACTCAAGTCCTGGACACTGTCATGGAGCCTCTTTGTGTTCAAGGCTAGCGCTCTACCACTTGAGGCACAGCACCACTTCTGACTTTTCCTGAGTAGTTTATTTGAAATGAGAGTCTCATGGACTTTCTTGACTGGGCTGGCTTTGAACCATGACTGTCAGATCTCAGCCTTCTGAGTAGCTAGGATTACAGATGTGAGCCACTGGTCCCTGGCTTCACAATGCTTTTTAATGTCATTCCTAAAATGTTACATACAAATCAATATCTCCTCAAAGGAGAATGATGTGTATTTTTACAAGTACAAAAAATAGAAAAACATAGTCCTTATATTCCTTTAAAGGAGTCATTTATTTTAGACAATGAACTTATCCACCATAACTTTTACAAAGCACCACTTTGGACTTTTTTCTCTTAATTATTGAATCCTTTCTTGGTTCATTCCATTTGAAAACACTTACTGAATCTTCAACACATAGCCTCAGAAGAGGGACATGAACCCAGTTGTGACACTGCAGCTGTAAGTACCAGTACATGAAGTGTATTATTAGTTTACCTAGGTGAACCAAGACCTCATCAACACTAACGTGAGTACAGCTAGAAGAAAGAATGTGTGAGACTTGTACAAAAAGAGCAGACAGAAAGGGAGTTTCACAAAAATGAAAAAGTTCTAAAAGTACATTGTATTTTCAGTGGGAAAAATAAGTGAACTTCTGTGGGATAGTTGTTTGGTTGTGTGAAGAAGCAGGGTTAAGACTTGTATTCTTTCTGAAGAAATTTCTTACTCCAGAAAATAGGAGGAAGACCGGTTCTCATTTGATCTAAGATATAAACCCACAGAAAGCTGGTGTGTCTCAGTTGTCTGTATGTTTGCACCATGTATTACGTATGTACACAATTACCTAACTAGCTTATTTATTCATCAGTCCATTATCAGTCTACATAGGCTGGAAAATATAGGATCAAACATATTCCTCCCCCAAAAAGGAATAGAAAACTGAGAATGTGGCTCAGTGATATAGTGGCTTGGCTAAAAAACAGAGGCCAGGACTTGCGTCCCCAGTGCCATACAAAAATCAAAATGGTGAGACAAAGGACAAAGGGCAAACCAATGCAACAGTGATATTCACAAGACAATATGTTGGAAATTAACTGTACAACTTGGAGGGCAGGGTTGGGGACAGGGAAAGCGAGAGAAAATTGAGGGAAGGGGTAATAAGTTTGATAAGCAATGTACTCCGTTATGTGTGTAACCGTAACCCCTCTGTACATCACTTTGACAATAAAATTAAATTTAAAAATGTTCCAGTAAAAAAAATAAGTCATTATCAGGCCAGGTGCTAGTGACTCATACTTGTAATCCTAGCTGAGGAGGCTGAGATCTGAGGATGGTGGTTCACAGCCAGCTTGCACAGGAAAGTTTTTAAGATGCTTATCTCCAACTAGCCACCATAAAGCAAGAAGTGGAGCTGTGGCTCAAATGGGAGAGCTCTAACATTGAGCATAAAAGCTCAGGGACAGCACCCATGCCTTGAATTCAAGACCCAGGACTGGCCTGTGTGTATGCATGCACTCATGCATACACAGCAAATCATTTGAGGTTTTAACTAGGGCTGAACATTTTCCAGACTGATATTTCATCTTATGATGTTTTTTCTTTCGTTTTCTTTTCTATATATTTTATTGCCTTTAAGTAACAGTACAAAGAGTTGCAATTTAAAAAAGTGGTTTATGAATATGATGCATTAGATCAGTGTAACTCTTTTAACATGTTCACCCACCCCTCAGCCATGCCTTTCCTTAGTTTCTTAATTTTGTAGTAAATACATGGAATTGTTGGATGCATTCATCCCCACTTCTCCTACCCTTCTCTCTTTACAATTTTGCATTAGTATGCAGATATGTAACATTTGAAAAAAGATTAAAAATTTTAAACAGTATCTTTAAAAGATTTAAAAGTTGTGGTGGTTTAAGCCTTGAATTTTGGGAATAGGAAGCTGAAGGAGATTAATAAGTTCAAGGCCACCCTGGAAAACCAACTTATATTCTGTCTCCAGAAATCACACCATAGCCATAACAACCAACAACCAACCAACAAACAAAACAAGGCAAGGAAATAACCAAACAAATATAATAAATAACTACAAACTCAAAAATAGTAGACATTTAACATACAGAAGAAAATTTCTTTTTCCACATTCTTTATAGATTGATGAATAAAGAAAATTGATATATATGCAATTGGATACTATTCAGTAGTAGAAAGATAATGAATTCTGACATTCATGACACAGTTGGAACTAACGAACACTGCAGTAATTGAAATAAAAGTCAGGCACTGAGACACAAGCACTACATGATTTCACTTGGAGATGAAATCTAAAAGAGACTCTCATGCAGAAATTGTGAATAGAATTGTGTTACAAGAGTATGAGTAGGAAGGAAGGGGAAATAGGGAAAGGCTTTCAGTCACTACTAAGTCACAGCTAGATCAGAGTTGAAAGTGCCATGGTGCTACTCTACAGTAGGCTAAGTATACCAATTATTTACTGATCATTGCAAAATCTCCAGGAAAGAATAAAAATTGTTTCATTATAGAAATACTGTTCTCCCTCCAAATCAGAATGTTAATTGGATGTCCAGTCAATACAGGGTGCTTCCCATGCATTGCTTAGATTGAACTGAGGTAAAGAGCAATCTGTGTGGTGGAATGAACTCACCTGGTGTCCTGGGGTTAACCCTCCAATACCTGGACATGCACTTGGCTCTTTCTCCCTCATTATCTCTGTTGTACTTGCATACCCATGTTTACAGAAGCACTGTTGACAAGAGCCAACCAAAGGTAACACTACAAGTGCCCTATACAATTGAAAAATGAATCAAGAAAGTGTGGCATAAATAGTACTGGCTCATATCAAACTTTTATTAAGATTCTTATTCTTCATCAGCTAGCATAAGAGAAAACTTTAATTCAGACTCATGCCTATAATCCTAGCTCCTCAGGAGGCTGAGATGTGAGGGTCAGAGTTCAATGAAAACCCAGACAGGAAAGTCTTTGAGATTTTTATTTTCAATTACCTACCAAAAAGCCACAAGTGGCTGTGGCTTAAGTGTTAAAGCACTAGCCTTGAGCAAACACTAACCTTAAGTTAAATAACCATCCATCCATCCATCCACACATTCATCCATTTACCTATCTAATCTAATCTATCCATCCATCCATCAATCTGAAAAAAATCAAGTTTCAATTTCATAAAAATTCAGAATGGATATATCTAAGAATGAAACATTCTTTGAAAGAATGCTTCTGTTGATAGAATGCAACTATTTGAAAAATCAGAAAAAAATGTATTCTTTCACATGAGTGTCAATGTGGGTGTTTCTTTAACTTAAAAAAGAATTAGTCAATCAATACATTCAAAACCAACCAAAGACTGCCATCAATATACTTTCCAGAGTTAGTTTCCCATCTTAAAAAAATACTTGAGTTTTGCTCTACTTGTGATCACATTACTTTCACATCAACAAAACCAATACACACTCTCTCTCTCTCTCTCTCAGGACAAGAGCATATATATATGTATATACATACATATATATAATCACTATGGATATATCAAAGACAAAAACAATATGTATCTTTAGTCTTAGGGAAACTGTAGAGAAGTGCTGACTTCAGTGGACATGAAATGTACTTGATCCTAGGATGGTGTGAAAACGATGAGTTGGCCAACTGAAGAACAGATGGCCCCTAATCACCCCATGTGGCTAAACACACAAATGCCAACCTCAGTGACGCCTTACCTTTGCCCTGTCTGTCCCGGCTGGACTAGTTCTGTTATATGAAGCGTTTATTGCCTTTTTGGCCCTCCCTTCAACCAGCTTTTGAAGTCCATGGCCAAGAAGGCAGTGTGAGAATACCATTGTGAGAGAGGTGTTTGCTTAGAGTCATAGTCCTGACAATATCCCATGGACCCCATGACAGTCTACCAGGGAATCACCAACTCCAGCCAATATCTTCTAATCCCCTGAGTGTTCAGAACTGCCCACCATAAAAGCATAATGGGCTGTTTATCTGAGCAGCCAGAAGATAACATCTTAGAGTCACAATCTGCCCTGCAGACCAGGATGTGAAACCATAAGAATCAGGAATACCACCCTGCCCTGGGAAAAACAACATATGAACAGACCAGAGTAGAGATACCTCAGGATGCTTGTTTCTCATGCTAATGAGAGCCACAACTTTCCCAAGATCTTTCTTCTTCTGTTCATAAATTAAATATACTTGGGAAGAAGTGGCTAGACCCACCCTTACTCCATGTGCATGCTTTATACTGTTTTTGAAGTTTAGGACTATGTTAGGAAATATTCCCACTGGCACAATCAAATGAATTTTTGTGGCACATTTTGACTTCTTTTCAATGATTGCTTAAGTTCTGTGACATTAATCATAATGCTCTAATAAAAAAAAAACTACAGAGATTCTCAACAAGATGTTTTATTCCCAGGGCTCTAGATCAGATGTCTTCCCTCCCTGTCTCTCTCCTCTCTCTCTCTCTCTCTCTCTCTCTCTCTTTCTCATATATATATGTATATATATTATTGTTACATATGTATGTATATATACACATATGTCTGTATAACACACGTGCACATGTATACATATGTGTATACATGTGTGTCTGTATGCATATGTGAATAAGATATCTTCTTCTGTGATTCTTCGACTCTTCTGGGGTGAAATTAAAAATCTGCAAGTTAAAAAAAAATCAGTCTTTCCCAAAGCTCTGTTATTTGTCTGTGTTACTGACATTAAGAGATAGAAAAGCAAGGTTTTTATATTTAATCTTGTGTCCATTGAGCAAACCAATTCAGTGGAGATTTTACAACTGTTTATTTCTAGGGAGTCTGTTTGTTGTTATCCATCACCTGGGAGATTCCATTGCCTAGAGAGTTAGCCCCCCCCTAACAAATGAATCTCTATGATTATGGATAGTGAAAAAAACTACATAACTGCCAGAGTTCTGTTCATTGTACAGCACAGGTATTTTAGCAGACATGAATATAGGCAAGAACCAACTATGTTTCAATTAATCCAGATCATTTAAACCATACCCTTAACATTCAATAGGATTGCTTTCATCATAAATCCTATTTAATCATAAAAGTAGGCTCCAGATATCAGATGAGTATTTAGTTTAATGGTTCATTCACAAGCAGTGTGTGTATATTATATATATATGTGTGTGTGTATACATACATGCATAAATATATAATGTAATCTACTATATTTAATAACTTTTTTCTTTTCTCACAGGAGTATGTACTATTATTTTATGCCATATACAATTTTGTCACAAGCTCTGCCTGCTCTTACCTACTTGATTGTTTTTGTTTTATTAAATTTATTTATTATAAAGTGATGTACAGATGGGTTACAGTTTCATATGTAAGGCAGTGAGTACATTTCTTATCCAATTTGTTTGATTTTTTTTTATTCTACCTTTTCAATAACCCTCCAAAGTGGCATAGGAAAAAGGTATGCCCAAAGTTTCTCTGAACCATGTAAAAACAGCTTTGGTCATAACAGCACAGCACTGTGTACTAAATTTAGTCTAGTGGGCCCTGGCTCTAGAGGCTGCAGACTCTGGAACTCATCTCAGGGAGAATCTGCAGCATTACCCTGCATTCTTAAGATGACTGGAAAGCAGAAATTTTGCTCTTTTGAGTAGCATGTGCTAATGCTGCTTTCTTTTATTACTTGAAAAACCTTTTATTGGCTACAAAACTTTGTTTAATCAAATCCTAGTGAAGGCCTTTCTCACTCTGGGGGCTCCTTAGTAGAATGTGGATTAGGGCAAAGCCCTTTCCTGTGTTCTCGGGAGAGTCATCATGGTAAGGTCCATGGAAGAGTCGGGGAAGGAAGTCTCTAGAAGTCTGCCTTTAACCAGAGAGAGAGAGAAAAAGAGAGAGAGAAGGAGAGAGAGAAAGAGAGAGAGAGAGAGAGAGAGAGAGAGAGAGAGAGAGAGAGAGAGAGAGAAATGAGGCTTTGGCAAGAAAATCTCCCTGTATTTGAAACAAAAGTACGACAGGAAAGTATGTCAAAAAGATTTCCCCAAAGATTTTTTTGGAACAGAATTTTCAATATAATGAAGATAAAGCATCTTTGGAGAATCCCTCTAACAATATTTCATTCCTAATAGAATTGCCCATGAACAACAGAGATAGTTGACTGGGGCAGGGGAATGACTGAACAAACGCATCACCAAAATAAGTTAAAAAAAATGTGTTTGTTTCAGTCCAACATCTTGTTGGATTCCTCCAAATACTATTTTCTAGGTAATCGAATGAGCATATAAGCAAAAGAGGGAAAGGTTTTATTTTCATGTCTGAGAAGTAGAAAATTTTCAGAAAAAGATAGTCACATTTTAAGTGAAATGGGTCTATTTGTTGAATATAGAAGTTTCTGATTCCAGAACTCCCACCAGATTCATTCTTATGGGTGTAATTTAGCAAGTGTAATCATCAGCAGTAACAGCATTGCTTTACATTGTGATGGAGTTGTGAAAGTTGAACAAAACAATTGTGCAGTCCCAGCCTTGTAAGGGATGGCAGCCTGATACAGTAAGATATCATACAGAGTTAGCTACTCAACAATTTTCTTGCATAAGCTGTTTGCAAACAAGTTACCTGTTCCAGCCAGGAAAGAAGGGCTTTGATCAGAATGTGAGAAAGGAGGTGCCTTGAGAATGACTCAAGTTTCAGCCTGAGGGTTAATTTTAGCAAGTTTGGTGAGACTGAAAACCTGCGGTTGGGTCTTGACTTGGTCTGTTAGCAACATGATGTTAAACAGTTGTCAATTTCTTAACATCCCCGTCTTCTTTTTTTTTTTTTTTTTTTTTTTTTTTTGGCCAGTCCTGGGGCTTGGACTCAGGGCCTGAGCACTGTCCCTGGCTTCTTTTTGCTCAAGGCTAGCACTCTGCCACTTGAGCCACAGCGCCACTTCTGGCCATTTTCTGTATATGTGGTGCTGGGGAATTGAACCCAGGGCTTCATGTATATGAGGCAAGCACTCTTGCCATTAGGCTATATCCCCAGCCCCCAGCCCCGTCTTCTTATGTGGCAGACATGACCATACTTTGCTCTCATAGTTCATGTAAAATATTTGAATGACAACTAAGCAATGGTAAGTGATAGGCCAAAATTAGTCAACAATCCTGGCAAATTTTAATCCATGTTCATCTTCCTGGACTTGTTTCTCACATGCTCTTCTTCTTGTTGGTCTCATATATACTTCCAGCAGAGTCAGCTCTCTTCTCTGCTTCTGGTAACAGCCATGAATATGGTTTTTAACTTCAACTTTTTCTTTTGTCATGATCACCTTGGGCTGCCAGTATTTGACCATGAATAGGGTATTTTTTCTACACATGAAGAACATATGAACAGCTTTTTCTTCCTTATTTCCACCTATTCGTTCTTAGGTCTTCAATTATCTTTCTGCCAAACATTCTCATTTAGTCTTTCTATATCTCAAACTAAGCTCTGATAGAACAGATTTTCTATTCTATCCCTTAACCCTTTTCCCCTTTCATTGTCAGTCTCCATTAGTCAAGAATGTACCACTTGGCTCACTCTGGCTAGAGACCTTTGTAGTCAAGTATGCAGTTGCCCCACTCTCTCTCTTTTATCAATCTGGAGTCACTTTAATGTTCCAAATAGAATTGGAGCCAGATACCTCATATTTTCTTCACTTCCACACGACCTTTACACAACTGGCAAAAGATCTAGGATCAGAATAACACTGGATCTATTTGGGAGCAGAGATCAGGCTGAATGTCTATAGTCTCAATAGTCATAATTTCAACAGGCATATTTTCTCTCTTTCCAAAAATACCCAACAACTGGAACAAGTAGAGGCTTTTAAAATAGCTTAGAGTTTTTAAATGTATTATCCCAATTTCTTTTAAGTAGGTAACATTTGCTATCCTCTTTAGTGAGAAGTAGTAACAGGATGTGCTGAAATAAGATCATTTTCGGTTTCACATATACATATAATGAAGTAGAAAATAATGATGGAACATTTGTTCTTCTTCCCATTTCTATCCTTGTTAACAACACTGAAAAGGGTCAAATTCTAGCTCACAAATGAAATAATTTACAGTGTAAGTGTGTAATTCAGGGCACCATGTTTGAGGGTGATGATGAAGTGTAATTAGCATAAGATTATGTGGTCTCACTGCTGAGGGATGTTAAAAATCTATATGAAAAAAATGGCAAATAGGTAGACAGAGTTAATTTGCTCTAAAATCCTTGGATCCTTAAAATAATGCATAGGTTTATTTATGAACTGAGCTTTCTTACTTGCTAGATACTCAACATCGGCTCCTGGGGAGCTCTCTAATCCTCTGTATCTCTGCTCAGCATTTTTGACAGGGCCAGGTTTACTTCTACTGCCCCTCTCTGTCTTTGCATTACTGAAAGCCATGCTTTTGCCTACGTTTTACGTATCTGAAGGCATTGAAGGGTTTAACACAATGTTTTCCAGACTAGGCAGATGGGCATTAAGGCCATCTTTTTCCTTCAGTGCTTCACAGATAGCTGTGTTCAGAATTCCTGTCCATGGATTTGGGAATGTCCACCTTTCTCTCCAGTAGGCAAATTTCTAGGATTGAAATGGAAATAAGAATGGGATACTTCTAGATTTGTAAGTGGTGTAACTATGTATCTTTGATCCCTGTGAACAAGCTCATAACAAAGAGGATTGCTACACCTCACCAGGATAATTTCTTTTTTTTCCCCTTCTTTATTGCCAAGTGAAATACATAGAGGCTACAGCTTCATATGCAAGGCAAGTACATTCCTTTTTTCTTTTTTTTTTTTTTTGCATTTTGGGGGGGGGTTTAATTTACTATAAATATTTAACAGTATACATTTTGACATTCACAACGATGAAAATTGTTCTATTCTACATAGCTTATGAGGTCTATGATCTTTAACAATACAGACACTTTCTCCATTTCAGGAGATATGTACTTTATACTTCTTTTGTTTAGCAACATCCGTTCCTTGCTTCATTCATTCCTTCCTTCCCAATCCCACCCCTGAGATGCTTGGTTCCCTTTCCTCAGTGTCCGATGTAGGGTTGGTTTCCTTTGCTATTTTATTGTTGTTGTCATTGTTGTTACTATTCTCACACTGTTCCACTCATTCTGTGTCCTCTTTGCTTTTTACTGTGTTTTGGTATCGTGAGGCCTGTTTACTTTGCTCTACTTCTTTGCATTTTAATTCTAACACCTGCATATCAGGGAGATCATATGCTGTTTGTCTCTCTGTTCTTGGCTTGTCTCACTCAACATATTTGTTCTAGTTCCATCCATTTTCCAGTGAATGCCATTATTTTGCCCTTTCTCATGACAGAGTAAAATTCCATTGTATATAGGTACCACAGTTTTTTAATTCATTCATCTGTAGTGGGGTTTCTGTGTTGTTTCCATATCTTGGTTACTATGGATAGTGTGGCAATGAACATGGAGGTGCAGGTGTCTTTGTAATATCCTGGTTCCTATTGTTCAGGATAGATGCCTAGGAGTGGTATGGCTGGGTCATAGGGTATTTCTATGTTTAGTTTTTTGAGGAATCTCCAGACTTCTTTCCAGAGTGGTTGTACTAGTTTACATTCCCACAAGCAGTATAGTAGGGTTCGTCTTTTTCCACATCCCTGCCAGCATTTGTTGTTGTCTGTGTTCAGAATATTCTCACTGGGGTAAGGTGGCATCTTAGTCTTGTTTTTATTTGCATTTCCTTTATGGCCAGGAATGTTAAACATTTCTTCCTGTGTTTCTTTACCATTTTTATTTCTTCTCCTGACACGTGTCTATTTAGTTCCTTTGCCCATTTAGTGGTTGGTTTGTTAAGTTTGTGAGGGGTTAGTTTCTTGAGCTCTCTGTAGATGATGGATATTAGGCCATTGCCTGTTGCCTTGCTGATAAATACCTTTTCCCAGTTGGTTGGTTGTCTTTCTAGTTTAGTAGCAATGTCTTTACTGGGGATGATTTCTTAACTTGTGCTATATCAATTCCAATATGAAGTTAAGCAAATTGGCAATTTTTCTGTGTGTGTGTGAAAATCTTCACTATTTGTCTTGAAGAAGATATTTCTTTGAATGAAATGGAATAGTGCTGTTCTTCAAAGTATTTCAGTCACCTTTGCATTTTATTTTTATTTTATTTATTTACTTCTGTGCTAGTCCTGAGGTTTGAAATTCATAGCCTGGGCACTGTTTCTAAGGTTTTTCGTGTGTGTGTGTGTGTGTGTGTGTGTGTGTGTGTGTGTGTGTGTGTGTTTGTTTTCAAGGCTAGTGCTCTATCACTTGAGCCACACCTCCACTTCCAGCTTGTTGGTAGTTAATTGAAGACCTTAAAATCTCAATCTTCTTAGTAGCTAAGATTACAAGAGTGAGCCACTAGAGCCAACCTGCCTTTAAATTTCAAGCTACAACCTTTTGATATGTTACTTAGTTCTCAAAATCTTTCTCCCCTGTTTTCAAGTTCTTCTTGCTCTCATCCTCAAGTTATATCTTTTGTTGTTATTATTGCTGCTGTTGTTGTTTAACGTGGAATGGTTTATCTCATGGAACCTCTGGGTCTAGCTCTTGTGACCCTTTACTAGAGAATCAATGTATTTTTTAGTAAATGAAGATTATTTTACGAGGAACATTTGTGTTTGTGTGTGTGTGCATGCACGTGCAACACTCTCCCACTAATCCTGGGATTTCAACTCAAGGCTTGGGTTGTTGCTCATAATTTTCAAGGCAAGCTCCCTACAACTTGAGCCACAGCTCCACTTCTGGCTTTTTTAGGGTGGTTAATTGGAGATAAGAGTTTGACTGGTTTTCCTGAGCTAGCTGGCTTTGAACCATGATCCTCGGATCATGGCCTTCTGATAGCTAGGATTATAAGCAGGAAGCAACAGTATCCAGCTTTCAAATAATATTTTAAGATGTTAGAAAGCATCTTATAACAGTTACATATCAGTTTTATAGTCTGACCTTGCTAAAATGTATGAACTGGTGATGTAGGGTATACAGATGTGGTTGAAATAGGATTTACTCATGGTGGGAAAAATGAAGATAGTTAAAAGAACACACAGCTATGGTAAAAGAAACCCAGCCCACCTGATTCCTCACATCTCTCAAGATGTACGATAATAAATATTCTTAAAGTCTCCTGCCCAGGGCTCCTTTGTATGAGCAGTTGGATTTTGCTCACATGAGCAGTCTTGACTAGGAGATATGTCCTACAGCTTGCGAGTTCTAGCCTAATTTCTACCCTAGTTTGGGTAGAAACTTGGAGAGAAATTAGTGTATAAGGAAGATTTCTTTCACATTAAGAGCATCCCTGTGGAAAATAAAGAAGTGTTCTTAATGTCTATCCAAAAGCCTGGACAAACAGGCACTTTGGACACAGCTCTAGCAGACAGCAAATGATCTCCAGGAAGTAGATTCATTCAACAGTGTATTGATCCACTCAAAACATGAAGGAGGGCTGGGGATATGGCCTAGTGGCAAGAGTGCTTGCCTCATATACATGAGCCCCTGGGTTCAATTCCCCAGTACCACATATACAGAAAACGGCCAGAAGTGGTGCTGTGGCTCAAGTGCTAGCCTTGAGAAAAAAAAAAAAAAAAGAAGCCAGGGACAGTGCTCAGGCCCTGAGTCCAAGGCCCAGGACTGGCCAAAAAAAAAAAAAAAAAAAAAAAGAACATGAAAGGAGTATTTTTGCTTCATAATTTTTAAAATGGGAAATAGAGTTCAAAGTAAAAGAAGAGAAATGATTACTACATTGTGATGTTTTGGGAAATATTTATCAGTGAATTAGAATTATAGCTAGAATAACTCCCAAGGTGAGCTATAGTGGGGATTTTAAATTACCTAATTAAAAGTAATGAGGTTTTATTTTAAATATTCTTGGGGGGGGAGAGAGGCAGATGTAAGAAGCTATGATTTAGCATAAAGAATAGGAATCTGTCATAGCAACGCTGTTTACTAATATTGTATATGCATCTTCTAAAATGTTTTAAAACCTCATTTAATTCTCACAAATCCTGGGAATATAAGATTTTTACACCCAAATATACATATAAGAAAATAAAATATTTGAAAGGAAAATAGCTTTTCAAAGATGATTCAACTACCATATAGGATCTAAATATATGATATATATTAGGATCATATTACTATCAAATGCCTATTTGTTTACTGTTCTTTTTTTTTCTGTTTGGTCCTGGGACCTGAACTCAGGGCCTGGACGCTGTCCCTGAGCTCTTTTCCTCGAGGCTAATGCTCTACCACTTGAGCCACAGTGTCACTTTTATTTACTATTAATGCTGTTAAACTATTTACTTAATGTTAAATGGACATTTATCAGAAGAAAATATCTAAGCCCAAAACCGAACTATTGAACTATAAAAAATGAAATTCTATTATATAGAGGAGCATAGATGGGAATGGATTATATAGTTAGACATGGAAAATCTCCATAAAATAGAGAACGGTCCAATGGTTGCTAGAGACTGAGAAGGGTGTGAAGAGAGAGAACTGAGAATGGTTGAGACATAAAAGAACGTTGTTGGATGGAAGGAGAAACTGCTAATGTTTCGCAGCATAACAGAGTAACTATGGCTGACAACCATTCACACAATATTTTCATACAGCTAGTAGAAAGGGAGGAACATTCTCAACAAAAAGATGGCATGTATATGGCGTGATGGATATGCTAATTACTCTGAATCACTACACATTGTATACTTTTCATTGTTTATGAAGTCATGAAAGGTTAATCATCCCCTCGCCTGGATAAGTTAATTAGAAGCCAGTGTGCCTCTTCTTTAAGAAATGCCATTAGCCATTGAATCCATATCTCAGTATCTCCCTGGACAATGGTGGACCAATGTTCCTCATATTATGCAGCCCAATTATGGGCAGTCAGGTAATTCCAGGATGAAAACAAGACTTCTTACCTTAGTCTTGGTATGGTAGTGACATGCTGGTAGAAGAGTGACACTGAGGGTAGGTGTGATTAGAATGTCTGTCCATGTTTAGCATCACTCACAGCAGAATCTTGAAACAGTACTAAGCGTCATTTATCAAGAACTGGTTTTGACTAAATTCATCTCTGATACAAAACATAATGCACTTTACTCTGTGTACATAGAATATATAGTAATAAATTTTGTCTTTTTTTTAGCACCACTGAGTAGCTAGGATTATATACATAAACCACCATGCCTTGCCATTCTATTTTAATAATGTATTTTTCTATGACATTCAATTTTTAATTGATTTATTTATTGTCAAGGTGATGTATAGAGGGGTTACAGTTTCATATATAAGACAGTTAGTGCATTTCTTATCAAACTTGTTACTGCCTTCCTTATTTTTCTCCCCTCTTGCCCTCCTCAACCCCTCCGCGAGTTGTACAGTTGATTTATAGCATATAATTTTGTAAGTATTGCTATTGCATTGGTTCTCCTTTTACCATTTGTCTCTTCATTTTGATGTTCCCCTTCCCTTCCCTACTTCCAATAAATGTATATACAATACCCAGGGTACCAAAATCAGTTACAGTGACATCACATTCAATTTTTAATGACAAAGACTTCATTCATTACATCACTGCAACATACAATAGAAAATCTTCAGGTGATCATTTAAAAATGTTTCATGAAGCAATTTTTAAAATTAGATGTATTGTCGCAAATTGCTAATATTCTATATATAAGCAAATATAGAGGCCAAGGAACATACCAGTTATAGTGTTTTACATAGTCAGGGATTCATAATTTTTCATTGAACATATGGATATGTTCAGGATTAGAAATATTTAGATTCTGGTTGGTAGATGATTTATCTTTAAGATGACTGATGTCTCATTTTTTTAATCTGAAAAAATGGACAGAAAAACTTATATTCCTAGATGTTTTATGAGAATTAAATGAGATAATATTTAATGTTTTGGGTGAACAGAACACTCAAAAACATTAAGTGGGGAACTGTGGTGTTATTAAATATTTTTCTCCTTTATCAATAGACAAGAGACATCTGGAAATGAGTTATGTGTCAACATTTTCTCTGAAAATCTGTCTGATTCAGCGGTTCTCAGCTGGAGGTGATTTTGGACTCCAAGGAATGTTAGGCAATGTTTGGGACATATTGTGGGTGCTACAGCTAGAGGGAGCTACTGACAGCTGGTAGGGAGAGCTAGAGGTGTTGCTAGTTATTCTATCATGCATGGGCCAGTTTCCACAATGAAGCATCTACTTCAGAAGATCAACAGTAGAGGTTAAGAAATTCTGTCCACAAGAAATGTATCCAATGCCTAAAGTATGAAACTGTAACCTCTCTGTACATCAGTTTTATAATAAAAACTTAAAAAAAAGAATAAAAGAAAAAAAATAAAAAAGAAAAAAGAAAAAAAGAAAAAAAGAAATTCTGTCCAGATTTTAATTTTAAAACAGAAACAAAAGTATATGCCATAAAACATAAGGATTTTAACTAAAACTAGAATGTTCCTCTATTTCCTAAATGTTGTACAGGATAGATTTGTGTTAAACTTAAAAAGCCTTCAAATATATCTATTATCATTCTTGAAAAAGCCTGCCCATGTTTCCTGAAGGTGATCTTAAATAATACATTAGCAGAGCTGGATGCTGGTGGCTCGTGCTTGTAATCCTAGCTACTTGGGAAGCTGAGATTTGAGGACTGTGGTTCAAAGCCAACCTGGGCAGGAAAATCTGAGAGATTCTTATCTCCAAGTGTCACCAAAAACTCAAAAGAGGAGCTGTGGTTCAAGTGGAAGAGCATTAGCCTTGAGCAAAACGTTAAGGGGCAGGGTCCACTTCCTGAATTCAAACCCTATTACTGCCACAAAATAATAATAATAATAGTAATAATAATACGTTAGCAATTTCTCACCTCTGCACAACAAATAATATTAAAATCTCAAGTATAAGAACATCTTCCAAAGAGGAATTTTCTATGAGAAAGCTACTAATTATTTGAAGCATATATGAATAAATTTTTTCCTTTTTTTTTCTTTTGAGTATGAGAGGACCCCAGCATTGGTACTAAACCAAAGGCTGTGCAAATGTGTATAGATAATGCAATCTTTTCAACACAAGGATAATTTTCAAGGCCAGAGTTTCTACAGTTCTTATCCAAATCTCTTCCACGTCTCCTCTAGAGAAACAGAGCTTAATTTTCTATGTCTAAAAGTCTGTTCATATTCAAGACAGTCACTCATATCAGAATAACAGAATTTAAAGCACTTGACATAGAAATGTTTTTCATTTGTGGATAGCGGCTGTTGTCAAAGTAGAATGGGAGGGAGTTTGGCATAGCATCTGATGATTATTTAATACTTAAGGGATTAGGCTACTTGACATCCTCGGTGCCTCCCTTCAGTTACTTACCATCCCAAATTCTAAGGTAATGACATAGCAATACACACTTGACTCCCCTCCTCTACACAGATAATGCATATAATTTTCTTCCTGTTTCACTTGGACCACATGTACCTGATCATGTGCCAAAAAAACAAGAGGAGTTTTATACCAACTTTTCTAATTACTGTTGACATTACAGAGTATGTAAGGTTTCACAAATGCTACAAAGGGTTGTTCTGGAGAAGTGAAAATGTGGTTTTAGTCTATGCAGAAGAGAAGTTTAAAACCCTAGAAGATGAGAAGGTAGAAAGCAAACTTATATAGTGACTAGCAGTGAAAGGAATAAAGAATCACATGTAGTTCAAGGAGATATGAAGTGTACATTCTAACTCTTCTACTCCATAGGCCCCCCAAAGAAGACTGATAAAAACAAATCTCCTTGCTCATACTTGATTGAAATATCCAAGATAAAATTCTCATAGATCACTGTAAATTGTAGACAAGGTTTTCTGAATAACTGAATTACAGAGAACACTTGGCAACTATCTGGTAGATGCATGTATCTCTACAAATCAGTATTTTAGAAAAATACCTCTTCAAACAACAACAAAAACAGACAGAGCATCCCCAACTCTATGATCTGAATGCTTAGTTTTCCAAAAATTGACCTGTTGAAGGTAATTATTAGTGTTAGGGCATGAGAGATGAATAAACATAGATTGTCAGTAATGGGAGTACAGGAGTACCCTCATAACAGACCCTCAAAGAGCTTGCTGGCCCTTTTCTCCCGTGAGGATATAGTGAGGAGATGAACCAGAAAGTGGATCCTCACCACACACAGATCTGCTAGCCTCTTCATCTCCTGCTTCACAGTCGCCAAAATTGTGGGAAATACACTTAGCTTCTTTGGAAGTTATCCAGGCTGTGATATTTTGTTACACTCACCCAGACTGACACCAGTCAATTCCAGGCTACCAACACGGAAGCATCTAACACGAACTGAGAAGATACACACAAGAGCAAACCAAGGATTCCCACCACACCAACTCAATGATGTACATAACCCCAAAGCATAAATAATAGAAGCTGTAGAAGAATGGTTAACAAGTAGTGGTTTCAGGGTGTCGAATACCATTTAAAATACAACATATCAATCAAATCACTGAAGTATGGTATGAGCATGGAAGTGTTTCCATGGGAAACATGTTTGAGGGTCATTGGGTTTAAGAAGAAGGAGGTAGATGATAGAGAGTGGAGAAGAAGAAGAGTGGGGGGATTCAGTCATCTTATTTAGTGTACATACATGGAACGTGCATGTGATTGGGATAGCTGAGATGGGAAATGTGATAGAAAGGGGGACATGGTGAAGATGCACTGAACATATAAATTGACATGTTGAATTGAAACCTATTTGTACAACTACTTAGAGATAACAAAATGTAAGGTATACATTATATATAGTTTAATATGTCATAATGGCTGTCCTTATGCCAGGCTCACAAAATTCCTCCAGATTTCTGAGTCCTTTCTCCTAAGTTAGTCTGAACTGGCTGCAGCCAATTGCTGATGGGAATAGTGATTTCAGTTCCCCACTTCACATGCATGCACAGATTTGGTGCTTGATATCAAAGATGACATGTAGTCTCTGTGGTGGGTCTACTGAAATTCAATATATTGGGTGAAAATCATGAGTTTTGTACTTTTCACTGTTAAGGATACAGCAGACAAGAAACTTCAGAAGTTTTACTATACAACTAAAAAGAAGTTAAGTGAAATACAGCACTAGTTGAAAACTGAGTATTGAGATCTTTAAATGATAATATCTAGAAGAGATTATAGATTAAAAATATATTGGCTGAGAAAAATGATTTGGGACCTAGGAATTTCTTAGCTTGTTCATCCAGGCACTTATATTTAAAGATGTTGGTGAGTTACAGAATTTCTGTATATGTTGTTCAAATAGGTGAAACTGACCGACAATATGACTCAACTTGTATGCATTCATGCATGTGTGTGTAGGGGTTATACATTTTCAAATGTAGTATTTGTTGGGCCAAATTTGAAATGTACAGTTTTAATTAAGGATCCTTGAAATCTTTTTTAAGGACTTTTTGTAATTAGAACCTGCAAACCACATTGACATTTTTTTTGATTGCTTGAAAATGTAAGATATGGTTTTGTCTTTTTGCCAAGAGAATTGGATATTTTCAGAGTTCAACTTTATATTTCTATGGCTTTTATCAAAAAGGGTTCCATTTACTAAATTGCTCTGGATTTTCCTGTTCCTTTCTTGACTTTGAAAAAAAACCACAATAAACTAATTTTTTGTTGAATAAAATAAAAGTAGAATCCTTCACTTTGGAGGAGAAAGAATAGAGGAAGACCGAGCTGAAAGGGAGAAAATTGTGCCACAATAAGGCTTTGAAAAATGAAGCCTTGACAAAAATGAAAGAATGACAATTTGTAAATCAGGAGTCCAGAAGTTATTTTATGATTATATTGCAGCTTAATTTCTTTGTATCTTTCTGCCATTGTTAAATTTTTTTTAAAAAAGCAGCCAGAACTTCAAAGGGACCCCCATGTGTTCTGAATCAGAGCTTCAGAGCTGATGTCTGACAGCCCAGAAATTAAAATGAAATAAATGTACTGTTTAAACTCCAGTTTTCTTCCCAATCACAACAACAACAGAATCACTTTTTCGATATTTAGGATTTTTAAACTCCCTCCCTCTTTCATTAACTTTACATTTCTGTACCCTTGGATATTTCTCATTTAGTAATTATAGGCCTAGCCCTAAAGCCTGCAGGATCCCAAAGACTTCAGAGGGAATTTCTGACAGCTAGAGTGGATATCAAGACTTCACGATTAGCCTTTGTGACTTCTCCTGTACATTAAAACAGATCTCCTCTCTAAACGAGGGAGAGAAAAAAAGACAAAGAACCTTCGTTGTTAGGCCATGCCCAAACACCTGCATTTGACTGTTCTTGCATTTTCTTAGGATGACGGAACAGACATCTTCAAAGAACAAAGAAAGGCTTGGGATGGTTTGTGTTTGAAAGTGCACAAGCGTGAATTTGAAATGCCAGTCACTAGCCAGAAATTTGGCAGCCATTTCTTGTGATGTTGAAGAGAATAATTAGACTTTGACCTAGAAAGCTCCATTTTATGGGGTGAAAAGGGAATACTCAAACTATGTCAGGTCATCACTGAAAAGGGACTTGGATATTGTCTCTGTCAATGTCTTAGTTTTGCCAAAGACAGCAGTGAGGACACAATGTCAGGCATTCCTGAGGAGGATTGGGTCGGTTCAGTAGGGTGGAATTCTGGAGAAAGCTAATGAGAAGCCATTGTGCCTCAGAGAGAGCATGCGCACAAATCCTTCCACTTAGGTGCATCTTTCTACCTGTCATTCAAATTTGTTGCTCTGAAAACCCTGGGTTCCTCTTTTAATGGATATTAAGCAACAAGCAGAAAGCGGGGGCCTGCTCTTTGAATGAGATGCAAAGGAGAAGAAATAAAAAACAATCTGGAAACATCCAAAGTTTAATGGACTTGGATTCATTCTCTTTTCTTCCCACCATGCCCATCTTACAGTCTGCACATCTGGCCTGCAGAACATCCCAGAACGTTTATTTCCAAACCCTGAGAAGCTTTCCTGAGAATGGGATAGAGTCCACATTTTGTCCATGTGACGTTAACATTATGGTAGAATAATGTGCCCGAACAGAGATTAGATACAATACATTTTCATATTGACTTAGAAGTTCTGGGTAGTGGAGAGAAAAATAATGCAAGTGCAATGAAATCCTTTCAGAGTATGCAAATATGAAACTTTCCTACATGCTTAAAGAAAGAGAAAAGCGCTCATCTTCCAGCTCAAACACTGTCACAATGTTGGCAGTCCAGCATGAGACACAGTAAGGTAAGAGTAATGTGAAGCCTAAATGTCCTGTGGCCATGAGTTTGAGTGACCTTGTCAGCAAATATGATTGTGCTTGGCAGATGTACCCAAAATGAGGATGTCAGGCCAATCTGTAGAAATTGTATCATTAAATAGAAAATAAAAAGACATACATGCTAGAACAGGCAGTATCTGATGAAGTTCGTTTGGCCAGTAAAATTTAGAGCTATCAGAGAAATGTCTGTAACGGTCAGGGTGGGGATCAGCAGAGCTGGTTGTTAGGAGTCAGATGTATGAGGAAGAGAAAATCAGACAGAAATGACACAAGCTGCACTACCTTTCCTGTTAAGTGGGGATGTTTACTCACTTTACCATGGCCTGACTCTGTGCTAAGTCAGCAGGTGCAGTTGTCTGTTTCATATCAGGTGTTGCATCTCCAGCCTCTAAAAGAAAAAGAGACTTGGGGAGGCTCAAGAATATCCCTGAGATGCCACTAATGATAGTGAGAGAGATGGAATTCAAGCTCCACAGAGCAGAAGAGACAAAAGCAAGCCACTCCTATCCAATGCCTCCTTCAGAGGAAAGTCTATTCAGAAAAGACAACGAGAAAATAACAGCATTATTAGAGCCTTGCTTGCCATGCCAAGTAATTCAAGCTTATGTGTCACCTAGTCTTGGAGCTAGTTTGTCATTAGCAAAGACAAATGTTCAGATCAGTCTCATTGATCTGATGACAAAAGGAGGGAGGGAGATCAGCAGTCATAATTGAGGAAAACTAATGGGTAATGTTTATATGTGTATTATTAGTTTTTAGTGGATATGCAAAGAAATACCTACAGGCAATTGAAGATAAGACCTAGAAAAGAAAAAGAAAAAAAAGTTGGGAAATTATGGATAGTTTAGATTTGCCAATTTAGTTGTGGTTAGAAAATCATTCACAAAGGGACAATTGTTTCAGAGGGAGGGTTGGGGCTGAGGGCGGATCCTTGACAATGTATTTTTACTTCTCAGCAGAAATGAGAGAGCTGGCAACTAGATCAGGAAAGGAAGGAACAGAAAGGGGCACCTGAGATGGTGATGGTACAGGCTGGTAGAAAAGAGTGTTTCATAAATCATGGAAGGTCAAATGTTACAGAGTAGTATTCAAGGAGACAGTCTAAACACTAATGTGCTCAAGTGAGATGTTTTTAGCATTATTTCAAGTTGCTGTCAATGCTGAAAATAGACATAAGATTTCTACAGTTTTCAGGCACTCATTGAAAATTGCCCCTAAATTAAGCCACCAAAAGAACCACGATCTTATGACTACTTCATGCTTATTATCTGCCTCTCCTCTACTAATAAATTAATAAAATCTTGAGTAATGTCCACATATATCCAATATGACTATACATCTCTTCAAAAGCTACCACCTCTGTTGTTTTAACCATAAACAACTTTTTTCTTTTTGGTGGCACTAGCATTTGAATTCAAGGCCTTCTGCTTACCAGGCATGACTTCTATCACTTTAGCCATGTTCTGAGTTCTCTTTTGCATCAGTAAGTTTTTGGATAGAGCTCAGTGGGTTTTTTTTTTTCTCAATATAGGTTAGTGTTTTTTCTTGGGCAAGCCTTGGATGGCAAACCTCTTACTGCCACCTCCAAACTAAACTGGAATTACACATATGACCACTATTCTCATTTATCTAGTGAGATGGTGTCTCTCTCTAAAATGCTTTTCCAGGCTAGCATTTTAGTTTTGCTTTTCCTAATATCTTCCTCTAAAGTAGTGGGGATTGTAGTCTTAACTAACAACACAACCCCAAATAAAACTTCTATTCATTCAATTGTCTAATTGAATCAACTAAATAAAATAATGTGTTATCCTGAGAACTTTCATTTTCCTTTGTGTTAAATGATAGCACTTAAGAGTACAGAGATTTCTCCTGGAAATATTCTTTTTATCCAAGGGGCCTGCAAAATTGAATCTTTTTAAAAATCCTGTCCTCTAAAATTAAGTTTTGCAGTTGCTTCAATATAGTCCAAGTCCTTATTGTTAATCTGTCTCCGATCTATTTAAATCAAATTTTGCCTTTTTAAGTTTTATTTGAGTTTTGCTTGTTTTGTCAGTAGGCTTAAATTGTTGGCTACTACTAAGTCATAAAAGATATAAGGACTAAGTGCTTGTGGTTCAGGCCTCTAATCCTAGCTATTCAGCAATCTGGGAACTGATGATCACAGGTTAAAGCCAGTACCAGCAGGAAAGGCTGTCAGACTGTAATCTTTAATTAACTATCATAAAGTTTGAAGTGAACATATAGCTCACATGTAGAGTGCCAGCCTTGAGCAGCAAGGCCCTGAATTCAAGTCTCAGTATACACACACACACACACACACACACACACACACACACACACACACACACACACACAGAGGGGTGGGGGGAGGGAGAGAGGGTGAGAGAGAAAGACTAAAGTTATGAAAAAATCAACCCAGATGGCAGACCTAGAAGGGTAAAGAGAGCTCAGCAGGACTTATTTTCAATGTAGTCATGCGAGTCTCACTCAAATTTAAGTTTTCAACTTGGTCTTAGGTGAGGCTCAGAAATCTGCATTTTGAGTGTCATGTGATTCCGATTAGCTAGAGGCTAACTTCCTTTAAGAAATACCGATTTAGACCAGCAGCTGTCTTTGTTCTTTATAGAAAAAAAAGTCTGGAAATGGAATTGGCAAGTCCAATTATTCAACTGGTCATAGAACCTGAGCTAGAATTTTTTTGGTAATATCTTTGCCATTGTTGGCCACTGCTATCCAAATTCAGAATCCTTGGTGCTTCACCACTTCTGTTACTGATGATGTACTTGGAATCTTTTCAAGAAGCTAACATTTCTTAGGAAATAAGAATGGACAAATAGTTGGGGAGGATGTAAGCAGCTGGCAGAGAACATCTGGGTGACTCTTAAGAAAAATTATTTCTCCCTGATGAATTTGTCTGAGGCTGAAAATAATGATGATGTATTATACAACTCTTTAAAAAAAAGCCATATTCCTTTAACCGTCACTTTGAATTTCTTTTATCACGTATGATTAATTAGACTCCTTTAAACCAGCACTTAATATCATCTTTGTGATTGGGATCAGAAAAACGTTGATGGCCACACCTTAATAAAATTCCTACAGTCTTCATCTTCTGAGTCTGTCAATTAATACACAGACTGTGCATTTTGAACTCTTTTTGGAAATATCTGAACTGTCATTCTGATAATAGAGCAATGGATAAGAGAGCTGTGTGTTCTACTGTATTCCAGCTTGACTCTGAGCCTGGAGCATCCATGAGCCTCTTTGTGTTAAAATTAGTTACCTAACATCATTACAGACTTTCATTGAATGATGACCATAATCTTCCATCACTAATGATTCTAGAATGGCCAGTAAGTTACTCTTTTTTCATTATCTTGGTATGTATTACAGCTAGTCCATAGAGTCCTAGAAAGTTCTCTTTTAACTTTGTTCTTCCCACCTTAAACCTAGACTCTCTCAGCATTCAGTTCTCTAAGTCTTGACATCATTCAGACCCTAAATGTTTCACCACTCCACCATTCTCTCTGAACTACTCTGCCTGAATCCTTATGAATGTTCCACAGTGTTTTATAAGCTAGGTGTTAGGTGTCATCCACAAAGAAATCTACCTTAAGTTGCAAGACCTTGAGCATGATCGTTCTTTGTGTCCCAACCCTGTAACTTGGGAAAACAAAAATGCTAAAAGCCTTGATGCTTTGGGTCCTTCTTCATACACTGAGAGTTAAACACTGAAGTGTCTAATATATGTGTGTGTGTGTGTGTGTGTGTGTGTGTGTGTGTGTGTGTGTGTGTATGTGAGGGAGTTTCTATTTTGTCTGAGGATTTTTTTGATGTGTTAATAGAGTTTGAACTCGGGGCTTTGTACTTGTTAAGCAAGAACTTTTATGACTTGAGCCATGCATATAGCCCTTATTTTTTTTTAATTTTTGGGCTTAGTGGTCTTACAGGTAGGGTCTTTTGCTTTTGCGTGGGGCCAGCCTCAAACTATATTCTACCTACAATTCTCTCTGTAGCTAGATTGATTGGCATGTACTATCCCTGCTTGCTGAGACTATCCTCAAACTTCATTCCTCTGTTTGCTGAGAAGCTGGGATTATAGACATGACCTTGACTGGTTTATCATCTGAGGATGTTTGTAATGGCAGGAGGGAATAGTTTCACAGAACAAAAACTGCCTTAATTACCACTATTTGAAGACTTTATTTTGTCCAAATGGGCAATTTGAATAATAGCATGGGTATAGATTATGGAGGGCAGGTTCTGGCCCTGTTTGGTATGGAAGATTTTTCTGCTAAGATGTTGAAGATGGGGCTTATAGGCTTATGAGTTTTCAGAAGGTTCACTAAATGTTCTGCTTTCCTTTTCAGATGTCCTTTAAGTGTTTCAAATAAATGATGATTTATTTTAAAAATCAGCAATAGCTAATGTGTAATAGAAGCCCATGTATAATAGAACTCTTAATCTTTGACAAATACATAAAAGACATTTTATATCTATTTAACATACACTTGCTGTCTACTTTAATCTAAATTAAATGGTTGCTTGAAACCTGTAATTTGGAAGGTTTCTGAACCTCCTTTTAAGACAGGAAAAATAAGAAATCACCAGCTTTGCCTAGAGGGTAGATATTTATCTTTTAAAATCAGGTATTTTGGTCTTGAAATGAAAACCTAGGTCATTTGGGAAATGAAATAGCATGGAATGTTTCTGGCAGTGAGACATATTTCCCTGTGTTCCTTCAAGAGAGAATTTGTTTTCAGCCATGCACAAAATCTTGGAATTTAGCTGATGATTCTTCAACATGCAGGGCATGAATTATCACCTGCTTATGCAACATATACACAATGAGATTAAGGCCTGAAGTTTTGTTGTTATTGTTGTTTTTTCAAAGAAAAGATCAAATCACTTTTAGTGACTTGAGATCAGTATATTGCAGTGTCAATACAATGTAGTGGTTGAAATATCAATTCTGAAAAAAAAGTGATTAGTTATGAAGCCTTATGAGGAATAGAGGAAAAGAATGGATCAGCTTTACAGCAACTGTTAATAACAATTTTGCCATTATCATCAATGTCTGAGCTGGATTTAGGAGTGCCACCGCAAACTTTTCCTTCAAGCAAGGCTGGAGTTGACATACAAGCTTAGATTCCTCCCAAGTTATAAAGTTTATTTCCAACATAGTGTCTAGTAAGAATTGCTGTTGCATTGGTTTATCCTTTGTCTCTCCATTTTGGTGATTCCCCCTTTCTTCCCCAAAATGAGATAAATTTATATACAAGACAAAGGGTACCAAAATCAGAACCTGTTATCTCAAGGAATAAATCAGAGGACAAAAAAAAAATGAAAGACGAAAGAAATAACTGCAAATAGTATACTAAAAAGAAAAACAGAACAACCTCTTGTTTTCATATTGTGGAGATCATTTTGATTAGCATCATTTTATGTGATCATATGTACATAGCTATTGGGCTATTGTGAATCTCGGTTAGGACTATCCTAGGCATATACTAATTATTACAAATGAGAGAAACCATGAGCCTATGTTTCTTCGGTTGATCTGGCTTGCTTCACTTAATATGATCTTTTCCAAGTCTTTCCATTACCTTATGAATGAAGTGGTGTCATTTGTTCTGATGGAAGCATAGAATTCCATTTTGTACATATACCATGTTTGCTTGATCTACTGAGGGACATCTAGTTTGGTTCCATCTCCTAGCTATGGTAAATAATGCTACAGTGAACATAGTTGTGCTGGTAGTTTTAGTGTGGCCTTGTTTGTGATTATTTGGGTAAATGCCCAGAAGTGGGGTTGCTGTGCCAAGGGGAGCGCTAGGTTTAGATTATCAAGAAAACGAATATTAATAGATACTGCAGGGATGTGGCCAAATGGGAATGCAAATGTACTGTTGGTGTGAATGTCTACTTGTTCAACCACACTGGAAAGCAGAATGGAGGTTCCTCAAAAGACTAAACATAGAGCTTCCCTATCACTGAGCTGAGTGGTTTTGAGGACAGGCACTGTAGCTCACGGACTCAGATTGACTCAGGTGGTTTTTGTTTGTTTCTTTGGTTGTTGTTGTTTTGTGGCAGCTTTATCATTACGTGATCTAAATGCTTTGGCAAGTTAACTTCCTTAGTAAGTGATTAAGCTATATAACTTGGTGCCTGGTTTAATAATATTAGTTTGTAAATTGTAGTGATAGGGACCACCTTTGCTTGAATCATAGACTATCTTCACTCATCAACACAGTTCCTGAGCCATAGGGTAAGTGCTCAACATTTATCTTCTTTTCCTTTTTTGTTTTTTCCTTTTTTTAAATGTCAGGGTCTGGGCATTGTTCCTGAACTTTTGTACTCAAGGCTTGCACTCTACCACTTGAGCCACAACTCCTCTTCCAGCATGTTGGTGGTTAGCTACAAATATGAGTTTCATGGACTTTTCTTACTGGGATGACTTTAAACTAAAATCTTAAGATCTCAGTCTCCTGTTTACCTAGGATTATAGGAGTGAGCTACTAGCACCTGGTTAACAAGCATCTTCTTTTATTATTACTTTTTGTCAATTGTAGCTCTTGAACTCAGGGCCTGGGCACTGCCCCTAAGCCTCTTTGTGCCCAAGACTAACACTCTACCACTTTGAGCCATAGAACCACTTCTGCAAATATCTTCTGCAAATGACTGATCTCCTGCAGTTATTTTACTGAGTTAAGGTTAAATGGTATTTTAGTTTCACTCAATGCAACAAAAATCAGTGATATACCTTATAGGTTTTATAGCATCTAACAGAGATAAGAAGGGCTCGACTTTTTCATTCTGGCCTATTATATTTCATTGGATTGAACTTCTTCCTAATATACTCTTTAACCCTCATCTTCCATTCTGAATATTTGGGAAAGACAGTCTACTTCTGTTCCCACTTCATCTTTTAAAAACATCATGAAAGATATGTGAAAGGAGTCAAGGGCAAGGGAGGAGAATGATGGAAGGGGTAACTCTGAACAAGAAGCAATGAAAACTAATATAGGCATGTTAAATTGTAGCCCCCTTGTAAAATCTCCCATAGTTCAAAAAATGGGCTAAACTTAAGTAAAATAATATAAGAAAAAAAGAAGAAAGGCAAAGAGCTATTTTATGAAAAACACATCATAAAAACATATCATTTCTCATGATTTTCTTTGCTTGCTTTTTCTAAAATGTGCTTTCCTCCAAAAATTGTCATCCAGTAGTATAACCATAAGCCTTGAATCAAAAAAGTTTGGCATTAGTATTTAAGAACATGGACTTCAGAGTCATAGATGGTAAATCCTACCTCAGTGCGTTGATTTCCAGCAGTGTATTTAACTTGTCTGTGTTTTCATCCATAAAACAAGAAAGAAATGACTTCCTTTTTGCATATATTTAAGCATTCAATAAAGTACAAAATATTTAGCATAGAACTTCCCAGGTGGTGAATTCCATTAGTATATTCAATCTTACTGCTCAGACAGCTAGATCTATAAAGTCTGCTTTCATCTTCTCAACTAGTTATTCCTCAGTAATTCAGTTAACATTTACTGACATTTTCCAGCACTGCACTAAGTACTAGATACATACAGATAGGTGAAAATGGTTCTGTACCTTGGAAGTTAAAGCATGGAGTAGTCTGACAAATTAAGAACTGTAGAGGGAAAAAATGATTGGGAGACGATATATATATATATATATATATATATATATATACATATATAATGCAAATATATTGCATATTTGTAATAAGATATAAGAAAATATATGCATAGCTCAGATCTCTTGACTACCATTGGAGTGCAGTATTTACAGACTATAAATTATTCTGAGTTCAGAGTGAATGTGGTTAAGGCAGAAGATGGTACCAAGTTATTGGTGTGTTGGGCTTACTCTTCTCTGATGATAGGAGTCTAGTGGTTTCTTGCTAGCACTTTCTTATCTTGAGGTCAAGATTTTTCCTTGGCACACTGTGATAATCATCTACAATCTCACTAAAAAGAACCAACATTTGTTAGAAAAGCTTGGCAGCATCTGATCATCTAAGACTGATAGTATCTCTATTTAAAAAAAATTCCTTTGTTTTTTAGAAGAGTTCACAGTTCTTCATGACTCTGACTTAGAATAGTCACCTAATCTTCCTGAACTCATATTCATCAAGGAGTGATTCGGTGGTGGTGTTTTTTCCAAGAACATTTACATCTTGGCTTCGGTTTGGAGTGAGGAAGGAATGAGCAGCACTGACTAGATTTGCTTTGTCTCATCATAATTGAAAACTGTTAGAATTATATGTTTTCTCATCAAACCACTTGCCCCCAATACAACAATTAATTTGCACATGCATTGTCAGGATTTCTGTCCTTTTCCATCACATTTTTATTAGCATCAAGTAGTTATACAAGATTATATTCTGACATGTCCACATATGCTTACAATGTACCTTAATCAGACGCACTCCTCCATTATTCTCCCTCATTCATTATCCCCATTACCAAACCACACTGAATAAGCTTCATTATTCGAAAGTGTTTGCCTTAAGCATCCAGACCCTTGGCTCCTAAGTGAAAAATAGTAAGAATAACTGAAATTGTAAGAATAATTGAAGTTTCCTTTGAAACATTTGGAGCCTCTTCTCACTTATTTTTAAGAGACACTATGTTCATTGGTTAACAAGTCTTACTTTAAAATCAGAATAAAGTAAGCCCTGACCCTAGTACTATTTGTATAACACTAGCAAAGTTATTCAACAGCTTTAACTCTTGACTTCGTGGCAGAAAATTAGATACAATATTTTCTGTAGTTCCTCTTGAAGTCAACACCAGAATCAAATGAAAGAAATGCCTTGGTCTAGGGGCTTAGCTCAAGGGGTAAAGTGTTTTCTAGACAGACACTGTACCATTGAGCAATGTGTCCAGACCTAGTGTTTTGTTAGCAAGTATGAGGCCCTGGATTTAATCTTCACTACTAGAAAATATAATTAAGTAATATATATATATATATATAGTATATTACACACATGCATACAAAGTTTAAGACTTGTACAATTTAATGTTATAAACATTTTAGAATCACTAAATCTTGTAATTGTACTTATTATGGTAACTTTCCCAAATGATTTCACAAACTGAATAATTATACTATTTTATGTTAGGTCACTAATATACAAAGGGAATTAAGAAAGTTTAGTAGTTTTCAGCACTGCTGGTTTTTACCTCAAGACTCAGGTTCTTGGGCTCAGGTTTCACAAATGGTTCATGGAGCTTTGGACAGATTGGGTCTTTCATCTGAAAGCCTAGAGGAATACTGATTTCTAAACTCTTTCAGATTGCTGTGTAAAATTTAAATTCTTACAACTGTCCTCCTAAGAGGACCAATTGCTAGGTAGTTAGAAACAACCGAATTCCTTTCACTTGTCTTCAGTGTTCAAACCAACAGTGATGCATCAAGTATTTCTAATGCTTCAGGTCTCTCTAACTTCCTCTTCCATTGGGGAACTCCGTGTGCAAATGGGTTGCTAGTGTGACTAGATACTTCTTCCACCTTCCATTTTGATTTGCTTAAACTCAGTTGAAAAATATATTTGCTACTCATAGAACCACTACTACATTGACAGATGCTGCCCATATTCAAAAAGGAGGAGAGTAATTGGGCACCAGTGGGCACCTGTAATCCTAGCTACTCAGGAGGCTGAGATTTAAGGATCCCAGTTTGAAGACAGACTGGGCAGAAAAGGCTGTGAGATTCTTAGCTCCAACTAAACACCCCAAAAGAGAGAGTGAAAGACAGACAGAAATAAGCTGTGGCTCAAATGGTAGAACATTAGCCTTGAGAACAAAAGCTCAGGGACAGTGCCCATGCCCTGAGTTCAAGCCTCAGAACAGGCATAGAAGAGGCAGAGGAGGAGGAACACAAGGACAGGTGCCACTAGAAATTAGACTGAGATTCGTGATACTGAAGTACCCATTAGAAATGGAGTCATGTAAATAAGTTCATTCCACATCCACCAATTCTTTCAACAAGATGTATTGAGCAACAACTTTGACCAAACTACAGTTTGGACTTGAAAATATTAACCAATTCTTGGCAATTTTTTTGTGTGAAATGAAGTTGAAAGAGTATGATTAGTGTTCTTCGTTTTATGCTTCAGTAACTACAATGTAGGTCCTGTGTTGATAGAATTGAGTGATTCTAGAGCTAGATTTACTAAAAAGTAAAACAAAATAAGTTAAAATAATTATGAAATTTAGAGGATATTGTCTACTTAATAAAGTTTTATAAACACAACCAGTGGCAATATGCTGTGATGAGACAATGATAGTCATCGATACTCCCCATGTGCCCGGAGCTAAGTGACTATGTTTTACATATGTTATGTCAGGTAAACTAACCAAGGTTACTATTCTTATGTCAGAAATGAGGAGCTGAAGCAAAAGTTTACATATATCGACATAAATATTCAAGTCTATATCTTCCATCATCCTCTGAATCTCTTCTAAGCAGATGTATATTCCACATCTTTAACCGTTATACCACTTTGTTTGTAACAGTTATCTTTCTGTTAGGTGGCATTTTTTTCAGTGTACATGTCTTCTAAAGTTTCAGTTCCTTAGAAGCCCAAACTATAGCTTGTATTTCCTTGACAGTTATTAGAAATGTGTTCAGGAAATACAGAGGGCGTTCGAGCAATACTAATTACTATATTGGGATCATCATACTTAGCATGAGTCTGATCTGCTCCTATTCCTTTCCACATGGCCAATTATTCATGAACATTGATGAGAGAATCGATACCATGTGTTTGATGTGTTATTGAAAACAGCAGTAAAAAAACAAGCAATTGGCAAATCAAGTTGAAGTTATAGTTTGGCAAAAATCAATTTTGTGAAGGGGTGTTAGGGAATTAGCCTTATAATATCCTTTTGAATATTTTCTAGAGATTATTTTCCCCTCACTGGTTTTACACTTGCATAGTTTAAGGGTAACTTAATTTATATGCTTCTTGTTTGTTTACATTTAACACAGAAAAGCAACTATTTAATTTTTTAAAGCATCCCTTTTACAGTAGCCCTTTTTGAGCTGGAAACTGCACCTGAATATATGAATAATGTTAGCATTTATAAGATGACCATTAGGGTAGTGGGAATGCACCTCCCCAGAGATTTGGGTTTTAATATTCCAGTTGTGCTGTTAACTATTTCTCTTGAGCATTCATCTTTGTGGGTCTTCATTTACTCAGCCTAAAAATGCAAGAATTGAGTTGGGCACTGGTGGCTCGCCTCTGTAATCCTCCTTACTCAGGAGTCAGTCAAGGTAAGAAAGCCTGTGAGATTCTTATGTCTAACCAGTCACCAAAAATGGCCCAAGAATAGCCAACTTTGAGTGAATAAAGCTACAAGACAGTGCTTTGCCCTTAGGTCAAGTCTCAATATCAACACATATACATACACCAAGAGGGAGACAGACAGAGACAGACAGAGACAGAGGAGAGAAAGAACTGAAAAATATAATCTTGAAATTCTTCATCTTAAACTCATAAATCAAAAAACATCAAGAATTTGTTATATGCTAGAGTTTGTTCCATGCACTGTGTTTAGCATTTTTATTAGCTTGTTATGATTAGGCATTCATTTCAAATCCATGAAATAATATTATAAATAATGGGCATATGACAATTGAGGGTAACAGAATTTGTATTATCACCTGTTCATCAGAAATATATACTATCTAAGCATATAAAACTCTGAAACATTGTAGGTTTTTAGTAAATTATTTGCAGTTGGTTTACCAATTGATTGATATATAGTTATTTTTAAGGCCAGTCTCTTATGATTTTTCTTCTTAGGATATTTCAGGGTGCATTTTATTTTTTAAAACTAATGACAGTGAATCATTCCAGTATTTCAGACTTTGTTTGGAATACAAAGCAAATATTCATTTCCTCCCAAAATGTGTTGAGAATATAAACTTACATCACAAAACATCACTGAGGAGTAGAAAGATTTTTACTGTGGTTGAAAGTACCTTCCTTAAAACATATGCATCATTTACAAAGCAGCTTAGAATAAGCCGACTGAAAGATTTAATGATAATAATCTCCATATTTCTTCTAAAATTGATTTCCGGTTTCAACGAACTTGGAAAAAGTCCTGGGACATCAAATACGTAAAGATCTTAACATGAAATGAATCTTCAGAATACGTTCATAAATTTACATTTTAAACATGACCAGAAAAAAATATATATCTTTGCCCATTATTAAGGTGATACTTTAATGAAATTTTTTCATTTGCATGAAATAAACCTTTTTGGCTACAGATGAAAGGGATTTTATAGTAGCGACAATGGTTTTGTGAGTTAAATGATCCCAACATCATCAGGAATGAATCACAAGTGCCTACCATATGAATTACAGCACCATGAGTCTTAAAAAGGTATTTCTGTGGAAAGCATTCCTCCCATCTGCAACAATCAGATTCGGCTTTGAAGTCCTGCTGGAGAGCCTGGCTGTACATGAGACCGCCACATGCTGCCCAAACTTCTCTCTCAAATGGAGTTGGACTATATTTTTCTAAACCATGACAGAGTAACTTAACAGCCAGGGAGGTTAAGGAACACAATGGCTATAGTCTGTGTAATAAGACTTCACTGCATTTACTTTCTTCAAAAAAAAAACCCAAAACAGAAACATCCTTTCTGGGTATAACTATAGACAAATATGCCAGTGGACATGTGAAATTAAAGTTCAAATTAAAGTGAGAGCAAAAGTATGAGACTCTTTTTATCCTTACAGTTTTGAATTTGCAAGTGAAATCTTCTCAAACCTTTCAGGCCTCCATGAAATTAACCTGTTAGTAAGTGGGCAAACTGATATGGAGACTTTGTAGCCAAAGAAGAAAGGAGCACAAAAACAGCAGAAATTAGCATAAGCAACCAAGTGTCATGTTTTAAAAGAGACAGTTACATGTCTTCTCTTATTTGTAGAAAAGATTTGAGATAAATATATGCATAAGTACATATATGTTCACAAACATATTTAAAGTAAAAGAGGAGATAAGATATTTATGTTTGGGTGCATTAGGGAGATGAAAGAGTAAAAAACAAGGTGACAGAGGGTGAAATCAAAATACAATGCATCAGTGCATTAAGAACAGAACAAAAGTCACTGAAAGCTATTGAATAATAGGGATAGGGCATGGAAAAAGAGAGTAATAGAAGGTCAGTCAGATACACACACACACACACACACACACACACACACACACACACGTGAAATACCCCAGTGAGACTCCTTTTCCTTTGAGCAATTAAAATAGACTTTCTTTCCTTCCTTCCTTCCTTCCTTCCTTCCTTCCTTCCTTCCTTCCTTCCTTCCTTCTTTCCTTCCCTCCCTCCCTCCTTCCCTCCGTCCCTCCTTCCCTCCTTTCTTTCTTTCTTTCTTTCTTTCTTTCTTTCTTTCTTTCTTTCTTTCTTCTTCTTCTTCTTTCTTTCTTTCTTCCTTCCTTCCTTCCTTCCTTCTTTCTTTTCTTTCTTTCTTCTTTCTTCTTTCTTTCTTTCTTTCTTTCTTCCCTCCTTCCTTCCTTCCTTCCTTCTTTCCTTCCCTCCCTCCCTCCTTCCCTCCGTCCCTCCTTCCCTCCTTTCTTCCTTCCTTCCTTCCTTCTTCCTTCCTTCCTCCTTCCTTCCTTCCTTCCTTCCTTCCTTCCTTCCTTCCTTTCCTTCTCTTCTTTCTTTCTTTCTTTCTTTCTTTCTTTCTCTTCTTTCTTTCTTTCTTTCTTTCTTTCTTTCTTTCTTTCTTTCTTTCTTTCTTTCTTCCAGTCCTGGGGCTTGAACTCAGGGCCTGAGCACTGTCCCTGGCTTCTTTTTTCTCAAGACTAGCATTCTACCACTTGAGCCACAGTGCCACTTCTGGATTTTTTTTATATATGTGATCCTGAGGAATCAAACGCAGGGCTTCATGTATAAGGGGCAAGCACTCTACCACTAGGTCATAGTCCCAGCCCTTATATAGATTTTGAAATATGAATGACAGGAATGTCAACAGGTCCTATCCAGGGGTGGGTCCCAGAGGAGTGAGAGAAGGAAAGGAGACAGAGTGAATATGCACTTTACATTCCTGTATGAAAACAGAACAATGAAATGTGTTGAAACTGTTCTGAAAAATCGAGTGCTGTAGGGAGAATAATGAAGGGGTGCATCTGATCAATTTAAAATATTCTTAAATAAAAATGAAGAAGCACTGGTAAAAATAAAAAATAATGTTGTGTTACTAAACTTCATTCTACTACCTCTAATGAGTGTTAGTGTGAGGATGGAAATTTCCCATTTCATTTTTGGTCATCAACTTAAAGTTTTTCTTGACAGACCCAGAAAGTAACAGTAGAGGACCTTGTAGTGATTGGGCGGATGATGTCAGCAAAGTTAGAGGAAGGTAAGATAAGAAAAACAATCTGAACAACCACTTTATGCCATATTTCTTTACTAAGCAGATAAATCTGGGCTTCTGATCTCTTTTATTACAGGAAAAATTGATAGTAATTGGATCTAAATAGAAGGTTAGAGATAATTTCTTCTTCCAACTACCACAGAATTCCCTCAGGTTTGTTTTGTTTGTTTTTTTTTAACTGTATTTTTTTTTGTCTTTTCTTTTTTGGTACTGGGCATCGAACCCAGGATGTTGAACTTGCTAGGCAAGTGCTTTGCCACTGAGCTACATCCCAGCCCTTTTGTTTTTTGGTACTGAGGCTCAAACCCAGGACTCTGCACTTGCTAGGCACTTGCCACTGAGCTACATCCCAGCCCCCTTCCCTCAGGTTTGACCTGCACAGGTACTTCCAATACTGTTTGCAATTACTTAGTAAAAAAGAAATCCTAGCCAGGCACCAGTGGCTCATGCGTATAATCTTAGCTACTTCAGCAGGCTGAGGTCTGTCTGAAAGTTGAAGTTCAAAGCCAGACCAGACAGCAAAGTCCATGAAAATCTTACCTTCAATTAACCACCAAAAGCCAGAAGTGGAGCTGTGGCTCAAATGATAGAGCACCAATCTTGAGGCAAAAAAGCTCAGGGACAGCACCCAGGCACTGATTTCGTTCTTCAGTGCCTGCACACGCACACACACACACACACACACACACACACACACACACACGTGCTATCTGTTACTTTGCTAACTTCATATCTAAGGTTTAATTTTTGAACTGTCCTAGGGAAACTTTGCTGAACTATTAAAAATACTGAATCCATATGACTTGTCAGGCAAAAGGGAAGAGTGTAAAGTATCAGAAAATCAAATTGAAATTGATAACTTACTGATATTTTTTATAAGGCATACAAGAAAATTATTTCTAGTAAATCCACACACTCAAACAGAGAATTATAGCTGGGCCATCCTTTACTGCCATGATGTTTCACTCTTGGTAGTTACGAGAGAAGTTATGTGTGGATGGATGTCAAGAAAAATGATTTATGGGCTGGGAATATGGCCTAGTGGCAAGAGTGCTTGCCTCATATACATGAAGCCCTGGGTTCGATTCCCCAGCACCACATATATAGAAAATGGCCAGAAGTGGCGCTGTGGCTCAAGAGGCAGAGTGCTAGCCTTGAGCAAAAAGAAGCCAGGGACAGTGCTCAGGCCCTGAGTCCAAGGGCCAGGACTGGCAAAAAACAAAAAAAGAAAAAAAGAAAAATGATTTATTACAATGTATCATCCTTCTTAGGATTATGATTTCATGCTGAAAAGACTCTGTAAAACAAGAGACAAGTGGGTTGTTCAATAGTGGTAGTACTTTACTAATACTTTAGTATGCAAGATTACCCCCCAAAGAAATAAAGTGCCAAAGCTCTTTTTGATAAAAGTACTTCCTGCATGATTCCGTGATAATAAAGGTAAGAGGAGCAACTCTCAAAGCTGAGTGTCAGGCATCATTGTGCCAAAGCCAGTCACAAACCTGTATTTTCCTGGGTAAATAGGTTCTTCTCTCAGCAATATAGTCCTTAAAGTTTTGAAATCAAAAGTAAATGTGAACATTGTGCACTGAGTTCTATCTGCGTATGCATGCTCCCTAGAGCCCACAGTGTAAAGAAGTGTTTTCTCACATGATCACTTAGTCTACCAGCACCCACACACAGAACACTTTGACCACAGTTTCTGTAGTAAGTTTTCAGCTCTAAAGTTTAGGAAAAGTTTGTTGTACATGATGAACTTTTCTCTTCTTTTGTGAAGCTAGA
Source organism: Perognathus longimembris pacificus (assembly GCF_023159225.1). NCBI lineage: Eukaryota > Metazoa > Chordata > Mammalia > Rodentia > Heteromyidae > Perognathus > Perognathus longimembris. The sequence goes on along the minus strand of NC_063162.1, from coordinate 91,956,597 downwards.
AGCAAATGAGAGTATATGCAACACAAAGTTGTGCTGGCTAAAAAGCCTGCTAAATTGTCAAGTATCTATAGCTCTATAGCTCATGCCTGTAATCCTAGCTACTCAGACAAACAAAAAGCCAAACTGCTAAATTAACACTAATCACACACACACACACACACACACACACACACACACACACACACACACACCATTCACTGAAAAGTACCTCCCATGTCCTGAAAAATAATACCTTGATATTGTTCACCATAATTGGCAAGCATTGATGATGTTTTAAGAATACACAGCAGTAATACACATGGCTGAACTCAGGGTAATAAACTAGCAAATTATTCTTGAATTGCTTATTTTGTTTGTAAGAGAGGGCATATGTGAGCTTTGTAGAAAGCTCATTTCTTTACTTTGCTTGAGTATTTTATACATGCATAACTCAAAGTTCAGCTGCAGTACTCTGACTGCCGAGATCACATGGGTAACATGTGAATGGAAATAAACCCTGTAGGTAAAAGAAAGAGGAATTTGGATGGAGATCAAAGATAAGCTTCATTCCACTCTTTCCTTCCACTTTTTACTATTCCATCTAAACTTGGTATTTTATGGGACTTTTTTCTAATTCCCAGAGGAAAGGGTGTACTTAAATCACATTTGGGATTCTTTCTCTCTCCCTCTCCCTCTCTCTCGTTCTCTCTCTCTTTTAATGTGACTTGCTTTTCTCTGTAGTGACTTCAGATCAGTGTATTCTTAATAGTTAGAAAGCATCAATATCAAAGATAGAATAAACTGTTGATTTATTATTATATTTTAAAAATTATAATCATAGCCCAAGTGCAGCCACAGTATAAGCTATCTAGAATGTTTAATGATATGACTAGCAGAAATGCCTCTTTATGATTCTTAGTAATTTTTGAATAGCACTAATTACTACATGCTATTAATCTTGAATAAGACAAAGAACATTCTGAGCATAAGGGTCAAAACTTTTGAATTCTTTATTTTCCTTTTATAAGGTGGAGCTTAGTGTGATAGGTCTCATTCTTTTTTTTTTTTTTTTTTTTTTTTGCCAGTCCTGGGCCTTGGACTCAGGGCCTGAGCACTGTCCCTGGCTTCTTTTTGCTCAAGGCTAGCACTCTGCCACTTGAGTCACAGCGCCACTTCTGGCCATTTTCTGTATATGTGGTGATAGGGAACGGAACCCAGGGCTTCAAGTATAGGAGGCAAGCGCTCTTGCCACTAGGCCATATCCCCAGCGCATAGGTCTCATTCTTAAATGGCCTGTGGAAAAGACTATTCTTGGCACTATGAACTCTGCAATAAATGAGAACTAGTGAGACGCTAGAAAACAGTACAGGTTTTTAAATGTTTTCTAGAATATTTTTAAGTATTTTAAGATATGGTATGTTTACAACATGACTATTTTTGTAGTAAGTAGTAGATAGTAATTAAAAAGCTCCATTACATTTCTTTAGAAAATGATGGGGGAAAATTCATTCTGTGTATAGCTAATTTCAAGTGCTAAATCAGAACTGCAAGTCTCAGCCTTGTTGCTTCTTGCTGTGTCACTACTCCAAAAGTAAGATGGTATCAATTCATTGTTCTCAAATGAAAACAGCTAAGTTTAGGTATTGGCTCTCACTGAACATTTTACAGCCTCGTCTTTCTTTCCTTTTCAAAGACTCTGAGAACTAAGAAAAATCTAAGACTTGAAAATAGCACTGTCCCACTTGCATAGCATTCACTTCTGTATTCAAGTTTATTTTTTCAGGTGTTCAAAGCTTGATAAATATGTATGTATACATATGTTTGAACTATTATACATTTTATATGATAAGGGAAAAGTAAATTATGCTTTTCCTAACTTAGGATAATATAAAAAAGCAAAAAGTTGGGGGAACTTTCTGTTTATTTGTTATTGTTTGAACTCAAGCCCTCATACTTGCTAGATCAGTACAGTAACATTTGAGCCAAGGTCCTAGTTCTTTTCTGTTTTAGTTATTTTTCAGGCAAGGTCTCCCATTTTTGCCCTGGGCCAGTGGCAGTCAGTGATCGTCACACTCTGTGTAGTTGGGGTAAACACTGAAGCTGTTGACACCGTGGTAATCAGATCAATTACAAAATTTCCATTTGACCCAGGTTGAACATTAACATTATCTTCCTACAGAAAAGAGAGTTGAAACTTGGATCAAGTAAGGAGGAGGAAATTTGTTCTTTACCAGAATAAAGACAAGAATAACAAAAACCCAACTCAAAAGAAAAGAATAAGTAAAGTGAGAAACTTAGCTATTACTACCAATAGAAGTTATTTTGAAAAGAGAAAGAGAAAAAAGACAGACAGGAAAGCAGGAAAGAAGGAAGGGAAGGAGAGAGGTAGGGAGGGATGGAGGGAGGGAGGAAGGAAAGAAAGAAAGAAAGAAAGACAGAAAGAAAGAAAGAAAGAAAGAAAGAAAAGAAAGAAAGAAAGAAAGAAAGAAAGAAAGACAGAAAGAAAGAAAGAAAGAAAGAAAGAAAGAAAGAAAGAAAGAAAGAAAGAAAGAAAGAAAGAAAGAAAGGGAAGAAAGAAAGAAAGAAAGAAAGAAAAAGAAAGAAAGAAAGAAAGAAAGAAAGAAAGAAAGAAAGAAAGAGAAAAGGAAGAAAGGAAGGAAGGAAGGAAGGGAAGGAAGGAAGGAAGGAGAAAGAGAGAGAGAGGCAGGAAGAAAGACAGAGAGGGAGGGAAAATGGAAAAGAGAAGTAGAACCAATTGAGTTTTTGTTTCCACTAAAGTTTGCAATCAGTTCTTCAATTCCATTTTTACAATGTATGTGCTACAACCATCAAATAAACCCACAAACAGTTTTGAAAACCTTAAGAATTTAAAATGTACCTTAGAAACTAATTTCTTAAACCAAATTATAATCTATCAAGCTTCAGATATAGTTATCATACTCAGCCCAGGTGTCCATGTCAGAAAAGACTACTTCAATAAAGCATTACAGAACAGTAGCTTATAAGCAACAGAAATCTATTTCTTGTAGAGAGGTAACAGGGGTCCTAGCATGGTCAGCTTTTGGCGAGGGTCCCATACTTGGATTGAGGAAAGATGGCTTTTCTTTCTGTCTTCCAGTGGCAGAAGGAGGACTAGAATTCTCTTTCTGTGGTTACTTTTACAAAGGCATTGACTCATTTACAAGAATTTTTGCCTAATTGCACAAATATATACCTCCTACTTAGAAAGTGGATTTCAACATATGATTTTGAACTAAAAGGATGACATAAACAGACCATTTCACCAAGCTTGAAATAAAACATTTCTCCTAGTTTGCACATATAAACATTCATTATGAACGCAATTTATATAATCTCAGAAAACAGAGAAACAAGTAAGTTATGGAATCATGAGATTAAATCAGCAAAAAGAGGGAAAATTAATTGTCAAGACTTTAAGTAGGCAGTTGTTCTGGAAGAAATGGGAATAATAAATAAATATATGAGAATAAATAAAAATAAAACAATAAATAAAAATATGAGCAAGGAGTAAGATACTCTGAAAATGATTGGGAGGATATGAAATATAACTAAATAGGAATTCTCAACTTTTTCCTATCAATAGCATGTGCTTCTGTAGAAAGAAAAGAAAAGAAAAAGAACTTCTCAACTTAAACTACAAAATCCCTGAAATAAAAATATTAATATAACGTGTTAAACACATTAGATGTGTGTGAAGAAAGAAAGCATGGGCAATGAATCTTAAAAAAAGAAACATAACTCAAGACAGAACTAGATATAAGAAATATAAAAGGTGTCTTATAAAACAATGACGAGCCTTCAAAAAACAAAATCCACTTGCATGTGATTGAAACTCCAAATAAGATAAAAGAAGTAAACAATTTTATTTTAGTAAATCCAAACACTTAAGTTAAAAAGTCTAAAACAATACCATTTATCAAGTTATACAAACTATGAGTTGTCCTATAATCCTTAAAAAAAATCAAATCAGGATTTAAAAATCATCCTCAAAGGGAATACAAGACATAAATGGTTTTACATATTTGTCTGTCCAGCATTCTAGGTCAGCTAATGAAAAATATAGCCCCACGCTACATCAAAATTCAACATAGTCAACTTAAGAATGGAAAATTACAGATTAATCCCACTCATGAATGTAGGCCAAAAAACATCCTAAACAAAGCATTAATAAAATGAATCCAGCTGTGCATTAAAAAAGATGATGTATCACTAACAAGCTTATTTCACCCCACAAATTCAATGATGGCTTAACATTAGAAATATCTGTTAATGTAACTCACAATATTTCCAAATCATAGGTGAAAAAAATCCATCTAAAAGAGATAACTCAAACAAATTCTATAATCATTTAATGAAACTCAACTGAAACTACAAATAAAATGCTCCTTCCTTATACTAAAGGAAACCATTCAATAAAATGCCATTATTCATCCGCCTACTTTACAAATCACACCAAATGTTGGCCAGGATGTGACTAAACTGGAATTCTTATTTACACTACTTCTAAGTGGAGAGGTTGGGTAACAGCCTTTTGGAAATAATCTGGCATTATTTAACAAATTTTAACTCAACAATTTCAGACCAGCCTTGCATATGTGCACCAGAAAACTTCTTTAAGAATATTCATGACAACATTGTTTATAATAACAAAAGAACTAGAATTTTTATAACAATAATTACAACAATAAAAGTAGGTATCTGTCAATAGAAGGATGGGTAAATAAATTCTATAGACATAAATCCTAGAGATATAAATTGGTTTACCAGATAGTAAAGTAGTATAGCTATATGCATCGACACAGATGAGCTATTGAAATGCATAGGAAGAGTAAGTTTTTTAAAAAGCAGGAAAGCAGTTCTATGAAGTTTAAAAACAAGCAAAGGAAAGCAATAGAGTTACAACATAAACTGAAGATGCAGATTTCTTTCCACAGACAGGATTATCCAAGAAAGGCAGATAGGGAGTTTCAACAGAATTACTAATATTATTTCCTTAAGAAAGAAGATGAGTGAGCAGGTGTTCTTCATGCTGTTATACTTTATAATATGTAAAGAGATGCTATTTATGTCTTTTGCATTGATTAAATATTTCATAATAAAAGAACATCTGTAAAAATCTAATGTAATAATAAAGTATCTGGAGCTAACCTGTGTTAAGCAAATAGCAGTTTGCCTTGATACTGTTAGCAGAGTAATATTCAAGTTTTTCATCCAGATGCATACAGAATGTGTTTTGTCTTACTGCCTACTGGTGAGAAGCTATATTAATGGTACAAGTTTCATTGAGGGTGCTTCTTAACTGTGAGGTTTGGGACTTTAGTTCTCTCCTCTGTAAAACAGAGATGATAACAGGCACTTCCTCCATACAATTGTGATTATTAGATGAGTTAGCACCATAAAGTGCTGAGAAAAAAAAACAAACACAGAAAAAATGCTTAGTGTGTGTTAGGTTCTAGTGGGTCCATTTCTCTTGATTTAATACTCTGAAATGTTCTTTTTGTGTTATGGTAGGCTTTGGTCACTTGACGAAGCAACTGATGACATTAGCCAATGGGCGTGTGGCATTGGCTCTAGAAGGCGGACACGACCTCACAGCCATCTGTGATGCATCAGAAGCCTGCGTAAATGCCCTTCTAGGAAATGAGGTAAAATCTAAAAGTACAAAAGATCAGGGCAGGGGTAAAGGACCAGGGGTGTATGAATGCAGACCTTAAATTTTTTCTATAGTCTAAGAATCCACAAAGTTCAGTCCTCTTCTTACCATTAAGCATGTAGGAGAGCCTTAAATAAGAGTAATTCACGTACTATCCTGTTATAAGCTAAAATATTCTACCAGATAATATTCATGACCAACATAATATTCATTTAAATCATGTGATTTATACATTATTTACATAGCTCAAAAATGAGAGAAATAATCTTTGGTGGAGGTATAGAATGTTAATCTTCTGACTCAATCAAATTAGCACTGAATTATTTTGGGGGAGGGGACGGGGGAGCCCTGGGGGTTAAACTCAGGGCCTGGGCTCCATCCCTGAGCTTTTTTTTGCTCAAGGCTAGAACTCTACTACTTGAGCCCCAGAGCCATATATTGCCTTTTCTGTGTATGTGGCATGAGGAATCGAACTTGGAGTGTCATGCATGGTAAGCAAGCACTCTACCACTAAGCCACCTTCCCATCCTAAGCAATGAATCATTTAACAAGAAAACAATCTTAATTTTCATAAGTCTTAAATTGTTTTGAAATTGATTTAACAATCCTACAGAGCCCCCCATACTTACAAAGTATGTAATATTTCCATTTTGCAATGATGATGAATCTCAAAAAGGTTGAAATACCCATCAAAACTTGAGTAGCCAGAATGAATTAGACCTTGAATCTAAATAGCCAGAGGTCCTTTTTCTTTCTTTCTCTTATCACATAACTGTATTGGAGCATATTTTTCTGACCACACTACAGACTTCCGATGCAATTGCTGTGAAGTTTATGTTCAGATCAAGACAATGTTTTCCATGGATTAATTCAAACAGAAAATATTTCAAAATTTACATATCAGTCTAGCTACTTTACATGGCAAATATGTGAGAGTGTTACCACCATTTTATATATCTTGCATTTCTTTTGTTGTCTTCAAACATGATGTTTCTTCTGAAATAAGTATACATAAAACAGAAGTCTTTTAAAATTTTTTATCATTTATATTATAATTTGTGTATTTGTGTGTGAATGTGTGTATGTGTGCGTATGTGAATGTGCTCCATCATGCCAGCTCTGAGGCATAGGTGATGTCTCTGAGCTGTTTTGCTCAGGGCTGGCACTCTGGCATTTGACATACAGCTCGACTTCTGGTTTTCTGGTGGTTAACTGGAGATAAGAGCTTTACAAACTTTTCTGCCCAGATTGGCCTCAAACTTCGATTCTTAGATCTCAGCTTTCTGAATAGCTAGGATCATAGGTGTGAGTTGCTGGCATGTGGCCTTGGACATACTATTTTTAATGGTAACTCATATCTTTGCCTGTAGAGTTGTGGGGAAAAAACTTTTTCACATAACTTTTATTCTCATCATTATCTTACAAACCAACTGCTTTAACAGGATCTTTTTGACAGATTTATTGAAGTATACTTTTAATTTTTTAAATATTAGAAAAATTGTAAGCACTGCTCAATACATAATTCTCTGGTATAATTATAGAATACACAATTATACAATGGGTGTAATTACTTAATGATTAGAATCAACAGTGGACTGCTGTTTCAGATCACACATAATTTAAGGTGTCAAATATTTTCCAAATAGTCTGTGATGTTTTTAAGCCAGTAATGTCAAATAGGATGTTGGATTCTGTGTGTGTGTGTGTGTGTGTGTGTGTGTGTGTGTGTGTATTGTATATCAATAAAGGAGTGAAAAATAAGTACTGTGTTTATTTTATCAGTTAATGCTGGGCTGTAAGATTGACCACTGGATAACTATTGTTTTGCAAGGTCATGTATATTCTCCAATAAAATATTTGATTCTAAATACTTTGGAAACATTTCAGAGAAGTAGACTTTAATATTTGAGTTATAAAGGCTTACACCAGATGTGCACAAAATCAGAATGGGTTATGGGTTGTGGCTCCATAAATGATTGACCGGCTCAAAAGGAAATATTAACCTGGCTACAAAAGCAAACTACTTTTCTGCATATGTGGAAGGAAATTACAGCTTTCAATGGCTCTCTTTAAATACATCCATTCGAATCAAAATATCTCTTTTGGATTCTGTACTTGGCCCAGCTCTATTCTGTCAAGGATGGAATAATTTCTCTTATAATCTCATTCTTTTGTGGCTGGGAATATGGCCTAGTGGTAAAGTGCTCACTTCGTATACATGAAGCCCTGGGTTCGATTCCTCAGCACCATATATATAGAAAAAAGCCGGAAGTGGCACTGTGGTTCAAGTGGTTGAGCAAAAAGTGGTTGAGCCTTGAGCAAAAAAGAAGCCAGGGACAGTGCTCAGGCCCTGAGTCCACGCCCCAGGACTGGCAACAAAAACAAACAAACAACAACAACAAAAAAAACACCTCTTTCTTTCTTTAAGGATGGTCAGTTACAGAAAGGAGTAAAAAAGTCATTGACTAATCTTAATCCTGCACATGTTGGTGTAGATAAAGCTTAGGAATAAAAAAATAAATAAACTGTAAATAATAATGTAAATAACTGAAATGAAAATAATAACGTGATTTTTGGTTAACATTTACTATTTAATTGACTTTAATTTACTGGATATAACTCTGATCCAGTGGTTTTAGTGAAATAAGCCCCACCTTGTCTTTTGGTTGACCACTTTCAATTTTATAAATGCAACCTAAAATTGCTCATTATGAACGAAAGAAAGGGAAACTTAACTAATCTGTGTATTTCTGTATTTTCTGTACTATTTCTTAAGGATATAAACAAGAATATAGATTTTTCATAATTGCTTTAAGCTAATAGAATAGGGATATTAAACATTGAAAGATAAATTTCACTGTTTCATATCCATCCTCACACAGAGGAGGAAAAACTGTGAGACAGAAGGATTTCTAAAATGAAAAATGGAATAAAAATACAAACGTGTTGTACATTATAATTCATTTGGAAAAAGGAAATGAAAATGTAATACTTGAAACAACTTAAGAAACAAAGAGTTCTTCTCACTTTCATTGACAATATAATTTATAATTCAAGGTCTGGTTTATGGTGCTTTTTGCAGGTCAAAGATCATCATGACTACACTCAATTTTTAAATTTCATTTCTTGAGAAAAAATAATATAGAAGGCACATTGCATTCACCTCACTATTTTACAAAGTGCCTACACAGAGTTTACATAGCAGTTTTATGTGATAGTCTCTAGGTAAGAAAATTAAAAAGAAGTCTTTCGTAAGCCAATTACTGCAATTTCAAATTCCAACTTCCCTCCAAACCCCCTTTCAAGTGATTAATAGAGCAATTATAACTTATTATCTGGGATTTCACTTTTACAAACAACAAAATGTAGTGAAGTTTGAGCTTAAAACATTGGCAGAACCCATTCTGGCTTCTCAACACTGAACATGCAATTGAACTCAAATTAGAAAGGTCAAGAAGGCCCTTTTGAGGGACTCTGCACTTTGTCAGATGTATTTATTCATGTGCAGAGGATTAGAATTCATAAACATTTTGCCAGTTTTTTGAATGCTATTTCTTTTCCTTGTTGTTCTTGGCTGGGTCATGTCAATACAGCAAAATGCTGTTCCTTATAGTTTGTGATCAGCAAAATGATATGTATTACATAACCCAAAGGAATTGTAAAGTCAGCAGGAACTGTTGGCCCAAGATTTCAGTGTAGGCACATACATACATGGTACCAAAAACCTGTTCCTTTACAAATCAAGTTATCTGAGTACTGTACCCAAAACAGACATTTTCTTCTTTTTCAATCTTTGTATCTCAGACTGATCTTTTAGAAAAACATCTCCTAACTCTTCTTTTAAGAAATATGCACAGGGTCAGTCAAAATAATCTACTATTGGATTAAAGCTAATTTGAGCATGGTACAGGAAATTCCTAGAGGCAACTGATTTTGAAGACATAGCAGAAGTCCATTTTTCCCCTTTTACTTGGCAACATTTAAAACTTAAATTTATCAGTCCAATCGGTGAATAATGAATATTTTTTAACCTTTTCACGGAAGAATTTAGAAACACCCGCTTGGAGTTTGCAAGAAATTGAAGTGCATATCTAAATGAGAAGAATCATGAGGTTGCTTGGTGAATCTGAAAGGATGCTTCTGTGATTACTCACTTGAGTTAAGGATTATTTATAGAAACCTGTGTGATATTCCCCCAGAGAATTTGATTTGAGTAATCTGTGTTGGAGCTAGTTGGCAAACAATGTCACAGTTGTTTTAATGCCACATATGCAAAGCCAATTAGTAGCACCCTAGGTTGCTTCCTCTGAAAGAAATTTTCTTAAGAGGTGAGAAAACCTTTAAGCAATTGCCATCTCTATGGAATCCAAAAGGAAAACAAAAGAAATCTTCAAGCAAGTAAGGGAGAGGAGAAGACCTAATTGTGGTAGAAATGAAGACTTGGTAGTGAGTTGAGAATACAGCTGTTAAAAGACCACCTGTCAAAACAGAATACATGATGATTTTAAGAGACAGAGACAGGCAGACACACAGAGACAGAGAAAGGGAGAGAGACAGACAGAGACAGAAAGAGTGAGAGAGCAAGAGAGAGAGAGAAACACACACACACACACACAGAGAGAGAGAGAGAGAGAGAGAGAGAGAGAGAGAGAGAGAGAGAGAGAGAGAGAGAAAGGACCTACTGTGTTAGAAGCCTTGATAGTGAGTTGAGAGCATGGCCTTTTACCTTTAAAACAATAATGATGGTTTTAAGGGAGAAAGATACAGACATACAGACATACAAACACACAAAGACAGAGGGAAGGAAAGGAAATAGAAAGGGAGGAGGAGGGAGAGAGACAAGACAGAGACAGAAGGGATAGAGAGACAGGGAGAGACAGACAGAGACAGAGACAAAGAGACAAAGAATATTCTCCCAAGCTATTGAAATGATGCTCCAGACTCTAGTGATGAAAATTCAGGACTAAAGAGAATGTGAACTCCTGATTTCCCTCAGGCTTCTAAAAATCTCATATCTGATTTCCTTTCCTTTCCTTCCATTTCCTTCCTTCTTTGTCTCTCCTTCTTTCCCTTTTTCTCTGCATTTCTTTCCCAAAACTACTGTCTCCTGTTGAGTATGCCCAGCTGCTTTCATCTGACTTGGATTTCACAAACAGTGGCTAAACTTAGTGATTGTGTTTGTTGATAATCTTTTTAGGATGACTTTTTGCTCTAAAGCAGCTGAAACTGTCTCTTGAACTGACTCTAGTAAGTGTTGACAACCACCCCTGAGGTGAAACCTGGAGTTACTGTTGTCCAAGTTGCTCATCAGGGGTCTGTTTGCATTGGATTTTGAGTAGGGAAATTGTTTTGCCATCTTTTTCATCCTTTAGATTATGTATGGCTGGGGAATTGGTGTGAATCTGGGAAAGCTTACAAGCTCCGAAATACTTGCAATTCATGAGAAGAACAGAACACAGGGAAGAGTACATAGTATGCTGGAATGATACTTTCCCTTGGTCTTCTTTTAGGCTTTGAAGTTATTTACATATTCTGAAAGAAGTTGTATGGATAATCTGAAGACAGTACAACTGTTTTGAAAGTACATTATTTGAAGATACTTTCCAGTGTGGATATGGTCTCTGTGATTTCTTATATGCAGTAATGCTTATAAGAGGATGAACCATGTGTTTCAGTGAATGCCAAATGAGCCACACATGTGAGGAAAATATAGAACTTTGTGCAGGGGGCTGGGAATATAGCCTAGTGGCAAGAATGCTTGCCTTATATACATGAGGCCCTAGGTTCGATTCCTCAGCACTACATATATATATATATATATATATATATATATATATATATATATATATATATATATATATATGGCCAGAAGTGGCACTCTGGCTCAAGTTGGCAGAGTGCTAACCTTGGGAAAAAAAAAAAAAGCCAGGGACAGTGCTCAGTCCCTGAGTCCCAAGCCCCAGGTCTGGCAAAAAACAAAACAAAACAAAACAAAAAACACAAAAAAACTGCATTATGCAGTTTGCTTGTGCTATGTTTCTTTAGGGCTTTCAGTTGTTAAAGGGGTGTAGGCTGGAAACTTGTATACTTCAGTTAGGATTACTTATAAAAGAGTTTTGGGATAGTGAAACAAAGATATTATAGTATTAGTTTATCTGATCATTAATTTAGTAGCTTTTACTTAGGAATCTGTTTTATACCCAGAAGTCATACTCAAGTTATAGTAAAACTACTATAATAAAATTGATTAGTGAGCGTATTTTAGAATTATTTACTTTTGGCTCTAGGGATGCAGCACTATTTGAGAGGAAGTAATCTTGATTTGGATTAAACAAAAGAGATTTTGATAAGCTGATTCCCAAGGAAAAGAGTTATCACTTAGTAGAAAAGTGTCAGTGAAGAGAAAAGACTTCCTGGAATTGTGTTGATTCAATCTGGAATGGGTTGTTTTGTTTCTGTTAAAGAAGAGGTTATGCTGGTTGAAACAAAGAGAGAGTATGGCTAGAATTTTATAATTCAGTAGATGTTTGTGAAAAAGATGGACATTCTGGACAGATAACTCATGAAGCAACAACCATAATCTTTCCACAATGATTGAGCAAAGGCTATTCATAGTCTGAATTATCCAACAAATTTCATTCATTATTCCCTTTCCAATAAATTGCTGTACTTTCTTCACTTTTAGGTGTTTATTTTTAATTACATAGTTAGACATATATTTAAATATGTCATCCTGTGAAAATGATCCATAAATGGAAACTGTGATTCTAATAGGAAACAAACCTTTGTAGTCTTTCTCTCTTCATTCATTAGTTGATATATTGTGTGGCCTACATTCCTTTGAACCATAGTAGTTTTCATAAGATTCAATTAATAGACTAAGACCCATGGTAATAGTCACATAGCCTACCTCACTGGTCTCTTCTATCTTATGTGAGGAATCCCCACAGTATTTTCTATAAGCTGAAAGACCATAGCTTTTCCTTCACATCTGGTCCTCCCAAGCACTACTCTTGTGTAATGTGTTAAACTTATATAACTGTTGTTGATAAGAGATGTTTCTTTATTGCTAAGCTTATAATCCACACATAGATTGGTTGCAGGAAGACAATCAGAATAATCTCAATAATCTTGAAAGTATAGTCAGATTGATTGTATAGTCAGATTGTCAATAAAATCTACTCTAATTTCTGTTCTCCCTTTCTGCTCTATTCCGTCAAGGACGTTAGTGACTTTAAACATACAAAAAGATTTTGGTTTTGTTCCCTCTTTTTAAAATGTTCTAGTTATCTTTAAGTAGTTGAACAAAAGAGTTGCCACTTAATAAAGCAGTTTACAATACAATGCATTTTGATCAATGTTACCCCTTTCAACAATCTCACCCATATGTCCCAGCCCTCTGCCCCACTTTTCTTAATTGGATTCTTAACTGCATTCTCTTTCCTTTCTCCTCTTCATTCGTCTATCCCTGTCCCCTCCACCCTACTCCACACCTCTTTCAGGTTTTCTGGTGTTTATTTTGTTGAATTCTTGTTGAACTTTGACTTTACCTTTCTAAAATTTTCCACTGATTGTGTTCTCCCTTGAATCTACCATATTTCATTCACTACATTTGTATACACTTGCATACCACCTTATGCATATTATTATTAGTTTGTAAGCTAATTCTAGGATCCTTATATGAGAGAAAGAAACCTGCATCTTTGGTCCCCCTGGGCCTGACTAACTTCATTAATATAATATTTTCTGGTCTTTCCATTTCTTTTTTTTTTGGCCAGTCCTGGGCCTTGGACTCAGGGCCTGAGCACTGTCCCTGGCTTCTTCCCGCTCAAGGCTAGCACTCTGCCACTTGAGCCACAGCGCCGCTTCTGGCCGTTTTCTGTATATGTGGTGCTGGGGAATCGAACCTAGGGCCTCGTGTATCCGAGGCAGGCACTCTTGCCACTAGGCTATATCTCCAGCCCTGGTCTTTCCATTTCTTTACAAATGATACAGTATCTTTCTTTCTAAAAGATGAGTAAAATTCCATTGTGTATTGGTACCACATTATCTTGATCCATTCGTACATTGAGGCACATCTGGGCTGACTCCATACCTTGGCTATGGTGAATAGTGCTGCAATGAACATGGCTGTGCTGGTAGCTTTACTGCATCCTGGTTTGTGGTCTTTTGGATGAACAACCAGGAGTGGAATTGTTGGGTCATAGGGTAATTCTATTTTAGGTCTTTTTTTGTTTGTTTGTTTTGTTTTGTTTTATAACCTCCATACTGCTTTCCAGAGTGATTGAATAAGTTTACATTCCCATCAACAATGTAATAACATTCCCTTTTGGCCACATCCTTGCCAGCATCTGTTACTGTTTTTTGTCTTGATAATGACCATTCTAACTGGAGTGAGGTGGAATCCTAGTGTTGTTTTGAGTTGCATTTCAAAAGAGTTATTTTTAAGAATGTCCCACTCATGAAACACAGTATGGATAAAATTATAACCATATTTACTTATGCAATCAAATTAAACATATACAACGAATTGCAGACTTTTTAATACAATTATTTTAACAAGAGTTGAGTTTCCACCATAAATTTCTCCTCAACAGGGAATTGATCATAATTCATCAGCTCCTAAGGTCAAGTCCAGATCACAGTCTGCTTCTCTATTGTCTTAGTTTTCATCATCATATCTTCCACAGTTCCTTTGAACCTGAAAGATAATCCTTTGTAAAATTTGAACACCACAGCTATTTTACCTTCCCCATGCTTATTATGTATTATATTATATTATTTTTTTGCTTTGTATAAAATTTCAAATCATGTCCCATACTAGTTTTAGATTTCTGTGATTTAAAAATAATTTGTAATTTAATTACATTTGAATTTTTTTAATTGCATAGGATTCAGTTTCCTAAACATGATGATAAAATGCCAATGGGGAATTCATCGAAATAAAGCTTAGAATAAATTATTTTTGAAAAAAAGATAATCCTTTATGGAGTTTTCTGAGTTGATTTGAATGTTGTAATGATATTTAGGAACATGATATGTTTCTCTTGCTGCAAGGCATATAATCTCACCTTTTTTTCTTAAGTGCACCATAATATAGTTGGTAGAACTTGGCATGAAAATGCAGATTTGGTATTCCTTATTACCTCTTTCATTCACAAGTGATAAATGTTCTGGGTGCCATTAATTCACACCTGTAATTATAGCTACTCAGGAAGCTGAGATTCATGGATAATGATTTGAAGCAGCCTGGACAGGAAAGTCTATGAGACTCTTATCTCCAGTTAATCACAAAAAAGCTGGAAGTGAAGCTGTGGCCCTAGTGGTAGAGCATTGCCCTTGAGTATAACAAGTTCATGAACAGTGCCAAGGCCCTGAGTTCAAGACTTAGGACCAGCAAACACACACACACACACACACACAGATAAATAATTGTGTATGTAAAAAATCTAAAACATTTTCCTTTAAATTATGAATTGAGATGTAAGGTTAACAAGTTTGTTGATAAATTAAAATTCAATGAAAATTTAAAATAATTTATTTATATGCCAGTCATGTCAGAATAAGAGTTAATAATACACTACTTTTCTGTGCCCAGTTAATATTAGAGGAAATGGAGTGAACTAATATAAGATACTGATATGGAAAGTATTAACTTAATATGCTTTCAAGAGAATTTTATATGCTATTTACAAATCTCTATAGAACTAAAATTATCTCCAAAAATCTTAAATAAAATTATAAATACATCTAGATACAATTTGTACACACACATATATAATAAAAGACTCATCTAACATATCAAATATCTAGAATACATTAGTCTAAATTGTGATGCTATACATTAAACTGTAAATACATTAGCAGTGTTAATAGATTACTAATGAATTAAAGATACACCATACACATGAATTACTATCTCAACTCTCCACAAGTTTTCTCATTTCACTTTGTCTTCATCCTGTTGATTTTTAGTCCTGCTTAACTGTTTTTTTCCTCTTTTCTTTTAATAATTGCCATTGGCACTTAGCCTACATTTTTGTTTCTTTTCGCTTTGTCTACATTTCTGAGCTGGAGCAAAACCTATTTACATATCAAGCACCTCTGCCAAGGTATAGGAGTAAGTAACTGTATGGAAGGTACTTAGAAGGTACTCAGATCTACCTTAGGAAACAAGAATTATCACTGACTTTCACCCTAAAACTGTTTTTGATTATATCAGGACAACCATAAGGAAGAATCTATGTCTCTTAGGCTAGCTGTAAAGAGCAAATGAAGTCCAGGTCTTTATGTTTTCTTTCCAGCAATCCTTTCTTCCTTTGTTCTACCTTTTATTAATGCTTGCCATATGCCAGGTTTGGTCCTTGTTTCTAAATGGCTCTCATCAAAACACAGAATGATGGACTCAGCTGACATGATATAATGTGTTTAATAAATAAGAGTATTTGCCAGGACAGATGCCATGGAGGTGGAAGCAATTTGCTCTATCAGAATTGGAGAAATAGACAATAATTGTACTGTTTTTTGAATGATTAGTAAGATTTGACCAATTCAAAGAAGAAAAGAGAAAACAGAAATCAGAGGGAATAGTACTAACAATAAAAAAAAATAAAGAGGTATTAAAATACTTGGCATACGAGGGAAAACTTCAAAACATAACCGAAAAGCTAACAAGAGTGCTTAATAGGTCCTTTGCTTTTTTGATGTATATACATCCAAGCTCATGTACCTGTTATATTTTTTATTTTTTTCTATTTTTTTTGGCCGTCCTGGGCCTTGGACTCAGGGCCTGAGCACTGTCCCTGGCTTCTTCCCGCTCAAGGCTAGCACTCTGCCACTTGAGCCACAGCGCCGCTTCTGGCTGTTTTCTGTATATGTGGTGCTGGGGAATCGAACCTAGGGCCTCGTGTATCCGAGGCAGGCACTCTTGCCACTAGGCTATATCCCCAGCCCACCTGTTATATTTTTAAGGACTTTATTTAGATTCTCTTTTCTTTTGTTTTGAATTATGAAACTATCAGTGAGCTGATTTTCATGTCTCATGAGTACTCAATGTTTTAATACTCTTAATCAAGAGCTTTCTCCAAAATTTTCCCTTGACTATACTATCAATGGATCCTAGCCAAGCAAAATGGTTTTTCATGATTTCAGTGATCTGATTCTAAAGAACATGAAAATGACTTATTCACAAGATAATAGTCACAATTTTATGGTATTTAAAAATAGCTATGGAAATTAGAAACCGCATGGTATGCACAATGGAGCAAACATCTGAATAGTGTCGATACACTATCCTAACTTTCTCTAAAACATGTAGAAAAGTAAGTTTCCCTGTCATAGAGTCTGAAATTCTGTATGCATAATTGCTTTAGGTAAAGGTTGTGTTTTAAACCTTACATAACACTAGCTGGACCATAAGTTGTGTTCAAATTAACTAATATATTTTAATACCTCCATCACAATTACTCTTATTTAGCAGAATTGCTCAACAGGAATGGTATGATAGATGATATACTAGCTCTTATGTTTGCATATGCACATCTTACTAAAAATTTTTATCTACAGAAGGTCTCTGGTTTGCATAAATTTCCTTATGCATATTTTAATAATTTTGATTAAAGATGGTCACTGGTGACATAAACCTGTAATCTTAGCTACCCAGGAGGTAGCCAAACTAAATACCTAATATATCTTGCCTACACATTCTTATATCTTACTCCAGATTTATAGAAAAAAATACTATTTATTTAGTATTATTTCATTAGTTGGTTATTAGATTAATAATAACAACCAATACTCATAAATATTTATCAAATGGATGCTTTAATCAGATGGTTTTAGTGCTTAAAATTCTGATGATTAAATCAACAAACCCTCTAAAAAAACACAACTCAATTCTGTGGTCCCTCCATTCAAGGTTTTAATTTTATGAAAACAGAACCTAAATGCTACTTGCCTTCTTGCCAGTAGTTTTACCTATTGCCTTCTCTGCATAGGTACCAGAGGCAAAATAAAGTACCTACATTGAGAGCTTTCTGAATTCAACTCTCTGTGTGTATAGTCCAATAAAATAAATTAAGGCAATTTACTGAAAGTTAAATCCTCTCAATGACATTCAACTAAAATATACAGGGAAATGGCTTGGAAGGCTTATATGATCAATTTAATTGCCTTAATTCCCTGAGTTGCTTTTGTAAGTAGGCACCACTTTACAATATCTGACTGAAGATTCCAAATCATGAGTTTAGTTGTATTTTTACGTTTATTCTTAATCCCCTGAACCACCCATAATTTCTATATAACTTAAGTCTTAAAAATAGCCCACATTGTGATGTTTGAAAAAAAAATGTTTTCTTGTTATTTTCCTTGGTGGCATACTGGGGTTTGAACTCAATGCTTCATGCTAGCTAGACAGGAGCTCTACAGAGGACTGAGTATGCTTTCAGCCCTTTTTGCTCTGGTTAATTTTGAGATAGGATCACACTGTTTGCCTGGGCCAACTTAGACTTTACAGTTCCTGCAGTAGTTGGAATGACAGGTTTATGCTATCATTCCTAGTTTTGTCTGTTGAGATGTCAATCTCACTAACATATTTTGCCTGGACTGGCCAACAATTGTGATTCTTCTGATCTCAGCCTCCCAGGCAGCTTAGATGAACGGATGTATACCAAATATTGAAGTTAGGATTTTGCTTTTGTGGTAAACTGCCTGTAGCTTTCTTTCCAATTACAGAACCTTTCAGTTTATCCATATTTTTACTCTGAAATCAGAAGGAAGGTTTTTTCTTTTTTTAAACTATGTTGACATCATCTCACGAATGTGTTTTTAAAATCTGAACGGAGGCAATGTTTGAAAATACTTAATTGGTGGAACCTGCCCGAATGATATCAAACATTATTTTACCTAAGTGCTGAGAAAGAAGTGAAAGAAAAGATTACTTATGAGTAAGATGGATCACGTAACCCTACCTAATTCTTCAGCAAGAGTTTTCCAATTGACCTCACCTTATGACTCAAGAGTTCCTCTGACTTGAGAGAATGTTACAAGGACAGCATATTCTTGAAGATAGGATCTGAAATTTCAAAGTTTGAAGGAACAACTTTAACAAATTTTAAGAGTTTAAGGTTTCAGAACATTTCACTAACAGGAGTGCTGGTGCTTGCTTTTTATCCCCCTTCTTTCCTCTCACCAAACTGTATTGCACACAAATCTTTTGATGTTTAAAATGGTTTTTCTTTGGCAGCTAAGAAAAACACTGTGGAAAATTATATTGAGTGAATTTACCCATGTGTAAATATCCCTAAGCAAGTGCATTATCCTGTGGCATCTGGAAGAAAGGTGCTATTGTTTTAGATTCTGTGATTGAAGTATAGAAAAATCATTTCAGAGAGATCCTGGGGGTGATTTGTTCACTTGTGCCTGGAAACTTGTAATCCCTGGGGGTTTCTAGTCTTTATAGTCTTTCTTATCCATGGAGAAACATGGATGAGTTCATGCTTTGGAACACCAAGTGACAACAATCCCACACATGCCACCATGTTCAAACACCAGTTTTTATTTAAGAACTTTAAGCTTTCTAGGAAAAAAATTTGTTGATGTTTTCATCAATATTCTTTTCCTTGCTTTCTGGGTCACAATAACTACATGATTTATTTTGTTTGCAAGAATCCTGCTATATATAAAGCTCATCACCATGCATTACCCGACTTGGTCCAAACAAATACACTCCAAAACTTATTTCAAGCACCTCTTCATTTCATTCTTTAGTTTAATTTTATTATCAAGGTTATGTACTGAGGGGTTACAAGTTTGACAGGAAATATACTCACTATCTTATATATCTAATTATAAACTCTTCATTTCTTGCAAAGCAGTATTTGCTGAGATTCACCATGAAAAATCAGTGTAATTCCAGAAGATCATGGGAGATTTACAAGACAGGAATTTGTCCTGGGCTTACA
Organism: Perognathus longimembris pacificus; assembly: GCF_023159225.1. NCBI lineage: Eukaryota > Metazoa > Chordata > Mammalia > Rodentia > Heteromyidae > Perognathus > Perognathus longimembris. The sequence continues at coordinate 91,936,983 of NC_063162.1, read as the reverse complement.
GGCGGACATCAGCATCAGCCAAGTTATGAAGAAAGAAGTTAAATAGAACTATGCAATTATTTTACCTTTAGCTTTATTTGATTTTTTCTATGACTTTATTCAATGGATAAGAGAAGCTGTCTAATGGTTTTCCAGTATAAAGTGTTTAAAGTTGTAAGGTGGTTGGATGGAAAGAATACTGCCAAAGTATGAATAATTTGCTGACAGTTTCCAAAACGTCCCTGAGATTTTTGTTTGCAGGGCCCAGCTGTGTATACAGACATGATGGAATTTGGTTTGTGAAGAACCTACACAAATTACATAAATAACTCAGATTTTAAATGACTAATATACAGACATGCACCTGCTTCATGGACTTCATAGATTAATTTCATGACCAATAGAAAAGCCCCTTGGAATTTAATTACATGGGTGCATAAATGAAAATAAGACTGGCTACACTTTCAGAACTAATATGAGCAAAAAAATTTCACTGTTCCTGGAGAAGGCTTGTCCTGAGTAAGCTTTTCAATTTGTTTTGCGTCAGAGATACTATCAGTCACAATATTCTACTCACATTCTTATCTACTCTCCTTGCAGCTAGAGCCGCTTGCTGAAGATACTCTCCACCAATCCCCAAACACGAATGCTGTTGCTTCTTTACAGAAGATCATTGAAATTCAAAGTATGTCTTTAAGATTTTTTTAAATCTCTGGTCCAGTAAAATGATTGGAAATTATATTAAGAACTATAGCACAGAGATGTACAATAGTTATGATCATTTGTACATACATTCCTGCCTAATATTTTGTTACATTGCTTTTCTGTTGCAATCTAATCTGACACTGAGGATATAACTCACTCATCATATATTCTGCATATTAAGATTTCTCCCCCTACCCCACTGCTACTGCTGACCATGTACCTAGAACAATGAAGCAAATAAATTGTGGTGGTGTAATCCAATCTTAAATAAGAGTAATTTATGTCCTGAGGATGTTGGAACTTATCCATTATTTCCTGGTTTTTATGTTTGCAGGAGAGGTCAAATTTAATGACAAAATTTCATTATGAAAAAATCCAGCTTAGTAAAGCAGGATAATTCAGAGATAGTGTATGATCAAACTCCCTTCCCAGACATCCAAACTACATGTTAGCATAAAGAGAAAATTTTGGTACCCTGGATATTGTATATATGCTTATCAGAACTAGGGAATGGAAGGGGAACATCAAAATTGAGAGACAAAGGGTAAAAGGCAAACCAATGCAACAGCAATACTTACAAGACAATATGCTGTAAACTAACTGTACAACTGGGGGGAAGAAGGATGGGGATGGGGAGAAGGTGAGAGAAAAATGAAGGAGGAAGTAAAAAATTTGATAAGAAATGTACTCACTACCTTACGTATGAAACTGTAACCCTTCTGTACATCACATTGACAATTAATTAATTAATTAAAAATAAAAAAGAGAAAAACTAAATTAAAAACACATTAAAGAGGAATTAAGAAAACCCTCCTTTCCTGTAGAAGCATTTCTGCTTGTTTTGTTTTGTTTTGTTTTGTTTTGTTTTTTGTTTTGCCAGTCCTGGGCCTTGGACTCAGGGCCTGAGCACTGTCCCTGACTTCTTTTTGCTCAAGGCTAGCACCCTGCCAATTGAGCCACAGCATCACTTTTGGCCATGTTCTATATATGTGGCACTGGGGAATCGAACCCTGGGCTTCATGTATACAAGGCAAGCGCTCTTGCCACTAGGCCATATTCCCAGCCCACTGTAGAAGCATTTCTAAAACAACACGAAGGGAACCACTTTCTGAGCATCTTTTGGAGGCCTGGCCTTTGGTTCTTGGTAATAATGTGAAGATATGGATGTCTGTGTAGATGCATTACCATTCCTCTGGTACTGTGTATGTTCACAAATGATCCCAGACATTACTCAGAATAACCTCTCACCTGAATCCCATTTATGTCTGGATTGTGGCCATATTTACTTGTGAAACATTTACTGGTGGTTTGTCATTAGGAAATAAACTTGAATTTCAAAGATTTCCAGAAAAAAGGAAAATAAGTATTCAAATATTGGGGAAACAACTCTGGAACATGGGCAGGGTAAAGTAATTAAGAGACACTTCCAAAGGAGAATGTAGGTGATTCACAAACTTGAATAGAAAGCCTTGCCACTGGGCTGTCTTGATTCTACTAAGGGCAGATTAGGAGGATCCATAAAAAAAAAACTGTCTTTCCATATCTCAAGGAAATAAGTTTTCAAGTGAGCTTTGAGAGAATTCAACTGCCATTCATCAACATGCAATACAATGCCCCCTAGTAGGTGGCTTCTATCTATCACCTAAATATTCTTTTATTTTTAGATTTTTTTGCTTTCATCTTTTAAAATTGTTACTATAAAGGTGAAGTGCGGAGTGGTTACAGCTATATAAGTCAGGTAAAAAGCACATTTCTTTTGGACAATATTACCCCTTACCCAGTTTTTCCCTTCCGATCCCACCCACAAATTTTATAGTTCATTTTCAACATAATCTCTAGTGAGTACCACTGCTGCATTTGTTTACCTTTTGTCCTTCCATTTCTATACCCCCTTACCCTCCCAAATGATCTTAGATTTCTTTTGCCATTGAATTTACAGAATGTTATCAGGCATTGTTTTTACATATCTTCTGAACATATTGTTTCAATAAGCATTTCTAAGTATTTACTTATTACATGTCAAAAGGAAGACAAAATTTCTGGCATCAAGTTTACTCTTCAGTGAGTAAGAGGAAAGAAGTCAACATGTCAGTCACATTTTTTTGTTTCTAAGATCAAGCATCTGAAAGGTATATCTGAGAGGGAGGGAAAATTTTATTTTGGCTCTTGGCTTCAAAGGATGCAGTCCAAGGCTGCTTCTTTCTGTATAGACTTGGGCAAAATATCACAGGGTAGGAACTTGTGGCAAAGGACTTTTTTTTTTTAACCTCATGGGAGACAGGAGACAAGAAAGAGAAAGGAAGCAGGAAACAGGTATAACCTTTAAAATCATGCCTTCTGGGACACACATTCTAGAAATCACATTTAGTCCAGGTCCATGAATCCCTATAATCAAAACAGTTCAATAGCCCAAATTCAAAGCCTCCTCTGTGAGTCAATGAAGTTCCGTTTGTGAGCCCTTACAAGGAAAACAATACAAAAAACCAAGTTACATAGTTCCAGGATACAATGGAACAGGTTAAATATTCCCATTCCATATGGGAAAAAATGGGGGACTAGCAAGACTTCCAAAACACGGAAGAGAAAACATTAGATCCTATAGCACCATATTGGGAACCTGGGGTATATGATTTCATAATGTAAGCTCCAGGCGGATTGAGTAGGCTTGCTGCTATGGTCTGATCATTTCTTTCTCTTAGGCTGGCCTCACTCATTACCTGCAGCTTTCATCTGTACAAAGTCAACCTCCTAAGGTCTTCACTGAAGACTATGCTTCACACTCACAATTTTGTTTTTGATTTTGTCTTTGTTTTTTTCACTCATTTTTCTCTTAAGGGCTATGGTAAGGACTCTGACCCTGACACACATTGTTTGGGCTCACATGTGTTCTTTTGAAATCTGAGTGGAAGCCTCCACAATCCCATAATTCTCAGAGTTTGCGTGCCTGCAGAACTAGCATGATGTGGACAATGCCAAAGACTGCTTCTTGCGTGGAATGGTAAATGGCTGGCTCTCCTTGGGCATCAGCCTCTGAGTACCTAGGCAACTGAGAGTCACGAGACACCTGCTAGGGAAAGAATTTCCTAGATGGCTTTGTGTGAGAAAATTGCCCAGAAGGCATTCTTCCCTCAAAGCAAAGTCTTTTAAAAGAGTTAAAACCTTTACCCTAATGATCTTGGAATGGTTGGGGTCTGGCCTGAGATATCCTTAAGGTGTCTTTCTTGTTATCCTAGTGGATTTCATTGTTATCCTAGTGGATTTCATTTTAGCAGCACTAATTTCTGTAGTAACCATGTCTTCCTGGTCACTGTCTCTAAACATACTTCTTTCAAGTGGTATCCTAACACTTGAGCTAGACCTTCAGTTACTGCTTTTTCATATTAATTTGAAAAAAATATTGTGACTCTCAATTTTGATCCTCAGATCTGGTCCCCTAAATAGCTAAGATTGTATGCATGGGCCACCAGTGCTGAGAAAGTTTTTACATCTTTCTGCTCTAGTCTTTGCTCTTGGTTTTCAATCCAAATCTTGCTGAAAACTAGCAAAATTAACCACGCCACAGGTTGAATGCTTGAATGCTCTTGAAATTCCTTCTGTCAAATTAATTAGTCCATTAATTTCTAATTCAGCCTTGTTCAAAGTCTCAAGGCATGGGAAACATGTAGACAAAATATCTGCCAGAATGTAACAGGACTAGCCTCTAGATCAATCCCCAAGGCAGGCCTCATGTCTACATGAAAACACTCTGTGTTTCTACTAGAGCATTTCTGGTCTTTTGAGCTCATATTAGAATTGTCTCTAAGCTCTGCTTACAGCATCCTAGGCTTTGGAAAGCTCATTTCTCCACATGTTTTCCAAATTTCTTCTGAACACCAATTTCAAAGGCTTATGAGTTATGTGCCCAGATTTCTTCACAGTAATGTTTCAATTCCTGATAACAATTTTCTTTGATAGCCAGATTTTCTCATTGCTGAAGTTAAGTACATAGAAGAATAACTTAAGATGGGGAAGGAGTTACTTTTGCTCGTGGATTTAGAGGATGCAGTCCACTGCTGGTGTCCCCATGTATGTGAGAAGAATATCATGACTGTGAGAGTAACTGCTGGAGGAACAACTTCATCTCATAGTGCATAGGAAGTAAAGACATAGGAAGCAACTGGCAACCAGATATACCTTCAAGGTCACACTTTTCTATAATTGAATTCCTCTATATAGGCCATATAACTCCTCAAGTTCTCACAACCTCTCAAAGTAGCATCACCTCTTGGGTGCTGGTGGCTTACACCTGTAATCCCAGCTATTTAAGAGGTTGAGCTTTGAGGATCACAGTTCAAAACAATCCCAAGAAGGAAAGTCCAGGGGACTCTTATCTCCAATTAACCACCAGAAAAAACAGAAGTGGTGTTGTGGCTCAAAAGAGGTAGAGTACTAACCTTGAGCAAAAACAAACAAACAAAACTCAGGGTCTTTTTTAGTGGTACATATTATCTTCACTTTTTTCTGTTGAGTTTTTGTATATGTTAGTCTTGGTTTGATTCTGTAATTACATAATCATCAGCAAGAGGATAAAAATAGTATCATCATCCTTAATGACCCAACTGGAAAGTTTGGCAGCAGAAAGGAGGTTTGAAGGTTATGTAGGGCTGGGAATTGAGAATAAGCTACACTTAAGTGACTCTTCAAGGCTATAAAGAGTCTATATTACCTCCAGAGGATTTTCTAATGGAGAGCTCACCCTTCTCAATCAGGGTATGTGATATATGATGAACCAGAATCAGATACTTACATATCTGTGCCTTCAGATAAGACAAGACTCAGAAAAGATGAACTAGTTCTAGGGAACTAGTCTGTATCTAATGCCGCATTCATCAACCTACTCAACAGTGGTTGGTTAAGGAATGAATGTCTTTCTCAATCCTGGCCAGTAAGAATCATGATCAATTTTATGGGTTTTAGCCTACTCAGTCGTGTGAGTCTTATGTTTAGAAGGACCCTATACTTGGTTTAATGCTCTTGCTATTGTTGCCTGAATATTTTTATTATGTTTTGAACAAGAGGCTCATATTTTTCTTTATAAATTACCTAGCCAGTCCTAATGAAATCGAAATACTGATGGTACTAAAAATAATATAATGAAGTATCTTCAAAAGGAGAACACAAGCTCAGTGCCAGTGGCTCATGCCTCTATTCCTAGCTACTCAAGAGCCTGAGATCTGAGGATCACAGTTCAAAGCTAGCCTGGGCAACAAAAGAGATTCTTATCTCCAATGAATCACATAAAAAGCTGAAAGTGGCACTGTGGCTCAAGTGATAGAGTGCTAGCTTTAAGCAAAAGGAGCTCAGGGACAGTGCACAGGCTCAGAGTTCAGGCCCCAGGACGGGGGTTGGGGGAATTCAAATTATGGTTTTGTTATGGAATTAAGTGGTGTTTGTGGTTGTAAAGAGGAAGACAAACAGAAGATAGGAAAGTCATTTCTCAAGAGTTGGGACATAGGATGAAAACTAGTACAAAGTGATTTTGCACTGTGGCTTTGCCACGTGATCTATGGTTATGTGGTTCTAAGTATGTGGTGTGTGTGGGGGGGTGTCATCGAGGTTGTTCTTGCAGAGCAAAGGAATAGAAAAATTGAAGTGAGATGTCATTGGAGAAATAAGGTAGACAGGCTACTTCAAAATTCCTTGGAAAAAAATGTGGACTCTTGGCTGAGCACACCAGACTTGATTTTCTTATGAAAAACAAATTAATACTTTCTTTTTTAATGTAACCCATTGTATATCCCATCTTTCCATATCAAGTGTCCCTATAGGACTCCAAGCCTTTGCCTAGGGTCTGAATTTCCCCTTTGGTAGGGAAAATATTTGGGACTAGCTACATAATTTGAGGGAACCACATAGAAAATGAACACATGAAAATTCTTCCTTGTTAATATATTTATTAATAATTTTCAGAAGCTAACCAAGAGTACTAGACTGAACTTGGGGCACTCCTAAGCTTGGGGGCCTTGCCTACCTGCTACAAAGTGAGTCCTGAAGGTTGTCTTTGTTTAATGGGAGCACTTCTTCTTCCCATAGGTCCCTCCTTTCAACTCTGGGAGGGCTTTTGGCTTCAGCCTACCTACAAGCCCAGGTTCTGAAGGGTTCTTTTGTGTTGTGGTATGGTATTGCAGTGTCAGAAAGCTAAGTAAATGTTGAGAATCAAGCCTTATATAGCATGTGGGAAACATTCAGGCAAGTTCCCAGATAGCCTTGTTCTAAAGCACAAAGCAAGGTGCTGACAGGCTTTCTGTGAGTTTCTTATTGAGAACTGAGGTCCCCAGCTGAGGGTGTGCAGGTGCTGGAGGCTGTGATTAGCATTGGCCAATTGCCTGGCCACATGTGCACAAGTATTTTGCAGCAGGACCATTCCTGTGTCCTGTCCTTGTTTAGGTTACTCATTTAGTAGACCAGAAAAGGCCTTATACGTACACAGCAGGGAAGCCATTTCTTCTGACAGATGAAGACTCTTCATAGGGTCAAGACCCTATGGACCCTTGGCTGCATCTCAAAATGCTAGAAGGTATCTGAAGGTCCATTGTTTTTGTGATGAGAGAAGAAAATACAGGGTTTTTTTTAAAATCTTCTTTTCTTTCATCAAAAATTGAAATTGAACTAACATGATTTTATCATCTCACTTTCAGATAGTTATCTAAAACAACTAAAGGTAGGATCTAGAAAAGTTATTAGCACTTAGATGTTGATTGCAACACTGTTCACAATAACTAAGAGATGCTGACCTTATAAATAAATGAGTACATAAAGAAATGTGATATGTATACACAATGGAATATTACTCAGCCTTAAACAAAGAAAATCCATAAGCCAATTAGTATAATGTCCTCTCATGACACATTGCTTTTTTTTTGCTGATATTCTTGTTTGTTTCTTTGCCCCAATTGTCTTGTTTTTGTGACTGACCTGTAGCAGGTGTTTTGCACATGTTTGCTGAATGAATGATTCAGCCAACCTGTCAAAGTGTGCCTGATTCTTTTTTTAAGCCAAGATTGATTTTTATGTTAACCTGTCTTTAAATAGTCTTACTGCTTGACTAACTTGTGTAAAAGAAAAGTAACGAAGAGCAGACAAAGTATGTGAAAGCCCATCCCTTTTCCCTACTTCCCAGTCCACTGGATAAATCATTCCTACTGAGGAAGAAACACAAACTGTATTCATAAGCTACCATTTCCATGGCTAAGCAGTAAGGTGACCATTTTCAGAGCTGAATCTTCTACTTAACTGCATGTAACTGCCAATAAGAGATGCCAGGGAAAAGTCAGCAGGGGGGAAAGACAATGGTACTCCCTTGTGTCTTTGCTTCCCTGAAACCCATGCCAGTAACTCACTAGAGTGCATGCAACCAGGAAATCTCATTCTGCCACGTTAGCAGGATGAGAAGCAGAGCCCTCAGATGGAAAGCTTCCCACAAACTCTGACCTGTGATAACACTTTCCCTGACATGAAGAAGGAAGAACAGTGAAATGGGTTTTCCATAAATTTAAACTTGTGTAGTTTGAAAGACCAGAATTTTAAGTTCTAAAAGAATAGATGACGAATCATATCAATAAAAATCTATGAAGCTCCAAAACCGAAGAATGACAAGTATACAGCCATGGTGTCTTTTCATTCATTTGAATAGTTTTCAATCAAATGGAGTCTTCCTTTTAAGTGTCAACCAACTTTATAGACCTCCTTCATGATAATCATGATAACCATAGTATCTTTTTGATTTGTGGATCAAGGAAATATGTATGTGTGCAAGGATGTGAGGAACTTTTTTTCAGAAAAAAATTTACTGCAATCTTCCCACTAGAAGAAAATGCTAGTTTACAGAATTTTTTTTTTTTTTTTTTTTTTTTTTTGCAAGTCCTGGGGCTTGGACTCAAGGCCTGAGCACTGTCCCTGGCTTCTTTTTGCTCAAGGCTAGCACTCTGCCACTTGAGTCACAGCGCCACTTCTGGCCATTTTCTGTGTATGTGGTGCTGGGGAATCAAACCCAGGGCCTCATGTATATGAAGCAGGCACTCTTGCCACTAGGCCATATCCCCAGCCCTAGTTTACAGAATTTTTAAATGATATGAATTCCAGTATAATCCTCTTCTCCTTTTACAACCATATGAAGATTGGGCAAGCTACTGCTTCCAGTCTTTGCAGAAGAAATGGTGCAAACACATCATCTTTCTGTTCTGATTTGGTGCTGCTGAGTTACCAAAGTCACAGAAAGGAAGCAGAATCATAAAAGAACAGTTAGGAATTTCTTCCTAATGATCCACTTGTGTCTTTCCCCCATCTGTAGGGATTCTTGTTTGCTTGATTACATTCCAGTTTTATTGTTTTTTTGCTTTTAACAGAGTTTGAACTCGGGGATTTCTACATGCTTGTCAGCTTGCTCATTTTCACAGCTCATGTTCTTCCACGTGAGCCTTACATCTAGCCCAATTTTGGCTTGTTATTTTGAAGCTATAGTTTGGACTTTTCTGTCCTGGATGGTCTGGAACTGTTATCCTCTGGATCTCGACCTTTTGAGTAGTTAGGATTACAGAAGAAAGACACCAGCTCCCTTCTAGAATTCCATTTTGTTTGCCAACCATGGGAAAATGGTGAACCAAGGCAGATTGAAAAGAGATGGTATTGAAATTTCATGTCAAGATCAGTTTTCATGTCTTCTGTATATAAGATTCACCAGTCCATTTAATCTCTTATTTATTTTAAACTCACATAGAATATTATTTAGGGCAAAAGAATGAATTTACAATACTCTGAATATATCTTATCTAGGAATGAAAATTCCTCCTAGAAAATGAGAGGAAAATATATTAGATACTCCTTGTCAAGACTGTGTGTTTTTTAATATGTGTTACTAGACAGATGTCTTTATCTCATTCTTTTTTTTTAAACTGGTCTGGGGGCTTAAATTCTGGTCCTGGGCACTGACCCTGAGTTTCTTGTGCTCAAGGCTAGCACTCTACAACTTGAAACACAGCTTTACTTGCAGATTTTTGAGTAGTTTATTGGTGATAAGAGTCTCAAGGACTTTCTTGCTTGGACTAGCTTCGAACCGGAATCCTCAGAGCTCTGCCTCCTGAGTAGCTAGGATTACAGGCATTAGCCCCTGGCTCCTGGCACTAATTCTTAATTTTGATCTATGGGAAGTTCTGAAAACTGCCCTTAGAGTTAATGATTGATGCCCCCAAAAGACAAAGAAATGCTGATTTTGTTGACTTTGTTTTTACTCTGTTTCCAATGGAAGATAAGTAGTTGGCAACCTAAATTTTAAACAAATGTTGGTGATCTTATACTAGACCGTATGACCACATGTTGCTTAGTTCTCTTGGTGTTTAAGAGATCTGGATACTAATTAATGATAATAATGATAAGGCTACTTAAAGTAAGATAAGACTTGCTGTAACAATAGCTATTGTTAATTCTCTTTGAAATGCCATTCTCAGACATGCCCTTCCACTTTTGTAAGATTTACTTGTTATCCGCTCCCCACAGAGAAGGGCAGTTATATCAAACAATCCAGGACAAAATCCAGATCGTTTCTCAGCTGATAGGAATTTGTATACATCTCTTGTTGTGGGGAAATTTTCCAAAATGTTAACCTCAGGGGCCCTCAGCACACATTTAAAAGGGTTGTTTCCCCAGATTGCAACATGTGCTACATAAATCATCTCACAAGCCTGACTGGTGTCTTGACTCCACACCCAAAGGCTAAAACCCAAATTCAAGTGTTCTTCTTTGGTTTTGTCCCTTACTATTTCTTTTCGGTTTTCAGTTCTTTTTTTAAATATCTCTTTTCCTCTCTCCTTATTTCTATCCTGCTGAAATCAAGTGTTGGGAAGAGGTGTAAGGTTTTGTTTCAGGCAGAAAGGAATCATGAGCCAGCATGTGTTCAAAAAGACTACTGTGCCTTTAACAAAGATGGAACATTCAGGGGGTGTTATTGTCAAAAGGAGAGTAATTTAAGTCAGAAATGAAATTGGCATCATGTAGTAATTAATTGTCATGAAGAGAATTCATAATTTCTAGGTTTCCTGGTTTGGAAAACAGAAGATGGCAGTAGTCACCTCATAAAGTAGTCCATAGTGGAGGGAAGAGAGATCTGGAAGGAAAGAAGAAAATGAGAGTTAAGAGAAGCTTCATGGAGATTCTTGATGGTTGGAGAGACCAGAGCATGGTCCTAACTATTGATTTTTCTATAGAGGGGTATTCGATTAAGCTATTTATATCATACAAACACTGTTAACTATTAGTGAAGGATAAAATAACAGTTATTAGGTACTTTCCCTTGCTACCATCAATTACTATTGATAATATCAATTAAGTTTCTCAACAACTCTCTGAGGTTAGTACTCTCCCTCTCACTGTCTTGCATTTCCACTCTGCAGCCACGTTAATTCAGAGGCAGCAAGGTCAATTAAGTTCCTCAAGTCATGCACTGATGGGTGGAGAAAGGCCACATCATAAACCAATCTGTTTAGTTCAAGAAACTTTCCTTCTTTCCGTTTCTAATTTTTGCACTTCTCCTGAAAGTGACATGTTTAGATAAAAGCAATTTAGCTTAAAATTTGAAAAATCGGAAGTCCTAGCTAATTGAGGTTGGGCCACACTCAGTTTTGGAAGCCCAGGGCCAAATTACAAGGAGCCAGAGAGCTGCGAATTCACTTTGGAGCCCCTTGTAAACTTGCAAAATACATCTAATCAGAAAAAAATGCAAGGATTGGCAGAATTTCAAGACCCTGCCCTGCCGAGTTTAAAACCCTGACTGTTGTCAGGTGTGAGCTGCTATTTGTCATATATTCCCTGGCTTTAGACAGAGGCCTTGATGTGAGGGCCCTGGCCAGCCAGGCTTTCATTGAAGAAAAGCAGTGTTAGTTATTCCCAGTATTAACTCCACTCATGCCTGTATCAGAGCCAGGTCAAACATGTACACATGGCTTTTTTCTACATTCATTTTGAATCTCTATTTAGCCATTCTCTTGAAATATTAAAGCTCTAGTTATTGTGGGATGGAGTCCTACTACTAAAATGTATCAGAACAAGAAAGAAAAATCTGCCACCTACTTCAAGTTTTAATTTACTTTGGTAATTTATTTTATTCTGATGACACAATCAGTTTTCACTCCTATTTTATTCAAGGCAAAACAAATCGATCAAAAACAATAAAGTAAAGCTTGTATAGGACTAAAAACTGTTCAAGAATACAAGTGTTCTGCAGTTATATTCTCAACTATTAGCTTGCAGGTAAGGGTCCCACATATAGGATCCATTCCCCAAGACAGGATATACTGAAAGTTCAGGTATTTATTTATCTCATGTAAATTCCACATATAATTCTAGACTGCAGGTAAATTCCTCATAAACCAATTAAGGTTTAACATGCAAAGGCAGGGTTTTTTTTAAAGTATTTTAATTGCAAAGTAGTAAATCAAGACTTTCTTCCTAGTTTGGTTATGATGTCAAAGCTCATTTTCTATGAAAGCATCTATAGGACTTCCTGTTCCCACCCCATTTTACAAAAAGAACATAGTTCTACCAGAATTCTTATTCTGAAATACAACAGAATAGATACTATAACAGGCCACTCCTAAAAGCAGAAGAGAACCTGATGCTAAAACAAATTACTTCAATACATTACTGGGCTTCCTAGAATGTAAAGAAATAGACGAGAGAAAGGGGGGGTGGCTGAAATTCCATAAGAAGAAGTGAGCAATAACTGACATAAAAAAAGAAGAAAATGATGGTATAAGTGATATAATGGCATCTGTGATAACACATATAATGAATATAATCCAATGCACAAACCAAAAGGAAAGTCAGAAGAAAAAGATTAGAAAAGAGAAGATCAAGCTTTACCTGTATAGTTAAACATAGAAGATGAAGAATACTTTAACTAATAACAAGCAATGAAGACACATTCACCTTCACTTCTTCCTGGAACATTATCCACAGTAGAATTTTCTCTTTCTTTTATATTTAAAGTTGTGTGCTACTAGGGATAATGAACGAGAAAGGAAATGAGAAGAATTTGGACAAGAGATGGCTACATGTTCTTGTCCTAGTAGAGTTGGAAAAAATATCCTGAATCATAATCCAGCAGTGGCAAGTATCGATACATTAAGCCACTAGACCCCTAAGTAGTGAATTTCTGACCTCCTTAATTATGTGTTATTTCCTAGTTTTTGATTTCTCACTCATTATTCCTTTCTTTTCTCTCTTTACTTATTTCTATAAATAACTATAATATTTCAATTTTGTTGCCTTTTGACCTATCAGTCTACCAGTTTTGCCTTCTACTTAACCAGGATAAAAATATCTCAACTCTGGATACATTCTATAATCAACTTTGTCCAACATTATACCTAAGTAATTAGGTCTGATAGAGTTGGTCATTAAGCACAGTCGTTTGGTCTCCAAAAATCTCTGATGGCTAAATGCAAATGAGTTGCTTAGCATCCTACTATATTTCTCAGCCTTTTCAAACAACAGTCCATCTTCCCACTTTTTATTTCCTCAATATGCCTTTCTTAGAATAAATTATAGCTGCTTCTTTGAACAATTCCTTCTCCTCAACATTTAAACTTTACACTCTTCCTCATCTTCCTTGTGTGTGTGTATGAGTTTCTGCTGGTCCTGAGGCTTGAACTTGGGACCTGGATGGTGTCCTTAAGCTTTCTTGCTCAAGGATAACACCCTACCATTTGATACAACACTCTACTTCTGGCTTTTTGGTGCCTAGTTGTAGATAAATCTCTCATAGACCATCCTGCCTGAGCTGCCTTTGCACCACAGTCCTCATATTTCAGCATCTTGAACACTAGAATTACAAATGTATGCTGCCAGCGCCCAACTATTTCCTATCTAAAAAACCAACATCAGCAACCTCATTCTTTCTCCACTTTACTTATGCATTGCTCTGAAACCCTTCAGAAACAAAGTTATCACTATTTTCCCAATTTCCCATGAATGTCACTGTGATCTAATTGCCTTCTTAGTCTAGTTACCAGTGGCTTACTTAGTGCCATATTTTAAATCTAATTTTATTAACCTCATAAATAATTATTCTATCCCATAAGTTATAGTAAAATATAATAATTATTTGTATTGCTGCTCAAACACACTCAACTCTGACCATTACTTCAGATCTAGGTCCTAGATTCTTTTGGCAAGGCTTCATCTTTCATATGTAATTTCTTACTTTCTGGCATTGCAGGGTGTTCCAAACTCACCTTGGAACAAATTAGTTTAATTTTCTTCCTGTATTAGTCTACATTCTCAAGAGAAACAGAATCAATAGGAGATATATATATGTATATATATGTATATATATATATATCGTTTAGTTTATTAGAAGGAATTGGCTTACACAGTTATGGAGGCTCATAAGCCCTAAGATCTGCTTTTTGGCAAGCTGAAGACCCAGGAGAGCTGATAGTGCAAGTTCCAGTCTTTGTCTGAAGATTAGAGAACTAGGAAAATCAATGGTGTGTGTTCCAATTGGAGTCAAAGGACAAAGACAAAAGAATGATGTCCCAGATAAAAGATGGGCACGGAGAATTCTTCCTTACTCAGCCTTCCCTTCTCTTTGGGCCTTCAGTGGATTGGGTGGGACCACCCACAGTGGTGAGACACTTAGTTTTACTCAGACTACTGATTCCATTGTTAATCCCATGTAGAAACACTCACCGAGACACACTAAAGAAAGTGTTTAAACAAATGTCTGGGCATACTCTGATGAGTTTCAAGTTAACAGAAAAATGACCGCCAATATTGCCCTCACCCTGGAAACAGCTCCATCTCCAAGGAGCTCTGGATTCCTTCAGTGGAAAATGTATTTTGAAACTATGATCTGTTATTCATTGCCACTTGAGTGCCATTGCTTTCAGGCCTCCTCAGTGAAGCAGCCACAAAATGCACATGTCTATATGACCCCCTCCCATGCATACAGCTATATTTATTTTCATACTAATTATCACTGTGTATCCACTTTAAAACATATTTCTTATTGGTACCTCTGACTCGAGTGCATCACCATAGGGTTTATATTCTAGCTCCATTCCCTTGTTTATGATGTCTTTCTCCAAAAGTAAAACAAATCTAGCCCTCATTATCTACAATATAGTTATTTATCTTGTAAACTCACACCTACACACAGGCAATTTATTTATCTTGTAAACTCACACATACACACAGGCAATTTCAGGACTTGAAACAATGTCAGGCATAGTACTGATTAGAGTACAATATTGTTGTGGGGTCTTTTCATCCTGAGCCTTATACACTCTAGTCCAAACAGGGTTTTCTAAAGTTATCCAGGTTTGTTTTTTCTTTATTTCCACCTCTCTTCCTTTCAGTGTGTTAGTGTTATTCATTTGTAATACAAATTTGTGACTTTTCTTTTCCTTTGGTGTTCTTCCATATTCTAGTTGCTTTTAAAAATTCACAAACACAAAAAAAAATCACCTTTGATTTGTAGCCTTTCAGGGTCTTTGTTAAGGAAGTTCTGTCCTGTGCCAAGGAGCCCAAGTGTTTCTCCTACTCCTTCCTTTAGTGTCTTCAGGGTGCCTGTTTTGATTTCAAGGTCTTTAATCCATTTGGAATTGATTTTGGTGCAGGGTGATATATAAGGATCTAGTTTTAGTTTGTTGCATGTGTTGAGCCAGTTTTGCCAGCACCACTTGTTAAAGAGGCTATCTTTCTTCCATACTATTGTTTTAGCTCCTTTATCAAAGATTAAGTAGGCATAGTTCTGTGGGTTTAATTCTGGGTCTTCAATTCTGTTCCATTGGTCTTCAGGCCTGTTCCGGTGCCAATACCAAGCTGTTTTTATTACTATAGCTTTATAATACAGCTTGAAGTTGGGTATTGTAATTCCTCCAGCACTGTTCTTTCTGCTTAGGAGTGTTTTTGCTATTCTAGGTCTTTTGTTGTTCCATATGAATTTCTGGATTGCTTCCTCTATTTCATTAAAGAATGGTGTTGGGATATTAATGGGTATTGCATTGAATTTGTAGATAGCCTTTGGCAATATTGCCATTTTGATTACATTAATCCTCCCAATCCAGGAGCATGGGAGGTTTTTCCATTTTCTTAGTTCTGACTTAATTTCATTTTTCAAGCTTTTAAAGTTCTCTTCAAAGAGGTCTTTCACTTCTTTGGTTAAGGTTATTCCTAGGTATTTTATGTTTTTGGGGGCTATTGCAAAAGGAGTTGCTTTCCTGATTTCAGCCTCGGTCTTCGGGTTGTTAGCATAGAGAAAGGCCGTTGATTTTTGAAGGTTTATTTTATATCCTGCAACTTTGCCAAAGTTTTGTATCAGCTCTAGTAGCTTGGGGGTAGAGTCTATGGGATTCTTTAGGTATAGGATCATGTCATCTGCGAAGAGAGAAAGTTTAACTTCATCTTTTCCTATTTGGATCCCCTTTATATTCTCTTCTTGCCTAATTGCTCTGGCTAGGAATTCTAGTACTATGTTGAAGAGCAGGGGAGAGAGTGGACATCCCTGCCTTGTTCCTGATTTTAAAGGGAATGGCTTTAGTTTTTCACCATTTAGAGTTATGCTTGCTGTTGGTTTGTCATAAACTGCCTTGATTATATTCAGGAATGTTCCCTGGAATCCCAGTTTTTCCAGGGCTTTTAGCATAAATGGGTGCTGGATTTTATCGAACGCTTATTCCGCATCCAGCGATAAAACCATGTGGTTCTTTACCTTGCTCCGGTTGAGGCTACAAATCAAAGAAAGGTTGGACAAATGGGACTGCATCAAACTCCAGAGCTTCTGCACGGCAAAGGACATAGCTCTCAAGATAAACAGAAAGCCCACAGCCTGGGAGAAGATCTTTACCGGACATTCAACAGACAAAGGCCTCATCTCTAAAATATATGCAGAACTAAAAAAATTACCTTCTTCCAAAACAAAACTGCAAAGAACCAATAGCCCCCTCATCAAGTGGGCTAAAGACTTACAAAGAAACTTCTCTGATGAGGAAATGAGAATGGCCAATAGACATATGAAAAAATGCTCTACATCACTGGCCATAAAGGAAATGCAAATCAAAACAACATTGAGATTCCATCTCACCCCAGCAAGAATGTCATATATCAAGAAAACTAATAATAACAATTGTTGGAGGGGATGTGGCCAAAAGGGAACCCTACTTCATTGTTGGTGGGAATGTAAACTGGTTCAGCCACTCTGGCAAGCAGTATGGAGATTCCTCAGAAGGCTCAATATAGAACTCCCCTATGACCCAGCAGCCCCACTTTTGGGTATCTATCCAAAAGCCCACAAACAAAATCACAGTAATGCCACCAGCACAACAATGTTCATCGCAGCACAATTTGTCATAGCGAGAAGCTGGAACCAACCCAGATGCCCCTCCATAGATGAATGGATCAGGAAAATGTGGTACATTTACACAATGGAATTTTATGCCTCTATCAGAAAGAATGACATTGTTCCATTTGTAAGGAAATGGAAGGACTTGGAAAAAGTTATACTAAGTGAAGTGAGCCAGACCCAAAGAAACATGGACTCTATGGCCTCCCTTATTGGGAATAATTAGTACAGGTTTAGGCAAGCCATAGCAGAGCATCACAAGGCCCAATAGCTATACCCTTAGAAACACATAAGATGATGCTAAGTGAAATGAACTCCATGTTATGGAAACAAGTGATATATCACAGTTGTAACTACTTTCAACGTCCTATGTGTATGTGTAGTTTCTATTATTGATAATGTTTTGTATCACCTTCCTATGTTTGTACCTACACTATCTCTGTAATCTTATCTGAGTATATTGGAAACCGTGTTTATTGGTATTGGAAGTAGGAAATTCAAAGGGAATACCAAATTCGTGAGACACAGGGTAAAAAAAGAGAAATAACTACAAAAGCAATACTTGCAAAACTGTTTGGTGTAAGTGAACTGAACACCTGGGGGGGGGAGGGAAAGGGGGAAGGGAGGGGGGCATGAGGGACAAGGCAACAAACAGTACAAGAAATGTATCCAATGCCCAATGTATGATACTGTAACCTCTCTGTACGTCAGTTTGATAATAAAAATTTGAGAAAAAAAATAATAAAATAAATAAATAAATTAATTAATTAATTAATTTAAAAAATCACCTTTTTGAGGGGTAAAATTTGTATAGATTTTGAAAAAATGCATAGAATCCTGACAATATTTCTTTGTTTTGCATTTTAATTGTTATTGTCAAGGTGTTGTACAGAGGGGTTACAGTTATACAAGTCAGGTAAAGAATACATTTCTTTTTGAGCAATATCACCTCTTCCCTGGTTCTCTCCCAGTTTTTCTCTCCCATCCCCACCCACTAGTTGTTTAGTTCATTTTCCACATAGTTCCTAGTGAGTATCACTGCTGCATTTATTCACCTTTTTCACTCCATTTCTGTGCCTCTCCTTAGCCTTCCCAAAGAGAGATAAACTATATTTCTGCCACCATAGTTTTAACAAAGCTGCTCACCTTGAAATAGTCTGCACATGCTACCCATGTGTGAGTACTCTCACTTCTAATTCATAATAACTATTAATTTATTTTCTTTTATTGAGATGTCCTATAAAGGGAGTTATAATATATGTAGCCTTTTGAGTCTGGTTCCTATCATCTAGAAAAATACAATTCCCCCATATTTTTTTACTTACTTTTATTGTTGAGTAATATTTTTCCTCCATTTTTTTCTTTATTGTCAAAGTGAAGTGCAGAGGTGTTACAGTTTCATATGTAAGGCAGTGAGTACATTTCTTGTTCAACTTGTTACCTCCCTCATTTTTCCCCCGCCTTCCCCTCCCCCACTCCCTCTCCCCCCATAAGTTGTACAGTTGGTGTACACTAAATGGTTTTGCAAGTATTGCTTTTGGAATGGATTGTCTTTTATCCTTTGTTTCTTGATTTTGGTATTCCCTTTCCCTTCCCTAGTTCCAATATACGTATATACAGAATCCAGGGTAATAAGATGAGAAACAGTGACAGTGGGGGTAAAACCACAGGAAGGGAATACTAGAGAAAAAAAAAGGGTACAGTTTCACATGGCATCTTGAAAATAATTACAACAATGATATAATACTTGTTTCTATAAGGTGGAGTTCATTTCACTTAGCATCATCTTATGTGTTCATAAGAGCATAGCTATTGGGCTATTGTGATCTTCTGCTATGACTAGCCTAAGCATGTACTAATTGTTCCCTATGAGGGACACTATAGAGTCCATGTTTCTTTGGGTCTGGCTCACTTCACTTAGTACATTTTTACCAGACTGTTGTATTTGTCTATGGAAACACTGGGGTTCTTCTTAGTTTCAAGTAACAGCTTAAAAGCTACTAAAGCATTCTCACACACATTTTTGTCTAATCATATATTCAAATACTTGAATTTCAACTAGTTGAATTTCTGAGTCTTATGAAAACTTGATTATAAGTTTTACAAAAATTGTTCAACTTTTCTTCACAGCATCTATATCATTTTGCCTTCCCTCTACCAAGAGTTCCAGTTTCAGTGCCTTGTTTTGTCTGTGACCTAGACATTTTAATTGGTGTAGAGTGATATCTCCTTCTGGCTTTAATTTTTTTCTTTCAAAGACTTTCCCATACTGTTTACATGCTGTTCAGATTCTATATCTCTTTTTCTGGTGATGTCTAAGTTTCGATTAAAATGAATAATTTTATTTTATTATTGTAAACTTAGTATTTTATGCATTTTTGACATAAATATTTGTGCAATAAATAATTTCATTCTTCATTTTAGTTGAGCCGTCAGTGATATTTGATGCCATTGAACATGTCTTCTTTCTTAAAATATTTTCCTTCTTTTTCTCTATTTCTGACTTTCCATCACTGTTGTCTCAGACTGTTAAAAAGAAGTTGACTTTGACTATAAAGAGGAAAGTACAAACATAATGAAGAGATGATTTTTGAAAAGTATAAATAAGGCAAGTGAACGTTTTTAAGGATGAAACATACAATAATTAAAATATAAAGAAAAGAACCTAGAGGGATTAATGATAGAATAGACATTACAGAAGACAAAAACAACAATGAAATTTAAGATACAATAATACAATCTGCCAAATAAAGACCCGAGAAAAAGATTTTTAAAAACCTCTTACCAGTAATGTTAAGGAAATATTAATTAATCTAATACATGTATAATTGGAGTTCCAATGAAAGTTTGTAGTGGAGAGAAGGATATGTTTGAAGATCTAATACTAAAAGTGACATTGAAAAGCCAGACACCAGTGGCTCATTTTTGTAATCCTTGCTACTCAGAAGGCTGACATCTGAGTATAGTGGTTCAAAGCCAGCCCAGGCAAGAAAGTCTAGAAGACTCTATCTCCAATAGACTACCTGCCCCCCGCAAGCCATAAGTGGAGCTGTGGCTCAAGTGGTAGATTGCTAACCTTGAGCAAATGATGCTTAGGGACAGTGCCCAGGCTGTCTCTGTGTTCAACCCCAGGACTGGCACCAATAAGAGTTTTATAAATATGACCAAAACTATACATTGACAGATCCAAAGAAGCTTGATGACTCCTAAGCAAAATAAACTTGAATAAAGTCACATTGCAGAACATCATGATCAAATATTAAAAATACATTACAAAAGTAGAAAAATTGTATTTTCATAAAAATAAACAGAACTAGATGAAGCCTATCCAGACAGATAAATCCTCTTGGATTTATCACCAATTAACTCACAAAATCCACAATAGGAGGAAGTTGTAGAGCACCAGCTGTAAGTGAAAAAAGACTGAGTGAAAAGGGCCCTGAGTTTTACCAGAGAGAAACAGTGAGAGAGCAAGAGAGAGAGAGAGAGAGAGAGAGAGAGAGAGAGAGAGAGAGAGAGAGAGAGAGAGATCTTAAATTGTATTATTTAAATTGCATTATTTAAGTAAAGAAACTAGGCCTTAAAATTGTATACTATCTGGTTCCATCAATACGATATTCTAGAAAAACAAACATACATGACAAGCCAGCTGCCAGTGGCTCATACCTGTAATACTAGCTACTCAGGAGGCTGAGATCTGAAATCACAGTTCCGAGTCAGACCTGGCAGGAAATTCCATTACACTCATCTCCAAACAAACAAACAAACAAACAAACAAAAAACTACTCAGAGAAAGGCCCAAGTGATGTTGTGGTTCAAGTGGTAGAGTGCTAGCCTTAAGCACAAAAAGGCTTAGGTTCAGCACCAAGGACCAGAAAACAAAACAACAACAACAAAAAACATGCATTTCAGTGGTTGTCAGTGGTCTAAAGTAAGTTACAGAATTGATTCCAGTGGGCCAAAAGGAAATTCACAAGGTTATCAACATTTCCTATAATTTTACTGTTCTGTCAGTGGCTGCACACCTTTGTGAACATGAACTGTCCTAATCTACCCCCAAATTGGCAAATATTATTGATTATAAAATATACTTTTATTCAGCTAATAAATTGTCAAAAATGGAGCAATTTTTGAAGATTTCAGAGAAAATGCAACAATAGCAAACTCAACTTTCAGAAAATAAAATATTCCCATCCATCCCTGGATAACCAGGTAAAGAGATAGTACGCAGAGTCAAAAGCAAAGACTTCTTTGCTTTTGATCTATTTGTAGATAGAATTATTGATAAATTTTCCATTCTTAAATAATTTTAAGTTCTGTTGTGAACCAGAGTAAAACTGAGAAGGCCTAAAGTTTTATGACATAAGATTTGTAAAATTTTGAAGTGTCATAGAAAAAAACTTAACAAGTTTTTCTGAAAGAAAATGTTTTCCAAAACATTAGGGTTTTTTTTGTTCTTTTTTTCAATTTTCCTTTGTAAAGACAAAAAGGTGATGATTATGAAAAAGTCATTTCAATACTTTAAAAACTAGAATAAAAATGTTTCTGTATTTAGTAGAGGTTTGTCTGAATTTTTCAGATAGCACCATATTTGTAGAGCAAATATTTCTCAAATAACATTACCATCTCTTGAAAAGAGAAATTAAAGATTCCAGTGATTAAATTGATATACCAGAAAATTCAGTTTGAAGAAGTTTGGGGACAATTTTATGAAAAATGCTAAAATGTGTAGATCTCTATTGGAACAAGAAGCTCATGATATTTATAAAAGTATCAGTGATTTTTGTAGAGTGACAGAGCCACAAAATGGACAAACATATCCCCAATTCTGCTTATGTCATTTTCTATTGTTCAGATTATCAGTATAAAAAATTACCATGCTTCCATATAAATGATTTATGCAACTCTTATTTCCTAATGAAACTTATTTGTCGAAATAAATTTTGAATGGCACAATAAAAATAATTTTAGATAGGCACTGGTGGTACACATCTGTAATTCTAGCTACTCAGAAAGCTGAGATGAGAGATTCAAGGTTCAAAGCCAGCCAGGGCAATCATATCTCAGAGACCCTTCTCTCCAATAAACCAACAGAAAGCCTAAAGTGGAGATGTGCCTCACGTGGTAGAGCAACAGTGTTGAATGAAAAAAGCCCAATAAATGTGTAAGTTCTAAAGTTCAAGCCCCAGTACCAACACACTCACTCACTCACACACACACACACACATACTGATCAATAAATAAATATAGTTGTTATTTTAGCCTTATTTTACCTCATGATTACATCAGTTTGGATGAAAAGATTCCCTGATAATTGTATTTATGCACCAATTTAATGCATTTTGTGATATTTTGGAGTTTTACAAATGTATCCATTTAGCTTTAATGATGTACCTGTGAAAAATATTAAGAAGCTAAATCCAGCCTCTCAGATGATCTCTGAAGCCGAAGAGGACAGGAAGTGGTGTAAGTCAGTGCCATCTCCTTTTCCTTGGGAACATGATGTGTAATGATGAAAACAGTCTCATTCAAATGGCACCAATGTCAAAAAGAAAAAGAAAAAAGTCTGAGGAGAGACTCCAAGGCTTCCAAAATGGTGACGGAATAGGAGGTTTGGAGGGTTAAAAGAATTTCAAACTGACATAGGGCTTTGATGGAAGGGGAAAAAACCCTTTTGATCAAGAAGTTATTTCTAGTTCAGAGCCCTGCAGAATCAACAATAACTTATTTTCCAAATTGTCCATTACCAACATCAATCAGGGTTTTCCTGAAGCAAGATCCCGTCCACACTTGTAAAACTATAGGTATATGGTTCTCACCTGTAGCTTTTGATGGTTTGCCTTCCAGTGTCCAGCGCATGCATTTATCCTAGGTTTATTCTTTGCTTCAGTCTTGCCAGATAAAACAAACATGCAGACTTATGAAGGGTGAACAGTCTTTTTTTTAAGCGCTGAAAAGTGGGAAGATTTACATGGTGGGAAATTGAATAAGGATAAAGGATATGACTGAAGAGGGAGCATGCACATCCAGTTTTAATGGAAAACTCTCTTTTGCCAGTTTTATTGCCATAGGAGAGTAACTCAGTGGTGGCTCATTACTAATATTTTACTTTATGAATAGCAACTCCTGAGAACTCCAGTAGTAAAACTTGGTTCATTTCTCTTATGTGCTAATGGTGTTATTATTCCCATGCCAATAGATATGATTTTCTTGCACATCTGTTTCTGAAAGGAAAAAAAACCCAAATCCTATACATCATCTAAAATTATGACTCATAAATTATGGGATTTATGTTAGTCACATATAGCAGTCTGTGTTATACCTATTTTCATTTTAATTATTCTTTTATGAATAGAGATAATACACTATTAATGTCAAATATTTCCATTGTTTTTATAGACTCTGGGAGAGGTCATGATGAATTTAAAGTTTTGGATGCTTTCTGAGTCAGTAACTCACTCATTTTGATAAAAGCTAATCTCCTAACATTTAACCTCAACTTAGCAGAATATTTTATATAACTTTCCTCCAAAAAATTCTCAGCTATTTAGAGGCTTCTCCTGTTACATGCATGAACAAATTTTACAGGATCATTATGATTTTTAAATTATTACTATCGATTAAAAATGTCTGTTTTTGTCATTTTGGAGGCATAGCTATATTTACTTTCGTATAGCCAAAAGGTCTTTTCTTGCAGAAGCACAAAGAATACTTGAAAATAAAAGTCCTTTGTTGTTCTAGACATATAATGTCATTTACAAGTGAACATTTGCTACACTAAATATCATAAGCTAAAAAATATTTAACAATGATTTGTGAAACTCAAGTATTCACTTGATGATGTAGACTTGTGTAAGAGGATAATGATGTGATCTGGGGAAATTGAGAACTTAGAAAAGAACTAGCAAGTCCAACTTAATTGTCAAAGTTGAGAAGCAGGTGGCCCTATGCTAGAGAGTAAGCTGTGATTCATTTCCATGGCTTTCCTGAGCTTTTCTCAGTAGCATCTCATTTTGATCCCATCACTTCTTTTAGTTTAGATATTGTCAATTAGATATAAAATTGGTCTTCCTGCCACTCTGCTCATCATCTTTTAGTCCATCACCCATAATCTCTTCATAAAGATCTTTAAAAAATATATCTACCTCTTCTCCTTACAATGGCCTCACATTTTCTACAGGTTGAAGTCCAAGATTCATTGGTGTTATTCAAGACTCAGTGTTAATTAGCCTTACCACAAAAGTCTGTCAGAATTCTAGACTCATACTCATTTTTTTCTTCTGTTTGCACATAATAATTAACTTGCTCAAATTTACTACAGAAGCATTGGCTTCTGTGCATCTGCATCTACTGTTTTCTCTTCCAGAGATATCATAGCATCACCTTCTCCTTCTATTTCATGTTGAGTAACTTCTGCTTGCCCTTCAGATATTTGATCTTCCACAATTTTGTCATTGTCACAAATATGTGTTCTACTTACTCATCTTCAAAGAGCCCATAATCCTTTCATACACACAATTGTCAGTGTTAACTGATAGAGCAGTCCCAACCTGACCGTGCATTTCTTGGTGGAAAAAATATAACACCACATTTACTTTAACAAGTGTTTGCAAACTTGTTGACAAAATTGCAATTATCTGGGTCAAATGAAAGATTGAGATTCTCTGACATTCAGAATAATGATCATAGCAAGTAAAGTCATGGTCAAGGTCAGAAAGACTTGTTGACAAAGAAAATGGACAGTGACTTTCTTTCCCTAAAGTGACGGTCATTCTTTTGTGAAGCAATATGGTAAAGAAAGATCAATCACATAGTTCGACAGTTGAAAGGGTTTTAAGCCAATCCTTGATGTTAGGCAGAAATAAAATCCATGTAAAGCTTGAAAATATGGTACGGAGGGATGGAGGGAGAGTGGAATGTATAGTCCAATTATCATACTTTTCTATCCAGTCCAGTGTATAAACACTTGTATATCCATTTGCTTTTTCCACTCAAGCAGGATGATTTTGATTTGTTTTGTTTTGTTTTTAGTAAGCAAAGCCATTGCACAGCATGTTCCTGCCCACTCTTTCAGGCTGCAGATTGTTCTAACCTGATGAGTTATGAAAGAACTTCAGGAGATTCTTTTGCTTTGGTGTGAAGCTAGTCACTTCATAGACACATAAAAAACTTTGGGGCTTCAAGGAAGTTTTTGAATCTGTTCTTTCCTATTTATCCCACTGCCATGATTTCATGAAATGACCTTCTATTTTCCTCTCATTCTCCTTCTTTGATGAACAAAGAAAGAAAAAGAAAATGAAACATCAGTATGAAATGTGGATGCATCCCAACATCAGCCAGTGCATATATTACAGTTTTGAATCAATTATTGTTCTAGTACACACCCTTTATCTGAGAAATGAAAGAACAGCCAGCACTAACAAACCTGATTGTTCTGGCAAAATTGCCATCCCATTCATGGTGGCATTGCTGAAGTTTTCTTTTTTTCCTTTAATGTTCCAACTTCATTAAAAAATGTTAATAGTTCAAGTGGTACTTTCTAACTTTACTATTTCACCTATTCATTCTTTGTAGGAGATGTTTACTTTCAGGTTTCTTGAGGGATTCCTAGGGGGCACAGTGGCCTACAGCAGCTTGCTTACTTGGTACAGACAGCTGTCAATCTGCTAGGTAGGGCAGAACCCTGTGGATTATTCTATACCTAATGGCTTCTGAGCAAGCGAGAGATTCAGACTTGAGAATATGAGAACTTCCCAACTTACCATTCTTAGACCAAAAGAGATTTAATCACAGCAGTTAAGAAACCAAATTACAAACATAAAACATGGAGACTTAAGTGCTCCAAGATGAATCTATATGAGTATTCTGATTACTACACCCTAACTTAAACTTTAATAAAACGTGATGGATTTTTTTTTCTAGGAAAGTACTGGAAATCAGTAAGGATGGTAGCTGTGCCAAGAGGCTGTGCTCTGCCTGGTACTCAGTTGCAAGAGGAGACAGAGACTGTTTCTGCTCTGGCCTCCCTCACAGTGGATGTGGAACAACCCTTTGCTCAGGAAGACAGCAGGTATGAGTCCAGTGTGGGAGAGCCACATGGTCACTCACATCCAGGTTCTTCATGGGCATTCCTGAACCTACATCCTGGATTTCCTTTGCCTATCTCCTCCACATCGCCCGCCTCCTGTGTTCTCCAAAGCCACAGATCCCAAAGCACAGGCTTTGGGCTCTGGAGAATTGCAGTTACTGCATTCTTCCAGACTTGTAGCATGTGGTTGCAGTTCACAGAAAAATAGAAGGGAAGAGATAGATGGTGAGAAAAATCACTCCTTGTTGGATAATTTAGTACAGATCATTATGGAATGAACTGCTTATGGGCTTAACTTCTTTCCGTGGTTATCCCTATTTTTCCAGATGTTCTGTTTCTTCCTTTCGTCATTTTAAAATCCTTAATATAACAAAGGGAAAGAGGAGATCAGAAGCTGAATATAATGGGGGAAAAAAGGCACAAGCACTCTTGTGTGATTGTCCTTGAGATCCAAGAACTAGATGATGGTGGAAGTTAACTGCCAAGGACACAGGAGTATGGAAGGCAGTCTGGAATGGAGTTTTATTTTGTATTATAAAATGCAACTGGTTTCACATTGCCTTCATATGAACTTTCTAGGGGGAAAAGTAAGGTTAACCTGAAATGTGATTGACAGTCAATAAGAAAAAATTTTTAAAGAAATCTTTGCCAGTTTGCACATCTTCACATTATGGGTTCATCATTCCACTCAATAGATAGGGGATTTCCTTAAAGTTAATGTAACCAAAAGCATCACAAATGTACCTTAGCATTGGCAGTCTCTGTGGCTGACTTCAAGGTTGTATATTCTTTAGGAAAAAATGAATCAGGTGAATTTTTACTAAGGCTCTGCCAGCTTACACTCTGAAATTGCTTCTGAAAAGGTAATCGAACTCCCTCTATCAGTAACATCACCATTAATTACACAGATCCTGCTACTAGTGCATAGGTTGGCAAGTTTCCCAAGAATGCACACATTTGAACAGTTCTAGCTTTCTTGCTTTTACTGGATACTCGGAGGTTAATGGATTTAACATCTTGTTTTGGCAAAGAGCAGTAGATAAACGGAATAAGCAATTTGATTTTTATGCAATGCTTTTCTCTTAGTATAGTCACTTAAAGACCAAATCATTGGTAAAGGAAAAAAATTGCCTATTGCTGACTTAGAAGGCATTTTCTTATGATGTATGGAGCATAAGGGAAAACTTATTTTACATCTTTGATAATATGAACTAACCCCCTGCTGTTCCCAGCTAAGACATGAACCAAGTTCATAATCCAAAAGGTGTTGCAATTATTCCCAAGGCCAAAAACAGTTAGTTGTCTGTCATCAGAGGGCCATAAAAGTGAGGAAACTAACATCTGTTATTATTGGATATAAAAGGAGCACAGCTATTCTTTAGAATTCATTTAATATAGAAAAATGAAGCTGAATTTCACCCTGAGTGAAATCAATTGTTATTTTGCCCATTAAATTACAAAGCTTAGAATAATTAACAATAATAAGTGATGTAATGAGGCTCTGGTATTAGAAAAATCTCAGCACTTTGGCAGGACTTGGTTTTAAAGGCATACTTGTTTATCCTCAGGTAAATAGTTTGCTTGGCTCCTGCAAATCTATAGGAATTAAACCTCAGCTTCATGACTTTTAATCTTCATCCAATAGCAAAGAGAGAATGGGAATAGGAAAGAAGAATTCAAAGTTTGCTGTCTGTTTCATGTTCATCGATCAGTTTTAGACAAATATATCTATTGTGATTGATTTTCCTTGTGAGAAGAAAAATCATTTTGCTTGAAACATTTTCTATATTTTTGGACTCTTTTTTTCAACAGAGGAAAATGGAGATTCTTCCAGAAGTAGCTCTTGACTACTGATGAATGAGTCACGAAAGAGAAACAGAGACAGAGGAAGAAAGAGACAGAGAGACAGGGAGGCAGAGACAGGAGGAGAGAGTGAAAGAGACAGAGAGAGGAAGAGATAGTGAAAGAAAGAGAGAAAGACAAGAAGCAGAGAAAGACCTAGAGAGACAGAGACACAGATGGACAGAGAGAAAGAGTGTGAGAGAGAGACAGAAAGATACAGAGAGAGAGGCAGACAGACAGGAAGACAAACAGAGAATGAGAGGAAACATTTACTCTTCTAAAGACATGCTATCAGAATTGTCCTACTACTCAATAGGGTAAAATGACTTTCAAAGTAAGATAAAGAGATAGAAATGTCCCTGGGCCTTTGTTATGAATGCAATATTATAAGAACACAGGAAATTGAAAAATTAGAAAAAATCAGAGAACTAAATGGATGGAAAAGAGTAAAGGCAAGATTCTTTTTATAAGAAATACTTGCCAGTTATTTTGCAGGATCTCTTGGTGTTTGGAGTGAGATGACTCATTTTGTACTAAGATTTTGGGTAAGGCAGCTCTTTTCCTGGCCAACTCATATCTGACTCACTTACCACTAGTGAATAAGGGATAAAGCGCTCCTGGCTAAGAACCACTGCAAGTATTTTCTGTTCATTTTTCTTGGACAGGGGAGGGGGGAACACAGTCAAAAGAACCATTTCATTTTATAAGCAAATTGGTGGACCTTGAAGAATAAATAATTAGGAAATGACAGATAAGTGAGAATTCATTTGAAGACAGCTGATATAAAGGTGTCAAACATCGTAATTTGCAGGTGACAGGGGCTCTGGTAGAAAATAAATGATTGGTAGATCAACAAAAATAAAGACAAAAGGAAGGAATGAAGGAAGGGAGAAGAAAGAAAGAAAGAAAGAAAGAAAGAAAGAAAGAAAGAAAGAAAGAAAGAAAGAAAGAAAGGAAGGAAGGAAGGAAGGAAGGAAGGAAGGGAGGGAAAGGAAAGGAGTGAAAGAAAGAAAGAAAGATGGAAGGAGGAAAAGAGAAAGAAAGAAAAAGAAAAAAGAGAAGAAATAATAAAAGAAGGAAGGAAGGAGGGAAGGAGCAGAGGGAGGGGAGGGAGGGAGGGAGGGAGGATGAAAGACAAACCATTATTGGACTCATTATATAGCCAAGGAAAAATACACGGGTTTGATCCATTTATTTCATGTATTGTTTAGCACACATATAGACAGATAGATACCAAGATACATAGATAGGTAGATACAACATATATATATATATGCAACATATATATGCAACAAATACATTCACACACATACATATATATATACACATATTAATTTTTTAGAAGTGAAATTGAAATCTTAATTTGCTTATTTGCTAGGAAAATACACCTTTAAAAGATTTGTACTTTGACTTTCTTAACTCTGTTTTAAAAGGCTTCATCATTACCCTACTGAGACTTAGTATTGGATACCATCTCAGGCTCTGCTGAAGATCAAGAAAAAGTTCTCTCTGGCGAGTAAGACTTCAGTGTGCTCAGCTATTAAAATTTTAGAACCATATCTATGCTCTAGAATTTCTAACTATGTCTTTTTTCATAACTCAATAACAAATCATGAAAATGTTTTCAGATGCATGTTTGAGCCATTGATTGCAGTGTAAATCTTATTTGATTTTCTTAATGCAGTCTCATGTATTTAAACCATCAATATTCCCACATTTTGGCAAATTTTCTCATAAATGATTTCAAATCATTATATAATAAGGAACCATGGGAACCATGGTTGTATTTTTAACTTTCTCCCAATGTTAATGAAAACTTATTTGAGTAGGCTAAAATTTGAAAGGTTCTAGGAACAGGGCCGGACAGGACAAGACAAGACAGGGCAGGAAGGAAAGAAAGGGAAGGGAAGGGAAAGGAAGGGAAGAGAAAGAGAAGGAAAACCGCCTCTTTCCGGGCACCATGGCCATTATTTTATCTACTTATGGTGCCTGATATTTTCTTGGGGGATATATGAGGTCTGACTTGGCATATCATGGAATAAACTCATGCCCTGTTCTGTATTTCAGAGTTCAATGTTCTGTCCTGTGTGGGGATGCTGGCTGTATGCCTAGAGGGGCGGTCCCCAATTGACCCTCCCCTCCTCCCGTCCTGGGACCCCTATGGCCGGAAGCCACTCCTATGCCTTCTGAGTCCAGAACCGGAAGAAGTAGTTCTGGCTCGGCCTGCCTCCCGTCTGGATGTAGGGTCCACGTGGATGCCTTCAAAATGGTGCCGCTGGTGCCCAGAGGCGGTCCTATTGGGGCGTGATGTCAGCCTGTGGGGGGAGTCCCAGGATGCCGCTCTTGTCGAGACAGCCCGGCTCAGCAACTAGCAAAGTCTTTTCCTTCCCGCCTTCCCACCTTCATCACCATAATAAAATCCTTCCCTCCGCCTCCTGGGCGTTGAGTTCAGGTCAAACCTCAGACTGTCTCCCTGGAATTTCTTTTTTCTGCGCCTATTGCCAACACGTGAGAAGGGGCAGTGGGGGAGATTTTGGTAGCTCACTCTCCTTGGCTAACGCGGTCCCCGAGAGTATGCCTTTGCTTTCTGCTGGTGGAAGACAAGGCCAAGTGCTCTCTCATAGTTTTTGGGGTTCAGGCATTTTCCCCGGGAGACAGAGGAGAACGGGGTCCAGAGCCCCCCCCAACAGTCCTGTATTAAACAGCACTTAATTGGAAAACATGAAAAATATTGAACAGGTAAAATCAGATGCATATTATCTTTGTTTATTTCTTGAGTCAACTTGAGTCAGCTTGCCTATACTCTTCACACTTAATTTTGTGCTAAAAGGCCAATACTTAATCCCTATGAAATCTAATTGACTTAGTTTAAAGTAAGAAATGTTTATAGCATATAATAAAACAATATATCCTAGATGACTGACATAACACCTAGTTTAAAGAAATACTCCATAAATGTTGGATTATAATTATCTGTATCACTTTTATTCTTCCTCAGTTTAATCTGTGTTTCTTTTGCATAGTGACACTGATAAAATTCATTTGTAGAGTATAATGGCTAACTAAAATTCCTTACACCAGATGGATCATGAAGATGGTTTGGCCAAGGAAATATATTAAAGGAGAAGGAGAGTTGTTCAGAGCATCTCTATGGAAGCCGAAAGTAATTGTACATGGGGGTAATGCTGGGGGAGATTGCAGGATCATTCTCTAATGATGAAGACCCTGCGAAAACATCAAGTTCATTAGCTCTTTAAATACCTTAGTATTTCTCTGTGCCAAAGTGCTGGGAGCCAAAATTGCAAAACAGCCTCACACTCTTCAAAATGTTCTTGTACTAAGTGAATTGTAGTAGTTTCCTACTGCTGCTGTAAAAGCTACTAAGAATTTAATGGTTTAAAATAACAGAGAGGTTCTCTATGTTGGAAGTCTGACACTGATCTCACTGGCTAAAAGAAGGTGTTGGCAGTCTGTGTTCCTTTCTGGAGGCTCTAGGGAAGACTCTGTTCCCTTGCCTTTTCCAGCCCTAGAGGCTGCTTACATTCCTTGGCTCATAGCCCCTTTCTCCATCTTCCAAGCCAGTAACTTCCTATCTCACTGACATTTCCTCAGTCATCACAGCTTTTCTGACTGCAGCAAGAAAGGATTGCTACTCTTAAGAGCTTCCATGATTACACTGGATAATTTCACCATTCCAAGATCCATAAACGTTAATCATATCTACAAAGTAATTTGTTCCCATGGAAGGTAATGTATTTTTACATTTGCTAAAGATTGGCTTTGTTTTTTAAAACAGGACTAAACATGAACAATCAGGTATAATAAATGCAAGTTATTTCATAAGATTTAGATATCGTTCTATATAAAAGGAAAGAAGACAGCATAGAATACGGAATAGAGAACTAATAACAGAGCCAGAGGTCACTGAATCAGAGTGGAAGAATATGTAGAATTTTATATAGTAAATGAAAAGATAGACATCCAAGATAATATGAGCACACCATCAAGTTCTTTACTAAGACACACACACACACAACCTGTCATTAACTTAATTTCTAAGTGCTTAGAACACATGCAAAAATAGTTACATAGGGATATGGACTGAGTAAAAATGTCTTTTGGGAATGGTGGTGTTTCCCTGTAATCCCAGAATTTGGGAGATGGAGGCAGGAACATTCCAAGTTTGAACTAGCCTGATCTACACATACAGACTTTGTCCCTGGAAGAAAAATTAAAAAAAATAAATATCACCTCTTCTGAGAGCTATGGATATGGGAAAATAGATATTATAAATTGTGGCACTGGTAGAGACAAGTAATGCAATTCTTCTGGAATTAATACTTTACAGTTTATATACTATACAGTTTTCTTAGCCTTAACTAATTTGTTCCCTATCCCTGAAGAGAAGTGAAGAATGCATATTTTCAGTTTAAAGAGAAAATTGAGATGCTAAAGACATTAATTTGCTCAAGGTTACATTTTAGACACTGACAGAGCTGGGATTTGTATACGGTACACCTACCTTGAAACCCAAGTCATTACTGTGCACTAACCCATCTATGCTGCAAGATACAGGGGAGATTAGGTCAGTAGTGAGTATGTAGACATAGTAAAAGGTAAGAAGTATGTGGACTGTTTTTGAAAAAGAAGTTTTTCAGAAATGAGCTTAAGGGGGAGCAAGAACAAGATACATCTCAAAGTGCTACAACATTCAACTTGCAAGTCTATGCTTCAACAGAAGAGGTTCAGTTTTTGCCCATCAGTGAGTCACAGCATAGACACCTGCTCACCACAGCAGAGCCTAGGTTGGACCTATGGGGAAGACACAGACCTTTCACAGAAAGGAAGCAGGTGCCCCCTACATAAGAGACCCCCTGGGCATTGTCCACACACTAACCAATGCTGGAGTTGCAGACAAGTTGGGTCCTTGATAGGGAAAAAGATCAACTCACTACAACTTTAGTTTAGGCATAGGGTGCTTCAGTATCCATTAGAACAATGAATGTCATTCTTTTACAACATTTTGTCCACACATTTTCAGATGTAATTTTTAAAAGCATGCATATTTACTTATAAACTAGCTTTGAAACCTTCGAAAATGCTTTCTTAAGTTTAAATTTTTAAAAAAAGTTTAAATTTTTTTCTCTTCAAATGATCAGATGGAAATGATTTGAATAAGTATGATTCACTTTGATAGTTTTTTATCTCATGTTCCATGTGCGAACACCACATTTTCTCACAACCTCCGATCCTGAGTATTTTTGGACAGGCATAAACTCCCTCAGAAATGAGGGGCTTGAGGGATCTTCCTCATGGAATCCTTTAGAACTTTCATTCTTCATATTGTGAAATTACAAATATATAATTCTTCTTATTCTTTGGGTTTTTAATGCTAAGATGTTTTGTTGCCATTCCACAGATAATATATTTTCTTCATTTTTTTCAGCCATAACAATACTAAGCTAAGTGCTAACTATTTTATTTAACCATCTTGCCTCTTTTCCCTTGTAAATCTAGAAAATAATATGGCTAGTTCATTTGTCTCCATAAACAGATTGCTTTAAACACCACACCTTTTTGTCATATGAAAGTGGATCCATTATTCAATCCTAGAAAGTACATAAACAACATGAAGGATAAAATGAAAACTACTTACTCCATCACCTACACAGGACCATTCTGTATGCACTCTGTTTCTTTTATCTTGGACCATGTGTCAAGACTGTATGTGCATGAGTGGTGCTGAAGAAATGAATCCCAAGTAATATCTAGTGCCTCACACTATTTGTTGTTTTTACAACCTCCTTCATATCTTTTTACTCTTCATTAATCCCATGAAAAACAAGTCTTTCCTCAGAGTCCACACCTGAAACCATAGCTTTACAAAAATGGACTTCTAACAGTAGCAATTGCAACAGTTGCAGACCAAAGTACTCAGACTCAAGCTCAATTCTGGCATCTCTGATCCCACTAATCTAACTTCCCAGGACAATCCAAATACCTCATGTATTTGGATTCCTGCTACAATTTGTTCTTTTGACTAAATGAAAATCATTCTAAAAGTTTGCCTTAAGACACCCTCAACGTGTTACTAAATTAAGGTTAACTCTCAAGTATAAATTTTCAAGCAATTAGTTTTGGTTTTAGCTGAGCAGAGCTCCCCACAGAGGATGCCGAATAAAACTATTTATACACTGCCATAGTGCGTTTCTTATAAAAATGTTGGGTCTGTAAGCAGCGATTTGCTAATCAAATTCAGAATTTGATTTTCAATGCCTCCGGCAGAGGGCCAATCCAGTTATGAAAAAACAGAAGCAAAAAAACCAGGGCCTTGGTGAGTCTCCTCCAGAAGCAAGCTGGGTCCTTTGCTCTTGTTAGCAAACTGGTTCCATAGGAAATCACTGAAATTGCTCTGAAAATAAAAATATCATAGCTAATTTTTTCAATAAATTATTGGACTGCACTAGACACAAAACATGTACATTTTGGAAGCTAGAGTTATAAAATATTCTGACATGTTTTAATATAAACAGGAACGTTTCCAATGATTGCTTGGATCTAAAATGTTTTTCCACTTGACATTTGTTTATACTTCCTAGGAAAGAAACTCTATTTATGGATAACTGAATAACACAAATAAACATCAGAGAGAGCTGAAAAATCAGCTTTGATTATGCATGAAAATCTACAATGTCATTGTGTACTCTTATGCCGTATTCTGATTGCTTGTTTATTTTTACAGAGCTGCTTGTGAGCCCATGGAAGAGGAGTCAGCCTCATGAAGTGCCAAGTCTCCCCCGATATTTCCTGTGTGTGACATCATTGTGTAACCCCACCCCCACCCAGCACCCTCAGACACGTCTTGTCTGCTGCTTGGGTGGCACAGTTCGATGGATCATAAACACTGGGCACAAAATTCTGAACAGCAGCTTCACTTGTTCTTTGGATGGACTTGAAAGGGCATTAAAGATTCCTGAAACTTAACCACTGTGATTCTAAAGTTACAGTAAACCACGATTGGAAGAAACTGCTTCCAGCATGCTTTTCTTATGCTGGGTGACCCACTCCCAGACATGAGGTATGGAACTAGAAACATCCAACATGGCATTAGGTAT